>NC_082346.1:26027537-26637324 GCF_027477595.1 Haemorhous mexicanus
GCAGGATGGGAGAGTTTGGATCCTCTCTGTTTTGCTCACTTCACATATGGCTCTGCCAGCTGAGCGAGTCATTTAGAAAATACCTGCCTTAAAGTCACGTTTTACATACATGAACCCCAAAAGACAAAAGCAGTTGAACTATACGAGTTTTTTCAGTCCGGAACGTAGATACCAAGACTGCATGAATAAACAAGTTCTCTTTGCATTCTCTTTGTTTAACATCCAATCTATTTGAAGATACAAAACAGACCCTTCTTATGTGCAAATGTCCAGAAGGGTCAAAGTCAGTACACAGACATAAGAAGCTGTAGCAAGTGCTATAAGGACTCTAATCCATATCCCAGTTTCTAATAGCCTTGCTTTTCAAGGCAAGAGAAACAATAAGAGTAACAATACCCTAATATTTGGAGAGTCTGTGTCAAACACCTTAGAGAGGTCCTTTAAAAACTGTATTACAACAGTGTAGTTTGATACTTCGAGTGCCTACACCTTTAGGACACCATGATCTCAGGACCTTTTTTTTAAATGGTACTGGAGAAACTTCATTGTCTTGGAAAGAAGGGAAAGGAAAACTCTGCAACCCTCTTGAATCCCATATTAGCAACACCAATGTAGTGATGCATTATATGTTATGCATGAGAGACAAAGGATGTCAACACTAGAAATTGTTGTGGAGTTTTTTGAAGAGACTGATTGTATCAAGAAGATCAGTAAATCCACACTACATCTGAGATAAGACATGCTGATTTTCAAGTCAAAGGAATTTTATTATTATTTTTATTGACAGAGAACTAACCGACAGACCTGAAACACTTTTTATTCAACATAAAACTTCCACTTACTTATCCAGAAATCTTTATTTCTGCTTATGTTCAAGCACTCAAGGGAAAGGAGACTTAATCCCATCTTTTTTTTTTGTTTGCCTGTTTTCATTCATATTCTACATCAGTTTACTAGGTCAAAAACATTTTAATTTTTGAGGTACACTTACAGAATAAACAAATCAATAACAAAATACTTTCTTTACTGCACTTAGTTCTGTTTATTCTGTAATCTTTTCTGTGAAAAGCTTTTGCTAATAGTCTGAAGTACAAAAATTCAGAAACTCAGTAGAAAGGCTCAGGCAAAACACTGGCCATTTTATCTGGGAAGAGTAAAACTGCCTAAGAGACTTGACTGCCCCAGGTGCTCATGATCTAAGTTAATGTTACAGAGTGCTGCATTTCCACAAGAAGTGTAAGCAAGATGAAAATTTATCAGGTTTGTCACAATTAAAATCCATTTTCAGAAGATATGAGTTAAAGGGCAATTTCTTGCTATATTGTTTAAGGGACAGAGATGCTCTCCTCTCACTCCATCAGAAAACAGACATAAAGGAAATAGCAGTTACTTACCCTAGGGAAACTGGTTCCTCAAGACAGACCATTCAGTGTGGATCCTACTGTAGATGGGCATGTGCCTTATGCATCTTATTAAGCTTCCATCTATTTTTGATACAGATGAATTTGTAATGGGCACAGGCTACTGAGTCCCAATATTACAACAGAGTTTGTAGATGTGAACTCAGAATTATCTGCCAATGCCACAGGTACACTTGATTCCTCCCTATTCTAAAGAACATCCTCTAACCTGCTAGGCACAGACAGACTTCAACACTTTTTATTCTTAAACTTACATGTGCTGCAGCATGGTGAGACAATCTGTGAACATGGAAGACAACTCTCACATGTCAGTACCAGGTTGTCCCACCATGCATCAGAGACATTGCCTAAGGAATTCAAAAGACAGTAAGAAAGTACACACACCGCAAATCGAGAGCCTTCAAAAACAGCTTCATAACAGCAAGCTTCACACTGAAGCAGTATGTTCACTCTTCTCACATAGACTCCATGTACATTTTTCTTTTAAAGAGGGGAAGCCCCTCTTCCTATGTTCTAAATGAATTCTATGATGTCCAATAAAGCAGAGCAATAGAAATCCCTTATACTAGTAAGCCACAATACTGAAAAGAATACTTGGAAAGATAGCCAAGAACAGGGCCATCATATTAAGTAAGGAGAGGAAGATGAAAAGAAAACTGTGCCTGATGAGATCCTGTAGGCTTTTCTTGGTCAGCATCCCCATTCAGACTCAACAGAAATAGAAAATGCCATTTGCAACACTGAAAAATGGCTGTGAGATCCTGATTTTAATGATGCTTATATAAATAGTCTGAAATCAACTGCCTTAGGAAGCAATTCACACAATGTATACAAGAATTGAAAAAAAAATCATCCAGAATAGCAGACCTTTTATAAAGAAAACAGAGTGGTTGATGAGTGTCAGAATAAGAATGCCAACATCTTTTAGTTCCAAAAGAGCTAAAACTGGAGGGGATTTTTTTTTTTTTTTTTTTTGCATGGTGCAACTAGTAGGAGTCCTTTATGTAATTGCTACTATTGTCCATTCTACAGATACCCTCAAATGATACATGTTGCTATCTGTCTAGACACTTTGCTTTGAGTAGGAAAAAAAGATTATATATCTTGGATCCCCTAAATGGTACTGAATGCCCTGGTCAGCTGGTAATATAATCTAACAGACCAAGAATTAAACATATTGAATAAATGCAGTGTATTTTCCAGAACTGCACTTGTTTCAATATCCATCTTAAGTAATGGCAACTCATCTGGCAATAGCTTCATTGGAAAGATGATGAAGAGAAGGAATAATCCTTCAGGTAAGGGAGGTTGCTGGCATATGTCATGGGTCTGACCTGTACAGACTCTTTTCCAGAAAAAAGATAGGAATCTTCATGACAGACAGCAAATTAGAACACCATTCTCTCTATGAAAGAATATGATAAAGCTGGTATTCTGTGAGTTCTGGTAGTAGCACAGGTCTCAGTACCTGTTGTACAAAATTAAAGTAATGCTCCAGACAGTCCCATACTAAAAATGAGTACAAGGTTTCCTTAAAGTTCTTTCTGAATGTCATTCCAGCCTTTCAGGAAAAAAATAAGGCTTGCATCTGGAGTTTTTCTTTTGCACAAATACATGTGTGCTCACTACGTGCTTAACACTGAGGGTCTTTGTCTTGTGAAGATGCCTGCTATGCTTAAGAAACCATGCTGCTGCTGATGTGGCTATCTTTTCATATGCCCTTTCTCACTGCAAATGTGAATTTGCCTGCCTTTTCATTTATGAAATGGAGTCATCTCCATACAGAAAAGCAGTTTGAGCAGAACTTTTTTGACTTCTGGGCAAGAAGAAGCAAACGGAACATTCCTATTTTGTGTCCTTACCTTAGGACAAATTAATTTCTATTCTATCCATCTATAAGGATATCAAACTGTTGCTTTGAGACCAGGGTTTAATTTTCAAAGGCTTTAGACCTGTCATTTTCAAGAACAATGAAAACTCATTCTGTACAACCAATAACTTCCTCTCACAGTTCTTTGCATTTCAGCACATCCAATGAAAAGATAAAATCTGTAACTTAGTCAAGTAGAGTGTTCCATCACAGAGTAGGTCTGAAACTCTACAGCAGGTTGGACAGAGTCCAGGTTCTACCCTTGTAAGAGACAGCAAGGAAACTGAGGGAGGTTCACAAACCTCCACTCCTTATACTGGCACATATGAACTCAAAGTGGCACATGGTGCTGCTGTGACCTTGGGAGAAGTATTAAAGATTCTTAGCATGTGTGTTTGAGATGCATGTGCACTTCCAGTGGGATCTACACTGATGTATCCTCAAAGAAAAACAAAGCTTGTGTGGGGAGAAAAGTCTAGTCAGGAGGAAAGGAAAAAACACTCCACAGAGAACTGACAGAAGCTTTTCTTTCTTTCTCTCTCTCTTTCTCTCTCTCACACACACATATACACACACACACTCCCTTCTCCCCTAAAAATTGATTCTACTGTCTAGCACAGCATGCATTTAATATATGCAAAACAAAAAAACATAAAGCAAAATAAAAAACAAGGATCAAAGGAAGCAACAGAAACAACATCCAGAGAAAGGAAGAAAATGACAATTCCACTTGTGTTTCCTCTATGCCCACAATACCTGCTATTTCAAAGGAAAAAGGAATAAGTACTTTTTTCTCATTTTTTTGTAAATTACATCAAGCGCCAGTTTCCTATTTTATTTTCATACAAACTTCTAGTTAATTTCTAAAATTTTAAAATACGATATATTACAAACAGTGCAGAAGGTTGCCTTCTGTACCTGTAATACTCAAACACTGTATCTTTAAGGCTGACTGCTTATGCAATGAGGATTTGTTCACAGTGTGATGCATTATAGCAGCTTAGATTATTATTGATCACTTTTTCTGTCCCTTAATACAGGCTAACATTTATTTTCTGCTTAGACAATTCAGGCCACAAGAAATAAGAAGCTGAAAGACCTATCAACATCTTTCTTTAACAGATTATAGTTTTCCTGAGGATATTTAATTTCAGTGTGTTTTTACATATATAGTGATACATGCTTGTGGGTTTGAGTGTACATATATCTAAGTTTCCTTACCCACATCAAACTATCCCCTGACCTTACTGATACTCTGGGAAGAGGAAACACCTATACAAGCGTGCTGCAGAAAGCTTCATGCTCAGTCTTCTCATAGATTTCCCTCATACCTGACTGTGCATAAATTTCAGGTTAATTCCTTCCAGTGTGACCTGAAGAAGACCACCTTCACCAGTTTTCATATCCTGAACAGGGAACTCACCACCCAACTCAGGGCCTGTGATATTAATAAAGAAAAAAAAAATCCAAAAGAAAAACAACAACAAACCAAAACAAAATTCAGAGAGAGAGAGAGAGACAGAGAGAGAGTGTGTGCAGAAAACAGTCAGTCAAGTCATGGTATGTGGAAGGGGAATATTAAATAGTAAAAACATAATTCCTATTGATCTGCATAGCAAAAGGACATTACTCATTTCTGAGTCCACTCACTAATGACAGCTTTCTAAGAACCACTTGAATTTTACAAATTGTAATAAATTTCATTCTGGTAACATGAAGTAACATCAATGTCATCCTGTATTTACTGTATGCCATATTGGGGTATTGTTTGTTTGCTTTAAATACCACATAAGACCCTGCAATCACATAATACCATAGAGAACATAGTCTTAAGTACAGATACATAAGCAGCACAAAGGAGGCTTGTATTTATGAGCTGCACTGCATGGTATTGTTTTAAGCAATTAAAATGTCAAAATATTATTTAAATAATAATTTAATAGAGGTTATTAATGGGTAAATAATCTAGACATTTTCATCTAGTTTCTTTTGCATTATTCAGTTCAGCTAAAAAGTGTGTTCTTAAAATTATTTTTGAAAAATTATCATTTTTTGCAGAACCACTGAGCTCTGGGGAATGGCTTTTAACACAGTGCAAACACTTTTCAAACATATTTTTAATACTACATTATTGCCCAATTCTTAAAAATACCTTTCAAATACACTCTTGCTAAAGACAACAATCTGCTACTTGCACATGGATGCACAAAGTTACCCCAAGATTTCCAAGTAAAAGAAGATTTTGTTTGAAGGAGTTATTAATTTTAAACAATTGCTGATTGTAGATTAAGCAACAAATGTCCCCAACATTTAAAATCTTGTACCTGGTTTAATGCTTTGCTGCCTTGCTGCTGCTCGCTCCATACTGTCTTTTACACAGTAGTACAGTTCCCGACACTAACAGATATAAGAAGAGTAATACAATGTTATTTCTCCAAATTACTAAGGGAGGGAAAAGAACAGCAAGATTCTAAGATTCTACAAAAAGAACAAGCCCCATGTGATGCCCAATGACCAAAAGCCAATACAAGTTCAAGCACACCTAATTACTAGTTAGTATTTATATCTGTTTTACAAGATGATAGAGAAAATATTTCATAGCATTTAACCACAAAAGTCAGTGAAGAGTTCATGCATTGGCACATCTTAACCAAGCCTATGCAGTGTAGAATAAGCATCAAAATAATCCCTTCCTTTCTTTCAGCTTCCAGCAATCAATATCACTAGTCATGCACATAACACCTATCTTTTTGTTATTCGTATCAATTTCCTTATGGCATATTCTTCTCTTCATCTTCCTTCAACTCTGAGATTAGGCCATAATCTCAGAGCTAAATCTAAGAAAATTTTCTATCAATAGCCCAAGAAATGGGACACAGAGAAGGCTGAGCTACTCTGTACTACAGAGGAACAAATTTGATGGATGGATAAACTCAAAAGAGTTGAGATAATGCCTCTGCATCCAAGCAGAAACCAGTGACAAGTGGTGTTCCTTGGGTGTCAGTACTGGGTCCGATGCTGTTTAACACCTTTGTCTGTGACAAGCACAGAGGGACTAATGGAAGGTGTCCCATGACAGTGGGGGTTGAAAGTAAGTGATCTTAAAGGTCCCCTCCAACCCAAGCCATTCTAGAATTCTAAGATCAAAAATTATACAATTAACTCCTAGGGCATAGTTTGAATTAGGTTTTGCTCATGAATTCTCTGTAGTATTTTTACTATCTTCACAAGCCTGCAAGCTCACACAATATTTAGTAATACTGATGCTTTCCTTCTTCCAACAAAAAAGCTACATGTCATTTCTTAAATTACTTTCTGGTGGACAACTGTCTTCAAGTAAATGACAGGGCACAATGCCAGTTTCAGACTTCAGGGCTGCTAAACAGCCATTGCAGTTCAGTAACCAGCGCTGGAAAGAGAGTGCTATTTTTTGATTACACATGGAATATGACATGCAAAGGATTTGTTTGTTTTTTTCTGTGCAGTTATCCCTGCAGTACTGTGTACATTAAACAAGATACAAACCTTCTTTGTGTAGAACTTGTTCAATTGTGTCTCCTGGCCATTCCTGCGCCAGAGGCAAAGCACTTTTGTTTTGGGACAGTAAGTCATGTTGATGAGCTTCTCATACCACCAACGTTCATACACAGTTCCAATGTTGCTTCTCAGCACAATACAATCATCACACACCTGGGAGCACAAAATATTACGTAAGATTTTAATGCTGTTTCTCTTATTTCTTCTGCTACTGGTTGCATTAGTATTATTCTTGTCTCTACCTCCATGAAAAATATGTCTCCTGTTGTGTCTGTCCCAGCATGTACTACAAAAGTCTGCTTCTTGATGTGGCGGCTGCCACTGGGTCTCACAGGGAGTTCCCGTCCATTCTAGAAAAAAACCCACATGCAATCATGAATGAACATTGAAAAAAAACCAAAACATTAGGTGACACAAATGAAAAAAAGAAGAATTTTTAACAGTATTTAATGAGCTCATTGGAGACAATTTTGGTTTATGACAGCATACAATATTCATGTGGTACTATACTCAGTACGGGAAAGTGAGATGTCTGTGTTCTGGTATCATTGCAGTAAACTGGTCTGATTTTTCCCAATTAATTATAAGATAATTTTGTGCCTTTTCTGTGCAGAAAAGTAAATTTCAAAGGTAGAAATTACCTTTAAAAGAGCCTAACTTGTGTCCACCCTGGTGATGGTTGTGTTAAAAACTGGCTAGATTTACTAACTAAAGCTTTAGCCTATATTCTTATTGATCATTAGAGGACATCAGGTTTATTCTCTATGAGTACTGGGAACAGCTTTGTACAGAAACTGATTGCTCTAAGTCTTATAGTGGCCTGGAAACTGATAGAAAACAAAACACTTCTTACAGTCATAGTCATCATAAAGGTTCCTGCCAACAACCGTTATTAAGAAAACATTAATGTTGCACAGAACTGTTGTACAGAAGTGTCAGGTTTATAAATATTTGTATTGCAGCTTTAACTGATAACTATGTAACATTAAAATATTATAAACAGGGTCATATAGTCACAGTCTTTATTCTATATTTGTGAAGAGTAGCACTTAAAAATTCAATTAATTATTTTTAATATTTTTAAATTAGTGTCGCAGAGAATATATGTAAGATTTTTCAGGCAATTTATTTCCTCCACTGTAGATCCCAGAGGTATATCCCACTCATCACTGTTTTACTTACCAGATTGGCAAGTTTATCTAGAATATCATTTATTTGCTGGCTGTGCACCAATCCAATATGTGATTTTCCCATTAGACGACGCACCTTTTTCCTAATATCATTCTTGTTCACCTAGAAAGCAGATACACAGACAGTTGCATACTCTTCTCTATTCACAGGAGGCAACTCCAATGTCCCAAGTATATCTGGGTTTCCATTGTTAAGAAGCAAAACAACTTATATCCAATTCACTCATTCTAGGGCCTCTTTAATCAGCAGTACAGGACCACATTGCACATATCCCACTTCTTCCAGCTACTGTGCAAGTGATGCTGTGCACAACAGATTTCCTGCCTGCCCATGTGCACGAGCTGCAGTTCCACCACTCACCACTTCCAACTACTGACATCAAAAGCCTCAGTCCTCCATGTTACCACTTCATTGGCCAGACCAGCAACTCCACCTCTTCCTCTGCACAGACTCATGCTATGAAGCTGTGGAGCCCTCAACACAACACGGTGTCTTTCAGAGTTCTTATTCTCTCACCATGTGTTTCCTTGTCACTAGGCTGTGGCTCTAACAAACACTCCTAGAGAGCCTTCAAACAGCAAAAGGCTCTTCCTGAAGATGAGCTGCAGGCAAGGTCAGAAGCAAAATATTTCTGCCTCAGTTGCCATTTCAAAAGGCTACTATGAATGCCAACTATTGATACTGAAGGCTTCAAAGATAGTACACCCATGTTTGAGTGCTGATTTCAAGCTGGATCAAACACTGTTTTTTAACACATTTGCATTATGACCTTAATGTTGTGGAGTATATAAAACAAACTCAATCTGCTTCCTTCCTTTGACAAGAATTCTTTGTGCTTGAAAGAAGCATTGTATTCTTCAACATACTTTAAAATTAAAGCCTACAAGGCTCTGCTATGCAAAACAAGAAAATAAATTAAAGTACCAAAGTGTTGGGTTAGCAGGATTATGCTTCTCTTGACAGCTCAAATAAATTCATCTCTCTAGTAACAGAAAGCCTTCCAACTTTGCAGTTTCTACTAGAAACTGCCCCGATTATCCACAGTTCTGAGTTTCATAAACAGAGATGTATGGTTTCAAAACAACACAAATGAAATATACTGCTTAAATCTGAGTAGCCATCTACTAAAAAGAACAAGAAGTCACCTTAATCATAAGCATATAAGCAATCATATTATGCAGCAGTGTAGCCAACAAGCGATCCTCATCATCCTCCAAGCGCTTCCGATCGTGTTCTCCCAGGGAAAGATACCTGCAAGAAGAGCTACATCTGAAGCAGACTCACAGGCATTCTTCATCCACTTCACTAAAGCACTGGCAGAGGACACAGCACTGTTTGCAAAGCACACAGCAAATAAAACCTCTAAAAACACTAAGTCAAATGGGCATTTTCCAGTAAAACACTGTCATCAGTAATTAAACATTTCCCTTAATTATTAACTAGTTGAAGCAAATAACATCTGTTCAGTGGGAAATTTGTTAGTGGTCTGCTGGGCTTATCATCCATTTCCTGTTCTCTGCAGTGGCAGCTCCGTGACAATTGCAACTGTCAGAAGAGGAACACATAACTCAGCCCAAGAGCTATCCCACATTAGAGCTTAAGGACAGCTGCAAGGCAGAAGAAAGCTGATGAAGGAAGTGCACCAGGCACTCTCTTTTTCCAGTAAGGCAGGCAGTTTTTGGAATAATAGTTTTGACACTATCACCCCAAACTAGTTCTTATTTTGGCTACCAGATTTCATGTTCCATGATAACATGGATGGAGGCAGTAGAGCTGCAGGTGGTAGACAAGAGCACAGAATGAACAGATGTTAACTGAGCTGGGGGGAGGAAGAGGAAGTGAGTCAAGACTGACATCTTAGAAGCAGTCAAGCCTTAGGCAACCACGCAGATATTTCTAGAGAGTGGTTTCCTCATGAGGTTTTTTGTTTTGTTTTGTTTTAACTACAAGCTGTGAAAACACCTTTAAATTACTTCGCATTTTGAGAAGGCTCAAAATGCCATTTCTGGAACTATTTAATTCTTTCACTGTATGTCAAAAGACTATTATTCCAGAATATAGCCATCCTGCCACAGAAATCTCTTGCTTTACTAATGACCTAGTCTATTCCATCCATTCATATTGTTCTTATGCTTATATAACCCATTTCTCGGGAAATATCTCACCACAAGAGTTAAAAATATATATGTCATAACTAAAGACAAGTATTTCAGTATCAGGAGCTACTGACCAGCAGAGAGAGAAAAGGCTCCCTTTGGAATAGTCAGGTATAGTAACAAGGTTTACAAAGTGATAATAGCATGTTAAGCAGAATTAAAGTAATTTTTTTCCCTACTATTTTTATTATTTCAGCACCAGGTGAAACAATGAGGAGGAAAAAGGTCTACTAAAGAATTTACCTGTCAATCATCTCCTGAGGTCCCTGGTCCATCCCCATTCCTTCTCTCTCTAACATCACAGCATCCAAGAAAGCATCTTCCCAGAACTGCATCTGGTCCCACAAAGTGGAACGCTCTTTGCCTATGCAATGTATAAAAAAAATGGAGCATTTATTCTGTTTATTCCAGTTAGATACTTTATGATTAATTCCTGTTCATTTCCACTCCTTGAAAATACCATAAGCCAACACACAATGAAACTATATTTAAAAAAAAAAAAGGTTACTGGTAAACCACAAGCAATATCACAACTGAATAAAAGTGTAAAAGAAAAGACAAGACAAATCTCTCATTCTAATTAATGGCACAATATTTTTAATCCCTTACAGTAAAGTACTTCTCATCTCTATTCTTTAAGGAGTATATCTTCTTCCATAAACTGTTAACACTGCCCCAAAGAAACAGGACTATCTCACACAGACACAGATCACAGCAAACACACAGAGAAGTGGAAAGATAAGATTATTACTCAGAGAGAAGGTTTCCATTGCAGCATCCTCTAACTGGTCCCAGACAGATCCTTTATCCCTACCTGCACCATTCCAAGCAGGTAGGAACGATAAATGGGAAGGATGAAAAACACAGGAAGAGAGAGCTTTTGATTAACAGCAAGTCCAGACAAAATACACAATAGCCAATGTACTCCTAATTCAAGGGAGATACTTGAAGCCCTTTAGTATTCTGAGTTTAGCCCTCTGTTCAGTGACTTAAGCTGAATGATCTTTTTTCAAGATCAGTGATATATTTTAGCCTTCCACACATAGCTAACTTCCTTCACTGCTTCTTCACACTGTTTAAAGAATTCGTATCCAAGAAGAGCAAAAGACTTGGACAGATTTAATTTTATGCAAACTACACCACTCGCACCAATCTCCTCAATTTTATGCAAACTACACCACTCGCACCAATCTCCTCACTTACTCAATGCCCCAGCAAAACTTTGGCTTCACTCTGAATGGTCTGATGTGCCTTCCTATCCTATCAGCGTGGACAACAGTTAGACATTAAAAACAGTGTCAGGGGAAGCGAAAATTCCAGTCTGTCCTAGAAATTATTTCATCTGAACTTCAACCTGAAAGATTCCCACCCCACAAAAAAAAGGTAGCTTACCCAAAAGTCCTTCATACAGATAGACACGTTGGTTCCCATCCTCTGGACCTCTCCCTGGAGTGCTCCCTTTGCTATCCTTCACACTCTGCTTCAGGTTGTGAGACTTGGCCTGAAAAAAATACAACAGATATTGGCAATTTAACTCTTCACCCTGTAGGGCTCTCTCTTGTGCTGCTGGGTTTAACAGACACAAGTTTGCAAGCTATACTTCAAAAAAGCTTCTCCTGCAAACATTCACAAAACAATTGTTTTGTTCAAAGAGCAGCGTAATACACTTAAACATCCAGAGTCAGCCAAAGAAAAATCAAAGAGAGACAAACACGGACATCAAAACACACAGGAGGCACAGTGCCTACCTGAAGGAAAACTGAGGCAAAACAAAAATGCAAGCCCCAGACTGAAGGGAAGAACCTCTTCTGTCAT
This sequence comes from Haemorhous mexicanus, assembly GCF_027477595.1. Lineage (NCBI taxonomy): Eukaryota > Metazoa > Chordata > Aves > Passeriformes > Fringillidae > Haemorhous > Haemorhous mexicanus. The sequence goes on from NC_082346.1 coordinate 26,039,528, forward strand.
CCCCCATATTTCACACTTATGCATTCATAAAGGTGTGACATTAAGCAAATAATTATATCTCATCTGCCCTGAAGAATGAAAGCTGGGACAACCAGCCAGCAGGAACTGTGACAACAAAGCTGGCCCATTTATTTCTCTACCACAGGTAAACTATGGTGCAATATTTGAATTCATTGCACATCATATACACCCATCATCTTTACTCTAAATCTCTTGCAAGGTTTCTTAGAATTCTATTTCATTTCTATTTAGTTCTGTTCTATATAGTTTAGTACAAAAACACAGAAAAGTAAATATTTTAAAAAAATCTGACTCTTCAGTAACTGAGAGGACACCCACTTGCAACTATGGAAGCAGATGTGGTTAAATCATTTTCATGCTTTTTGTAGAAATCTGGCATGAAACACAATGGTTTTGTTTGTTTTTTAACATTAAAAGTAGAAGCCCTGTAAAGGCTTCTACTTATCAGGATTACAAATAATGAACACAGTGAGGCCAATCTTAAGGCACTGCAAGTTTTCTTATTTTGCTGAGAGCCTGATTTAGCCAAATCAAATGTATCATTATTTTCTTGGTATGTATATGTATATTAGATGTATATTAGAGGTTATACACAATAATCATGGACTTTACAAAACAAAGTGCTCACAAATTATTTGGGTTTTACTGCATACAAATCTTCCAACTAGACAAATATATTTGAAAGTTATGCCTACACTTCATATAGGACTAAAGTAATACTTTAGAAATTTATAATTTAGAATAATTTAGAATAGAAACAGAACAGCTGCTAAAACCAAAACGGATCACTCCTTTACTCTACCAAGCAGCTTCTCCCAAGAAACAGGGAATTTTCCTTTTAGTTAAGGATGAATAATGCCCACCAAATGTCCATTTGGTTAAGAGAAAAATTGAATTAATATTAAACATTACTAGAGTCTCTAAAGTGGTGCAAGACTGAATCTACTACTTTCAAAAAACCATTTATGGCACAGGAAATGAAGAAAGGTATGTGGATCCAGAAAAAACTACATCTTGGACATTGTAATATTGTAAGCCATTGCTGATTAATCCTTAGAACTGAATCAGAGATCCTACTGCATCTATGCACACACATTGAAATATTACTGTACGAGATCTAATTTAAAAAAATAAAAAGAAATCTGCAATGCCCTTACAAAGATAGAGCTAGTAGCAGAGTTTGTCTCAATTTCACTGTCTGACACAGTGCCTCTGGATCCTGCTAAATTGCCACCATTTTCCACACTTGGGCCATCACCAGCATTGCTACTCAAGTCACTGTCTGCTCCCAATGTCTCTCCAGAACTGTTACTAACCTGTGGAGAAAAAGAAAGCAATTACCTTCAAGAGATAATACACCAGAGAATTTGCTCTTATTTTCAATGCATCAAACAATCTGCCTTTTTTGCACTCAGGTTACCTTTTGAAACTTCTATTTTTTTATAGATAGTTTATATAAAACTAAGACATATTTACAGAATTGTTGCAATGCACTAGTTCCATACATACACCAATATGTAAGAATATGTAGCAGCAACAAGCAGCATATATGAAGGCTGTAATGTGCTCATAAAGCAAGCACTATGTATGTTCTGGCACACATGCTTGCTTGCTACCCACTCAGAGGCTCTGGAGAGAGAACTCACAGAGTACATGATGCATGTGTGACACTATGCTGCCACACCACACAAAATGTAGGCACAAAATGCCCTTGCCCACTTTAACAAGCAGTCAGTCACATCCAGATTTCACTCTGGGCATATCCTACCACAGTGCTGACTTCAGAATCCTGGCTTGTACTTCGGACCATAACTGTTGGTCCTCCACTGGGAATAGAGTCAAAATCACTCTTCTGCAGTCAAAACATATAAAGGACAAGAAGAGTCACATTAGTTTTTACCATAAGGAGAGAACATCACTTCCCATTCTTCTGGGCTCTTGAATCCCATGCCTTATGCTTCCTTAGTTTATTTAGCCAATCAAATAGAAACTACTGTCTGAGTCTCAAAAAAACCATGGTGTCCTGTAATTGAGTTTACAAAGATCAAAGCCCTAGAGAAAGGGGCAAAGAAATTTTACCAAATGAGCCTCTCAAGAATACTCAAACCCTAGAAGTCTTCCCATAATGAAGCAGTGAATAGAAGAACCCTGTCTCTTACCACATAAATAAAGCAAGCATAGGAGCCACTGACCTGAGAACCTGAGGCCAAACTGAGGCCACTGTCTGCACTGATTTGGGATTTCTTCTCATCTGTTTCTCCCAAATCCAACTGTTTCACACCTTCTGGTCCTGAACAAAGGAAAGAGTAAATAATTACTGTATCAAGAAAAAACAGCATAGGAGAAAGCAGATGACAGACTAGAAGCAGGAACAGTACCAAGAAAACAGATTTGCTTTCTCACTTCTTTGATTTTTAATGCATTTTTTATTATTCCTTGGTACTGAAAACAACAAGGCCAGCAGAACATATCTGCTCATCTTCAAACATTAGTTTGAATTTCAAATATTCCAAAGTCCTGGAGTGATTATAATTAAACAGTAGCTTTCTTAGCCATTCAAGAGAGATAAGAGGACAGACAACAGTCAAGTAGCTTCCAGTTATAATAACACATGCAGAGCAGTTGACATTCAACTCTAGGAAGCCACTTCCTTTAATTCTTGGTAATAAAAAAAGAATACCTATTTACTTATAAGTCAGAATCCTTTTTTGAACAGCTAAATTGCTCAAAGTCCTGGACTGAGTTTTTTGGTTGCCCACTGCAACTATCTAGGCAAAAATCAGGCAACACAAGACAAGAAAACAAACAGTGACAATTGGTGTTAGCCGGTAAGATTTTAAAAGATTAAAATTGTATGATGCTGTACTTCACAACATTTACAAATGGCTCTCCAGAGTTGGCAATCACATAGGTAGGAGAGAGAGAGGAAATCAGCAAGCTTTTAAGTCATGCATTCATTAACCCAACAATCCAAAAAAAAAAAAGGAAAAGAAAGGATAAAGAGCTTTATGTTCAATTTCCCATGCACTTCTAGAATCATATCATCTATGGACCTCAGATGAGATGGCAGAAATAAAAGAGAATGATGGAGAGGTAGAGCCTGAAAAGAAATTTGAATAAGCACTGAATGAAGTTAATAACAATGCAAGAAAAGAGTGTGTTATAGGCTGTACACAGAATGTTAATACTCTCAGAAAGGGGAAGAGACTGAATGCAATATAGCTGCCATAGCCATATCTGCCAACTATTCAGTAACAGGAAGATATGATCAGCTGCTGGAATATTTGTATTATATACCCATATCTATAGCCAGTATCTCTAAACAAACAATGCCACTACCTATGTAACTACTGATCACAACAACCTGGGAATTATGAACATGTTTGTATCATATGTAATATTAGAGAGGTTAAGATAGTGAAAAGGAAAGAAAAAGGGACGGGAGGAGAGAGAGAGAGAGAGAAGGATAATATACAAAGATTTGTGGGAGTGAGTTTGAGATGATATGTAAACTCATGAACAGCAAAGCCATAAGCGGGCTGTGCGGACCATGCTAGCTTACTACTCAACTACCAATTCTTCCTGTGAAATGAAGGCATTCTTCATTTGCTATAGCATTTTGCCTCTAGACCCAAATGCCTTAGTTACTGTAAATCAACTCCTCAAAGATTCTAAGAAAGAGAAAGCATAAACAGAATTTATGAAGAAAAATAACTAAAAATATATTTTCTAAGAATTTGGAATATTATTTTCCACTGAAATGCACATAGGTCACTTCTAGAAGTCTATAACCACTCATTCAAGTGGTCATCATTTCTAGTTCTGATACAGCCAAAAGTTTTACATCCCATTACTGCAGCAATAACACAAAATTTCAGCTGTGTGTTTTAAGCAATTTATGTGTTCATAATTCAGATATGTTTCTGGCAGTTTGACTTTTAAAGGAATTGAAATTGACTGAAGCAGTTTCAGATATTTGAGGCCTGTAACTGAGTTTAAGGAGCACAACAGCTACAACTATATTGTTGTCACTGTCACTTTACAAGCACTTAAAAACCTCCCTTTCCCTTCTTTATGGAGCCATATGTCTAATACACATGGAACACTAAAACTTCCATTTATCCCTCCCAACATAGGCACCTACCTGACAGGCTCAGTTTGGGAGAGCAGGTGTGTGCATGTGCTGTGTGTCTCACACACTCCTTCCCCAGCAGGTAGCAATTCACAACTGAAGTACAGTAAGCTGTGCTGCAGAGGTGCTCCAGTCACCCCATCCTCCCTGAGCTAACTCCACATGCTAATTTGTACTTAACAGAAGTATTTAACTGAGTGAGGTGCCTAAAACTAATGGAAGCAAATTCAGGCCTGTCAGAATGTTAGGAATCTTCACTCATTAATCTCAGCTATTAATCCTTCCCAATTTTCAGTCAGTAAAATAGGTAGCATCAGCTCTACAAAGTACAAACTAAGCTTATGGTTAGGAAACACCTACCACAGCATGGTTGTTATAAATTGCCTGTTGCCCTTAAGTCATATGTCCCTATTTACAACAGTGACAACCAAAAGAGCAAAACCTGGTATTGCACCTGCAGAGTATACATATTCAAAATTTTATTCATTATCATATTTCAACAGATGTTCAGATTTGTGTAGATTTAGACTATTATTTAGACTCTGCCACAGCCTCAAATTTCACTCCTTCTTTACCAAGGGATATGAAAAACAAAATCAGGTTGATTCCTTATTATGAGGCTATTTTCTAGAAGTCATCACTAAATACAATTATTCACATACACCTTCTCTCTCCCCCTCAGAAGTATTTCTTGTTGCAGACTGACTGTTCATAGTTGATGGCAGTTAACAAAATTCACCATCCCATGGTTTGGACAAACAGGAATTCTTCATTCCAGTAACAGTTAATCAACCAATATATCCATGTCAACAACTTGTTTAAAAAGTTTTAACTTTTAAGGAAGGAGACGGAGTATCTTAAAAGTCTTCCATATTAATTTTATTGGTGAGGATGCAGAACACCTACTTCCTCTTCTTTGAAGGCAACAATTGGGGAAGGAAAAAAGGGAAAAAAAAAAAACAAAAGAAGAGACATTTGAACATCATTTCCTCAGGGCAAATAGATCTGTTTGGTCCTTTAATGGAGACTTTCTTGATAGATTTCGTTCTTGTGAGTATAAAATCTGTGTGCCAGAGATGCAAGCTCACCCTGCACCTGGGGAGTTGGCAGTTATGGGGAGGCTGGAGGAGTCAGTTTCTACATTTTTTTAAATTTCCTTACTCGTTTTTTCCAAAGATTTTTGCTTTTTCACTTCCTGGTGCTTGTTCCACAATTCTACTCAAGATGCATTGAAAGCAGGAGAGAAAGAGAAAGAGTCAGCAGCTGGTCAGACAGGTGAAAATGGGGAAAAAAGTTTCAAACAAAAAACCCCACCCCTTCACCTCAAAAAAACAAAAACAAAACAAAACAAAAAAAAATAGGAAAAAAAAGGGAAAAAAGGAAGAATCTTATGACAACTACTGAGTGAAGGGTTAATTAACACCAGTTTAAAAGAAATCAATATTAGGTATTGAGCACTGCATCATCTCTTAGTAACAGTATTCAAACATTAGAGATGACTTCATACAGTGGTGGTGCATCCCCCCTCCCCTCCACGGGCCCCACTTTGACAGCAGTTAATCAACTAAGGAAAAACAGCTCTTAGGAACAAATAATTAATCACCTTTACTAAGAAAGGGATTTAAGACTGTCAGCTATTTACTTCTCTAAAACGCAGGCATCACAGAAGCTCTAATTAATGGAAACATTTTAATGTCTCTAGTTTATATCACTGAAAGGAGAAAGACACAAAAAACAACAGCAGCAATTCCAAAACTATTAAAGTGTAGGTTAACACAACATTTAATCAATATGATGTCTTACATATTATCACAAAGTTTACAAGTTATTTTTGACCTGACAACATTCTCAATAAATGCCTGGCTCTGCCTATGAACCTGTCCTATATGTGAAAAGCTGAACTTCTCTGCATCCACTTGCTCCTATCAGGGTATAGAGAATAGAAAATGATGAAGAACTAAAATGAGCAAGATATCAGACATGCTTCACTCCAACTTCCAAAACTAAAAGTCGCAGCACTCTAATCAAGTCTACAAATTCATAGGAGAATATACAATGCACAGACCAGCAAAACAGTGTGAAGTTTTCTTAAAACTGAATTTGAAACTCAGCCCTGGGACAAAACAGTGATGAGGCACTTACACTTTTCTATCATTCACATTGTTCAACTCTCTGAAATGCAGTCACCTTTTCTGCTCAGAAACATCAGATCATTCCAGGCACTGGCCCTTTGGCCAAAGGAAACATTACAAGCTGACATGGTGAGCTGACTCCAAGTGTTAGGCACCGTCCTCTCTCACTAGCACCATTAACATTGGAGACACTACAGAGGAAGATCCTCTTAGAAAAGTGGCAAAGGGAAGGAAAAAGAAGTAAAATGTTCTTTTTCTGCTCTTTAAGAAAACTTCCTGTGCAACTGAAAGGTCACTTAAGTGTGTTAGAAACCCATTCTACCCTGCAAATAGCAGAAATAAGGGCAAGACAAGCTCTAAATAAGTTCTATTGAGCAAAATGTCCACCGGAAAAAAAAATTAAAAAGGATAGATTACAACTGTGGAGGAAGGCTCCAAAGTATTATGAAAAACAAGGTAGAAAAAGCTAGAAAGATGGCTTCTAACCTACCAGTTTCTAGATCTGCTTCATGATTGATGGATGTGCCTTCAACTTTCATAAATAGACAGATGGATAAAATTGCTGAGGGATCCAAACAGCATCCTACAGGCTCATCAAGCTGAGCATACACTGACAGAGATAACAATCTCTAGGATGGATTGAATTTGTTTGTTAAAGGGCTTTGAAAACATCTGGCCTCTTCCATGCTCAGTCTATATAGCTTTACTTTAAAAATCACCAGTCTGAAAGCTACAACACCTGCCATTAACTTACTTTTGGCTGACTTGTCTGTTAATTTAGTGTAGAGTATGTGCTAGTACATTAAAAACAGACTAGATTTTACTCTCAATTACTTAGTCAAAGAAGAAAAACAAAACTTCAAATAAACTCACAGGGCATAAAATACTACACCCATGGCTTTGTTACATGACCCTGAACTAAACAGGACAGCAGTTCCAAAAAGGACCAGATGTGTTTGGAGTATGTAGCACAATCTTTTCTGTTTAAAAAAAACAGCCAAAATAAAGTGATCTGACCAGATTAAACAATTATTAAATACTAGTAATGGAAACTTCAGTAAGTACTGACATTTTCATTAACATTTATAGAAAGTATGCAATAAACCAAACTTATCACTAACATAAAAGGGTAAATTAATTAACTATCAATTTAAAAGTCACCAGTGTATTAACAAAAAGACCTACACTACAGGTGATAAACCCTGGAAAACAAGAACCCCAGAAGTGAGCAACTGGTGAGTGTCAGAAGCATCATCTTCACAATGAATTTTCTAGGTAGGAATTAGGTATCAAGCACAGTCAAGATCAAAGCTCAGATGGTAAAAATCCATCCTACTCCACCTCAGAAATAGAAAACCCTGTGAACTTTATGGCCATTGTTCCTGTAGTACCAGAAAACTCCACAGATTCAGCTACCATAGACTCAGCTCTAGATTTGAGATGCAGTTTAATCACCATACTAACATACACTTTACATATGACTACTGCAAACAGAGCTGTGCATTATTTTGCTCCATGCTTCTGAAAACTTCTCATTCTAGTATTTCTTCCTGTATCTAGGTAAAAAAGGTAGAAGTCCAATTTGCAGTTCATCTATACAATACCAAGAGTTTAATTCAAAGTTGTATTTACATATTTGCAACCTAAGGCCATAAGTACCTTCCAAACTTCACAGAATCACAGAACTGCTGAAGTTCAAAGGGATCCAAGGACATCATCTAGTCCAACCTCCCTGCTTAAAGAAAGATCAACTAAAGCTGCTTGCCACAGGACCATGTCCATTGAGGTATTCACTTTCTCCACAGATGGAGAATCCACCACCTTTCCAAGCAACTTAATTGTTCTAGTTGTCCTAGTGTTGGATCATCTTCTCAAAAAACCACTTTTTTCCCCGTGTTTAAATGGAACTACTTACAAATACGTTGTTATTTCAGAAAGATGTAAATGTTTACCAAATTCTCTTCCCTAAATAAATTCATTTGAATGAGAACACCTGCATTTCACAGCTAAGCTGTGACTAACGCCAGTCCTGTATATCCGAAGCCGTCTTGTTCTGAAGTTTCTATGACAGAATATAAAGGAAGTATAATAGGCAAGCAGCTTTAAATTACCTCTCTGCAACACAAGAGAAACACCTTTTACTTCTAGATCACACAAGTCAGATGAACATGGAGACTACACTATTTTTACAGCAATTTCCTAAAAAGTGACTTGCATACCAGTTGATGTTTTGTGGTAAAAGACAAAAGCAGATAGAAAAAAAGGCTTCAGGAAAAACATTCAAGCCTTTTGAACTTTGGTCAGTCTAGGTAAAACCATATTCTTCTTGTAATTTAGCTCCATAAAAGACAAGTGAAAACCATCATAGCATCAGAACCATCAATGAGAATGTACCTTTGTCTGTCCTTGAAGACTGTGAATTGTTTAAGGTTTATATTCTGGCAACAGTAGCTAACATGGCATATTGCATAGCACTTCTTTTGAAAAGCACTTCTTATGATGCTTCACAAACAGGAACTATCTGATGTCTGTGATTTCCATTTCTATGAGGCTTTCATTTCATCAAAGGGAAAGAAGCAGTCTTAGCAATCTCATCAAAAGATCTCCCTTCATTCTTTAAAAGAACGCTGTCCTAGAGCTCGGTTTATTCTTAGTTGTGCTAGAAGCATACTTTCCTTTTTCTCTTCTACAGAAAAGTGATGAAGCACCCAGAGCAAACCAAACAACTAACTGAAATGCAGGACATCTGAATCTGCAACTCTTTCAGCTTCCTGACAGCTTTTCAAATAGAGTGCAAGACTAGTTTCTGAGCAATTGCCTCCAGAGATTACCTCTTTAAACAGAAAGCCAATCAAGTCAGAGGGGTTCAGTATCAGTTCAGGACTCGACAGCACCCAGCCTGCAGTTATTATGTGTGTATAAGAATGCATGTCTGTACTCCAGTCACTTGGCTGCCCAACACACACATTCCCTTGTCTTATGGCACAAACTACATACAAATCCTCACAGCACCACACTTTCAGAAGATTAATCTTTCACACACTGATTCCATGAAAATGTTATTTTAAACAGGCTGCAAGAAGCAATGTCTATAATTTAACATGACATATTTTCGCAGTTGAGAAAAAATTTCTCATATGCTGATGGTACTTCTCATGTTTACAACCCACAGCCCAGAGGATCCAGCCAAAGGAATTTTTTTCTTTCTCCTCCACCAAAAAAGTCTGTAAAGCCCTTTTTAAATAAAACAGTTCTGAAAGCCCTATTTCAAACTTTTTCCCATGACATAGGGAAAAGCTAGGGCATCTAAGAGTAAGACAGGAAAATCTCCAGTGACTAGCCTAGCAGATGCTGTTTACAAGAACACACATTCTATTTGCTATTGCACAGAAGGAAAATCCATCAGTCCTGCTCACTGAAACTGTAACACTATAACTAAAATCTTTTTGGAAATTTTGTTGTTAACAAACAGCAGATTTTGGATCCCACTACATCAGGATACAATCTACATAATTCATAGGTAGCCAGCAATGACAGAAAACCTTTGTTTCATGTTTCCCTTCCACAGCTGCCCTTTCTGAAGTCCTGCTGTCCCTGTTCCTCTTTTGCCATTTCCTGTTGCTTGAAAACAGCAATCACAGAACCAAAAATAAGGCTGTTCAAGGTGTAATGAAATATAGAAACAATTAAGATTAGACAGCTTCTGGGAGAAAATTGCAGTGGATAGTTTATCCAAGAGTAGGGTGAAAACACATATGATTGTTCCTTGTGATTCAAGGTGTAAATGAAGCATGTTACAGTAGCAATGCAGTGTGTTAAAATGGAGAGAATGCAAATAGAACCTAATGCCAAACCAGAAGTCCCCCCCCGCACTTCACATGCACCTCAATACACACCAATGGAAGCAATAAAATTTTCTTCCTTTAGACTTCTTGTGTCAAACTCCCTTGGCCCTTTGCCTGCAGGGCTCGGTGGCTTTGGCATTAGCTGAGGTACCGGCAGCTGCATGGCAGGTTTTGGCTCCACTCTTGGGGATGATGCAGGATCCTTGCCAACTGGAGTGACAGATCCATCTGTAGGACTTCGTTTTCTCTTTTCTGGTTCTTTAAATTAAAAGAACAGTATTGAGAAAACAAACAAACAAACAAACAAACAAACAAATAGAAAGAGACCTAAGGAAAAAGAAAATGAGAGCAGGAGAAGAAAGATGAGACAGATGGTCTCACCTAAATCATTAAGCCTGGCACTGAAACAGCTCAGTGCCACATTTGTTCCCATAGGCCAACATGGCTTGATGATAGTCTGACACACTGGTGGAAACAGTAGAGGAGAAAGCCAGAGTACTGTTTTAGGGATACTCAAGTATCTCATTTCTGTATATCTGAAACCTAAGAATGTTCTCTGACACAGTAACTGCAGCATCTCCTCTGCCAAACTGTGACAAATTAAACAACTCTGCATAAACTACCAAGAATACAATTTGTACAAGATAAGTAAGTTCCACTCACAGTGCAAAAATGGCAAATGCAATCAGTTTCACGGCTAACACTAAATGAAACCTCAGGGAAAAAAAATCCCCCAAAATACCAATCAGCTATAGCTCTTTCATCAATCTCTGAGACTTCCTACAACCATACGTCCCTAAAGGCAGTTTGGACTATTTCTCTGTATCAAACCCCACAGTTTGAACTACAGCAAAACCTTCAGAAAAGAATAATTAAAACCAGGTTTTCCATAAAGAGCTTCCCGCACAAACTACATCAAAACCTGATGAATCTAATCGTCAAAACTTCACTTCCTTTTACCTACATCTGCCATACCACTAGATCTTGTGATACCTTTGTTCTGTGGATTTAAGATTCTGCTATCAGTAAAACCTTTCCATTTAGATAGTAATTGAAAAGAATCAGCACCTAAAACTCAACAGACTGAGCACTTCCTTCCTTCAGAGCTAAAGTGTTTTCCCAATTCCTTGCAGATCTTTCAGAAACCTCCTCAACTTTGCAAGATGGGAATACCAGAAGTGGGATCACTACCTTAGCTGTGGGTCTTGTTACTGATACATCAAGATACTATACAGTAGCTGCATTCCAAATGTGCATTCACAGATACACAGTGCCCCCCTTCCCAGTTTTTACAGACACAGTAAATAGTAGGAAGTTCACGTACAGCAGAAGGAGACTGCTTCCAAGGATAATTACCTCCCAATGCTAGTATTATTGCCAACTATCCTTGTTCCTAAAAACAAGTCCTTAGTTTGACCACATTATAATAACGTTATAATGCGGTTATAATAACCACACGTTATAATAACCTAATCACAACCATGCTTTAAGACTTAGCTTCCTCTAGACAATAAGCTATATCCATCATGTCCCATAGGATTACTAGTCTATTCCTATATGTTAAATAATATCAACATAAGGACTAATCTCTGTAAAACATTTCTAGAAATAAATACTAATTTTAACTAATTGAAAACAAGTAAAACATACTAAATAGCTAAAATTTGACTACAAATTAAGATGTTATGCAATAATGAGAAGACTCTTTAAAAGTTGAGAAGAGTCTTTAAAAGTTTGCACCAAATTTTTTCTGTCATGACCACAATTAGTTTACCGGGAAAACTCTACTTACCATCAAATCATGCTATTTGGTCTTCACTCCAAAACTACATAGTTTTACATCAGCCACTCCCATTTTTCTTAGAAATCAGTGTCAGACTAAAAGCTTGTAATTACCAACATCAGCCCATTCTCCACGGGCACTAGCACAGCCTTCCTTACCTTCCTCAGCGCCCCAACAATGACTGGAAAGGAGCACGGGGTGTATCAAAGCCAACTCATTAAAAAATCCCTGATACAAGACCCAGTACACCAACTATAAAGGGTTTAGAAGTGCTACTCCTCTGCTACAATGAAATAAGTAACTTTTCATCATCTGAGATTACAGAAAAGTCATATACTAAGCAGAGATTTATCTTTTTGTCATCTTTTGCTTTCTTCCTTAGATGCATTTTCTTGTTTAGCATTAAGAATCAGATTCTTAAGAAACAGCTGAAAAAATAAAGAAATGCTTTCAGACTTTCTTCTCTAAGAGTATTTAGTTGTATGAGAATAATTGTGTAGTGCAATGTGGTTGGTGAGACCTAAGTCATGTATGGTTTCACATTACAAGTATCTCCCTCCCTACTGAGGTTGTCTGCAACAACTTTTCAAGACTGTGGCTGGGACAGTTTCAGCTGAAGGTCCCCATTCCCAGACTTTCCACTTCAGCTGTAGAAGTGCCAGGTTTTGTATCTTACTGCAGTGTTTCCATTTTCAATTATTTTCAATTATTATCAGTATTATTATTTTGTTTTGGTCCAGTAACACGTGTGTCAGAAACACAAAACAGGCTTCAAGCTTTAGAAGGCTTTAGTAACAATAGTACAATTCTCACTATTTTGGAAGCATTGAAAAAGCCCTGAAATATCAAAAGGCACAAAACCAGCTACCTTCCCAATCTTGTTTGGTTCATGAACACTTTTCTTACCTTTATTATAGTAGTGAGTATGTGCTATCTCTAGCAGGCCAAAAACACTGGCCATGCCTCCCAGGCCAGCATTTGCATATGACTGCTCCAGGCTCAACACAGTGCACTTCAGCAGGTCCAACATGCCTTTATAAACCTTGCGGCTGATCTCCTGCAATGAAAGCCCCATTAGTGCTGCTGTTTCAGAAGTGAGAAAGTCAAGAACATAAATTCTCAAACTGCCATAACCATAACCAGCTTTTCACAATTGACAAAAACTTCCTGTGAACTGAGCCTCAGCAGACACCCTGCTGAGTGCAGCACTGACCACGTCCTGTATGACATCCTGTCGAGCGTCCTCCTCGGACTGGATGGTGCGATTCAGCTTGCTCAGCACAAAGACACGGAGCTGCTCACTCTCCAGCAGGCGTCGGACTCTCTTCATGTTCAGCCAGCCAACGCCTTGCCCATCAAGAACATTATGTACCACCTCCTTCAGGAACTGCTGGTTCTCACTGATACATTTAAGAGAAAGCAGGCAAAAGTTAGTTAACCTCTGCTTACTTTGCCTTGCATAGGAAGAGAGCTATGGCCAGGGCAGACAGAGAAGTACTTCCCCTATCAACAGTATTGACATGTAGCGCTGTCTGCTGCTAATGTAACTGCACTAAGGTCAAGCTCTGTTCCATAGGTGTAGTATCAAATACTTTCTTTTATCCTTTATTTCCTGTAAAAATCCATAATCAGGCTTTTCTCTGGCTCCTCTAGGTACCACTCTACCCTTCACTTTCACAGCACCCCTCAGAATCCATAGGAATCCTTTATGCCTCAACCTTCTTCCACAGCTTCCACATCTGAGCTGCAGGCTTTCTTTAGAAGAGGAAGTGAAGCACTACTAATGCATGCATTACTGCAGCAGCCTTGGCACATGTTTTGTGTGGCACATGTTTGCTTAGCTTCTTTTGCCACAGAGGGAAAGGTATTCCTGTGCAACCTGCTGCATTCCCCAGTCTGAACTGCAGTTATTGCTCTTACTTGTTCCCCAAACCCAGTAGGTCAAAATAAATTCACTCTACCCATGACTGCTACATAAGAAAGGGAGGAGAAAGCACAGACACAGGTCAGGCAATGTTTACTTGCACCATTCTGAGTCCCTTCCCAAGGCTAAGAAAAGCACTTCACATGAATTTATGGAATCAAACTTCTTCGTTGGACTCAGATGATCCCCCTGCATGGTGCATTAAAACTCCAATGGGCTAGATCACCTTGCTCAGAACACTCAACTACAAAGAATCACTACTGAGTTAAAGTAGAAACCTGGAACACTTTGGATCTCAGACAGAAGGATACATTTTGGAGCACAGAAAAATAAGCATGTGCACTATTAACTGTAAGACATCCGTACCAAATCTTCTTAGACAATAACATGTCCAGGTTTAGGGCAACAGAAAAGTACTATTTAGTTTTCAAAAGCTAGACTTCTCAGAAAACATTGGACAGGTATGAGGCCACTCTAACTACACTGTATACTTGAAAAGCAGGAAAAAAATATTACCTGGAATTGCTAGATCGTCCCTGAGGTGATGGAGATTCTCTTTTCACTGTTGGACTGTGCTTTATGACTGAAGACTTCTGATCAACAAGGGCCCGTCTGTTTCCTAAAGAGGCGACAAAACAGAAGGAGAGGAAAAGGGGGGAAGAAAACAAACTGATCCCAGGACAGTAACAAGCAACACTAAAGTTGGCTAACACACCTATTCGAATTACAGGAAACAGACTTCAAACAAAATGGAAACTCCAAAAAAGCAGCAGCATATATCATATTCTAGCATCACACATCGGCAGAAAACAGTAATGGGAGTAATGCAGAGAGAAAAAGAGATGGTAATGGGAGCAGGAGGTGAGAGGCAGGAAAAGTTTGGCTGCTCTGCATGCAGTTCCACAACAAGAACCATCTTCAAATTAGTCACTATATGTAAAAGCATAATGCATTGAGGGTGACTAGTATAGATCATATGGTACTGGTTACCCAGCGAGAAAGGTAGCCCGAAGTCAGGCACAGGGAATGCTGGAAATTGTTACATCATGCACAGCTCATGCTGTAGGGAACCCACCTTCATTGCTTACTGGGCCAGCTTCAGTAATAATCTCCATTATAGTATTTAACCCAAATACTGGGACACAAAATATACAATTAGTAGTGTACTGAAATATCTACACTCCCCACTGTCAGCAGCAAAAGAATCCAACTACCAGGTTCTTCCCAGCCCTCCCTCAAAATAAAACCCAAATGACACTAGAGCAGGAAGGATGTTTGAAAGCCCAAGACCACAAGGGCCAGAATAACTTATCTTAAGAGATAGTGGTTGACTTGAAATTTGGCATTGTGGAACCAGTGTATTGCATCTTCAAGGACATTATTGCATATATTGTATTTGAAAGGCACTACAAAAACCATCTGCATCACCAAGGAAAAAAATATCAATGGATGCACATGAAATAAAAATTAAAAAGGAAGATGGAAAGTGGTCAAACAGTAGCAATGAAATGAAGTCCCAGCATCATTTCCCATTACAGTTAGAAACACACGCTAGGCAAGAACAAGTTAATGCAGCAACTTTGGATCTCTACAACAGAGACAAAAACATCTAAAAACCACTGAAGTGCCCAGTGGGAATCCCAGTGAGCCAGCATGCACTTGTAAATGAACACACACACACACACTCTCTCACACACATTAGCACATGCATAAAACAGACTGAGCTACTCCATGGAAATCCAATCCTCATATCTGCACAGTAACATTAAAGGCCCTACAGGATCAAAATAGTCAAGAAAAGAACACCAAAGTGCAGAAGATGAGGCACAAAGCATGAATGAGAAATGGCAAACCCCATCACTGTTTTCTTCCAATGCATGGAATCAGTCATTAAGTTTACCCATGGAAATAATCCTGACACGAAGCATGTTTCTTATCCAGTACAACTGGACATAAAAACATAACCAACTGGTAAAAGGTTGTCAAAAACAGCTCTGCAGAGTCTCTGCTAGTGTTTTCACCCTACCAGTCCTGTTACTCCTCATTTTACACACAGGGAATGATTACTTGTCTCAAAAACAAAGTCCAAAGCAGAAACACAAAATCCACCTTTTGGTCTTTGTTTCTACAAGGTCAAAGGTCAGCAAAACATCATACCAACCTTCATCCACATCCCTTCCCAATTCCAGATTAAAGTAATCTTTACCGATAAAAGTGATGAGGAGGAAAAAATAAATGAAAAAAAAAAATCAACACATTAAAACAAAAGCAGTAAGTTCTAATCAGACAGAATAACCCAAAAGGCAAAATAAAACCTCTCCTCTGCGTAGCATCTGAAAAGGTCTCAACACTATGACACCAGTCACCCCTGTGATACTACATTTGGTACAAGGATGACCAGGCTGTCTAACACCCATGCTGTGAGGGGCATTTCTCTAGTGCCCATTCAGACATGTTATCTAATGACACTGCAGACAAAGAGGAGATTGAAAGATTGGGAAAAAAAAGATTGAAAAGATTGTGCACATATGCTAGGGACTCTCATAGAACTGAAAGCATGGTTGTAATCTGATTTTCTATTTAGCAATCTGGAAAGATGATAAACACTTTTGAAACTCACATAATCTGCAGTCTCCATGGGAGGTTGGCATTACCCCCATTTACAAATGCAGCGTCATCACTCTTATAAATTACCTAAGGCTAAGCATGAAGGTAGTGGCAGTACAAAAGCAGGACATACCTCTTGGTTCCCATTCCTTTCACTAAGTACTTAAAAATAAAACTAAACAAAATACACTATGAATGTTGGTTTTGTTTTGTATCTGTTAACTCAGCCTAGACTGGACACTCTGCCATCCCAACAGTTGTTGGGAAAAAAAACTGACTAAGAAATATCATAACAATTTACTGTCTTGCTCCTTAACACAGGTACTACCCAAACAACCAAAAGGCATCACTCCCAGGATTCCTGTTAGGGGTAGGACCTCAGACTGCCAAGTCAAAAGAACTGAAAAGGCTGTAGAAGACAAAGGGAAAAATTATTACCTTTCAGGCTGGGAAAGGGAGTATTCTTATCTCTCCCAACTTTGGTTGGTAGGGCTAAGTTGGACAGACTGAAACTTGTGCTGTGGTTTCTGTACAGGCTGCCTATGACAGAAGACAAAAACAATTAATGTCTACTGCTCGCTGCACACCCAAAGATCCTGTAATTTGCCATCTTACTTCAGATCTTAATGATTAAGTTCTTCTTTATTACCCAAAAGTCTCACAACCATAACATGACCTCATTTACATTGCAACCTCATCTGTAATCAGATTATTCTAAACAGTACAAAAACATAAGTGTTACCATTCGTGTTACAATAATTGATATTGGATCTTTGAGGCTGAAATATAACAGCAAAATCCTCCTGTCTTCCTGCACTTAGATCACATCACCTTAGGTCTACCTTCTAGTTCAATCCTGGTTTTGGGAGCAAATGAATGTCTGGGCCACATGAGAAAACAGGATGACAGAAGATCTGCAAAACATGTAACTCTGAAGTGAGGACTGTGCACTGTGTCTTGTGAAACACTGTAAATCTGCCATGGAACCATGCTTTGAAAGAGAAGCTATTAATTTATTAGGAAAAAACACACATTCTTCCTGGTACAGGCAGATCTTAAGGACACAATTATGCACCATCATCAGCTTAAGCCTGTAGACAGCCTGAAAGCATCACATTTAAATAAAGGAGCTGATTAACACTTCAAGTTATTAATTTAAAGTGTCAACATATCATTTAAATTTTCTTTGGTTCTTTGCTTTTTTGTATTCTTATTTTAGTAACAGTCATCTTACCAGAAAATATATTTCATATATTTTCCCCAGTGCTACAAACTTCTTTCACTGCCTTTTATTGTAGCGCAAGACTCAAGTAGCCATGCCTTCTGTCACTCATTAAGAGATTCTAGATTCATGTCCCACACCTGTGGGTTTTTTTATTAAAATATAATTGAAAGTAGGCAGTCAAAGAATTGAATTTTGCACCTAAGCACAAAACATGGCAGTATGGAAGGCATATTACTGTAAGATTTTTCTTTCAATTTCATAAAATTACACAAAGCTTTGTTTAAATGAAACTGAAGAAATTTCTGATCTGTGCCCTAAAGTGCCGTAAAACTCAAGGGGCTAACCACAAAAACAAAGTCTTTCTTACTCAAGAATATATGAAGCAGAAGTTGTCAGCAGTTGTCTGTAAGCCACCATGACTACTGGAGAACTGGTAACAATTTGACAACCAACTCATTCCCTTGACTAGCCATCTCTCTATTCCATCTCTCTGTACACTCTGATATAATAAATAAAACTAGCTTAATTAATGCATTGTACATACTTGCGAAAGACATGATGCCCCCAAAACCTTCACTGCTGTTGTTGGAGACAGTAGAGTTTGGGGAGCTGGCCCTGGAATCTGAATCTGCATCAGAATCACTGGCCAGTTTTAAACTGTTTGGCCGAAGTAACTTCTGAGACCTTTAAAGAAATTAAGTACAACTGTTATTAGCATTCCCCCTCCCCACCCCAAATCAATACTTCATATGGTTATGGGAGACTGATGTTGGTCTCACTCCTACCACTTTTCATCACACTACCTGCACCCTCTGGAAAAGGAAGAAAACCACCCAAACAAACAAGGAAAAGAAAAAAAAAAAAAAAGAGAGAACTGAAGCATCTTTACATTCAGGCTTTTATAGCCTTTCAGGGCATGCTGAAAACTTGTCTACAAAAGGGCATTGGCAGACTTGCAGGTGAAAGGGTTCTGGTTTGAAAAGAATAACAAGAAAACCCATTGCCACTGCAGTATCTTTCCCTGAAAATACAAAGATTTACCGAAACAGTTTCCAGAAATCAGTACATGATATACTAGAATGTTCTAGAAAGAACTGTTAATTCTCACAGCTTCTACTGCTTACATAAAAGTAAGGAACTGAGGGACTACGCAAAGGCTTTTATTCAAACCAGAAGGGTTGACAGCACTTCAATATTAAATGAAAGTGATCAACAACAAATCTCAGTAGCCAAAGACATTTGAGTGCATGAATGCTAAACTAAATGAAGCAGACAGAAACCCCACAAGTGCTGTACAGAAGGGCAAGAGACAAGGAGGACTTGCCTGCTTCCATTGAGATTCTGGTTAAATCTTGGGGTGTAGCTCTCTTCCTGCTCATCATCTTCATCCTCTGTAGGAAAACCATACTGTGGTTCAAAGTACGGATTGTCATACTCTCGCTTCCTCACCACCCCTTCTGAGGAGCTCATGCTGCCAGCTGCAATGTCACTCTCACGACGATCCAAGCTTATCTTGGGAAAGCTTGGTTGCAGTGGCAAGGAAGAGAGATGGTTTGAAAATCCAGCAGCCAACTTCTCTTCTATTTCTGCTGAGTCTGCTGCCTCCTGTGGACCAGTCAAATCATTGATCTGTTCGCTAATTTGCGTTACATACAACTGAAGGGCAGGACAAGAACAATTATTTCAAACTGGGAAATCTGCACAGTCCTTGCTGCTTGCTACAAGCCCCCACCACATCCTCACTATCTGTGTCTCTAAACTAGGATTTCATACACACAGCAGTATTTGTGCATTGTTCTAGGGACTTATTTCTCTTTAAAACAGCTCTGACTATTAAGTGCTAGCTCAGGATAATGGCTTTCTATTACCATGTTCCCATTGTGCTTAAAAGACCACAAGTTGATGAGTTTCCCCACCCCACTCCCTGTTCCCCTAAAGCTATCAGGCCTTTCCAGACTCTGTAGAAGCAATTCCTGCAGTCTCAACCTGGACCATTTCTCTCTGCTAATGCTGCATTTTTCAATGCACTGGAACTTTTTGTACAGGAATGGTCTATCCCAGCATAAGAGGATACCAGCAAACTCCACCTTGCTCAGAAAGTCCAGGGTGAGCATGCAATGAAATTTGTGCATGGTGTCACAGTCCTATTAGCTTTTGCCCTTCTCAAAAAGAACCACGTGTAATCTCCCATTCTTTATATCCTAATATGCTGATCTTGAGGCTGAACTCATCTCAGTACACACATGATTCACTCCATGGATGACAGTGCTGGGGCTGCTACTGGCTGTAGTACTGGAACTTGAACGAGGCTGGTTATTCTCCTGGGAGTTCTCACTGTCCATGGTCTGTTCATCGGGATCCCCTGAATATTCTTGAAAATCATCAAATTCCACTTCACTAGCATCACCAAGGGCTGCATGAGTCAGGGGGTCAACATCTGCAAACAACA
This sequence comes from Haemorhous mexicanus, assembly GCF_027477595.1. Lineage (NCBI taxonomy): Eukaryota > Metazoa > Chordata > Aves > Passeriformes > Fringillidae > Haemorhous > Haemorhous mexicanus. The sequence continues at coordinate 26,059,646 of NC_082346.1, forward strand.
TCTGCAATCATTATTTGTTAAACAACATCGCCTTCCTCAGCCTTTTGTCCATCTAACTAAATATTCCTAGAAGATGAGAACTTCAACAGAATCAACTTGCATAAAAATTCAGGTTGTAAAGGGCTTTTGGAGGTCATCCATTCCAATTCTCTCCTCAAAGCAGGAGCACCTTCAAAATTAAAGCAGTTTGCTCAGGGCTTTGTCCCACTGAGTTTTGAAAGTTTTTAAGGCTTGACATTCTACAGTGATCCTGGGAATGTATTCAACTACAATAATCATTAAGTACTTTTCCTTACATCCAAGTAGAGTTTCTTTGTTGCAGCTTATGATTATTACCTCTTGTCCTTGGGACATGGGAAATGTTTTGGGACTTCCAGATTTAGTTTATTGAACAGAGTGTTTATGCAGTTTCCATATAAGCGCAGAGAATGAAATTTTCTGTCCCCACTAGGACAGAGTAATACTTTTAAAGCTAGCACTGAGAACCAATATGCAGGGACAGGAGAGAGCTCACTCTGCTGTCCATACTGCACAGTATTTGCTGGCAGTAGCAGGTTGTTTCCAGATCTAGTGAACCAGTTTTGTTCAGCAGCACCTATTTCTGTTCTTCCTCTTCACAGTGTTGTTTGGAGGAAGTTGTTTATAAGCAGGAGAAATGTCCTTTCTCAGCCTACCCACACACTTCTACCTCAGAGCAAGACCGCAATGGGACAATACTTTGTTCTGATTCAGGGATTTAGGGGAGGCCCTTTTCCTGAAGTGCTTCAGATGAATGGGGAAAGGGAACCTATGTGGACTTTGTGAAAGTAAAAGCAAAAGTTACTCACTTGGGGTATCACCATTAATGTCACATTTCATCATCTCACTGACAAAGTCACCAAGGGAGGAGTAGGAGGAACTTGAATCGTCGTAGTCGACGCTGTCACTGCCACTGCCGCAGCAGGCGAGAGAGAGAGATGAGTGGCAGCATCAAACAACAGCAGCCTCTGACGCTTTAAAGATGTGAATGAGCACTGTTTTCATGGACCTCCTAAAAATCTCACGTTACAGTAGCTACCAACAAATTTCACAGGCCAACTTCATGAAAAGTAAGAGCAAAAACCATAACTTTCAGGTATCTGATGAGTTATGGGAAGACATTTAAAATCTCTTAGCAAAGTTATGAGGCTAAACATAAAAATGATTAGAGGATAGTGTATTAATTCACAAAATGTGTGCGTTTACGTAGGACAACTCCAAGGGAACTGGGAATCACAAGTAAAAGCATTTCGTTTTTACACTAGTGATAAATCCCATTCTGTTAGGACCACTGGTGCTATGTAGAATGCAAAATATGTGCAAGTCCAAGGCTGAAAGATCTCACAAATCAGGAAGAAATGAAAGGGAATAAACTAGACACAATACTCCAAGAAATATGGCCAAAAACTACTATATAGTTTCCTTTCATTTTACTAAACACACAAGGTGGTCACAAGCTTTGCATAACTATGGATAGGGAAGAGAGATTTAAAAGAGTGGTAGGATGGGTGGGAGTATTTGCAGTAGTGCAACAGAAATAACCAGAGAAAGAACAGCATGGAAGAAAAGACAATTAGGCTGTGAAGAAATGACGAATGTCAAGTGGCATACAGGTAGCAAAAGAAAACAGGAAAATGAGGATGGAGTATCCCATCAAATGAATACACTAGCAAAGGGATAAGAGGTTTGCTGTGATAATGGAGCAGTGAGAAAATTTACTTCAGTGTCAGTATTCTGTCCAGTCAAGAAATGAAACAACAGCATGGCAGACTACAGGAAAAGGCTGCAAACGCGAAGTAGGAGAGGTCCAGCAATCTGAAATAACTCTTATGTGACTACAGGCACGTTCCCCACTAACCTGTCATCAGTGGGATCAGAATCTGTTTCCTTCTCTGCTGGGACATTCAGGGCTTCAGCCAGCTGTGAATTGCTGTCATAGACTCGATAGTGGATGGGCTGCAGCTGATGAGCATACCACTTGGGTTTGTCACCAATTAGGGCTGGGTCAAACATGTCTGCACAAAAAACCAAGGAGAGCATTAATCAAACTCATTTAATGGTGTCAAAGGCTTCATTCACAGTGACACTACCCTCTACTAAGTCTTGCACAAAGGGACAGTCTTTAAGAGGCCTGCAAGACTTCCCCTTAATCAAAAAAGATGAAAAATTAATTGGAGGAGGAACTCGCCTATAGCAGGGGTAACTTGGGAGAAACACATGAGGCCATGCACAAAAAGTGAAAAATATCCCTTGAACTAGATTTCCCTCCCCAGCAGGATAATACGGTACAAAATTAAATCCTGCCCTAGAATGTCTGGTTTTTAAGCTCCTGCATTACATCCAAGCGCAGGAAAGGGAAGATCAACACTTACTGTTATGAATTCTTTGGAAAGCATAATTAGTAGGGTTGAGTGACCACTCTCCAAAGTATTCTACAGCCTGTGTTCTGGAAAGCTTATCTGCAAAAGGTGTTTGCTTGGGCCTAGAGGCAAGAAAAGAATTTGCCTGGAAGGCTACCACTGGTCGTGGGAAGAGGCGAAGAGTGCGAGTATGCATTTGGAAACCTTGCAAAACGTTTGGTGAGTTGAAGAATCTCACCATAGCAACCCTAAAAAGAAACAGAGAAAAATACATTAGATAAAAACACAGAGCATAACAAAAAAAGAATAAAGAGAGCCCTTAAAAGGTATGCCATAGACAATGTTTCAAACCTTTGAAGAATGGTAACCTAACTCTTCTTAGAAAACAGCTGTCTTGCAAAAAAGAAAAGAAAAATCCAAACAAACCGAAACCCAAGAAACCACTTTGTTCTAACTCACCATCTTAACACAAACACCCACTCAGTGAAGGATATCATTCTTGTTTCTACTAGCTGAGGTAACAACTAAGTCCCCAGGTATTTTTTTCTGTAGTTAAGGTCTGTGATTTAAGCTGAGGATACATTATCAGACTGACAAACCCAGGTAAAGTGGACGATCTATAGGAAAATGCAAGAAGCAAAACACCCCCTCAAGATACACAGTTATGTTCACGTAGGTAATAGATATGAGATAAACACTGTAATTACTGCTCTTTTTCCCCACATGATGTCAAGGAGAATCTACAATAGTACCTGACAGATGCTGTTTCACCCACGGAAATGTTTGTGCCACCCTCAAGTGCAAACTTTTATGAAGACTCAATGCCACCTGCCTGTTAAGCCTCACCTGGTAGCCACATCAACAGAGTCCACATCATTTCCATAGATCAAAGGGTTGAATTCTGTGGAGGGAGTAGACTGCAAATCATTCTGTGGTCTTCCCAGCAGCAGAGGCACCTCCTGCCCCTCATGAAACTTCTCTAGATTAAGAATGGGCTGAGTATTCAGGCTCATGCTGGCCAGGGCCTATTGAAGGACATTATGCACACATTCAGCAAGAACAGTTATTTAAGGAACAAATGATCAGAGCTACCCTGCCCTCTAGGCAATTGCAATAATTATGCACGCTCCATTAATTCCTCTTAAACCACCTCCACGCTGAGTCAACAAGTATCTCCAGGCTCTCCTTTATGCTGATTGTCAAAATGATCTCCTCAATGCTGAAACAGTCCTGGAGGCAGTCAAGGAGTAGCACAGAATTCCACTTTGCTAGATCATTCATGACACGAAAACAGATAGTCCTAACTGGACCACTAGTAGCATGGCACTGCATAACTCTACAGCTTGTAGAGTTATTTCCACATGTAATTTGAATACATCTTGGGAATTAAAGGCCTTGAAATTTGCCCTTAAAGGTGGCTATTCAACCAGTAATTTGATATTCCAGGAAAATGTGGAGACATCTCTGCACAAACATCTGCTTTATCCCTGAAAACCTCCACTTTCCATTGGAATGAAGCCTTCATCTGTCCATAAAGTTACCACTTCAACCCTCATAAAATCTTCAAGGAGCAGCACAAGTGGAGAATCAGTCCTGGACACCCAGACCTATCCTAAATCTTCCTCATTTTTCCCATTTGCCACTGAGGCTTCATCTTTTCACTTAAAAAATAAATAAATATATAAAACCAAAACAAAGAAACAAACAACAAAAAAAAAACCTCCAAAGGAAAGGGGTAAAATGGAAAATTGAGGGGAAAAGAATAAAATAAAGAACCTTGTTGTCAGGAGTGAGCAGCTGTTTCTGAGTGATTGCAGTCATGCTAACCAGACACTGGAGGCAAGATGGAAGATCATATGATAACACCACAGCAGCCCATCAGAGCCAAGACGAACACATGACCACAGAGAAACAGATGGAAGGAAAAAAAAAATCTATTACTACCAAATATCACAAATGAGAGGAAAACGAAACGGACCACAAAATAGACACATCTTAGGAAAGAGGTATAACTGCCCCACCCCCAAACATTCATATCTGGCCACTTTGGAAACAGGCAAGCCTGTTGTCCTTAATGATGCAGCTAAGAACTTTCTACAGCAGTTTAAAAGCAGATATCCTGAAATTCATTTATTGACTCTAAGAACCAAAGGCATAGAAGTGTTAACCTTAATAATGTGGGCCCCAGTTTGTCTGCTTTATACAGCAGAACTCCTTTGCCAATGACAAACCCTTAATAACAATGTCCATAGGAACACATATGGAATGTAAGCTGAATTTGGGGGAACACTCTGAGAATTTTAAATATGTCTTCAAAAAAATTGCAATTTGTTCTTCTGATACTTGAGTTTACCTTTGCACTAGTGAGAAAGTTTTGCTAAATATGCCTGAAATTGCAAGGGGGTGAGGCAGCAGTGGGGGGAAGGTTGATCTAACAAAAGTCCAGGCAATACATCACTTCCATCTGTGCTGACAGCAGGTACTGGGATATCAGAGAGGTTACACACTTTGCTCTCCTGGTCTATGAGGAAAGAGAAAGAGCAAACCTCATCACATTAGTAACACACTTTACCTTTAGATACTGCATGCAGCGTGCATAAGAAAAACAGAAATAAAGAGATAAAACCTGCTTGACACGATCAGCCAGGATGACCCAAGCTGATTAATGGCTTAGCAGGACCTGAGAGGAGAGACTGACACTTCACACACAGATCTGTGAATGGAGGGGAAACAAAGATGATCATAGCTTGATGGATCAAGTCAGAGTTTAAAGCCCACATGGCAAACATAAAGGAGGAATCTGGAACTTTCTGCATCGACTGGAAACAAGTTGGCCTCAAACAACAAATAAAAAACCACCTGTTGTGTACAAGGACACTTCAGCTTTACATTCACTGACTTGCATTCTTATTCACTCTAGCAGAAGACTAGGCAACACTACATATGCTACATTCTGCTGCATCTGAGTCCTTTTCCCAAAGTGCATATTACCTGTTTCAGATGCTTTTTCAGCTCTGAAGCTTCTGGTTCTGGCAGTGCTGGCAAAGATTCTGCATTTGTGGGAACAATCACCTGGAATTAAGCACAACAAACTAAAAATTCCCCAGCTGTAGTCATTTCCAAAACAGAATCCCCAGCACTCCATACACCGAGGAATAAAAGACACAAAAGTAAAATAAGAAATAAAAAACTTCAGTCTCAGACAGACACCTGCTCGTCACTTCTTTAAGGTTGTTATTGTTTACAATATAATAAACAACGGAGTTACTTTATCATCTACCTCAAAAACAAGAAATTTGAATCAACCCACACTTTCCATCCAGTCAATGATGTTATTCACATTTTCTTTAAATTAGCCTTGCACACACCCTTGTAGAAAGTGAGATACATAGCCCCACTTGAACCATGACAACCTGTGAGAAAGTTCTTAACAGATTGGGTTTCTTAAGTAGGGCTATAAGCTGGTTTGACAATTAGTCAAGAAGAAAGTTCTACCATTCGCTTGAGGATTCACCTTCTAGTGATATAGCCAGGTCAATTACCTGAAAAAGGATGCCTAATGCTAAAGACATGGGGACCTTGAGACACAACAAGGAACGGAATCCTAAAGGTTAAGATGGGACTGGCAAAGGCAGACTGAGGCCAGGCATTACTAAATTCTCAGTGGTTGCACTGGTGACAGTACACAGCTAATGGAAACAAAGCCACAACTTCTTGTGGGTGCCACTTACCCTATTGGTATCCAGGTCAATAAGCCATACATCATCAGGCATTTTAAAATCCAGTTTGTAAAGGAAGAAACTTGCTGGAACACCGATGATATAAGGTGTAGGGGCTAGAAGCAACTGAGAGAAAGACAAACTTTACTAAGGACAAGATCTGCATTTGATATGACCATGTTCTTCCCAAACATTTATTTATTGACTACAGAATGTTTATAGCAGAGTCGACAACACAAAATGCATTGATAAGTAAGTAATACCATACAATGGAAGTATTAAAAAATAATTAAAAAAAAAAAAAAGAAAAGAAAAAAAGCTCCTGCTCAGAAAGCCTCAATTTTCATCTAGGAGAAAATACATTTCCATCTCCCATGTTTCATGTCCCACTGCCACCCAGGACATAATTTATATGGCTACACAGCTCTTTGCAAACAGCTTGCCATGTCTATCATGGTCCTAAAAAAAAAAATATTCAGAGTAAGAGCCTAAGTTGAAAAGCAGGAAGTCATGGATGAATACATCCTCAGCTCAAACTGAGTCCATGCCATTGTAAACAAGCACTTTACCCTTATGCTCATAGTGGTAGTTTGGTTTCAAAATAATAAAATCTCTAAGAAGTACAGCACTGACACATTTTTTCAGATGCATGTGGAAAACTTAGGGGAAAATTCAGGTTGCTTCTGACAAGGCAATGAGCAGAGGAAAAAGGTTTAAATCAACTAGGAAAAAGGTTTAAATCAACTAGCAGCTTGAGACCAGTGGCTTGGGAGGCTAATTTACACTTTTAATCTAGAACTGTTGGTCCCCTCAAGGAGTGGCACAAGAACAAATATACAGCATCAGTTGCAAGATAGCACTGAAGTAATAAGATGGCTTGAATTCTATTCTATTCTTTCCAAGCAGAATAATGAGCTCCTGCAAAGAACTGACTATTGGCAAAACCCAGGCTCCCAGCTGAAGCGAAACAACACTTCATATTTCTGAGATTGCAGGCAATAGTTTCTGAACTCTGAATTAAAGAGCCCTCAAGCATCCTTAAATATTACTCTGGACCCTCCTCAACAAACTTTAAAACTCAGTTTAGAGGGGGAAGGGGGTAAATATCATAATAATATTGTCAATCTATGGTTGTTCAGTCCATTGTTTGTGAACTACTGCATTGAATCATTCTATTCATTGAATGTGCTCTGGAGATATCCTACACAAATGGTGTTACCTATGATTTAAATAGTCACACTCAAGCAATGTTCTTTGCAAAGCAGACTTTGATACAATCTCTGAAAAGATGGTGAATGAAAAAAGGACTACAACTATAATAATTTTAGACATCACAGAAACAACTTTTGTGAAAGACCAATAAAGGAAAAATATGTACCTGTTCTGCAGAGGCCATGCAGGTGGGAAGCAGAGGGATCACTGGGAACATGTACTCCAGTGGGTAGATCATGGCCACAAAGGCCATCACAGACATTGAAAGTGCATTATAATCTCGGGACTGCAATACAACCTGCAACCAATGAAACTCCCATTAGCACTGCAGCAACCATTCACTTCTAATACTCTCCTCAAGTGTATACAAAGACCACAGATTTTGGGATCTCCGCAGACTGAAATTCAATGGCTGCGAACTGGGTAACTCTCCACTAATCTGTCTGAAAACAAGCTTTGGGTGTTTTTTTGAGTGGGAACAGAACTTTTCAAAATAGGAACCTCAGAAGGAGCTATTTATTCCCCTCATCCTCCACAGACAAAACTCACTCCAGGCAGAGCAAAGAGACAGCTGTTCTACACATCCAGCCCACCCTGGTTTTGAAGAGGGCAGAACTTCCTGCATACTTATCAAAGATCAATGATCTTCCTTTCTTACCTTATGCTCCAGAAGGATGCAGGTCAGCACCTGCAGGCAGGCATCCACTCCCAATAGCTCCAAAGGCAGATGTAATGGAAAATCCACCAAAGTGAAGCGGGATGGATCAGGAAGAGCAAAGGTCAAAGCTGGCTGCAGCTCATGTGGCAAGACTTCCACATCCACCCGCTTCTGCCCAGCAACGGGCATCGGGGAGCGGAGCAGCCGGTATATCCAAGCCTCAATCTCCCGCAAGTCGTGAAGCAAGGCGCTAGACTTCTCTTCCACCAGGAGGGAGCCTGTGAAAATCCGCCACATTGTGTCCCTGGACAGGGAGAAGGGCAAGGTTAACACTCCAAGAACTTCACTTGACAGCCATTCCGCAAGGCTCTTCCAGAGAAAGGGGAGATCCACCAAGGATTAAAAGAGGCAACTAACAAATCTTGATGACGCAAAGGAACGGACAGGCATTCATACTGACACAACCCACAATGTGAGGAAGAATAAATCTTTCTGTGGCAGGAATCAATGCAAGTACGTCACTTCAAACTTCATTCACACATTTAAAGGATTCAGTCAGGTCCAGATCTCTGAAGAACTCTCATCACCCTCACGCTTGAAATTCAGCAGGCACACAGGATACTCTCCTATCTCATCCAGAACTGCAACAGACTGACTGCAGGACACTGCTTCTAGCAGTCTACAAACCTTTGTAAGAATAGGAATTAAACCCGAAATAATAAAAATATGCCACATCCAAGATCTCCCAGATGTTTTTGCATGATAAAATACCCTTCGTCATTCTGTCCTAAATTGCAATGCATCATTCCTAAGAGCTGAATAACTCAAGGGAAAAATAGATCTAGCCAAATCTCTGAAAGCTGCGTAGAAAACATTTAGGTACCTTAGCAAAACAAGCAGCAAGTTCTCCACACCCTAAGCTGGCAATCTGCAAACTTGCAGCTCACAGACAGGCTGGCCAAAAAGCATGTACAGCATTGCTCACGGCCTTCAGAGCTTCACAACTCAAAACTGGGTCTGACAAGGGAAGCACAGAGTTTGTCCACTTCAGCCCTTTACCCTGTAGCACAGCGAAGGCTGCACCCTTCTGTATTCATTCTCAAATAACTGCAGCCTGATAAATATCTTGAGTTACTGGAACAGATCCTCTAGAAAGCTATGGGTTCCAGTTGGAGGTTCTATCTTACAGTTCACAACTTTAAAAAAAAAACAATGAAAAGGAAAAAAATTATAACACTGGAGGCTTCACAAAGACAGAATAATTGAAATTTGGATGGCTCAAAATTAGGGCAATTTGAGATTACTCTGAGTACGTGATACACCTCTCAGGAACTGTGATGCTTCTCATCCTCCACTCTTCCTTCAGCTACTTGTCATGCATAAGACATTAGGCTGCTAAGAAGTGTGCTCCACCTTTTGCCAGCTGTAAGGGTTCAGTTTCACCTTTACTCTGCCACCACTTCAAAACTATTCTACTTTTCCAGGTCACCACTAGAAAACCACACGGTAATTCAAACCTGTTGCTTTACTTTTCCCAGAGACATAGGCTTGATATTCTGTCTCTTGCTATCCTCATCCATCACTTAATTATTCTCTTCAAGAATTATGCCCAATAAGAGCAAATTTTTCAAATACCACATGTCATTCAAACACCAAATTGAGGAAAATCATGAAATTCAGTGGGGTGTTTTTCCCTCAATAATTATCAGGCTTAACCAAGTGACAAAATAACATTCCTTAACACGTATTTCCATTGGGGAGAGAAGTTTTGCTCTGACAAAATAAGTTATTCTCCATCAGTGGATTCAAGTGATAAGTCTGCTAATGTAGAAAGCAGTCATAATAGCCCAGAACAGTCTCCTAGAACTATTCCAGGGCAGTAGTCCAAGAAGTAGGCCACTGCTCTATAAATGGGACATTTCCATTTCATGCAAAACATAAAGAGTTTATAAAGATAAAAAATTATAATAATTATAATCCTGTCATTTTTCACTTTTGACAAGTTTAATTTGGAGTGTACCAAGCTACTTAACTCACTTTACGTACTGTCTCACAGTCCTGTCCCTCAAACTGTTGAGATAATCCCCTGCTTCTCCACAGATTAATTTCATACTTTTTCTATCCAGTTAGCACATTGAAAAGGAAAACACCATCCCAGAACAAAGGTGTCAGGCACAGTAGCACAGATACACATCCTTGGCTGAAATACATAAAGACATTGCTCCTTCCATACCCTACAGTGCAACAGCTTCTGTCACATACTCAACGCTACAACAGCAGATACATTGAGATTTCTACATTATATTAAATATACACCAAGTTCCTGTCAATTTGCTGCTACCAACAACCATTCCCATGTTTCCTAGACAACTACTTTGTTTTCTACCTCTCCTCCCACTCTCCTTCAAATATTGTACTTTGACCTATTTCAGCTGATCCTGCTTCTCTAGTCTTTTCTCTCCCACGCTGAAGTTCAGGCTGTTTCATAAGCTTGTTAAGCACATTTTCATCATTTCCCTCCTGCCCCAAGTAGAAATTCTCTCTGTTATTTTTTGGCTGCTTCTAATTTCCCAGAGAATCATCCTGACATATCCTGCCACAGAGCTTAAATGCCAAAGCAACAGCAGCAGCATGAGCACTCAGCTTCAGAGCTCAGAAGGGTAGTGCCTCCTTAGGTGCATCAAAAATTAAAATCATACCAGATTACAGAATTGGAGAGGGAAGTTTTAAAGAAATTGTTATAAAAATTTCCTTTTCCTACTGTGAACCTGGGTTAAAACAGTGAAAAAGGCCAGCCCTTGGTGTTCGTGCAAATAAATTGCAGCACAATTTACCGTGCAGATAAATTGCAGCACTGAACACAAACAGTAGGAGGAAAAAGTTCTTCCCTCTCAACATACCTCTGTACCCCACGCGGAATCCCCAGCTTCTTGCCCAACAGTCTCTCGCTACAGCAGTCCACAAGTCTCTTGAGGGTGTACAGACACTCACGGAAGGTGGAAAAGAAGGGATAATGACTAAGGATGCACAGAGAAGTCAGAGTGCTGTTCCGAGAGCGATGGCTGCCTTTGGCCAGGCGCTTGCTGCGCGGGGATCGATTCACATCAGGGGTAGACTCTGCACTGGGGGCCTGCAGTGAGGAACCGCTCTCTGAACTCTCAGTGCCCCCTTCCTCCTGGGGTGCTGATGCATCCCCAGATTTAGGGGTCTTCTGTCCCTCTCGAGCTCGATGCCCGCCCGTGCCTTCCCCCTTCTCCTTGGGTACTCGCTTCTGGAAGGAGCGGTAGAAGTTGACGCAGATTCCATAGCGAGTGACCCCCGTGTCCTTGTCTGTGAGGGTGAACACGAAGGAAGTGTCATCGCGGAAGCTCATGCGCTTCTGCCGCACGCTCAGGCATCCTTCTGGCTGGCAGAAGAACACGACGTCGGGCGGGAGAGGAAAGTCTGCGTGGTCTTCCAGAGGGTAACGCCGCAGCAGCTCAGGAGTCTGAGCAACGCTGTCGCTGCTTGGGTGCCTACAAAGAAGCAAACAAAAAACCACATACATAGATGACCAATAATAAATGTTTTTGGGAACTTCCTACTCATGTGTCAGGAGCCTGTGGACTCAGCTTCATCTTTGTTCCCTCTCTTCCCTGCTGCCCATAGAAAGTGCAGCTTCTCAGTCACTAGCCACAAAGCTCACTCACGAGCACAAGGCAGAAAGGTTCAGAAAAGAAGTTTAAGTCTATACAGTCATTAGCAAGGAGCCTGTTCAAATCTGATTAAGAAAAGGCCTTCCAGGAATATGTTGTTCCCAGAAGAATACTGTATTGTCATGTTGCTCTGACTTTGACTTTCAAAATGAATTTAACTGCACAGGTCTCTGGGCAACACTTCAGTAGGAAACACATTGTCCCTCCCCAAATACACAGTCAGAGGAAAAGCTCCTAGATTTCAGCCATTTATGAACAAGATGAAAAATTAAATGAGAAATCCAGTATCATTCCTAACTGGAAAAGCAAGAATTTACAAGGAAAGAACTCAGATGAACAGTGGAAGGATATGGACCTCATCCCAAAACCGCTTTCATTAAAAAGTTCTAGCAACCACACAAACACACGTGTTTGATTTTCAGATTGGGATTTAAAGTGTAATTTATATAAAAACTGCATGGTAATATGCACAGCTGTTTACCACTGTGACTCACTAATCTTCAGACTACAAATCACTACAGAAACATGAAGACAGAAAGGCAATACTGTTGTTTCCTAATTTTCCACTAGATTCTTTCAAGATATTACACTTTTGCCTATTTCAAAACACAAATGACACTTGCTTTTCTAATGTAAGAGATGTGAAAAATTCAAACAAGTAGTAATAGAATGCTCACAATTTACAAAAGAAAATCATTGGTGTAAATAGCTCTGCTGACTAATTCTTCCAAACTAATATTTTATTTAAAACAAGTAAATATGCTTTCATAATAATATTGATAACAAGATTTATACTGCCTGTAAAGTTAGATAGTGAAATACTGTATGAAAAAAAGAGAAACACTAAAATGCTTTTATATGTTAATGGACACAACTAATGCATCATCTGCTGAAAAACAAATGTCAAATAATGCTGGTACTATTTAGAGAGTCCATTTGGCAGCAAATGGTCCAAAAAATGACATCAACAAAGGACGAGTGCATGTATCACCACTTCGTGCCTTTGCTGTAACATTAGCTACAAGGACAGAGTTTTCTCAGACACTGAGAAAGTTTGAACCCAACAGTTCCAAAAAGTATTGCTGTTTGTGCACAGTGGATAACAAGATGTCACAGTAAAGGCCACATGGAGCTCCTAAGGGCTTTGTAGGGGAGGCTGTTTCAGTCAGCTCCATCTTTCATCGTTGGCATTTGCCAAAGTGCCAAACAAGACAGCAGTAGCAGCCTAACCAGCACGGGCTGGCAAAAAGCAAGAGAACTGTAGGAGTCCAGAAGTGATAGTAGCAAATTTCTAAGTGAGAACATCAGACACTATAAGCTTCACTGGAGGAGGCAGCTAACATCTTTCTCCCTCCCCTTCTTAGCTGGTGACACACATATAGAAAATTTGGTTGTTTTTCTACAGAGAGTAAGAAGTATTAAACTATTACAGTATTCGATCCATAAAATGCAATAATAAAATAAATATTAGTCAGGATTATGTAATTTCCTCCACTCAGTCTATTTAAATATTGCATTCAAAGTATTCTGAAAAGAAAGCAAGAGGTACAGTAACAGGCTGATATACATGAACCACTGATATTTAGAAATGAAAGCAAAGTAGACTTTGGCATACAGCCGTTACATAGAATTTGCAGAAAGCTGCTGCATGAACTTTGAATAAGGAAAAAATAACATTTATTGAGTACCTTTATGTTTGACAAAGAGAACACATCAACCCTACATTTCATATGTGCTTTGAATAAATATGCATAACATTTTATCTGTTAATAAGACTTTAAAACCAGAAAGCATTCATGTCATTCCTGTGAGGATAAATAAGTATTAGAGGGAGAAACAGCCAAGTAAAGCAAGTTTCACTTTTTTTTAAACTGAGTTTTTAGACTACATTTCAAAAGCTGGAAAAGTAGTATTATTCTACTACTAGCACATTACTAGTAATAAAAGTAGTAGAAAACTTGTATTTTACTTGTATTAAGCTTTCAGTGTTTTCAATTTGTGAATCCCTCTGTCCTGGTGCCAGCAGAAGCAAAGTTCAGACACAAAGACTACCAGAGAGTGATAGTTAAATTAGCTTTTCTTAGTCAGCCTCTGCAGACCCTTGAAAGGAAGTCTAAGGACCACAAGTTAAAAACTCTGACTACACTAGTAACTTTCAAAAGTGTCCTGGCTCAAGTAGGTGCTCCCCTTAGGGGGGCATTCTGCACACATTTCAGACAGCACTTCCTGAGCATCAGGAAGGCTTCATCACTGGATGCAAGGCTATTTATCCCCACTCTACTGCCCAAGAAAAAGTTCTGCTGAGACTGTTTCACATTACCTGGCTCCAATGATCACAAGATAGTCAAGTAGCCGAGAGCAGATTTTCTTTTTCTGCACCATTGTCCTCGATGCCCCTCCCTATGTCATCTCAAGGAATTCCTGTTCATTGATCCAGTGCTCAGTTATCCCATCAGCCGTGATCGCTGCCCTGGGGAACAGAATCTGCTCGGAACAGTCTGCCAAGTCCAATCTATAACCAAGAAAAGCAAGAGTGTCAAAAGCACAACCAAGAATACTGAATACATACAAGCAACTTAATGACCTTAATTATATTATATTATATATATATTCCCAAAAAGCGTCAATGTTCAGTGCAGTCATGGTCATCCACAATCTCTATCTTCATGAGTATAAAAACACAACCATATGCCCACAAAAGCAGAGAGATGAAAAATACACAAAAAAGTACAAGAGTATCTCAAGAATTCATGGTTGGAGTCGATCATCTCGACTTCAACCATTAATTCTTTGGTTGAAGAAAGAATTCAATCAATTCATCTGAAATTCCAACAATCTTAGAGGTCCCTTCCAATGTAAATGATTCTATGATTCTGTTCTAAGGGAGAACACAAACCAACAAAGCTGCCTACCACTGGCAAAGAGCTACTCATTAAATGGTTTGTGTGCTGCTTAGGCAAATCCATAAGATCTCAAGAGTGCTTGGGAAGGGAGCTTCAAATGGCAAGACTGAAGGAAAAAAACCACAACCTGAATTTTAGCTGTGGGATAAACAGAACAACTAAAGAAGGGGTAACACCAGAAATCCAATTTGATAAAATGCATCCCACCATCCCAAACCTGCAAATGGCTGTCAGCAGCACAATTCCCAAAGACTATGAGCTCTAACACCTTTTCTGGGCAGATACAGAACTGCAGTTCTACAGAATTGCAGTTTACAATAGCAAAAGTGCACCTTGTAAAGCATACTGGGTTTTTCACTTACTTCATTCAGTTCCATTTATCTTGTTTAACTTCACTCCTTACTCTTTATACCCATGCCCCCTGCAGCAAATTTCTCTGAGTACTTTATGATAGAAAGATCCTCTTGGTAAAACTGAGATTATACTGCAGCATTACTACTTGTCAATAATTATGCTTAATAGATATCCAGAAAATAATTCTTCCCAATCCCACTATTCATAGTTCACAGAATTCATGAAAAACAGGGAGAAAAAAAAGTTTTAAAAAGGAATACAGTTCCACGTTACAGTGTTCCCTACAGTGTTTGAAACCAACCTGAAAACAGAAACTTCCTTAAATTTAAAGGTCTCAGAAACTCTTAAAATCGGAGATGTTTAGAGTATTCTAGAAGTTTACTGAGTATTCCAATGGATTTTTTAATAAGACTTATTTTATATTTAAAAAATGAATGTATTGCTTTCTGGGACATAGTCAGAATAAAGTTTCCATTTCAGTTCATGTCTACATCCTAAGGCAGGAAGTTAACACATCACATACACAGCAGGGAAATTTTACTCATTAGCTCTCTAAACAGCACTAAGAACACAAAAACATTACAACAGTAAGAACAAAAAAGTACATTTGCAATATATAAAAAAGGAAAATTGTACTAGTCAGTAGGTACTATTAAAGAAGTAATAAACTGAAAGAAACTTAAAGCCTCACACATAAAAAATCCCACATGAAACTGTGGCAGGTTTTTAGTAGATCCTCAACTACAGTTACTGTAGAGTCATAAGTAACAGCAGTATGAATTATCTTCTCTGAGCAGCAATATTGTTGTAAATTATCTTCTCTGAACAACAGAGAAAATACAGACACAGGAAGCAAAGTTTCTGTTTCTACATTTTAATGACATTATTGAAAACATTGTAGAATCTGTCCTAGAAAAGCCCTTGATCCTTGATATTCTGCAAATATCTTGGCACAGAAAAACTCAAAAGGAACAAGATAAAGTTGGAATATCAAGTGGTCCTTTTTGTCTCCATCTACTTTATCTGTTTTCTTTCCAAATGGATTTCCCCAGAACTCTTTAAAGAACAAAATGCTCAGTCACAGACAGGGAATAGCAAGAAGTCATCCCAATGCAACCTAGAAGTATGACTTCCAGGCAATTCTGCTACTTAGTGGTAATAAAAGATGTTTTTCCTCAAAACCGGAAGCTACCCAACCCCACAGTGAAGGTGGAGAAAACACATTGAGTTTGTCTTATGACTGTAATTTCCTTCACATATTTCCCGCAGCGCTGCAAAGGAGTTAGCAAGGTCTTAGAAATAATGAAATTTCAAGAATACCTGAGCATACAAGAACAAAGAATATATGCAGGGCTTACAATATCCCTGGAAAGGCTGAAGCTACAACACACTAACATCAGACACTGAAGTTTCTGTCCATTTCTTTAAAAAAGATCTGAGCACTTTCTGTGATTTCTGCTTTCTATTGCAACACAAGCTCCAGGGGGACCAGACTGATGCAGATGTTGTGCCAGGACTTCCAGAGCCACCTTTATTGATTTACTGTACTTAACAAAACAACAGTTACAGTCAGACATAAGAGGACAAAAGCTCTTTTTGGGAAGATGATTTAGTGTTGGATTGGAGCAAGAGGTAGAAGAACTAGAACCAAGTGTAGGTTTTTTGCCTTCCTCTACTCAGTCTCTGGCTTCTTCAGAGATCTAGCAATGGCTGATAACAGCACTTAGAAGAGTATTGCACCACCATTTGTTGGAACTCATCTTCCTACTCCTGCTTGGAATCAGACACCACAGTTGATCTGTATAAGGCAACACAAACGGGCATCCCAGTCCTGCCTCCCCCTGCCTATCTATCTGCCAAAAGCTTCCTTTCAGGCCAGTATCATTCTGTTCCCTGTGCTGGCAGAAGAGTTTGTGCAGCTACAGGGCAAAACAGACAGTAGAATTGATACAGACTAAACCTAACACCCTCCCTTCTTCTCCCTTGCTGCTTTTGTTTTTACAAGGTTATTTTTCTTTTACTTGGTTCACCACGTGGCCCCACAAATGCTTGTGCAGGCACAAAGAAAAGGTAGGAGAAAGCAGTTAATGGAACCTGGAAGACTTGACTGAACTCAGTGTGATCACAGAACTACAGACAGCACCTCTACAGGCAATACAGAGGTAGTTTCTTTTTAAGATATTTCCTATCATCCTTCCAATCATCCTCCTCGATTTTAGAGACTAAGTACATTAGGACAGAAATAGATCAAACGACCAAGAGATACTTCATTTTTTCCTCTTTCATGTTGGAATTTGGACCTGAACCAAGAGATTATCTTGACTCTGAGATGGTTGATATGTCAAAACCTCTTCTCTCTCTCAAACTGCTTCAACTTTACATTGCTTTCTCTGAAAAGGCCTTGTGCAGTGTCTTTTCTCTTTGCAAACATATTGGAACCAGCCTTTTGAAGGCTGAATCCTCAAGCAGTATTTGAGAAGAGACTTCTTATTATTTCAACTCTAGAAAAGAATTAAAATAGAGAAGGGAAGGCCGACCACAGAAAAAATACTGCACCAACAGATCATGTCTCAGACAACACCAAAATTGAAATAAGCACTTATATGGCTGGTGAAGGGGTTGGTAAGAACTAACACTACCCACGCACTGCAGCAGCTGTCAGCAATACTCACTAATAAAAGTTGGCACCGTAGCCTAGGCACACAGACAGAAGACAAGAACCAGCACAAAACCACGGCTTACCAGTAACTCAAGACACAAAAAAAGTGTTCAAAACAACAAACACTTCTATTATTGGCATTACTCTGCATTTCAAAATTCCCCAAACACCCACATTTTAGGTTGTAGCACAACTTCTTAGAGGACAATCTGCATGGTATTCTGCAATTTAAAGTCCTCCCAGAAATAAAAGCCTATATAAACAAACACACACACTCATGAAAAGCACCACAGCACACAATAGATAGGGCAGCATGAAAGAGCCACAGCAGACTTTCTATCAGTTTGGAGTCATCTGTGTCAGAGCCATGCCCTGCATTAGCCTCAAGTTGAATTGGGACTAATGAGTTGTGCAGTTATCCAATTTCATCTATCCCTTGGAGTTCTCAATCTTTGTCAAGAGTCTTCTCATTCGAGACACAAATCTAGAGGAACAAAGCAATTTAGTCTAAGAATAACTTCAATACAACAAACTGTTAACACAACTAGTGTCACTGTATGGGGTCTGGCTGAGATGGAAGTCATTTTCCCCACAGCAGCCCTCCCAGTGATGTGCTGCGTACTGGTAACTGGAAAGATGTTGATAACACATCTGTGTTTTGGCTACTGCTGAGAAGTGCTGGCACAGCATCAAGGCTGTCTCTCCAACATCTTCCCCCCAGCAGTGCTGGGGAGTATGCAAAGTCTTGGGAGGGGACATAGGCAGGACTGCTGACCCCAACTGACCAGAAAGACATCCCAGGTGACATCTGCTCAGGAAAAAAACTAAGAGAGAGGAGAAAGGCAGAGAATCCATTATTTAAAACATTTATAATCTGGAGCAACCACTAAGCCTACTAAAGCTGGACAGCACTTGCTTCTGGGAAGTGGATAATAAAATTTCTTGGGCTTCTTTGCTTCCATGAATGCAATCTTTGTTTTATTAAACTGCCTTTACTTTTACCCATAAGGTAAAAGGGTTTTTCCATCTTATTTCCTTCTCCCTGTTCTGCTGAGGAGGGGTGTGATAGAGTGGCTTGGTGGACAAGTGGCATCCAGCCAAGGACAACCCACCACACTCACCTGCAGCTGTTTTCCTCACACAGAAGCTCCCAGCTTTCATGGGCCAGGCTCACACTGAACTGCATACCTGGCAGGTGTTTACATCATTGCTTAAAAAACGGTTTGAAGACAACAGATTAATTTCCAACAGGAAGGTGCTAAGCCCTGCTTTCCCTACAACTCTTCCATGCTTTAAGATGGGACCAGAAAGGCTTCTCCTTTCATTATCTGCAGCTTTTACCCGGAAAAAGGATCATACTGCACAGTTCACCAGTGCATGGATACCTTTAGAATTTAAATCAGCATCATACAATTCAATTTGCACACTGACTGAATAATGAGCATACATGGGGCATTACTTTGTAAGAGAAAAAAGAGGAAATCCCTACAACTCTTCCATGCTTTAAGATGGGACCAGAAAGGCTTCTCCTTTCATTATCTGCAGCTTTTACCCGGAAAAAGGATCATACTGCACAGTTCACCAGTGCATGGATACCTTTAGAATTTAAATCAGCATCATACAATTCAATTTGCACACTGACTGAATAATGAGCATACATGGGGCATTACTTTGTAAGAGAAAAAAGAGGAAATTGTGAAGGAGACAGATCAAATTATAGGACAGAAGCCACATAAATTACGGTTCACTGAAATTTCACCTTGTGAAAAACCAGATTTCCAGTCATACCCAAACAAAACTAAATTTTTAATTTCCTTGGAACATCCTGAATTTCTATTTACTCTCAGCCAAGACAGCCTGTACTGAGTTCAGCTCTAAGAGCCACTATGCCTGACCTTAGTGCATTGTTTTCTGTGAACTCAAGTCTCACCAATTGAACTAATCTGAGAGCTGAAACAAACACAAACAGGGCCAGTAATTTCAATGCCCACCTTTGGGTTGATTTATGTTTCTTTTTCTCACATCCCACACCTTGACCTATCTGCTAAGCTATGAGAAATAGGTGTGAGTAGCTCAGGGCCAGCCTCACCTGTGTGGGCAGGAACTCCATTTAACTCACTGCTGAACTGGAAACAACATGGTTTGGAGCCCAGTATGAACTGCTCATGGTAGCTTTGTCTTTAGACATTTTAATAATCTTTATGGAATCTTTACCACTGAAATTGTGGTTACTTGTTCTTCCAAGTATGTTTCAAATGATGCCAGACATCTCTGGTATAGAACATTCTATTTTTGCTTCTACTAAACTTTTAAAGAAGCAAACAGGCAGTATTCTTTTCACACGAGCCATTTTTCACTTCCTCTGCTTAACAACTATATAAAACACTGCAAATAGTTTGATACTTTAAAATATGCAACATTCTAGGAAGCTCATTATTGCTATTACCCAGATACTACAGAGTTTCTGCTAACACAAGAAACAGACAACAACAGAGATGAGAACAATTCCCCTTCTCCAGAATCTGACAGAACATGGAACAATTTCTAAAATCTGACCTGGATGGACTTGCTATACTGGTGCAGCTGCTTTGTGAGTTACCATGCACCTTGGCAAGGCAGCAGTGCATGCCAAAACTGTGACTCCTAAGAAGATACTTGCACTCTGAAGATGGGGAAAGAACATTTTCAAAGAATTGCAAGCATACCTAAATAGACAATGACATATTTATCTAGTATGGCTGATCTATAACATAGGTGTGGTTCTGCAAAATACCATGGGGATAGTTCCAAGCATAAGAAATCACCCAGTAGAGAACAGGACTGCAGGCAAATTCTAAAAACATCCGCCCTGGAGCACAGGCATCACTTCAATCTTACTGATTGAAGTTGCTTCAATCAGGTAAAACAGCAGATGCACCTAAACTATTTCCACTTTGCATCTATCAATAAATCTTGAGGGAAAGGACAGAATAAACCAGATAAAAGAAAATTAAAGAATGAATGGGGAAAACAGGTTTTGGCAATAAAAGTAGACTTATTTTGAAGGCCTTCTCAATAATCACAATAATTAAAAGATTTCTTCCTTTCCTACTAAGTAATATTATCTCTTTGCCTTCTGAAAACAGAACTGACACAGCCCAGCATCTTGAGCTTCCACATTAGTTGTCGAGAGCGAAATGGAAGTAGCATGGGCAGGGGTGCTGACAGATAGACTGAAAATGACCAGAATTACTCCACAAACAGAAGTATCATGGCACAGATGGGAACCTTTTTGCAGTATCATGGAGTGAAGCTGGACTGATTCAGGTTCCCGGTTGCTATAGTGACAGATTTCCCCATCCTTGCCATATGTCAGCCTTTCAGTGTTGCTTCCTCCCTCCTCCCTGCTTCAGCCAAAAGCTTGGCTAAAGCAGCCTGCTGTACATGCAAGATCACGCAGTCACCACACATGCACATGCTGTGAGAACAGCCCCACAGGTAATCTGATTCAGATCAATCACCATAGCAACCCAATCTTTTAGTCCCTAGATTTCAGCCTGTCGGGTATATTTATAGAGCAGCTGCAGTGCTCCACCCCCTCTGCTCCACTACCAAAGCTCCCAGCACTGCCCACACTACCAACAAGCTTCACCCAGACACAAGGACTGCCTGGAGTCAGCGCAGAAACAGAGCCCTCCTGGCACCTGCAGGCCCCAGGCCAGATGACAGCACAGTATCTGCAACATGCTAAACGCCTCCCAGTCCATGAGCTGCCATATCCACCAGTACTACAAATATCAGGAGGCATTCTTGCCCATGGAAAGCTGAGTTGGCAAGCACAGCTGACAAAATCCGCTCACCCAGGTACCCACAGGATGCTTCCACAAACATGCAGTGCAGGCACAAAAAGAACATGCAGAGTGTGCTTACACAAACACACAATCCTAACAGGAATTTGCAGGCAGCAGCAAAGGAGAGGTTCCAGCAGCACAAGCCCCACAGAGCCACAGCTGCACCCACCAGTAGTACCTGAAAGCCATGAAGAAAAATCAAGACCAGGGCTTGAATGAGCAACAAGAGATCAGCATGTGAGGAAGAACAGTATGCAAATACTGCTATCTATTTTACTCCATTACACTCTTGGGGAAAACCATCAACAAAAACCCAATACAGGAAAAGCACACCCTTTTATAGTACTCTACTTCCTAATAGGAAGGAGATGACAGATTTTAGCCTCAGCCACAGAACATTTCACACGCTTCAATTTAGGTTAAAGACCTTATTCTCCTCCCCTCCTTTACTGTGTGAAACAGCTCTCTTGTGATCCTTCCTGGGCAGGATCATTGTGCAGGGCACCATTCACTATAGAATCATAGGACAAATTCTGGCATAAAAACCCTCTCCCAATCTGGCCAGTTCTTCTGCTCTACACTGTTTGAATTTAAATTCATCTCTTATTCAAAAATCATCTCCAGAAATTCGCATGAGACAACAGTAACACAAGGCCAACTCTTTTGAAGTCTGTCCTTTTTTGCCCCTCCCTGTGAAACTACACCATCACAAAATCCAAGAGCCTTCTCATTTTCTCTACCTCATCAGCTTTTCACTGATCCTCAAATCTGTACTTGAACATTTTGCAAGGAGTAGGGGTGGGAGGAAGGAAGGGTAAACCAAAGCCCACACAATGCCCCCCAAGCCCAATGAGCCTCACACCACCTGCAACCACTACAGCATTACATTTTTTTCCAAACCAGAACTGCTTTTGGCATGAGCTTTGAGCTGAGAAACGCTGGTGCTGCTTCTGAGTGCAGCCCAGACCCCAGCACCCACAAGATGCTTCCATTCCCAGCCCTCTGCTGGGAATTTGAGCAGTAGGCCACAGTTCCCATAATGCAGGCACCAGAAGGTTTTTTTTCAAAAACCAAATAGTGTAAATGTACAGCCATAAAAAAATTAACAAGAAAACAACAAAGCATGTGACATTTGAGAGAACTGCTGGATGCAGCTGCAACTGCTAAATTATTCAGTGCTTTCCCTTGCCATGGCGCCTCCCCCAGCCACAGTGAGCAGCTCTGGGCCAGGAGACATCACTCATGGCATCACCACCACCAGATACAGGCACATTCAACTCTTTCCTGGAAATCGGTCACACAGACAAATGGGATCCCAACAATAAATTACAGCCATTTGTAAGACAGAGGAGGGGCAATGCTCACAACCAGTGTGGAAACACTGAAACATTGTTCAGGATAATGTGAACCAGAAAATAAAGTACTCTAAATAATCCAGTCATTTGGCTATTGTTAAAACCTCAGAACTCAGAGCCCCCCATTTGTTTTGCCTTGTGTATTAGAAGCACTCAGCCTGTCTCCCCTGCTTGTTATTCCTTCCCTCTACACACCTTCCCCTTCTCTTCATCAACATTGTGGGAGATCAGAAATTCCTACTCTCAAACCAATCCTACTATTAATTTTGGTGATAAATCATAGTACCAGCTGGTCAAAACTCAAAGGAAATAAAAGAGACAAGCCCATTTTCTCTCTACAAGAGCTCTGGGGTGTGAGAAGCGTGCGTTTGGCAGACTCACCCACACGTAAACATCGGGGGAAGCAAGCTCAGAGTGAAGAAGGGACAGGAACCGCCTCAAGCAACTGTTGGAGCCAGCAAACGACAGAGCAAGGGCTCCCGAGAGGACCTTCTGGACACTGGCAGTGGCAGTCACCACAGCAAAGGAAGGAGGGAAAACACCACCCTGCTGGGCATGTCTTAAGACTACTAACAAGAGAGAAGGGAGAAACCAGGTGGCCTGGGGGACAGGAGCACTGTGCCCAGCTCGTGGCTCCAGCAGAGCAGTTTAACTGCTTATCAAGAGCAAACAGACACGGCAGCAGAGCTGCTCAGCGTTTGTGGCTGCAGCAAATTTTGGTGGGTACTGGTTTTGATTCGTAATCATCTTTTGATTCTTAATTATCACAAAAAGCACTCCTCTCCTCCTGCTAGCTGATGACAGCGAAACAGGCAGAGGCATAACTCCTCATCTCCTGTCACCAGGGCCTTTCCAGAGCAAGGACAAGACACCCAGGCAAGAAGAGATCCAGGGAAGCTGATGTCAAAGCTACAGGCAAGAAGGTGATCAAAACTTTTACACTGATATTGGCAAATTCAGTCAGAATATAATGGGAAGAAGGACACAACCAGGGCAATGATTTTGCAGATGTGACAAAGTAACAGGATATGAAATAAAAGGCTGCTCTGCTCAAAAGATAACATGCAGTTCCTGGAGGTCATCAGATAACAAATTTGACAGTAATGTATCTTTGTCCCTCCTACAAAAAAGCAAATGTTAATTCCCTGATTGCCACAACTGTTCAGAGATTAGCTACAAACAAAACAAAAAGGCGGTATCTGACAAACATTACTGGATACATCAAAGGCAACATGATGACCAGCTCTGTTTTGAGGAATGCTGCTGCTTTGAAATAATGAAGGCAGTAGAAGAAAGAGAAAACCAAAAAACCTTGTTCCTTGCTGCTACTCTGATACATTATTTCTCACAGCAACCCAGAAGCACAAGTCTCTCATTAACCTGCAGTGTCTGGCATCACAGCATGAGAACTGCCTCAGTTTAGGCAATTCAGGCATATGCAAGCAGTACTTCTCATTTTTAAATCCCTGCAAGGGTCCTGCTAGTAGCAGTGATCTAAAGTGAACGCAATCTCTCAGTGGTCTGGGCACCAACAGGCACAACCTCCCCAACTGGGAGTTCCCCAGTGTAAAGATACTTCAGAGCTCCTGGCAGTACCTAGGTCAGTTCTTCAGTTTGCCTGACTGGGGTTTCAGCTGGTTATTCTAGTTCCAAGACAGAAATCAGGAGCAGGTTTGTCAATAATCAAGAGTAATTTCCATGTTGCTTTGACAGGTTTAAGGATATACAGTGACAGAGAATCTAGCTGCTCTAAAATTATTTTCCAGCTCAAAAAACAGAGCAAAGACCAGCTGAATTATACAGGTTCAGCCTCAGAGAGTGAGCAGTGGGTCGATGGAAGTTTTTCATAGCTCTCAAGGGAGAGAAGGAAAAGCAGCAAAGCGTTCTGTCCTCAAAAGAAATATCACAATTATTCCACACATTATCCCACTAAAATACATTCCTATCTAATTGATGCCTCATGATGATCATTTTTATTTCACTTTGTTTCTTCTTAGGTCACTGACAATGCTTTCACTTCACGAAAATTCATAGCTTTAAACTGGGGACATGATATTTATCTTGCATATTAAAATCTTTCGTTCTTTTTTAGTAAATCCTTTCCTCATTACTGCAAATTCCTAATCAGAAGCTGTATCTGTACTTTCTACCAGTGCACTGAATAACTACGTCAACTGCCTGGAAATTTAATGCAGTGTATCTTAAATGCAGGCACAACAGGGCCAAAGGACATTGCAGGAATTCATCTGGGTTGGAACATATGCATTGCCTGTCTCCAATTCCTTCCTAATGGAAAGTAAGTGAACCATTCACCTCTGCACTAAGCTTTAACATAAAAGTATCAATTACCATCTTGTGAGTATGATGGCAAATCCAGCTAAAAAATGACAGCGTGAAATGACAGGGAAGACACAGTATTTTACACCATTTGTTATCCCCTCTCACTTACTAAATCTCTACCAATTCCCTCCCCAAAAAATAGAAAGCCATTCTCCACACAAATGCATCTGGAAAGGAGTATCAGATAAAATCTACTAGCTAGAATGCTGGAAATTAAAAACTTTGAAGAAATTTATTCTCTTAGAATTTAGCAGTACTCATGACTTTCTAATTTAATACTCAAAGTTTTCATAAATATTTAGTTTTGAAACTGGCTTACCACAGAAGATATAAAATAGACCAGACTGAACATCTTGACAGAGTTATGCCTAGTATATCCTGTCTATACAGAACCTGAGTATCTGATATGGCTTGAGAGGGGAAAAAGCTATAAATTATGAGCCTCTATGCCCCTGAGTACAAGGCAGATAAAATCAAAGCCAACACTAATTTAATTCAGGAAGATAATATGAACAAGTGTTCTAGTAAGGCCTGAAATGCACTGATGCTTCTACCATTTCTACTGAGCCATCAGTCCTAAGCCCTTTTCTTCTTCTTTTTTTTTTTTTTTTTTTTTTTTTGCCAATTTCCACACAGCCTTTGGGTTCACCACCTTTCATCGCTTTGGCACATAACACACATCCCAGTGCTGTGTCTTGGCCATATTATGCATTTTGTGTAGACAACACTCTTTCAGGGGGGATACTGTTTTCCTTTTTTGCCCATCCAGTAAACTTAGAATTGTTTTAAAAGCAGTAACTTGGAAAGCAATGCAGTAGGACTCTGAAGCTTACAGCTTGAAACCTGTTAATTTGGTAACAACACAGGAATCCAGACTTGTGATACAACTGCAGCACCACTGGACAGGCACGTACAAGATCTTTTAGTGAGGACAAGGCTGTATTACTCTCCAAACAAAGGCATTGTAGAGACTTGCTGATGATTTAGCATTTTGTTAAACACACAGTAAGATACTTAATGAGTGTGCATTTAATTACAGTGTCTATAAATTGTGTTCAAAAGCTGTGCATTTTCTAACAATACAACAGTAAGGCAAAAATAGTATTTTATAGATGGAATGATCTATCAGTTCAGTGTTACATAATATGCTGTGAGGGGATGGCCAGATTAGATCCTGTAAAAAATGCATTTTAGCTGTGTTGGATGTGAAGTGCTCTCTTGGACGTGTCAGGATTGCAGCTTTTTATTAGTGCTGAACACAGCAAGTGCTTCTTGTGACCAATCCAAAACAGCTGCCTAGGTCCAAGCACTATAAAGACCAAAAATAGAGACACTTCCCAAACAACCTATATTTGGATGACTTTGGTTTGATTATGTGACCCTCAGGACACCACAATAAATCTTCCCTCCTCTTGCTTGTGTCTACAAGGAGCATCCTTTTTGCAGATAAGCAATGGTGCAAGGAGCACAGCAAGGACACTTGAGAGCACACCAAGAGAAATGCTGACCCAGAGTCGCACTGGACATAGAGAAAATGGCTGGCTTGTCTAGGGAGAGCACAACATATTGCCAGTTCACAGTTCTACCCCATCTCCATGGGGCTGCAAATTTGTAATATATGTTATTTTGCATATGAATGAAAACCGTGTGGTATATGGAGGAGTTCAGGGGGGAAAGGGCAAGATGAAAGACGGGAAACAAATCAGTTTTTTTTCAAAGCTTATCATTTCTCGAAACACTTCTTTATCGTGACTCCACACAAACAGTGGCACAGACCAAGCTTTCTTCCCCTCCTCCACCTGACAATAAAAGCCAGCAACACAACAAGGTGTTGACACCTATTTCTGAGGGTAAAATGCTTTAGATTTATAGTCGACTTTATAAGAAATTGCCCGGTATAAAGTGGATTTCCTATTCTATTGTCTTGCAGAGTAACAGGATCTGCTGTTTACAAACCAAGGAGTAAAAGCACCTTTCCAGTCACATTACCGCAGCAATCCCTTCACACGGCTGCACGCCTCACCCCTTCCAAGGGGTTCTGTCGGCCTCGAGCCGCCCTTCTCCCTTCCCTCACCATCCTGCCCGCTTCCACCCGGCAGGGAGCGAGGAAAAGCCTCCGGGTGGCCGGGACAGAGGGCGCCGGCCCCGCGCCCACAGCCCCGCCGGCGGCAGAGCCCCCTCCCCGGCCGGCCACGCCGCTATTCCCAACGTCGCCCAGTCCCGCCTGGAAACCCGCAAGCGACCCCGCAGGGGCTGCTGCCGACCCGACCCGCGCGGGGACGGCTCCGACAGCGGCCGGCTGAGCCCGCGGCCACAGCGGGACATCGCGGCCCCGCCCGCCGCCGGCGCCCCGGGACGATGGAGCCGAGCCCGGCCGACCCCTCTCCAGGCAGCGGCGGGACACGATCTCTGTCTGCCGCCGGCCGTGACCTTGCGGAAGGGGTCGCCGCTTTCGAGCATCACCACCGCGCCCGGCCGGGCGGCTGCGGCAGCGCTCGGGGCGAGCGGGGGGGCCCCGCCGCCAGCTGTCCGGGTGCGGGTCACCGCAGGCAGCACTGCCGGCCGCGCTCCGCGCTCCCCAGCCCGACCCACACGTAGGGTCGGTAGGGCAGGCTCCATTTGTGACATGTGCACGCATCCGGCCGCCTGCGGCACCTGCACCGGGCCCCGCCTGGCCGGGTCGCTCCTCTCACCTGCGCCGCCGCCGCCGCCGCCGCCGCCGCCGCTCTGCGCCGCCCGCCCAGTTCCGCATCGAGCGCCGGCGGCGGCGCGTGCCACCGCCGGAGCGGGGGGGGGGCAGCGGGGGCGGGCGGAGCGAACCACTCGCTGAGGGAGCGGGGGGAGCCGCCCCGCCAGCCGCCCGCAGGGGGCGCTGCAGCTGCTGAGGGGCAGGCGGGAGGCGGGATTGGAGGGGGGATTGGCGTGGGGATGGAGGCGGGATTGGAGGCGGGATGGAGGCGGGATTGGAGGGGGGATTGGAGGGGGGATGGAGGCGGGGTGTCAGGGGGCGTGGAGGGAAGCAGCTCTCCTGCGCAGTCTGCGGCGAGGGACTCGGGAGCGCTGCAGGCGCTTGAAGCGTCGAATTGGCGCTTTCAGACCTCGTCCTGGCAAGCAGCAGCTGAAGCCTCGCAGCAAAGCCCGGCTCCACACGGACAAGAACACGCTGCCTGGCAGCAAGGAGACAGTGCCGTGTACTTTCACCCTCTGTATTGAGCTACATACTTGCTGATTTGCTAGTAGTTTCATAAG
This sequence comes from Haemorhous mexicanus, assembly GCF_027477595.1. Lineage (NCBI taxonomy): Eukaryota > Metazoa > Chordata > Aves > Passeriformes > Fringillidae > Haemorhous > Haemorhous mexicanus. Next base: position 26,087,998 of record NC_082346.1, read on the forward strand.
ATTACAAGATAATTTGGTTGTTAAAGTCTTGAGATACAACTTTTTTTAACTCCTTCCAAGCTCCTAAAAACCAGTATACTGCTCAAACAAATCCATTTATTAACAAAACCAAAACTACTAAAATAAACCCAAAATGCAACCAAAAGCACCACAAGTAACTCACAATTTTTATACATCTGGAGTGTACAATGGAGAAATGCTGTTTGATATTTGTCATCTATACTTTGCCCACTGTATAGGATTTGGGTTTTCAGAAATAACTTTCCTCCCTCCCCATTGATCTGAATGCATCATCAGATCAATGGGGAGGGAGGAATAAGGGCACAGCCAACCAGCAACACCTCCCAGGATTGTAATTCAAACACCCTAAGATTTCTCCAGCGGCCAAATCAGTAAAATTGATACGAAATAGATCAGGTGTAGAGACTTAGAGCAGCAGGATTGAATCTCAGGCCTAGGTAGCATTTTGTAAACATAAAAGTACAAATGGTCACCAATCTCACAGATGGTTCTTCCCCCACACCTGCTTACCTGAGCTCCATGTGCTAACCTTCTAAAAGACCAAAAAAAAAGGTTCTGTACTGATTTGCACTTTCAAAAAAAGTGAGAATGTGAAGATGTAAACAAGAAGATTGTATTTGACTACATGATAATGAAAATTATGCTGGTTTGGGCTGGAAGAGTTAATTTTCTTCACGGTGACTGTGTTTTGGATTTGTGCCGAGCACAGGGTTGATAACGCAGAGATGTTTTTGTTATAGCTGAGCAGAGCTCGCACAGAGCCAAGACCTTTTCTGCTTTCCATGCTGCCACGGTGGTGAGGGGACTGGGGGTGCAGGGGAGGTTGGGAGGAGACACAGGACAGGTGACCCCAACTGAGCAAAGGGATATTCCAGACCATATAGCTGAGTATATGAAGGGGGGAAGAAGGAGGAAGAGGGGGATGTTTGGAGCGATGGTGTTTGTCTTCCCAAATAACAATTACAAGAGAGTGATAAGGCCCCACTCTCCTGGAGATGGCTGAACACCTGCTAGTCCACAGTGAATTAATGAATTCACAGTGAATTAATGAATTGTGCATAGAAAACAGTAAATTTAAGTCCTTGCTTTGCTTGTGTGTGTGGCTTTTGCTCTCCCTATTAAACTGTCTTTATCTCAACCCATGAGTTTTCTGGCTTTTACCCTTCTGATTCTCTCCCCAGTCCTGCTGCTGGGGAGTGAGCAAGTGATTGTGTCTGGGTTAAACCACTACACAGAGGCAAGAGAAATCACTGTTTTCACCAATGCCACCAATGCAATGTTATAGGTTGTACCTTGAGAATCCCTCAAATTCCCATGCAGTTTTTCTTGTCAAATTAAGGAGATGCAGCCCAAAGAACATAAAGCTGGAAGTTAAGCTGCAGCTCTTTTGTTCACAGCAGGGCCCAGCCACCCTCTAATCCATCCAGCACTGATGAGCTCTTAAGCTCTGCTCATTACTCCCCCTCTCATACCCTGCTCTAGTCTCCTATAAGCCTACTGCTATTCCTTCTTCCTCTGGTTCAGTAGATTCCAATTTGAATTTGATACTCCAGAGTAATGCAGAGGCTTCAGCAGAACAGCCTGTGGTGTGGAACCTAGCTGAACTGACCACTGCTTTTCTTTCCCATCGGGGCAGGAGATCATCAAGCACTTCAGAAGCCGCTGATGCTGGACAGCTCTCTGCTTTCCCCCATCCTGCCGCTCCCTTTGAGGTAATGCACATGTTCAACTCTTCCAGGTGTTTCACCTATGGATACATCAGAAATGAGCAGCATCCTGGGGTCAGGTAAGGCCCCACTGAAATCCACCTGACAGCTGGGGTACACTGGACTCCTCTTTCAATTTCAGTGAGCCACAAAATGCAGAAAACGGAGAGGAGCACACACAATAAAAGGGTTACATTCTGAATACAGCTGTACAAAGTGAGGTGAGGTGTGTATGCATAATGCATGGTCTGTGATACACAATCCACTTCACCTATTTGCCAGCTCTGGCACACAGCAAGGCACATACTGAGCTACAAATCTCATACTGGAGGCCAAAAGGAACTGCCTGGGGTTGCACTGCTATTTCTTTCTCACCACTTCTTGTTTCTCCCCCAACACATATAATTTCTTATCAGCTTTGAGCTTGTTACAGCAAGAACTTATTCCACCTTCCTCCAGTCTCATGACAGCACATCAGAGAATGTCAAAATCCTGTATTAGGCTTTATTCTTTTATATAAACATTAACATTTCTCAAACAGATTAGTTAAAAATACAGATTTAAACAAGAATTTTTGCAATTGCAATGAGTTATAAAAAACAACAGATTATTTTACAGATTGTTACAAGTGCTTTACAAAGGTGCAGAGTGAAGGCCAGTGGCAGGGGACCAACCTCAAGTGCAAAATGGACACGATACCCTCACCACGGGCATAGCGTTCAGATACACAGCCAAAAAAAACAACAAACGAACCAAAAAACAGACAGACAAAAAAACCCCGAGCCATGTGAACCTATGCTCTTGGGATGCTCACCGGGCAAGCAAACATAAACCCCTATGACAGAGAAGACTCATGAGACCAAGCTACCAGAATATTTAAGGTTACATCTCTGAGATCAGCCATAAGATGTTTTTTCATGGAAAATAAGGAACATGTTTTATAACAGTATATTTCTATTCCGCCAGACAAAATATTGCTTTAAATCCTAGAATACTTATGGATGTGGATACTCAAAACTTGGGCCATAAATCCAGTGTGGATCTCACAATGCCCAAAGTGAAAAAAGGATACAAGACCCAAGTGTCCTTCTGAAGGAGTTGGCACTCCTCATACAGGAGGGACCTCCATATCCCGTGATCACCACTGAAATCTTGAGCAAGTACCTTGGAAAGACTTTGGCAATAGGAAGACGATGCAAGTGGATCTGATTACACCCAATATTCTTGCAGCCTGTGATCTGAGTTGTGCAGCCCACAGCTTATGCAATGCCCACATATTTCACTAAATGAAATGTGTCCTCTCTCCTTGGTCAATACATCCTCACACCCACCTTGGAACACATGCCACATGCTCCAGATTCTTGGAAGTTTTTGAGATCCTTCCACCACAGCCACCTTACCTAGGTATGAGGCCTACCCACCTATCTTCCTTCTATTCCACCCCTAAAGATAAAATCTATGCCCTGATTTGTTTTGAACTAAAGTTGTCCAGCTGTTAGCAAATCAAAGGTAAATTGAGCTGTCTGAGAACCACCATGAGATAAAACTGTGATGCATTACATGAAAAAAAATCCACTACTTTATGCCTGACATCTTTTTCATACACAATGTTCCCTACCCAGAGGACCTCCTTGTTAGACAAAGGGCACTACATATTACAGGAATCCTTTTTCCAAAGGAGGGCCAGAATAAAGGGCAGCTCTAGAGATGCAGTCTCATAATAAAGAAATAAAAGCTACTTCTCTTGGAATCATGGTAAAGGGCAGCACATTCAAGAGATTTTATTTATAGGAAACCCAGTGAAACCCCTAGAACATCCACACTGACTTCCCTGAGCTCCTCAGATCCAGGTACACTGGGGACCCTGCAGAAGCCTTTTGAGCTGGGTTACTCTCAACAGAGAGCTTTTGGCAAGTTCCTGCAAATTCATTTTCATAATCAGCAAGAAGAGGATCAATGGGGCAAACCCTCAGCATATGCTTAGAGAAGAGAAAGATTCTGAAGAAAAAGGAGTTGAGGGGCATGGGGAAAGGTCTTCATTTCTACCGTTTTCGAATGTTTCATGTTATTCCTTTGGGGTACAAGCACTACATCGAAACCAACCCCTCCATCTTATCTAGCCCAGCTGCCTCCTGCATAGTCTCATGACAACACTGAAACCCCAGGCTCATCACTCCCTGCATGCCCAGCCCAGGGTTCAGTGCTTTGGAGAGGGGAGGCTGGCTTCTCGTTAGCAAAGGCTGGGAGATGGCATTATGTCAGCATGTCAGCGCCCTGGGAGCATGCAGTCACTCATGCACATCCCAGATTTCTGAGAGCAGGGGCGGGAGTTTCTTGTCCTGCAGCCGAAGGGCAAACACCTGTTCAGAGTGGACACTGCTCAGTGTCCGAAGACTGACCAGCTTCATTAACATCCGTGGAAACATCAAACGGTCCTGCAGGGCCAAACAGACAGCGGTTAGTAAATTCACCTAAAACTTTGTTAAAAAAAAAAAATTGCCACAACTGATTACATTACACTGTAATCACAATCCTTACTTCCTCTAGATCCAGCATTCTCCAGGAGGATGCAGTATGAAAGAACACAAGTAGTACATCATGTCCCGAAACTCCAGACTTTCCATGCTGGCTAAACTATGGAATGTGATATGGGGCAAAACCCTGCATTTACAGCTGCTATCAAAGAGTCTAAAAGGGACAAGCCTGACAGTACAGGCAGCAAGAGACCTGTTAGAGACAATACTGCTGGAACTCTGCCTGCATAAATACAAAATCTGCTTGCATCATCCCTGGAGATGTTCTAGTCAGGCACTTACATTTGGTCTGTTGATGCAAATGTAAGAATGAAGTGCTTCCACATAGGTGTGCTGCAGCCTCTCCACCAGGGACTGGTCCTGCACATTCGGTCGGTCTGCCAAAAAGCAGGTTAGAAGTAAGCAGATTAGACATAAGCAGATTGCCATGGGCAGCTTCACTGGATTTAACATCTCTGTGTAACCCCACTTCCTCCTATGGTGTCTTCCCAAAACTTCATCTCATATTAACCCAGCACAGCTGGGAGATATATACATGAAACTGTGGTAGCTGTGGCAGTTGCCTTCAATTGTTCTTTCTCAGTGATATCCACTGAACATGGGGAGTCCAATGTGACTCCAATAGCGGTGGAGAGACCCAACACATTTACACAGTGCTGGTTGGTCTCATGTTCCTGTCCCAGAAAATATGTGAAGCCACCTATTCAAAAGCAAATGGGAAAGTCTCTCCAGTAGTTGAGCCAATCAGGAAACAGGAACAAAGCAAAACAGTCATTAATCAGGTCACAAGACAGAAGAGTAGAGGTGGCTTCTTGGCAAAGCCCAGTCCTGGCCGGCAGCGATACTGCCTCTTGTCCAGAGTATGTCTGCTTGCCCACTAGATGTCACTCATGCTGTGGGACCTGCATCACACCGGAGAGGTGCCAACGACATTAAGGGTGCAGTAGAATAGCAACTTCTAAATGAGGAAGATAAATACTGGCTGGCTTTTCTGCACAATTTTCCAGTAGTGAGGCATTCAATGTCCTCTGGAAGTGACACTAGAAAATTCAGAATATAATGAATAATATGCTCCCTTTATCACTAGACTCCGTATACGTGCTATTACTCCTTTTCTGCATGTTACATCCCTTCACTCTACTTCCTTTGCCCTTTGACTCACTACTGCAACTTTTCAGATGTTCCTGGCTTTTTACCTGCAGAGAAAATATTGATGGCAATTAAAAGTGCATATTCAGCATCATTAAGCTGTAGCTCATTCATTCCCTTTGAGAACTCAAAGATGGGGTTTATGAACTCAAACTGCAGACCTGCAACAAACAGAAGAGAACAAGGTGAGGCAGTAACAATTGTCTCCCCTCTCTCCCCCTCCCTTTCACGGAAAAAGCTGCCAGAAATCCACTGCTATACACCAGAGAGTGGGGAAGAGAGACAGGCAGGGAAAAAACTCTTACATTATGCTCTAATTAATCCTCCCTTTACATCCACTACTGGTGAGCACCAACAACAGTGGCTGAGAAGTCAGGTTCTATCTGTAAAATGAAACTATTTCTGGGTTTTCCTAAAGCCTTAAATGCCCCAGAGCACATACATTACTGGGCAATAGCTAAAGGAACACAACATCAGCTATCAGACAAGTCCATCAAAACATCCAAAGGTCACAAGCACAACTGTCCACTTTCACAGCATCACCTCCTTCACACCAGCAGCCTTCATGCTTTCAAAGAAAGATTCAATTCCACTCTTCAGGTTCATCTAAAGTATGTATGAGCTGAAAATATGTGTTTCCAAGAACTCTGAACTATGCCATTTCCTTCAGCTCAAAGAACTGGAGACCTCAGGCAGAGCCTGACCTAGGCTTCCAATCACCTCATTTGATAAATGCAGTAAGACAGAAATGCACTGATATTTATTGCCATAACAGAGACCACTGTCAAATCAGGTCTCTTTGTGCTATGTAATCATACTGAAAACTTCAGGCCTTTCCTCCAAAATAGCATCCAAGTTTCTAATTTCCTGCATTACAAATGCATCAGAGAAGGAAGAACAAACTGGAGGGAATATTTCTGGATTCCTGCTTTTTGCCTTTCTAATACCATGAAGAAAAGGCTACCAGGAAAAGTGTCATAAAGAAAAGTTATATACAGGCCATCTCAAGTATAAATGGTTAAATAGCTAGTCAAGGAACAAAATAAAAAAAAAAATCAGCTGAAGCACAGCTTAAGTCTTGTTTTTAGAAATACTGAAGATACACACTTCTTGTTACTGCATCTGAAATTACAAACACTCATAGCTCCTGGAAAAATACACTTCAAAGACCACAACACCACAAGCTACCATATATTAGGATCATAAAGTGTCTAAAGCAGTCTCTGGGGATCCTCAGTGCACAAACTTTGTATCAACTGAAATGTAATCACAGTAATGTCATCACTCAAAGCGTCCATGCAGATTAGCAAGTGACACACTTGCAAAGGAGAGAAGACTGTGGTTTGGATTGGAATGATCTGATACAGATCCACCACGTCACATTTCTACAAGCAAGGAATTTCACACCAACTACTAGTCCTAGGTGGACACTTGCAGCAATATTTTCATGCTTAAAGAGTCCAGATTTTCCCAAGCAAACTGACACGTAGAAAAAGACATGAAATAAGCTCATACCATACATTAAAAGAAAAAAATTGAATAGTTTGTGGCGCTGCTGGTTTGGTCCTGTTCTAAACTTCTCACCACCAACTACTTCCAGCTGCCCACATTAAAAAGGAAAATATGTAAGAACACAAGACACTGGGGAGGAAGAAACACCTGTCTAATGCACCACCTGCTTTGGCGAAGTCATCCCGATTATAGCTCAGGTCCTTAAGAAAGGTGATGCTCTCAATCTCTGGATTGTAACGCCGAGATGTCTCCAACAACATCACCTGAGGACAGGAATAAGATATATTCTATTTGAAAGCAGGAAGAAATGTTACAACATCAATACTTTGCTGACTGCTGACTGTTGAAAGATCTTTGGGGAAAAAAAAACAAAACAAAACACCAAACAAAACCACTCCAGTTTCTCAGACTGCTTAAAAATTCCAAGATAATTGGAATTGCTGCCTTCCTTTGCGGTGTCTTGCTTCTGGGAAACAGAAAATTCCTGCTTACCACTACCAAGGCACTTGCCTCATTCCCTTCCTGTATAACCAGGCACTGCAGTATATAACCAGGCATCTTGCCGATATAACCTCGCACTGCAGTAATGGTCCCACAGCTCAGGTCCCTTGGTCTGCCATCTTCAAAAAAGGGACAGAACTAATTCTCTAGGTGGATAACTCCAAATTCTTTCATCTCTGCTACTATGATCTGGGGTGGAGTCAAACCCTCACCTCTATGGTAGATGTCTTCAGTAAAGCGATCTGATCTTCCCTGGTGAGCTCCAGGAAGCCAGGTAATTGCTTGGCAAAGTCCACGATCTCTTGCACAGAGATAATTGCAAGTTCTGTGAAGTGAGCAAAACGCTGCTGCCTTGCTTCACGGTTATTTGGATCAGGAATCTGGGGCCATGGCTGTACAAATGGGAAGAGACAGCATATATTTGTGAAAGATGGAGCCAAAGATGAAAGATAAGATGAAGAGAACAAGGAAAGAAAACAACAACTTCAGATCATCTCTTGCTATTCTTTACAGAGCTTTAGCCCGCAGCGTAAAGTAACGCTGCTCTCCCAAATATTTTACCTAAAATGCAACTCCCCAAACTTCACTATTTCTTATTTTGGGTACACTGGTAGAGTTTTTACCGTCACTTTGAGCCTGTCTGTGAAGGAGCGCTGGTTGCACTGCTGCTGAGCGGCCACGAGCTTTTTTATCATGCTCAGCTGCTCCGGCGTCAGTTTGTGGGAAGGGCTTGGCGGATTTGGAGGGTTGGGACGCACCACAACTGTCCGAGCCTGATCGTCTTCCTGCTTCTTCAGTTTCTTCAGTCGGATCTGTTCTTCAGACAGAACATCTAAAGCAAGAATAGCTCATGATCAGTCACAGGAACACAATGGAAAGCACACTAAACACAGGGTAATGTGCTGTGGATGGAGAGGCAGAGATCAGAGCTGCCTGTACCGGGCAGAGCTGAGTGTACACAACACAGCCGACAGTGATACTTATTTGTTTCTCTCTCTATTCCCTTCTTTAAGTTGTTTCATTGCCTTTCTTCTAATCATACTGTTATGTAAAGTGTTCACAAAAGGCAGAAACTCCCCTCACGATGTCCTGCAGATCTCAGAAAAACAACAGTGACTTTCCCCATAAAGCAATTCCCTAAAGTGTCATGTTACAACAGATGCTCCCTTCATATGCCAGTGTGTCCACCCTATTTTATATTATCCTACTGTTATGTCTTTTATCAATATTGTTAATTTAACAGCTTGTGTCATTTCACCCTCTTCAAAGGTCAGACTCAGTCCTGGGTGGAGTTTGAGAGTGAAAGGGTAGTTTGCTATACAGGCCATCTGCAGCAAACTCTAGAGCAGTAACATACCCCGAGATGAATAATGGAAGAGTAACTTCGCATATATGTACTGAGGACCAACCGCAGGTCCTTCAGGAATAGGGTTACAAGTCTCCTTCTGTTGTTAAGTCAAAAGGGAGATGTTATTTGGATGTAACACTGTAAGTAACAGAACTCAGAACTGCTCTACTAAGGGCTGATGGGGTCCCTCTGTCAGAGAAAGGGAAGCATATCTTTTCTCACAGGCTTGTCAAGCAGCAAAGAGGGATTTAAACTAAAGCTGCCTAGGGACAGGAACCTCAATCCTCTCCCTTTCCTCTCCCTATCCAATTTGATGCCAGGGCCAGCAAGAGATGCCCAGGGCCTGGAGAGGGTATGCAGGTCAGCAGGAGAGCACCTAAAGGACAGCACAATGGATTTCCTGCCCCTCCATCCTGTAAGTCAGGTTCAGCGGGAGCCCAGCTTCAATGCCTCTATGCAAACACACATAGCATAGGGAACAAATAAGAGGAGTTAGAGACATGCACACACCTGCAAGGCTGTGATCATATAGGCATCACAGACAGAGGGTGCACAGCAAGTTGGCTGGCCTGGACTTCAGGAGAGCAGACTCTGGCCTCTTCAGCGATCTGCTCAGTAGAGTACTATCAGATAAAGTGCTGGAGGGAAAAGGGGCCCAAAAAAAGCTGGTTAACATTCAAGGACTGCCTCCTCCAAGCTCAGGAGCAATGCATCCCTGTCTCTAAACTGGAATAGCACAGATTTGAGATAGATCACTTGGAGGATAAAAGATTGGTTGGACAGTCACACTCAAAGAGTTGTGGCCCATGGCTCAATGTCCAGGTGGAGATCAGTGACGAGTGCTGTTCCCCAGGGCTTGGTACTGGGACCGGCACTGTTGAACACCGGTGTCGGTGACATGGACAGCGGGACTGAGCGCAGCCTCGGCAAGGCTCTGACAGCACCAGGCTCTGTGCTGTCACTGACACTCTGGAGGGAAAGGAAGCAGAAAAGGAACCAATTGGAAAAAAAAAACCACCCTCCGTATCTTCATGAACAAAGATAAATAAATAAAGTTTGACTTTACAAATAAGACTTTAAAAGTGCTGAAAGATTCTCTGGCCATTTTTTTAATGCACAGATAACACAGAAAACAAAGGAGGTTGTAATGAGGTGAGGGGTTTAGTTTCTCCTGCCATGCCCACAGTGAGAGGATAAGAAGAAATGGCCTTAAACTGGGACAGAGAAGATTTAGATTAGGGATTAAAAAAAAACTTTTCCTTGTTAGGGCATGCATTGGAACAAGTTGCCCTGGGAGGTGATGGAGTCACCATCCCTGGAGGTGTTTAAAGGGCACCTGGATCTGTGCTCGGTGATATGGTTTAGTGGTTTAAGGGTTACAGTGGTACTGCTGGGTAGACATTTGGACTTGATGATCTTAAAAGATGTCTTCCAACCTTGATGATACTATGATTCTATAGGTGCCACACAGAAAAGCAGGAGGCCCTAAAACTGAACAAGTATATAACTGCACTTCTTAACAGAATCACGTTAAACGTAGACAAGAACTGGAGAGCTGCTGTAAGACAGCATTCTTGGGATTGGAAAGATAGATAAAGAACATAACACAGTCAAGCTGAGGGTAACCTTTATCCCTGACTTGAAAAAGGGAGGATGTGTGCACAAGTACATGCACCATGCACAAACTTTGCAATTCTAACAGCGAAGGCAATCAATACAATTACCAAAATAAGGGGATCTATAAGAATAGAGAATGCTACTTACAGTCTCAGTTTAAGGAGGAAGTAATTGATCCAAGTGATTACAGTCCCTCATCTTGGGACTCCAAAGCACAAAAAAAAATTTTATCTGGTAACATGTTACTTGGCTATTAATGAATCTTAAAAACTGCCTATGTGCAAGCTCCTACACTATGCTAAATTCAAAGCAATCTAACTTACTTGGTTTGTCAGGAAGGAATTATTTAACCTCATGGTTCACACTGGCTTAAGAACAATAAACTGGCCATGAATAACTTCAGTCTGGGAATTAGAAGAATGTTTCCAGCAATTACTAGGGGGGAAGTTCTGGAATGACCTTGTAAGTGAAACAGCTGGAAGAAAAAGCCCTTAGTTTCTGTCAAAACTAACAAGGCAAATTTGCAGTGGGGATTACAGCATCAACAAGTATTGCCAAGTTCTTGATAATAACACCAAGATTCCATTTGACCTAATTTTCCTGAGCTGTCTTCAACACAAAACAATGACTAAATGCAGAAACATACTGAGGGTCTCTGCATCTACCTGCAACAAAAGAGAAGCAAAGTGAACAAATGGTCTTACTGCACTGCTTTTCAAATACATCTGTTTTGTATCTCTTGGGAATGGGGAAAAGGGCTAAAAGACAACACGTAATGCTGATACAAACCAGTGAGACAAAGATACTGATGTGCTGTGTTTCATGCTGAAAAACGGAACAGCATGTCTCCTAGCTCATTGGGACTTAATTTTTGCAAAATTATTTTTTGTTTCTGAAACACCCGCTGTTCCTAGCTGTTCTGGGTGCTGAATGTCAAAAAAGAAGACTTCACACAAATCTAACTTTAATTGAGCATTCATTCAGTCAGTCTTGACCAGCAAAGGGATGAAACCTGGATACCTTGGTCAAGGAGGGCTGTTCCTGATATGCAAGCAGAAATACTGGTGAATATTCAGAAACAGCAGCCTTATGGCTCGTGTGAGAAAAATAGCAGAGATCACTAAAGGGAGCAATGAGATCAGCTCATGCACAAACACAGCTGCAGTACTGTGGTGCTGCCCTTGACCTCTTCTGCAAGCTCACAGTAGGAAGCAAAGAAAAGTGCCTGTTGTTCAAGGAGCACAGTGATCAATCTTACAGTCCTCGTCACAAGCCTGATATTCCTGACACGCTTTACAGCACCCTGATGAGTGACATGTGAGTCTTTCTTCTGCTGGTATACTCCATGAGTTCTTACAAGGAATAAAGCAGGGCTGGGTGTTAAGAGTTCCACTAACAGCCTCACCTCCCCAAGTGATTCTTGTTGAGCTCTCAGTGACTTCCCACACACATTCCAACATTCAGCCTGCACGGCTTCCACATCCCCCTCCTCCCCAATCACTCGCACTGCCCCCTGCCTTACAGCCACTGTCCCCAGAGCCCTGCTGTGCCATCCCAACCCGCAGGGCGCCGTGCCTGCACTCACACTGCTCCCGCATGCCGGCCTCCTGGCACTTGCGCAGCCGGCACTCCTGGCACTTGCGGCGCATGTACATGTCCATCTCGCACTTGCCGCCGTTCTTGCAGGCGTACTGCGCGCCCTTGATGACGCTGCGGCGGAAGAAGCCCTTGCAGCCTTCGCAGCTCAGCACGTTGTAGTGGAAGCCAGAGGCCTTGTCCCCACACACGCTGCACACTTCATTTCCCAGCATCTTAGGGGCTGGGCCCTTCTTCCGCTTCAAGGGGGGATTTTCTACCGAAATGAACGGTAGCGAGGAAAAAAATCAAAACAAAAGAAAAGTAAATTTATAGGCATGAAGGAAGCGTGATGTTTGCAGCTGACTGCACCACTCCTGACAACCAACATCCTCACTCAAACCCATTATCTCCCAGCCACACAGCCCTTCTGGGCAAGCAAGTCTTCTGCAACAAACTTACTGACATAATCCACAAGGTTTCACCTCAAGCGTTCTGCACTTTCCAATTATAGTTATGTTACCAATGTGAGAAAGATCTACAAAAACTTGTGTTGAAATCCAAGATTGTGCAAAAAGTGAATTTCTTCAGAACTCACCTCAAGTTCTCTTACTTCTATTTTCTGTCATACATATGGACAAGAGTAAGGAAAAATGTTTCCTCAATTCAGCAGTGACAGAAAGCCAGTGCTGAAACTGTGACCCTACAAAATCCAGACTGAACAGACAATCCCTGTAACTGAACACTTGGGGAAATTGTTGAAACGGCAGACAGCAGCTTGTGGAATTCACACAAGTACTACACTTCACAAACTCTGTGAGCCTTTGGAATCCTGAAGACAGCATCTCCTCTTCAAGAAGGGCGCTCCTCACTCCTAAAACTGAAACACTCTCATAGTGACAGTTCCTATACTAAAGCTTGTTGTTCTGTCTCAAACATGGGACCTTCACTACTGCTTCACACTTCAGATGGTTTTGTGCAGCAGCTCCCAGCTCTTCCTATATAATTCTGAGAGATTTTAATCTTATTAGTGGCTCTGCATTTTGAAAACATCTTTGGTCTGCTCCAACACATCTTACCTTAAGCACTCCAGTTGAATGCTTGCTGATATTACATGTGCATTCCCTTTCTATTAGCCCTCTCTCTTTTCCATCCATTTAATTCTAGCTATGCTGACATCTGATATTCTACGCAGCTCATAGTGCAGGTACTTTTCTGAGTGTCAGATATTATTGATTCATAGCAGCTGTTAAAAAAAATTACAACCAGCATGTCTTGATAAATCTCCAGATAATGTTTAGATATGCCTGGAAAGCCTTTACACTGGAGTTACTGCTTAGTTTGAAGAAAAAGGCTACTGCATTTCTTGATCAGCATCAGGGTTACAATCGCAAAATTGTAAAAAAACTACAAAAATGTCTCATTTTTGTACTTACTCCTCCAATACTTCTATCCTTACTTGTGTTTATATTTACTATTCTGCTCAAGTTCTTGAAATGGTAACCAGTTTTAGGTCAGTCTCAGACATCATTATTTGTGTTCCCCAATACAAGTTTTCAGCCATAAGTATCTTGGTGTTGATTTTCAATACCACTGACTTTACAGAGGCTCGGAGGCCACTCAGTTTGGTCTGCATGTCTCCTTGCAGACTGGACCGCAAGAAAACGTCATCAGAAAGGTTAAATTTCTGATATTCTCCTCTCTTGTTCAACTGTATTTCTCTTCACACACTACCAAGTAAAAATTATGCAACGCCTACAGTTATTTCAGATTACTTAGTATAAACACATGTAATGGCAGACTAACTAGTGTAACAACTTTGCTGATGCCTCAAGTGATGTTCATATGCTTCTGAGGAACAGCAGAGTACTCCAATGACTTCCACAGATAAATCTGTCCCTGCTTTGGATTTCTTAGCTGTCTTTAAGACATTACATAAATTTCTTATTACCTTTTCTATGACTGCTTTATTGAGACAGATAGGCTTATTCTTTGATCTATGCAAACTATTTTCCATCTCTGCACATGAAGCATTTTAGTTACATAGATGATTATTGTTATTTTCTGTAGTCAAAGATAACACAGAAATAATGTAAGATGTATAAAGAAAGCATGAATGCCACCTCTAAACCTTTAGCTCTCATTAGGGTTCTCCATCCTCTGTAGATTCCCTGTTTAATAAACATTTTCCACATTTTGTGGTTTTTTCCTTACATTTTCATAAGGATATAATCTATCAATCCCTTTCTTTTCAAGTCCTCAGACCCATTTTAAGGATATTTATTGGACAATCTCATATCACCTTTTAACTACTCTCTTTGTTTCTACTCCACTAAGAAGTCCTCATTCAATGTTCAGATTATCTCTTCATTTTATATCAAGATTGCTCATTGCCTCACTGCTGAGCAAACACATTAATTTGTCATATTTTAATTAAGAAGATGATCCTAAGCACTTATGCTTTCCTTTTTTTGTGTTACCTGTCCAGAGATATTATACAGTCTTCTTATAGTTTGAAAGTGTAGGATTGTGGCGATAAGCAGCAGCTTTAACTACAGAATCTCAGTTCTATGTCTGACACTCTTCATCCTCAGTTAACATAAGAAATACATGGAGAAACTCCTACTGTCTTCCCATTGCACAAACCTGCAAAACCCTATCATTTCTTTGCACCACCTACCCTTGTTGAATTGTTACCTGTAGTAAAGCTTTATTGTTCAGCAGCTTTTGATAAGGCCAAAAAATCTTATCTTACTGCCATGGACCTAGTCTCTAGAAGGTGAAATATGCAAAATATTCAACACATTTATCACTTAGATAAACTCGGTCTTCAGCTGTCAATAACTGACTCTATTCTTAGACATCACCTCTGAGTGCATCAAGCACAGTAGAACTTGTTCTAAAATTTTGCCAAGTATCAATTCTGCTTACAGCTGAAAGAATGGATAGCCTTTACTTTATCTTGCATAGATTTAGTGAGAATTTTTGCATACCTGCATGCTCAGGGGGGTTCTCTGAGCCAGGGAAGAGTGCAAGCCCTTCCTCCTCCATTTCAAATACACTTGCCACCCTCTTCCCATGATCCTGTGTGCTGAGTTGAGTGGGACCCATGGAAGCCTCACAGGAAGGGCTCACTATAATCTCATCGCTGCAGCATTGTTTCTGCCAAGCAAGGGGCCACAGGCATCTATCTTCAAAGTCCTTAGTTTTTCTCTACTACTGAAAGTCAGGAAGTACCTGTGGAAAAAAAACAAACAGATGCAAAAGAGGCAAGAGTTCAACTACTGAGACTATTAACTTCCAAAATCTATTACAAGCTGTATCACAAGCAAGGTTCAAGATTTCATTTCCGTAATTAGCTTTGTTTTATCAATGTTTCCACTCTTAAAACACAATATTTTAACAAACTGTGGGAAAAGGTACAAGACTAGCATATCCAGGTGCAAAACTATTCTTTCATTGCCAACAGATTTATCAAAGCAAGACAAGTCTTCATTACTGCCAACACTATCAGTGCACTTCATCCCTGATCTCTCCAAGTGTGTAAGAGGGAAATTCCTGACATTATAACCAGTGGCCTTTGTTAAAGTTTCCAGTAACAAACAGCTCAGTGCCACCAGCTGCCCTGAATTTTGGTGCATGAATTGCAGAGCATATAGAAAATTGGAAAAGAGATTTTTCATACAATTATTTAGCAGACTACAAGATATTGAATTTCCCTCTTAGTAGCCAAAGACTGACGATGCATCAAAGATAAAGATGATAAATCCTCCCCTCACCTACAGTAAGAAACTGAAAGCCAGCATCCTCCCTATGGGAAATGGCCATGATGCCATTCTCAGGAAACAGATTCACCAGCCTTCTGAGGACACTCTTTTGTGGAACCTAGGAACCATACTGAAAAGCATCTTCATTACAGTTAGTAGAGCCCTAAGTCCACTACGGAACCTGAAACTGGAAAGCAAATCCAACCACTTTTTCCAAAAAGCCCCACCTGCACAGAAAGGACCCTACTCAGCAGATTGCACAGATTCAGTGAAACTGATGTAAATTGCTAATGTAAATACCCCTAAGCTGATTGAACGTCACTTGATCTTAACTCAGTGATTTACCAATGCAAGCTAAAGAGATTAACTGATTTAAAAAGCAACTATGGGAAAGGCCTGTACTAGTTTGAATGACTAAGCTCAGGACTGGAAGCCTTTCAGTCCCTGAAAGACAGGAGGTGACAGAAAGCTCTGAAGCAGTTCAGATACAAGAGCATCAGGCAAGCAGGGGCATGCCTCACACACTCTAGTGCTCACCATGAAGAGATAGAAAACCACTGTCCCAGGTCCCTTCTTTCCTCCTGGGTATTTGGACTAGACCACACAACTTTTCTCAGAATGTCAAAAACAAAGATGAAAGCAATGCTTCTAAAAATGAACCCCCTCCCAGAACTCTGAAACAGGCATCAAGTGTAAAAGCAAGTCACATTGTCAGGCCTGCTGAGATCCTGTCATCTCCAATTACACTGTGGATGCAGGTGTTAAAACCCACAGGGCACATTAATTCACGTGACATCTGTAAACATAGCCTCAGACTGCATCAGGAACTCAGAGCTCCCTTCCCTAAGGGAGCTGGACAAACAGACTATCTAGGATAAAAGCAGTGACAGCAAATATGAAACTTAAACCTACAGACAGAAGGAAGTCCTACTGTGGGATAGTACAACCTAACCGATGTGATTTGCAACCAATTTGAAGAAACTCATGGTCCTCAAAGGAACAATGTGGCTACCACAATCAATTTCTTAAAAAAAGTCTCCCCAGGAAATCTTGCAGAATCTGAAAACCTTGTGGAAGCAGCATAGAGCATCAGCTGGAGATGGGAACTTTACTGAAACAAATCCAAACCCAATTTGTATTCCTAGTCCTATGTAAGCTCCTCACCGATGCTGACACAGATGTCTCTGGACATGTTTGGGCATGAAACAAGAAAGTTAAGAGTAAGCCTCTGCATCTCCACAATCCCTTAAACCACGCAAAAGACTCACTCAAAGAATAATTATTGTGCAGAATGAATCACCAGCAGCACTACTGCAGCAATTTTTCAAAGCAAGGGTTTGATCACCCATCTGAGGGACTGAGTAACAGTGCTCAGGCCCAGGCCTCCAGTACAGCGACCCATTCTTAGCACATCCTTGCCTCAACTGAAACTTATTCCAGGAAACAACAGAAGGGTACAGACTAATGGGATTTCAGAACTGTGCGATCTGCACCATGACTGACATTGCAAGAGTGAAACTTGCTGTCAGCAATACACCTGGAGACCAAAGGGGAGTGTCTGCAAGACTGCAAGCTACCAAGAGAGAGGGGAATATAAATCCATGTGCACATCCCGGACACAGCAACAGAGAAGCCACTTTCTGCACTGTAGAACTACCCAATGTGTTTCTGCTTCATGCACCAGCCTCCAACCTTCCCAAAACAGAATGGGCCAGATAGAAAAGGTTACTTGTCTTCTTTGCTCCAAAGACAGAGCGCTTGTCCTTTTGTAGGTGCAATAATAACACTTGCAGGCTGAAAAACTGACCTAACAGCGAAGAGCAGCACTCTGGTGCTAGGTAAAGAAGCCTTCTGAGCATTTTCCTCACATGCACACAAGTGAGAGGCTGTGTGACGAGGCCTGAGGCTTAGTTTTCACAGAAATGCACAAGGATTGTTTTTATACAACTAAAAATCTTGCCACGTTTTGTACTAATAATGATGCTATTAGAGATTCACACCTTCCAACCTGCACCACCACTTCAACCAAAAATGCAGAAAGGTGATGCAAGCCATAACTGCAAGAGGGAACACTGTCTTCTTGACACAGTCAGCTGTGCTGCCTCCCATTGTCTGTCTCAACTCCTACAGTTTCAGAAACCAGGACTGGCCATGTGGCAAAAGATGAAGCAATCACTTCTCACAAATGCAGCATCTTGAAGAGAGTAACCTGATGAGCAGACATATTCCAGTGAAGAAACATGTGGAGATGAAAGGCTGAGGGAAACAAATCTCTGCTAGCCCTTGCCACCCATGTCTCAAATGCAACACTAAACACTTCTCAAACGTGTTGCCATCAGCTTCACCCTACTCCATTTCTTCAATCTCCCCTTCTTTTCTGAGAAAACAGAACAACTCAGATACTGATGGTCTCCAGGTCAGCACTCTTACAACAAAGTACTGTTTTTTTCAGAGACTAAAGATGGCAGCCCTGGCTCTTGCACCTCATGCTAAATGTCAGAAACATTCATCACTTCCTCCAGCAACAATTTCATCCTATTCCCTCAGCTGAGTCCTCTTATAAGCCCGCTGAAGCACTTACACATTCTTCTAGGAGACTTTGATCTGACCTGTCATCAACAGACTAAGCTACAGATCATTGAGGACAAGTAAAGGAGATACCACTGAGCAGCACAGAATATGTAGAAGTCAAATGCAGTTAGTGTGAGCCTTCTGCTAAAGAGTGCTGTTATCTCCCTTGTTTTCTTAGTCTAACACTTTCTGTGAGGAGTTTAAGGATCAGGAACCAGACCAGATGCAAGCACATCTCTGAAGAAACTTAGTGTTCATGTGTTACACAGGAACAATGAGAGGAATAGTACAACAAGCCCTTTACCTCCAAATAATGGATGCTCAGAAGAAAGAGTAGCTTTTTTTAAAGTTTGGTAAAGTCTCTGTGATCCTTCAAAACAGAATTTACTCGCTGTCATTCTGGCCCTGTAAATTACAGTATACTACAGTTTCTGCCAAGGCAAACATATACAGCTATGTTTCAGTTCTGTAATGAATCACAAGCAGCCAATTTGCAGCGTGTCAGCATCAGCACAAGAGACCTCATGTTTGCACACATATGCTAACATGACTGTGCTCACTGTGTGTCAACAGGACGGCACCTC
This sequence comes from Haemorhous mexicanus, assembly GCF_027477595.1. Lineage (NCBI taxonomy): Eukaryota > Metazoa > Chordata > Aves > Passeriformes > Fringillidae > Haemorhous > Haemorhous mexicanus. The sequence goes on from NC_082346.1 coordinate 26,106,883, forward strand.
TCTGCATGGGCCTTAATAGGCTGTTGGTGAACTGACGGGAAATAGAACTGATGGGAAGGGCTGTCTTTCAGAGGTAACTAAAGCAGGGATATAATTTGGCATTTTGGCTTCTAGGTGTGCTCTGACATGCAGTATAGATTCACTTTGGCTGCTAGCATTTATCTCTGAAAGCTGGCCCCGTGGCAGTGCATAATGACCTTTGCTGAAACCTAAATGCACAACTCACACAGTGATAAATGCTACACTGGCTATCAAATGCTGGCTGCAGATCTAAATGGCCAAGAAAAGAAAACAACACCAGTTAGACTGAGATTTCACAGGACTCTATAGCACCAGCAGAGAACTAAGCCCCTTGAGAGACACCACTGTTCCAATCCTTTCATACAGAGTAACCATTTTTTGTGACCTAATGCTTTTCCTATACTGTTCCTGGTGTAGCAGCCAGAGTATTTTCACAAATCTTCCCTAGGATCTTGTTACTACCTTGTAGCTGTTTCAGAGAAACAATTATTCCCAGCTCATGTTGGCTCATTCTTCTTCCTTCCCTCTACATCATCACATTTCTCAAAAAATGCTGAAACAGATAGGAAGTCTATGAGTGAGGCAAAAGTATATATATGACACATTTCAATCAGGAAAAAGTTGAAAAAGACACCTTGTACCTTTCACGACAGAAAATGAATCTGTTGCTTTGAAAATGAAGTAATACTACAAGTGAAAACTGTCAAAACTCACATGGAAAAATAATTTCAGATTGACAATGGGAGAGAAAAATCACAAAATGTGAAAAGCAGTGCAACAGGATACTGTAAAGAATGATTTTGAACAGTATGTCTACAAAGAATGGAAAAAAAGTTCTGCAACTCTCAGGGAACAGACTAGCTCAGTCCCCCTGCTGTAAATCCCTCTCTCAGAGAACTGCAGGGACAGAGTTTGAAATCACATTATGCATTTTGATCTCCCAGAAGCAAAAGGCAGCCACAAGCTGGAAAGAGTTTGCGAGCCACCGTCAGTCCCAAGCTGATAAAGAAAAGCGACAGCCTCCTGATTGCTTTCATTTGCTGTCCAGCTAAGCTTCAGCTGACCATGAGCAGCTGTCCAAGACTGTAGCACTGCTTTGTAAGTCTTTTAAGTTGTTGTCACCATTGACAATTATGCAGAAGAGTCCTACAAGTCACTCCCAGCTGTGCAGCTGCATTCCAGTCTCTTGCCCTCAAATTAAGGGTCTTAATTGCCACCTCTCCCTCCCTAGCTCAGTTCCAAAGCCTGCCTCCTTCCCCCGTCCCCCACCTTACTTTGGGTTTTACTCCTGCTGCTGACCAACTCCTTTATTACCCATAACTTTACTGATTCCTGGTCTTTGCCCAGGCATTTGTCTCTTCCTTTGAAGTGGGCTCACTGCAGCATCCAGCTCTCACTGGATTTTGTTTGGTCTAAACACAAGGCATGCTGTCTCCTACCCAGGTCAGGCATGGAAACCACCACAAAGTTCAGAGAACAACAGCAGAAGTGACTAACAACTGAAAAGATTAAAATAAACAAATATATGTCACTTGATTGAAAGAGCACTGGGAAGAGAAGAAAGGTGTAACTACGGTTTCCTGAAAGGTATTAACTCTGAAAGACAGTATGTCTAAAGAACACTGAGAAGGGAAAAGTCTATTACAGAAAAACACCCTAAAGCTGAGTTCTGGGAGACTGGAAGTCTCCATAAGTTTCCTTCTAGAATTAGACCTTATAACTACAACCAAAATACAAAAAGAGTTCTATGGATATTTATGAATCTGAACTTAGTATGAGTTAACTATTCTGTGGGTGAAGTGTCTATTATCAACATACAATGGTAGCAACAGGAGTTCCAAGCCAGTTTCACCCTACAGAAGGCAAGAAGGAATGTAGGACTGAAATAAGTGAATAAATGGGTTAGCAAAGGGAATTAGAATCTTAAGGGACAACTGTATGACCAAATACAATGCAATAAAACAGGGCAGAACAAGCCCAAAGTACTTCTGCTTTGCTCCACATAAAAAGTCCAAAAAACAAAACCGGCTCCTTGTCCACAATCTGCAGAGTACAATATTTGTTTCTTTCCTGCAGAACCTGTGGACTCCCTCATTTTAGAAATATGGCTTCCCAAATTTTAAATCAGATGACAGAATGCACTGACTCCAGTCCCACACAGGGAACTACAGGCTCTGCAAAGCTCACCCCCAACAGCAACTGTTTTGCAAGTCAGCTCTCCTGCTCACATTCCTCATCCAGAAGAAGGTGCTCCCTGCTCTCTCACCTGCCTCTCATTATACCTTGCCTGGCAAAGGCTGAAGTTTTGGGTTTGCCCTTCCCTTCAACTCTTGGTTTCTGTCTGATTAAAGAGAGCCATGTCAACAGAAGGAGCAAGAGGAAAAGAGAGCATACATGTGACTACTTTCAGGGTGGGTAAGATCCTGAAATGGATTGTGCCTTTATTTTTCCTCCCTCCCTCTCTCCCAATTGCCAGATGTCCTTGGTTCTGCAACTGAGTGGAGGAGAAAGGAGACGAGGTTATTGAAGTTCATTCACACTGCACACAGGGCTGCTCCCGCCTCTCTTCCTGTTTGCAAGGAAATATTAGTCCCTCTGACAACAGGAGACAGAGAGAGGCAGACAAGTGGATGGGGGAAGAGTGAGAAGAAGAGGGAAAGGAAGAGAGAGAGGGGAGGGAAACAAGGAGAGGGAGAAAGGGATTATGGTAAGATAAGACTTTTCCCTGGTTAATGAACTGGAAATTAATAACAAGTCATATCAGGAGTGATGTAGCCACCTTGTTGCCATGAAATTCCTTTTAAAGGCCATTGACACAAGTTCAATTGAACTCTGGAAAACAACACAACCCTGATCTGGATGAAAGAAATCTCTAAACCCTTCTAGGCTTTCTACTGTCACCTCAGCTTTCAAGCTTCTGGCTAACCTGGAGTATAGCTACCTCAGGAATGGCCAAAACCAGGGCATGCACAGGCTTACAGCAAGGAAGATGTGACAGCAGCAGCATCCCTCCATCCTGCCCTCCAAGCCATCCTGTAAAACGACAAGTCATCCCCCCTCAGCTCTGTCTGGCCAGATGAGCTGTGTAGCCAGTTTCTCAACATGGGGAAGAGACAAAGCAGAGTCACTTTAGAGGGACACCAACTTTTGCAGCACTCACAGGGATGAACATGAGCAGAACTTGCTGTTTGTAGCTGAACTGCAATAATCCCCTGTGTCTGGCCACGACTCCAGCTCACTGACAGCTCAACAGCACTATCAGCACCGACCTTCAGATGGCAGGAAGCACAACTCAGTCTCTGATAGGGGCTTCCTACAGGAAAAATTCCATCTGTGCTCCTCCCAGGAGGATGAAACACTCAGAGCAGCTGCCCCCTCCTGCTAGCAGAAAGCAAAGGGCAGCTCTGTGCCACTTCTGAGGAAGCAGAAGGGAGGGAATCCAGCCTGGGTGCCTGTCCACAGAATGTGTCAGCATCAACTGTAATAGCAATTTTTTCCTATGGAAACTCACTTTAAATTGGAAACAACATTCTTTTGCCAGTAGCACTCAATTTCTCTAAGTAAACGTAGCTAACCTAGCACTAAGTCTTTTTTCCCCTTGCACATGTATCTATGCAAATGTGGTTTTGGTTTACACATCTGTTTTCCTTTCTAGGGTCTCTGTAGTGGCTAATAGTGTCATTCCTTCACATTTCTAACCAGAACATTAGATACACACATCACCAACACCAACAAAAAAAAAAAAAAAAAAAAAAAAGAAAAACAAAACCACCACCAAAACAACAATAAAAAACCCCAAATGTAAAAAGTGTTCAAGCAACCAACAAAACTTCCTACTATAAAATAATCTGCTAACAAAATCCCCCTTCAATTTGGAAAATTAAAGTTGAGGTGTCTGTAGCTCATTAATCCTGCTGCTGACCAGCTCTTACACACCCTTCATGCAGCAATAGCTCATCACATCCCACTTGAAGGCCAAAAATGCAATCTGACCCCACCACCTCCGTTTCTTTATAAATGCCACTGCACAACATCATGGAAAACAGGACCAGACTCAGTTTCTTTCTGGATGCCTTCTCTGTATTTACTCAGCCATCAATATTGTGCTCTGCACAATTATACGTAGCTATGCAAAACATAACAGTTGGGCATTCTTTTAAGCAACAGTTTTATAACGCAGGGCTTCCTTTTTCTTCCCAGAGAACAGTTTAAAAGAGAGAAGAAGTAATAGTGTCATCAAGATCAGAAGCAATGAAAATAACCAACTAGGTCCAAAAAGCAGGGTTTTTTTTAAATGGGGCTTGCATAGAAGTTGGAAGGGAGTGGAGAGAATTAGAGAAGCCTCTCTCTTCAATAATTGTGGATTCTTCTGGGAGCACCATATTACAGAACAAAAATTCTACCATGGATCCTACATTCCTCCTTCATGACCCTTAGTCCCACAGACGTTATTGCCTGGCTTCAGGGAAACATGAGTCTGATTCACAGCAGATTTGAGAAGTCACCCCAATGCTATTTCCAATCTGAAGCAAGAGATCAGAACTTTAAGGAAAAACAAAAATACCCAAAATAACATCCTGGTAGAGGAAATGCCAGGGAAAAGGGCTAAACCTAGTCCATAAGGAATAAGAGGACCAATAAGATTATGTCTAGAAAAGAGCACTGCAGGCCTTTTTTCTGCAGATAGAAAATGGTAGTGATAAATAATGCCACAACATAATGGGTTTTTTTTACCTGTTTCCTTAAAAAATTATTTCATCTCAACTATGCAGTAAGAGAACAGTATTTCATGACTATTCTAGCCAAGTACTTTTTATCAAGGGAAATCTCCTCAGCTCCCCAGGCTGTCTCAGTGCATCTCTTCAACACAGAACCTCAAACTGCTGTTGACTCCTCTGAGCAGGAACATGGCAGAGTCCACTAACTGCACTGAGCTACTGAAACAGATAAAGGCAAAAAAATAAGCAGCTGCACCATTTTATCAGCAAAACAAGATGACAAAAGACACAAAGCCATAGCATATATCATGGCAAAGCCAAAAAGATAAGCAAAAAGAGAAATTAAAAGCTCTCAACTCCTATCCCTTGTCCAGACTACATTCTCTTTCAAACTGGTCTTCTCCATCCTCTACCAGCTAGGAAATTAGAGGACATGAAGAAGAGAAGCAGAAGAGGAAAGAACAGAAGGGGAAGGCCGCTTACAGTAAAACCGTTTGTTCACTTTACAGACTTCCTCCTTTCCTCCCACCCCAGGAGTACTGCCATCAGCACACTGCACATCACCGTAAGTGATACAAGATTGCTTCTGGGAAACAACCTCTTAATAATGTCTCTATATAACACTTTGTATCCAAACACCATTCCACCCAAAAGCATCAATCAAAACAAATACTACCGCTCATAAGCAAACCAGAAATACAGTACTGGATTGCAAAACAGGCAGGAAACTCATTAAGATTCCCTTCAGGGCAGTAGGGGAAAAGCACTGATTCCCATTCATAGAAGGATCATCCCTAGATGCAGCACAGAGGTCAGGAAGAAATTACAGTACTACCGAAATACCTATACAAAGAACACATCAGAAGGATACTGTAACAGAGTTTTAAACTGCTTCAGAGTAAGGCTGACTGGTAGTCTATTCCCCACTCAAGCATCATCAGGGATCTATTTTGTTGGGTTTTGCTCATACTGCTCTCAGAAGAGCAGGAGGAGAGAGGCAGGGTTGCAGATGTACATATCCAAACATAGATTAGCCAGAAGACTGCAGCACAGCAATGAAGGAGATCAGAAGAGCTGCCAAGAAACACAGTGAAGACTGGCAGAGGGGGGCGGGTCAGAATAAAGGACTATTAAGAGCTTTGCTGCAAAGTAAACTTGCCCTGCTTTTGACTACTCTTCTGGATTCTGGCCTGTATAGGCTATTTCTGCTTTGGGGGTCATTGCAACTGAACCCTTACAAGGTACAGTATCAACAAAATCAGGAAGACTTCTCTGAGTTTTATAAACCCACCAAGCAGAAGCTAGGAGGGAAGGGTTAAAGGTCTGAAAGTGAGATAAAGAGATCTGTGTGACAGGAAGGGAGCATGTGAGAGGGCGTGTGACAGGCTGTGTAGCAGAATGTGTGTGTCAATCTCATTGCCTTCGAGGCTCTTGGCCAAATGTGGAGCTGAACTTTCTGCAGACTTCGTCCTGCCAAGTCATGTTCCCTTCTCACACTGCCTGACATCACCACAAATACTCAGCTCAAAAACAGCCCAGAGCCGGACAGAATCCACCGCTCAAGCCCCAGCCAGTGAAATGGCTGCATTGCCAGCACACCCACCAGAAGGGAAAACAGAGCCACCGAATCTCCTTACAGGTTGTCTCCAAGCGCCCAGGAGGCCTCACCCTCATCCATGCACAAAGTGCGCTACCAAGGTACACAGAGACCAGAGATGCTAACAGACCAATGTTCTCCTCTTGCCCCAATAACAGCTCAGAACAGAATGAAAGGCTGCACAAAAGGTTTTTTAACAGAAAAATGCAAAGAACGTAACCATCAGACCATCTGAGTTTGTCACAAGCATCCCGCTGCAAGGAGCGCAGTCTACTCCCAACTCTGGCACAACCCTGCCACAAGAAGGGAGCCATCACACATGACACAAGGACAAATGAGAAGCCAGCAATCCTGCAAAGACTGATGCTCCAGCAGAGTCTGCAGGAAGCCAGCATGTGTTATCCTATCAGAGCACTCATATAACCTTGACTTCTCAGAAATAAGTGCAATTCCAAGATCAAGGCTGCAAAATGCAGCACGTGTACAAGTGTGTGGGAGTAGGCAATGGGACTAAGCCAACAAGTGGCTCCATTTCTTATTTTGATCCTTGTGTCAGGGAAGAAGGGTGTGGATGGCCCACTGATTCTGGGACACTGCTAAAGGCACCACCCAGAGCAAGTATCAGGGAGTAGCACGGGAAGATGATACTGAAGCAAGGGAGAAAAAAGTCTGCAGTTTCTTCTTGTTTTTTTCTTCAACCTTCACCCCCAGTCTGCTGCTTAAAAGCAGCTCTTTAGAAAATGCCCTCAAAGTTATGTCCCTGCTTTTCAGACACATACTGATAACAGAGGCTACCTTGTATAATTATTCTATCTATATTCTATATCTTACATTTTAAATTTTTATTTTTAATTTTAAAACACTCCTCACAACAGAAGTTCCCTCTTCCTTTGCTAAGGAAGGGGTTCTGACACCTTCCTTAAAGGCACATAAGTGCAACCTTGCCTGTCCTGATGCTACACGGACCTTAAATCATATCCTTATGTATCATATCCTTACCTGGCTTCCTGTCCAGACATGAGGATGCCTGAGAATGTCCATCTCACCAGCTGCAACACAAAAGCTATCTTTTTAACTTCTTCCTAGCCCTTTCACAGAAATCAACATATTATTCCTTTCCTGCACACAATGGCCAAAAGTGGGAACAGTCAATCAGAAGACTAGAATCACAAAGTAGCTTTTTGAGGCCAGGTGACAGCTTCTCCTACGCTTGAAGCTTGGAGCTGGCTGAGCCTGAGCTGCCCTGCCTCGGTGGCACCTCTCATGCAAGCCAATGCACGCTGCTGAGGGCTGCCCACAGGACTCTGAGTGTGCATGTGTGCCTGCATGTCAAGGCATGCACCACCACAGCAAGTCCCAAAGGCTGTTCCAGTGCAAGTTCATGTGCCCACACAAAGCTCTATGTGAGCTTCTGCTGGCAGATGTGCAAAAAGCCACTACATGTGCATCTCTGGCTGTGAAATCCTCCAGCAAAAATCTCTGGCAAGGCATGTGGAGTCCTTTGGGGGCTGGCACATTTCTGCATGTATGTCCGTGGCAACCAAAACATACTACAGAGCTGTTACAGAAGCCTACCTGTTCACCCTCATTTCATAAGAGCTCTAGATGAGAATACTTACATTCCAAACATTTTCCTTTGAATTGGTTTTACACACAGTTTTCAAGATTACACTTGTTAATTTATTTTCTAAGTCAATGGCAAATTATGATGAAATCCAAACCAACCATTTAAACAAACACATGCAGGCCCTATTCAAGCAGGACATGGCTAGTGGAGAATGTTTAAAAAGTCTAACTCTAAACTTGAGAAAGTCACCAAGTCTGCAAAGTCAGTACAAAACAATTCTTTCTTAAAAAGGTAGAGATTAGTTTCTTCAATTCACTTATTAAATTAGTTCAGTTCACTCAAAGGTGGTGCAGGCAGTATAAAATGGGTGGAAGCTACCTCTCTTACAATCTCCAAATGAAAACAAGACAAGGAACGATGAGTTATGCTCATTCTAAGATCTGGAAGGAGACAATTACCAAAACTAACCAGTTTGTTCTGCTAAATACAGATAACATTACCCTGATAGAATCAGTTATTTAATAGCACACTCCAGGATATTTTCTCTTATGTATCCAGTGCATGATTTGTGTGATTAAAGTATAAGTATAAAAAAAAGCATATTTGATTTGACCTTTTTATTCAAATGCAGTTTTGTACAAGTCATGGGAAAAGAAATTCACCAAGTAATTACAACTGGCCGTTTTGTAATGTAAACATTTACTGTGATATAACAGCATAAATAGATGTATGCAGATACATATATCATCCTGTTTGGCAAGAAGCAGTAATAGATGAGCCTAACTGATTAGACTAAAGCTGCCTTTTAAGAAATGACCAAATGCAAAAGAAACTTTAAATGAATTATTTAAATCAATAACTTTAATCATGATTTCTATCAGCAAGTGGGAAGCCTTGATTTAAACCAACTGACCTTGTTTACCTCATACCTGCAGGAGGACCAGTGGGCCAACACTGCCCCACACCTTGGAGGGAGAGAGGCTATGACTTCCACACCCGATTGGTTTCAAGAAATTTTGTGAGCATATTTGCCAATATTTTTTAAATCTTAAAACAAACTAGAAAGCCTTATATGCCAGGAGACACCTACTCTCTTGTCAGTCATGTGCTTTAGCAATCAGTCTCATACTCACCTAACACCTTACTTACATCTCAGAGAGGTTTCTATGAGTACACAATATAACCTGACTCCGCAACATGGCTTTTAAATTGCTTCAATTCTCACATCCCACAAGATAGTTCTCCTACTTAATCCTTATAGGCACTAGTTTCGCTCAAAACAAGAATTAGATTTCTCATTCTCTAACATTTTCTCTTCATTTCTTCACCGACTTCCCACTAAATAAACTTTTTTTTCCCCCCTCCTTAAACCTACTGGGAAGATCTGTAACGCTCTACTCTCCTCTGTGCACTACCTTAGTCAACCTTTGTCCTCCTCAAATAAGATTGTTAAGAATTTGACAGTGCATACTTCAAAGTGATTTATAATATTACACCAAAATTATGCAAATCACCATAACATTTTCTTTTTGACATTCCATAAAGCAAGTAATTTTGCTTTACAGGAAATCTGGTTTTGAGATCTCCAGATATAATAGTACAAGTTACACTAGGTTTAGGAGTGTCTCCCTTTCAGCGGGAACACAAGAAAGAAATTTGTCTATGTTCCAAATATGGAAAAAAAGTATTTGGTCACAGGAAGTCGCAGAACAAAATTGCACAGGAATGCTAAAGGAAGCCATTGTACCATTTCTAACTGATATATTTTTAAATTCTGACTGAACATGGACAGCCTCTTTTCATTTAACAATATTAAACACATCTTTCAAACATGAAGTAACTACAATGAAAATGTTAAGTCAAACACAGTACTTATATACTGGCAGAGGTATGATCTAATGACTCAATTCAACCTGTTTATAAGCCTTAATGCAGACCTGTACCTATCAGAAGGAAGCATTCCCCTGAGTTCCCTCCTAAGATGAAGTTCCTTCACACCCAGACAGTTTCCACAGACAAGAGAATGTGCCTCTGCCTTCCTGAGTTATTATGCTGTAAGGAAAACAAGTTAACACATCCTACAGAAGATCAGCAGAACATTCTCTCCCAATGAAACAAGGTATCTTTGTATAGAATTATAAAATGGTTTCGAAGGGACCTGAAAAATCAAGTAGGTTCAACCCCCACAGCAATGGGCAGGAACACCTATGACAGTTCTGGAAGACTGACTTTTCTCCAGGGCTGTCAGTTGTGTGAATCTCATTACTTGGTGGGGGAGGGAAAAGAGGGAGAATGACAAACAATCTGATAAGCTTTCCTATTCAACATGCAAAGACCCACACATCTGCAACAATGAGACTTTCACAGCAGCTGCTTCCAGAGCAGAAAGCAGGATCATCCTTCAATGCACCCAAGGCAAGGCATATTATATTCTATACTTTTCCTTAGACAGATGGAATCACAACTTCTGAAAACCAGCAAGAGATAAAGATTTTTAAATTCAAAACTAGAAATTTTGAAAACTGTCGGTCTTGACAGCCATACAATCACAGGCCAGATCTAACTACAAGAGATATATTTATAAGATGTGAGAATATCACCACTTGAGATGACATTCAACAACAGCAAAATTCCTTCTGTTTGCCTCAGAACAAGCATGCCAAGTTGTGAGGACTAATCCAAAAGAAAGGAAAAGAAAGTCATAGCAATCAAATGCACTTTACCACACTGGAAACACGACTCTTCCTGCAGGTGTAAGGCAGGGACAAGGCAGTAAACTCCTGCTCTGTATCTGTATGGCTGCACGCCTGTCCTGCACAGCCTCCCCTGCCTCCCTGCACAGCCAGCTGGTAAGGAAAACATGCTGACAAGGCACAGGGAGCTGCAGCAGCAGTAACTGGAAACAGCAAGCGAGAGCAACCCCAGGCACACTGCCAGGACACACTAATTCTGTGATAAAGTTTCCTGTCCATATTTTTTTAGATTAGGCAATTTATATTAATATAGTCCCTGCTGTGGTGCTTCTCCCTGCATCCCTTCACAACACGAGTAGCTGCAACTTTTCCTCTGGCAGCTACAGAACTCCCATGCAGCTCCACAATGACCCATTTTCTATCCTCCCTCAGGGTGGTTTAGGTTTATTTCCTCCATCTTTTATTTTGGGGGTCTGGGAGAAAACTGTTAAATTTTCACTCTTTTTTTTCTCCTGCAAAAGCTGGCCTTCCTGTATGAAAAAGAATGCATGGGCATATTCATACATGAGAAAGAAGTACCACTGCAAGTGCTAGATTCCAAGAAGGGGTCACACCAGTAAGCCACACAGCCTGTCTGCCCTTACAAGCCTTGCAGCAGCACTGTCTTCTGGCGAATATGCTGCAGGTGCAGTGACAACTAAGTGTACCAAGGCCAATCTCCACCTGGTCCTTGCACAATGTGTACCATATCCAATGCCCTCTTTCCACAACCCAAATGATAGAAGGGTAGAGCTCAACAGCAACTGGCTGAACTTTTCAAACAGTTTTTATTTCCGTAACTAAAATATAAGGAATGTTTTTCTATTTCAGCAAGGGGGTTATGTCTTGATTCAGACTCAAGTGAAAAATCAAGTCCACCACTCAGTAAAGGAAATAAAAAACAGGTTTTCTGTTTTCTTTTGTCTGTCCTCAGGTATAGCCCTCTCTCTGACAGCCAGGAACTGCAGATCAACTCAATGTACCTTGGAACATGAAGCAGATCCGAGAGGACTCTTCCCTACAGACAAACATAACCTGCAGTCATAGCCAGAAACTGTCTGACACACAGTGATCCAAACTGTTAGTCAGAAACGTGACTCAGTGTTGGAGACTCCCTCAAAAAAAGCCTTGCAGGGAAGAACCCAGCTGTCCCTTTAGGAAAAATAAAAGAAGGGAAGGAATTTTCAGGAGACAGAGCATTTCTCTTTCACCAGTGATCCAAGGTTTGCTCCCAACCCATAACGAAATCCTGTCTTGACAGATCTGTGGACTTTAGTAGCATAAGGGTCAGTGAAACAGCACAATGAAGAGTAACCACCAAAGTAAGCAAAGTTACCTTTTAACAGCACCATGCAAACTAACAGCCGTACAGACAAGTTTCTGTCCTGGAAAACTCACGACCTGGGTTGACAGGATGCAACAGGTGAATGACACAGAGAACTTCAAGTTGAGCAGAGAGGAAAGCTAACAAGTTACCACAAAGCAAGTAAACATCTCCTGACAGCACGTCCGGAGAGAGGAGACAGAGACCGGGGCTCTTCAGATGCACGAGAAACTGACAGCCACGAGAAACTGACACTGCTCCCCAGACGCCTCCGACCCCCTTAGCAAAGGGATTCTCTCCAACAGCGCAACCGCTCAGTCCCCGCCGGCAGACACCGCGCATTACGGCCGGCGCTGGGCTCCGAACCCAGGCCGAGAGAGTGACCCCTTCCCTCCCGTCCGCCGGGCCCCTCTCGGGTGACGCCGCCAGCCCGGCCCGCACCCCGCCAGACCACGGGTGCCTCAGCGGGATGGGCCGCCGCCGTCCCTCTTCCTTCCAGCACCTTCCAGCGCCGCCCGGCCAGGCCCGGCCGGCAGCACGACGCGGACGGGCGGCGCTGCGCCTCCGGCTCCGGGTCGCAGGGAACGCTGCGGCGCTCGGGCCGGCGCAGGCCGCGGGGCGGGACAGCGCGTCCACGTCCCCCGCCGTGAGTCACGGCCCCGCGGGCGGCGAGGAGACGCCGCCGCCCCCAGAGCCAGCGCGAAAAGTTACCGGCGCAGGCCGCGGCTCCCGGCGCTGCGCGGCCGCCGCCCCCCGTGGCGCAGGTGCCCGAGCCGCGGGCGGGAGGGGCGGCCCGGCCCTGCTCCCGGCGCTCTTGCCGGCGTTCTTCCCGGCGCCGCGGCGGAGCTGCCGTGATGTCACGCGGGCCCGGGTCACGTGCAGGCGGCGCCCGCCCCTCTCCGCCCCCCCGGGTCCCGCGGGACGCGAAGGCTCCGGGCGCGGGTGATTCCCGGGCGGTGGGACAGCACGGGGGCCCGGAGCCCCCACCCGCGCCGCGCCCGCCGGCCTCACCGCCTGCCGGCCCTCAGCTCAGCCCGCAGCAGCGGAGCAAAACCAGCTGCAACAACACAACAATCCCAAAGCAGGTGCTGCAGGAACAGCGCGCGTTCCCCCTCCGCAGAGAACCTTTTGCTTCCCGCATTCGCCAAGAACTTCCTCAGTGGTGCGGTATCGGTAAACAGAGTAAAAAAAAAGAACATGGCTTCGTGCTGTCCTAGAGATAGGAAATAGAATTCAGTTTAAATTCACTAAGCATTCGAGCATGAGCAAATTAAACACGTTACTCCGTCCAGCCGAGCCCCGTGAAATAACCAACCCTGCCCTGAAATAACGCGCCTGCTTCACAAACAATTTGGCACCCTTACTGAGACCTTACACACAACTTTCTAACGCTGCAAACTACGGAAAGTTTTAAGCAAATAAACAGGTACCAAAGAGCTGGGTTATGAGCCGCTGTGCTTCATGACTCCAAGACTTCTTTGCAAACGCGAGAGCCATGTTTCCTTCTTTCCTTAAAAAAGAGAAAGCTGAGAACCTCATTCACTGCCCTCTATGCACTTCGGCGTGCAGACAAACACTAAGTAGCACTAAATTCCTTTAACTGCCTATGATTTTTCCCTCTACACGGCACCTACGAGATCCTCGGCCAACGATCCAGCGGACGCACAGGCGGCAGCAGAAGCCGGGTTTCGTCTCACACTCGTCTAATTCGACCAAGTTTCGTAAAGAACAACCAAAACTGGGCAAAACCTGCCAACGCTGGGCAGCCTCTTTGCCAAGAACCAGGAGCAGCAGCAGCTTTCCATTCCACACGGGCGTCCTCAGGCTAACCCGAGGGATGCGACAATTAGCGACCTACGGCTGCCGGGCAGTGCGCGCCAGGCCGCCTTCCCTACTTCTGCCCACGAGTTTACCCAGGAGCACACGCACAGCGTCAGAACACTGAAACCTCGTGTCCGAGAGCGAAGCTGCGGCGGGGGTGACACCGCTGCGCCCTCATTCCCGCCGCTCCTACCGAGCGCCTCCGCGGCTGCAGCCCGGGGCGAAGCCTCCGCAGGGCTGACAGCGGAACTCAGCGCCGCCAGCCCGGCGGGCCCGACGCGGCTGCTCAGGGGGCTGAGCGGGGCTGTCCCGCCGCCGGGTTCCTCCTCCTCGGGGGCGGGCTGAGCGCCGGGAGAGCGGCCGGGGCTGTGCGCTGCGAAACGCCGTCCGCGCGGGCCGGTGGCCGGCGGCGCTCGGTTCCGGGCGGTGTGCGAGCGCCATGGCGGGCGGGCGGGGCGGTGCCGTCCTGTTGCTCCTGGCGCTGTGCCTGCAGCCGCCCCCCGCCCGGGCCCGCAGCCTCCGCTTCGTGACGCTGGTGAGGGGGACAGGGGGACGCGGGGGGAGCCGGGTCGGCCCGGGATGGCCGGGCCGGCCCGGGGTGACGCGGTGCCGCCCGCAGGTGTACCGGCACGGAGACCGCTCGCCCATCAAGGCCTTCCCGCGGGACCCGTACCAGGAGAGCGCCTGGCCCCAGGGATTCGGGCAGCTCACGCAGGTGCGGTGCGAGGCGGGGCGGGCGGCGGGAGCCGGGCCGGGGTCCGGACCGCCGGTGACGCCCGGTGCCGTTGCAGGTGGGGATGCGGCAGCAGTGGGAGCTGGGCCAGGCCCTGCGGCGGCGCTACCGCGACTTCCTCAGCGACACGTACCGGCGGCAGGAGGTCAGTGCCAGCCCTCCGGCTCGGGGAGCGGCGCGCTTGGCCGCCCCACAGTGGGCCCGGGCCGCCGCGCGGGCTAGGGCTGAGGGTGGCTCTTTTGGGAAGCGAAACGCCGGCGCCGGCACTCGTCTCCAAGTACTTTCGTTCCTTAGCCCGTTCCCACTGCAAGAAGAAAAAGAAGGGCCCAAGCACAGGCTCTGTGCTGAGTCTGGCCGCGGGTTGCGAAGGCAAATGCAGCCAGAGTTGTGAGACTATTGAAGCCACCCACTCTGAAGTCCAGGGAACTAAACAGCAATATTTGTTGTAGCTGGTATTTGTTTCTTACTCGAGCTTATGAGATTTTTTTTCCTGTTACAATAGCTCACAAGAATGCAGCCCGTGTTGGCCCTGCCCTCCCCAGTGCTCTTGAGGTACAATCTTACCAGAGCCTGTAGATATTAGTAGTAGTTACTGGCCAGCAATGACCCTCTCATTTCCTTTCAACTGTAAAGTATTGACAGTTGCCCAAAGCTATTCATTCCCCTCTCTCTCATTAGGATGTCCTCACACTTTATAATAGTTCTTGAAGAACTGGTAGGTTTCTTTTGGAAAAAAGTCACAGAGCCCTCATGGAACCATGTACTAAGCATAGACAAAGTTATAAAAGATTAAAAAAAGTAAGGAAAGAAAAAATTCTCCCAAGTACCTCTGCTAATAATCAACTGGTACTGAGTCAATTGAAACATGAACAGCTGTCCAGATGAGAGACTGGTTCAGATGGACAGCAGGCAGCCAAGGGCCCTTGTCCCAGTACAGGCTCTGCACCACTTCAGTTATTTTATCTGAGTTCAATTAAGCTGATTGTACTGATGGGGCAAACTAAGAATCCCCATACACTTTTCCTTGTTTCTCCCCTTCTAGGGCTTCCCAGTAAGAACCCAGCTTGTCACAGTTCAGATTACATCCCTACTTGACATTTACTTCATCAACAAAACTTCCAGCATTGGCTCAAACACAGATCCTTTAACTATCCTCAGTATTTCCTTTCCAAACATACTTCACTCTTATACACCTTCTGCGAGTTGGAACTCTTTTCCTTCTCTTGCTTGAGAAAGAAAAACAAACCAAGATGTGCAAACAGAAGCTGTTCTGCTAACCAAGCCTGAACCCTTGCTCAAGTTGAGCAACCTCCCTTGTAAGAAGTGTTGCCTTTGGGTGACACCATATGACCGTCTGTCACCTGACTCAGCGACAAGCTGGAGCCTGGCAAAAGGTGCTGAAGAAAGCATGTATGCTCAGGGCTTAATTGCCTGGGGTTTTTATGATACTTCTATAATTAGGTCCTTATCTTTTAAAATATCTCATTTCTTTAGAGCTTACAAAGGATAAAAGCAAACCTGTCTAAAGAGTACAGGGTCAGTTTTTTCAAGCCACTGTTAAGAGGTAAAAGTAGGCAAACACTGATGTCAGAGAAAAGACTAGTTGGGACTGTAAAGTCTTTGAAGTACACTTCACATGAGAGAGATTATACAGAGTATATCTATTTTATGTTTCTGTCCTAACACTTAAAAAAATCACTATCTTTACATTATATTTCATTCTTCCGGCTTTTTGTTCTTGTTTTGGATCAAACATGCTGTTTCCTGGGACATTCTTGTATGATTTCCTGTTGGTCCTCTTGTTTTATCACTGGTTTCTCTAGTTTCCCCTTAACTGTTTTCAGTACACAGATACCAGAATACTAAATACTTTTGCCATGTTGACCTTCTGAACATTGCTGTATTTTTCTCATTTCTCCTTTTTTTTGGCTCAGAACTCTCTCTTCTGAGCTCTAGAATGGTTAAGTCTTGTCCCATTAATCCCAAGAGTACACAATGATCAGATAAAATCCCAACCCTCCCTATTTTTGTTTACTCTCCTGTTAGTCAGATCACTCTTGTCTTTTTTTCTCAGATGGAAAAACTGATGCTTCAAGAAGCCATTTCTTTTCCTGAGCACAGTCAGTCATTCCTAGAACTGACTCCTGCAGAATGCAGGAGTTTGCCTCAGTCCTGATCTGCAAATATAGCACATTTCCTATCTGTACCCATAGTTTTCTGCATCTTTGTCTTCCTCTTCTCTGATCCTTCCTCAGACTCAGACTCCTTTCTGTCTCTAACCTCTGCACACTGCACCTGGGTATCCCATTGATCCAGACCAGACAGCTCCAGGATTAGACTGCAGATTGTCTTTGTGTGTGTCCTTACAGTTTTGTGCAGGCCAACAACAGCAGGCTCGGTCTCTCTGACTCCTGTTCCTCTGCTGTCCATGAGCAGCTGCAGGGCACTTGGCAGTGTTCCTGGGCAAGTGCATCATCCTGTGCCTGAGCATCACCACTTCCAGGAGCGTTAATAATGGTGCACTGTCCCTGTCCTGGCAGATCTTCATCCGCAGCACAGACTGTGATCGGACACTGATGAGCGCAGAGGCCAATCTGGCAGGCCTCTATCCCCCAGAAGAACAAGAGATGTTCAACCCTAACATTTCCTGGCAGCCTATCCCTGTGCACACAGTCCCTGAGTCTGACGAAAGGGTAAGTTCATCTCAAAGACATGTATTGACTACTCAAGTAGTGTAGTGTCCAAAAATATTTGCTATAGTCTTGATTCAGATTGTCTTGAACTTCTCTTGGGACCTACCTTGCAGAGGTTTTTGTATTTTCAGAAAAAGATGAGAGAATTGAGGGGCTGGGTTCACCCAACATGTCAGGTGCAACACCTGAGCAGACCACACATGATCTGGAGTAAGTCAGCAGGCAGTACTTGAGGCTGTTTACAGATGCAGTCAGCGTTTCATTACAGTTGTGCATGTTTACTGCAAATTCTGTTCTCCAGCATTCTTGGTGATCTAGCTGCTCTTGTCTCTGCCCAGCTACTGAAGTTCCCTTTGACCCCTTGTCCACGATATGAACAGCTACAGACTGAAACACGGCACTCAGCAGAATACATAAATAAGACCAAAGAGAATTGGGTAAGTGATTGTTTACATGAGATAAGGTGGTTCTAGGCTTGTCGTTATCACCTTCGTATAATCAGAGCTCTGAGAAAAGGGAAGGGATACCAGTGCATATAATACAATATGAGATTAGAAAATTGAAGACCTTTCTCTTTTCTCCAACCTACAGCAATTCCTGGCGATGGTGGCAAAGGAGACTGGGATCCGGGATATTTCTCTCGAGAGTATATGGAGTGTGTATGACACACTGTTCTGTGAAGTAAGTCTGGCCATCATCTTATACCCACTGGAATCTGGTCTTTAGGATTCACTGGATTTGGTGGCAATTATTTTACAAAATCCCATGAAACAACTTTTCACCCTACAATTAGAAGTAATGTTCTAATTTCAGAATAATAACAGTTCCCACTCAGTAGAGGCATGTGCCAAGAATTACCTATTTTTGCACCCTATAACCTCCCACTCTGTAGCTCAGATATATATCATGTCAGAGTCAGAAAAAGTCCCACCTGCATAATATGTATCTCTTGAAAGTCACAAGAAAATGACTGCAATCTGAAATCTTTAGCTTGTCTGTTGATAAGCCTAAGTCCAATACGGGAAATGAGATCTCTGCAAACTGAAGAAACATTAAATTTATTATTTAAGTTAGGACCTTAATTAGGACTACTCCTGGTGCTACCTCTACCTCTCTGGTTCTTTAAATCAATCACTTTTCTTTCTGTGCTTATGATAATGCCATATCTAAAAGAAAATAATGCTATCCTAAGTTAAGTGGGGTTCACTCACACCTGTTTGTGACATATTTTCCTTTGTCAGAAAAAGACTCTAGAGGCAGATGTTACCCTTTACCATTTGGGATGGGGGCACCAAACTCTGTATTTGAATTGATTTCTGTTAAAAGCACATCTCAGGAAGATTTAAACAAAATCAGAAATTGGGTTAGCTGTGCTGTGGTAATGCTAAACTAAAGGTCACATATCTAGGATACCTCAAGTTGTTACACACAAGTTTCTCGATGTATAACTGTACAGTGTGATCTTTCATGTCAGACTAGTGAATTGTTGAATTATGGACACAACCAAAGCATTCTGACACTCTGTCACACTAATTCTTTGAGTGTGCAAGACTGCTTTGCTCACTGGCAGTGGTTTACAGTGGTGTGCACTATTTTGGGGGTGTAAAAGATAAATGAGCAGGGAATTGCACTTTTCTATGTAAAGTAGCAGCTTGGGTTGCTACAGGCTGAGAATATTCCAGTCCAAAGCTGCATTGTACTATGTGAATCTGCCCTTTGTATCACAAACCTCATTTCATTATTGTCTTGTAACAATCACAGTGAATCAACTTCTATTGGTAAAAAAATATCCTTTGGTCAGAGAGATCAAGAATTTCAGATCTTCATTTTCAAGAGTCACTTAATGAGCTTGCAGATTGGGCCTGGAAGGCGAGCTGACAACTACTACAATCCCCAAGAACTTGGAGAACAGCCCACAGTCCCAAAGCAAAACCAGAATGTTGTTAAGGAAAGAGTGTTTCACACTCAGAACTGTACCCTCAGGCTGATTGGTCTCTTCAGCTTCTTTGGTCTTCCTCCTTTTTAGTAAGTCATGCAAAAAGTGCCCTGAAGAAGATTGTTTTTCTCACCTGAGCCAGTACAGTCATTCTGCTATCTAGATGGAGACAATAAAAAAGTCCAAGAAATAGCTGAACTTACCGGCTATTCTCTTTGTAAATTAATGAAGAACTAACTATATATCTAAGCTGCTGATGGAATTTCTCTGAACCACTCAGACAGAATGGGCCCTTAAGGATATTCAGCCTTAACTTCTGGAAGTCGAATGGGATGTGGCAAAGAAAATTGTTCTCAGTAATGCTGGAAAACCACAACTGCTGTTTCTCTGCCATTATAACTAATCCTTTCATGCAGTGGTTGGCTGCAAAGCAAGTTCTTCTCTTGGTTCCCAGTTCTTGGGCTCCTGGGTTTGAGTACGTGGCTTTGTCAGTGGTGCATCCCACTTCTCTGTCCACAGAGCACTTGCTAACTTTGTCTAGTGTCTTTCAGTGGCCCTCAGAGCCTCCAGGGAAACAGGTGCAGGTACACCAGAAACCCTGAGTTTGTGTTCACTCGCTTATCTGTTTTTTTTTTCTTTGACCACATGCCATCTGCAGGGCAGAATTAGCCACGTGTAAAGTTAATGCCCTGGGATTATTGTATCAATTACAACATAACCTTGCATTCCAGCTGTGCTTTCACAGAAATGTAGCTCCTAAGTTGCAATCTTTATTCTTCTCATTACTATTTTCTGGAACAACATCAAAACCCACATATATTCTTTGTATCCAGCATAGCAGTGTGAGATCAGAAGCACAAATAGGAAAGGGGCATATTGCATATTTAAAATAGTGTAGAAAGCAGCAGCAGTATGGGCAGGTCTCCAGACATCCTCCCCTTCTCTGTTTAAACAATCTGTGACCTGTGCTACCTGCACATGAATATTCTGTTTCTCTTTTTAGCAAGCACACAAAATGGATTTGCCTGGATGGGTGACTCCAGAAGTCATGACTCAGTTGAAGGAACTAAAAGACTTTGGTTTTGAATTTCTGTTTGGGATCCACAATCGGGTAGAAAAAGCTCGTCTGCAAGGCGGTGAGTGCATCAGGGAGGGAGCCTTGTGCTGCTCTGTCTGGCTTTTGCCTCTTACCAGCTGTTCCCTTTCCTCAGGGGTCCTGCTGGATCACATAAGGAAAAATCTAACCAAAGCAGCAAATGCTTCTGCCCATCAGAACCTAAAACTACTAGCCTATTCAGCGGTAAGTTAGAGCTGGGGCTGGCTTTTAGCCACCTCCTCCTGCCTACAGGGGATTGGGGTTTGGTGGTAGCTTTAACCCTTTCTAGCTTCCCTACAGCCCGTGCAGTGATCAGGACATGCATCTTTGCCTCTGACTGGGTGGGAGATACAGTATCTGGCATCATTGTTCTGGGATCCCTGAGGAAAATTCCCAATGTGTCCTTATTCCTGTTAGCTCAGGCTTATGAACAAGACTGGCAGACTTTAGGAAGCCACTATTTATTTGCTAGATGGGTTGATGCTACTCAAATATGATGTTTCAGAAGTGTGGATACAGTTGTCTCCCCTTTCCAGCAGCCTACTGCCTGGAAAGCCAAGCATTTCTTCCAAATTGCTCTCTAGAGATTAATTCTCAGAAAAACAGTGCAGTATATTTATGGATGTTTCACTTCCCCCCCCTTCTCTGGCACCATCACAGACCACTGTTCTAGCAGAAGAGTTCCTCTCCCATTTTCCAGATGGAAGTTTACAAAGGTGACGTCCCCTCGGCACTGCCTTGTCCATTAGTGCTATGGTCTGAGCTGCCTTGCCACATCCCTAAGGGTGACTGATTTGGTTTTTTTCCCTCTTTCTCAGCATGACACCACACTTGTGGCACTGCAGATGGCTCTAGATGTCTACAACAAGATTCAAGCACCATACGCCTCATGTCATTTATTTGAACTGTACCAAGAGGATGATGGGTGAGGGCTGCAGTAAAGAAGTCTGCTGTGATTTCACCTCGAGGGTTAGACACCTAGGCTAGGCTCCACTCCTGGGGCATGCAGTCTTGCTCCTAGTGGAAGACTCATGAGGAAAACTTATCACCAGAATAAAGGAAAGGGTGTGCACACTTAGTTTTTGGGAAGGGATGACTTCAACTAGAGGAAAAAGACCACCTTGCTCTGTTTTGTTTTCAGTAACTTCTCTGTGGAGATGTTTTACCGGAATGAGAGTGGGAAGGAACCCTTCCCACTGACAATCCCTGGCTGTCAGCATAAATGCCCATTGCAAAGATTCTTGGAACTCACAGATCCTGTTGTTCCCCAGGACTGGGAGCAAGAATGCAAGGTATCAAGCAGCATGCATGACACAGGTGAGCCTAGGCTTGACCAGAGTGTGGCAGAAGGGGAAAGTCTGGATGATACCATGCTGACCACTTATTTTCTCCATTACAGAACTCTTTGTGGGTTTGGCTGTGTGTGGATCCATTCTCCTTCTCCTCATTATTCTCCTCCTGACTGTACTCTTTCGCATACAGTCTCAGCCCCCTGGCTATCGGCACGTTTCCAATGAAGGAGAAGAGCAGGCCTGACAGTTGCTTCAACTCCTTCCCAGGCAGTAGGAAGGAGCTGTGTTGCCCCTAAGGATGATTGGGCACCTTCAGTTATTCAGCAGTCTTCTATTTTGGCCTTTACTTCCAAGAACAGAACTGGACTCTATTTCTGAATACTTTCTAAAGGTGATATCCTTTAGAAATGAGAAAAAGAACTGAGCTACTCTAAGGAAACGACACCTTAACTTTGAAGCCAATATACTGTGTGGTGCTCTGGTCCTCATACAGTTCACCCAGTCGGGATTCCCAACATGGCCAGTTTCAAGTTTTCCTCCTTTCAAGTGACTGTAAACATTACCACTCACCACGACTGTGGCAGAGAAGCTTGGGCCTGCAGCAGCTGCCACATTCAGTTGCATTTCTCTTCAGAGTCAACCCACTTTGAGTGCTTTTCCCTCACACCATAGGGCTGCTGATGGTAGAAAGGCTGGACTTGAGCTGGGGGTGCAGCTCACCAACAATGCACCAAGACTCATCTACTGTCCATGCAGAGGGAACTGCTGCAGATGATGGGAGAAATGTAAAGTGTTTATTGAGGTTGCTGTCAAGTAGTTACTGCTGGCAACTGGGTTTTTTCCCCTCTTCACATTGTGGGTCAAGAGAGGACTGTACTGAAATCAGGACAAGCCTGAAAACCTAGCAGTTTTCAATCAATTCTAGGATTTGGCTCAGAGTAGAATCAGAGTAAACCCAAAAAAGCTCTCTCATAAGAGAGAGCAATTCCTGTGACTGAAGCAAACCCACACTCAATTTCTTGTGCAACGTTGGCTCTAGAAAGGAAAGTCCCTCGAGATAAGAAACTTGGTTTCTGTCTAAAGATCCCAAGTTTAAATTTTACTTCCCACATCTGAACTTCAAGGACCTATTAAAGGGAGTATCTAGTACTCCAGGTAGTCCAGATTTCAGCCCAAGGAATATGCTTTACTAGCAGAATGTTTTTATGCTGTAATTAAGAGATGTAGCAGAGCTGTTTACCTAAGGCTAGATTAAATGCCAAGTTCAATAGTTTTTCTTCCTCTCTTTCCTACTGGATGCACAACAAACATTAAGGATCAGAGTTGGCAGGTGACTGTGGATTCCTTTTTTGGACACACTTGGGCATTTTGTCCAAAGTGTGATTCTTTCTCCAGCCTGGCCTGTCTACACACTGCAGTTGCTGCAGAGACCTTCACACCAATTGCTCACTACCTGCCTTGTAGTTTTTGGCAGAAAATGAGAGACTACAGCAGGCACCAGAAGCACAGGCTCCTCACGTGGTGAAACTGCACATTCACTTCCTACTTTTACTTCCCTTTCTGGTGCAGTTCCCTTCCCCTCTTGGATGCAGAAGCCAGTTCTTAGGTTACAAACATTTCCTTTTGTTCCCCCTAAGGAGTACCATGGGGACTTTTCTCCACACCGTAATCAGCATCTGCCAGCATGGGAACCCTAAATCAGCAGAAGCAGCTTGCTGTTCTCAGCATCTTCCTCACCTTTTTGTCCTCTGAAGATACAGACTAGGTCTCCTGCACAGCAAGACAGTCATAAAGAAAAAACTACTGCCTGTGAGAACAGGCACAAGAAAGAGGTAATAGAAAGTGCATTTAAGAGGACCAGACCTGTTATTTTTAAAGGCACCAAATTTTGCACATACACAGAAAATGTTTTTATGATGATTTAGACATTTTGACTGTGAATGACTTTCTGTACTTGTTCCAATACATTTCATTATTAAAATCAATTTCTCACTGAACTCTACTCCTCTTCTCTAGGAGTTCACAGGGTTAGCACCACTGTGCTCAGTGTTGGAAAGCAGACAGAATTTACTGCAGCATACCCCCTCATCAAAAGAAATTCCCTGTTTCACAATCCCACACATCGCACAGGGAGATTTGACATAAACTGGTTTTGACTGCAGCAGCTATTCAGGGATAGAGCTGATGAAGCATCCTGTCCAACTTGGAGGGGTCTGCTGCAGACCCAGCACTATGTCTCATAGCCCTCCTGTAGAAAGGTTTCAAAATTCTCCCCTGCAAAAGCAGTTCAGTAGTATCCTCAAAGCAGCCACTCTGTCAAAGAATTTTAGTTTAGTACAAAATTTTATTGATATTAATATTGCAAAACTATAAATGTAAATGTGGAGAATCTGCACAGGCCTGGAGCCCATCCCATCCCATCAACCTCTGGGACAGCAGCAGCCTTGTAAATAACGTAGAAAAAGCTAAACTTAACCCTTTAACAACAGTCTTGAGATTTGTCTCTGAGATGGGGTATTTTGAAAAAATTCCTCATTTTTGTTTTATAACACTCTTACCAAACATTCTGAAGCACATAGGCATAGGTGAAAAAAAATGCCTAATCATTGACAAGAAACAGCCTAGAACTCTGAAAATAGAAACTACAGAATCAATAGCTGCCCAGCTCCATACTGTCCTTGTAATCACTGATAGAGACCTCTGGCATCCCGTTCTTTGTGGTTCAGTTAAACAGCTGCAAGCAGAGAACAGGCTAAGCCTGATGTCTTCACCAACACATTTTCCAAGCTTGCATATAGGAGAGCTTGGTGTATCCTAGGATACCCAAGCTATCCATGAATTCACCCCAGTGAACATTCTATCTTTTCAGAATGTCAATCCTGTAAGCAAATGGTTTCTCAACTTGGTTGGACTAGAACAGGCTGGGAACCCTGTCATGAGCTGCTCCACTGCAGACTACAGGAAATGGGAACCTCTGACAAGTGATAACAAACAGATATGGTAGGCTGAAAGCAGTAACTTCAGCAAGATCTGGGAACATCTTTCAAGTTTTCCTACTGCCTCAGAAAACGCGTAGTAACTTCACTTGGAAGAACCAAGTACTGACACAACTTTCTAGAAAGGAGGCCAAGCGGATCAGTAAAGTAACATCAGATCCGGGGAGGAAGGACAAAGTCTAATTCCCTGCACAGCTTAATACTGCCCATTGCCAACAACTGAGTTTGTATGATGGAATTCAGAAAGGATCAAAATACTAAAGCAGTTCTCTAGATCCGTCTCTTTTTACTTCCTTCCCTGTGGTTTAGAATCACTGCTTTTTGTTTTCATCTCCTGCAGCTCCCCAGACATTAACTTAGCTTTTGAGTTTGCTTGTGTCAGGGTTTGCCTGCCTCTGCCCTCCACATCTGGATGAACTCCAGCTTCCAATCCCCTATTCTCTCATGGTTTCATCTCCTCATTTGTCATGGCTTTCAAGAGATGTTCATGCTTCTTGGCTGCCATCTCCTCCTGGTTCCAGATCAGAATATTAAAGCCTGAGAAGAAAAATTAAAATACTGTATATCACAAACTCTACATCAATCATAATACCTTAGGCTATGTCACTTAAATGCCAGAAATTCAAAAGACTTTTTCTAAGGTATTTCCAAAGTATAGAGGATGCAAAAATAGTTATTGTAGATGCTGTGTCCACATAGCCATGGAAATCTGATGTAACTAGAAACAGACATAATTCCTAGTGTCATCTGTCACAGGTCTAAGACCTAAATCTATAGCCAGCTAGCTTAATCCCACACGGCCTGTGAAAAACTGACTAAACTTGGCTCTGCAGCCTAGGAAATGAGATAAAATAAACAAAGGGAAATGGTACAGCCTAGCAGGAAAAGGCTTTTCCCCTCCATTGTTTTCTTCTACTGCTTCATGGATGACATGGCATAACAAGCCAGCCCTTTTCTGGGACTAGAACCCACACATTTATAGTGCCCCAGGTTCTCTTCACTTACCCATGCCAGAAGCCAGTGTGTCTCCCATAGGGTTAAATTTATTGAGCTGAAAATGAAAACACAGAGTCTGTAAGAACATCACTGCTTATGTAACAGTCATAAGAGCACCACAGCTTATATAACAGCAACAAACCATCTGGAAAAACAAGTGTTCCCTAAGAGCATCACAAAAACCCCACAAAGGACCATGGACTAGCCCTGCTTGAGTCAGCAGTTTTAGCTGGCAGCCATATCCCATGGCAGCGTGAGTCTGTCACAAGTAAACTGGCTATGTTCTAGTCCCTAAGCCATGCCTCTTTCCCACAGACAGAGCAGTGTTATTGACAGCCCTTTCGGCTGCAGCACTCAGCTCACCGAGATGATCCCAGAAGCATTTGGATCGTAGAGCTGACAAACCATCTCGCCGCTGTTTCCATCGAACACATCCACGGTGCGCAGCTCGTTCAGCGTGTACCCGGGGAACTTGGGGTCTGGGTAGCGACCTACGACAATGAGGTCATAGCGAGGATGCCACGTTGCCTGATCAGGAAACAGAGTCATGGAGAGCTTAGAGAAAGGGACAGAGCTCAGCACTGATACAATCCAGACAACTGACACTGGGAGCAACTCTTATTATATTCCACCCACAGCTTGAGGAACACTGCTCCACTGGGAGTTGCAGCAGTGTAAATATCCACCCACCAGTGTTGTATCTTGACCAGAAATCAGACCATTTTTGATTTGCAGACAGCTGCTAGCACCAAGCATGATGCTCCTCTTAGACTTAACTCACCTTAATAGGTGTGAGGTGCTGAAACTGCCTATGTGGATGTGGAATCAGATGCTGTGGCTTGGTCCAGTCTGAAGATGAGTAAACCCTGATTTCATTGTGCTGGTCTGTGCTCAGAAGCTTGGCACCATGTGTTGGGCTGAAGTAAGCTAGGAAAGTGGGACAATAAGGCAAACTAAAGATCACAATGCTGTGACTGACAAGAAATATAAGTGTCACATTTCACTGACTGAAAATCCATCACTATTTCTTTAATTGAGATGTGAATATGGCTGTGTGTCCCAATAAGTAAGACTCGGACAAGACAGACTACCTGTCTCAAACAAACTCAAAACTCTTACAAAAAGAAAGCTGAAACCTACCATGATGGGTTACTACGAAGAAAATTTTTTCTCATTTCAGAATCACAGGAAGAAACATTGCAAAGAAAGGAACTTGCTCATTCAGATGGAAAGACAGTGGAATAATGAGATGGATACCTGCTTTGAAAGTATTTACTGGGGCAATCCCTTTAACAAGAGCAGAGAATGGAACTCAACCCTCTGTTTCTTGGGTGCAGCTTTACCAGTTGATTGAAGTCAATCTCTGCTCTTGTTAAAGGGATTTCCCCAATAAATTCAGTTTTCTAATCTCAGCCACTGCTGCTTTCAAACTCACTTCTAAGGTACAGTGTCACAGTTTGTATGGCAAGTCTTAACAAGGTGCTGCAGTTGCCCTAGCCACCTCCCTGCCTCTGGCCACACATTCCCAACAGCTTCCTTGCTTTAATTACCATGCAACTTGGAATCTGAGTAAAACCTAACACTGCCACTACAATAGAAACTAAGCCAATTGGACTCTCTCCAGAAACCCAATGCAATGGAACATGCAATGAAATCCTTAACTCACCTGCATTGACAGGTTTCTCATGTGGAAGCACATGAAGAAAGTTTGTTTTGTTTTTGATGTTTCTGAGGTCCCAGATTTTGACTGTCTGATCCACAGATGCTGTGGCAAACATCCACTCACATCGGGAGTTAAACTCTACATGAGTCACTTTCTTCTTGTGCAATTTCAGCTTCCAGACCTGCAGCAAACAGAAGATCATGTAGAAAAAAATAATCAAGATCTGGAGTAAAGAAATGAAATTATAATCTACTAGTGCCAAGTAAAGAGGTCTCACATTTATAGATGAACAAATCTTCTACAATTCACCAAGAGTGTATTCACTGGAAACAAGAAAGGACAAGAATGACCTTGGGAAATAACTATTTCATTCTAGAAGAACTCTGACCTGGCAATTTATTACAGCTATGAGAAAAGAAAACACAAGCCCAGGCCTTCATGGAGGGAAGTATCAGTGCCACTGTACAAAGCAAGATCACATCTGGAAGACCTTAAGCAGTGCCAGCCTTTTACTTGCAGAAAGATTTAAACAAACTGGAACCTGTAGAGAAAATATACTGCCAAGATAACAAGATGGAAGGGACTGCTTTGTGTGGAAAAGCAAAAAACTTTCATTTAAGTAAAAAAAGTGAGAGAAGATATAATTGGCTTCTAGAAACATGTCACCAAAGAAACATGAGAGGAGGACAAATATTTCAATTAACAACAACAACTAAACACAAAGCGGCCATGAATAAATTTCTATACAAAGCCAGAAGGTTATCTCTAATCTAAAGGCTGAAGCTGGCCTATCCTCCCTAGAATAATGGATATCTCCCCACTGCAGAAAAGACTATCACATTCTTTCAGGGGGAAAGAAAAGTAAGTCAGCTACTAACACTGAATAAGGACAAGTCACTTGGAGCACTCCTGACTCTGCCCACTACTTTGCACAGCTGCCCCTGGCCACAGATCATTGGGTGGCAAACTTTTACAGATATTACCCTTACATGCAGGAGAGAGGGCAGTGCCAGTGTGACAGTACAGCAGGCACTCGAAGCAGGGCCCACTCCAACTATTCTCTCCTCTTTCACTACACCCCAGACTCACAGTCTGCGCCTCTGCCTGCCCTCTCGTGTCCAACGGCAGGAGTGCAATTTCCATCCCAATATTCACTGCATTACTGCTCCACGCCTACCCTCAGGTCATGGAAGGGTGCACAGCAAAGCAGTACCTCCTAAATTACTCCCATCAGGGCACTAACTTTCTGGAAGTGTGAAGGTTGTTGGCAGAGGGTGCTCACATCTTCAGGTTACTCTATAATTACTCTGGCTAGTAGCAAATACTCTTAAGGAAGGGGCAGCACATGACAGGTAATAATTCCTTGTTAAGAAATTATTACCATTGTACTCAACAATATAAAATGTCTACTGGGTGGCAGAAGTGGAGGATTTCTCACCACCCAGGCAATGAGTGAACTCATCTCCTGAGCTGCAAGTCACTTGCTCCTCTTTGCAGGGTCCCTGTAGAGTAGGAAAGCACATGAGCCATGAAGCTTCCTGTAGAGGAGATGCTGCATGGAGCCATACAAACCTCTTCACCGGAAGTGCTGAGCAGGACCACATTGCCCACATTATCACCTGTCACCACTGCACGGCAGCTTGCAGAAACGTCCACACTGCAGTACCAGCAACTAGAGGGAAAGACACAAATCAGTGCTGCTCCTACAAGAAAGTTAAGGCAGTGGAGTTCTGGTTCACGTCTCCTCCCTGACAAGGGAGACTGCAACAGATTGTAATTGCAATCTCCTGCCTGTTGGTATGGGCCTGAGTATCAGAAAGAAGGACAGTTTATCAGCAATGTTTTGTCTGTGACTGAATGTGAAACAACTTCAAAGTCATTTTGAAGTGCTTATTAGGTAGAGTATAACACATTGCAACAGTGGAAAATAACTGAGGCTGAAGAACCACTTGGTGCCTCCACATGAAAATACCTTGGGAAAGATCAGAACATCCTTGGGACTTCGACAAATGTGGAGACACAGCCTTAAAATTACATTTTCCACAAAAGACTGAAGCAGCAGTAAAGACAGAAGCTTTGGACTGAAAAGTTGCACATCAAACCGTCTCAACTTCATGCTCCAGGAAACAAAACTGAATAGAAACTTATTTGATGAAGACATATGTCTTAATGCCAGCTCTCCCAGATGAAGCACAGTGAGAATAAAGCTGGGGTCCTTTGGGAACTTGCTGCAAAAGCTTCACTTGCAAGACACATTATTCTAACAATTCAAGGTCATGGAAATTAACATAGAGAGCCTGAAGTCTGCAGAAGGGCCACGAGATAAACTCAATAAACTGAAACTCAGACTGTCCAGGAATGTTGCGTCGCTTTCCTTATGCTACCTGAACTGCCACTGACAAAACAAACTACTGACAACAATGAAGAGAAGGAAGTTACCCTGCTCTTCTCACCTCACACTTCATCTAGTGAAAAGCTGTCAGTATCTGCAAGATGGCATCACCAGGAAGTAACATGGGAAGATGTGGGCGGCAAGCTCAGCTAATGTAAAAGCCTACATGCCCTGCGGCTGCCTAGCAACCAGGACCCTGTCTCCAAGCTCCCCCATGGGACCAAGAGTCTCCTAACACTGGCAGAGATGAAGAAGTAACACATCATTAACCCCAAGGAACAGAGAATTAACCTTACAGTGCCCTCTTCTCACCAAACATTATGATGCTCATGGCCACAGTCCAGGGCACGAGAGATCACCTGCACCGCTCTGCCCTCAAGATCCTGCAGACTTAGGGTGCCATCACCTGATGCCACATAAAGCTTCTCTGCCTCATAAGGACTGAACTTGATGTCTCCGAGAGAATCTCCTGGCCCTTTCTGAAATACACACAAAGCCAAGAGACATCAAGGTTAGAGTGAAAGTGAAAATCTTAATTCAACAGTCACCTCCTGGTACACAGTTTCTCTAGGTACAAGCGCTGCTTTCTGGCAGAGCACATACACTAGAACTCTTTTTTTCTAACCTGTTTCAAATCTGAGCACACACATTCAGTGCCTTCAAAGTCTGGGCTGCAAACCTCATTAGCAGCAAGGACTGCTGCTTTTATTATGGAGGCAGGACTTACCTGCAGTGAACTACCTGGCTCAGACCATGCTTAGGAGATCACAAGCAACACCAGCACTATTCCATGCATAAACCATGTAAAATCTCATAGCCCAGCACCAAGCTTTTCTTACAGGACTACACTAACTAGCTCCCTAGGCTGCTTCCAGTGCTGTATCTGGTCTTTCTCAAGGTACCAACAAGCAGGAAAAGCCAAGTGCAAATCCTACTTATGCTAACCCCATGGCAGGAATGTAAGTTCTATGTTATGTTGTATTGTTATTGTTATTATGGTGTTTTCCCCTAGCTGGTCTACTGAGGAAAAGTGGAAACCCTACACAAATACAGAAGAAAAGAGTGCTACCTGGGAGTCCCCAAACTCTTAGGCACTCAAGTGCACTCCATCTGCTGCTCACAGAACAACCACTTAGGTCTCAGGACACAGTTTATCTTTCCTTGCTCACCCCACCAGTCATCCCAGCATTACTTGGGTTTACCTTCTGCCCTATTACAAGCTTGCAGGTGAACAGCTGAATCAAAAAGTAACCATGAAAGCTGCACTCAGAAAGAATTAGGTGGGGGAAAGTAAAATGAAAGCTAACTCAAATTCTCTCACTTACCTTCAAGCACAGAACTCAAGTAACTAATTGAAGATCTCAGGCTTCCTCGTGAGTCCATAAAAAAAACAACAGTCTTGAGAAGATTCTGAGAGCTACTTCTAGCAATTCATCTCCTCTTTCCACTCACTACTGAAGGAACCCAGACTCTTAATTTTGGTATTTTAGACAAGCACCAGAAGCTTGGTGGGATGAATTGGCGTGACCCTAATGGCAGGTACTGCTTGCAGTCAGTGGTTTTTGTGGAGAAGCATGGAGAGAACTATAAATTGTCCTGTAAAAACCACCTGACAACAAGCAGCACTGCTAGCACACAAAGATGTTAGAGAGTCCCCAGGGCACAGAGCTTTCTGATGTGTTAAGAACAGACAAGTAAGGAAATCCACCGGATCCCCGCTAACTCACGTACAACAGGAAGTAAGCAGCATCAAAGAGTCCCTCCCCATTAGTGAAAAGCTCTTTCCTACCCACTACCCCATTTCAAGGAAAAATAAAAAGAATGAGCCTCCCTGAAATTCAGAGAATAAAGGACATGTATATGGGGAAGAGGAAGCCAGCTCTCACATATGAGAGACAAACATTTCCCTCTCTGTTTCTCTTGCTCTCTGTAGTGCTTTCTGCCAGCAGGCCACAAAGGCCCAAAGCATTACTGTATTCTTACTCCCAGTCCTCGGTGCTGGTGAAGACCCAGACAGTATGGCTGGGTGGTAGTGCCGGCAACTGATGCAGTGTACAGCTGACTAGGGTTAAAAGGGTTAAACGTCATTGCTGAGATGGCCCCTCCAGCTCCCATCTACAAGGAAGGGGATGAACAAAAGAAAAATCCACTGAGTGATGGGGAAGGAGAAAAGTGTGTTCTGTAAGTCTTCAGGCACTGCTATGTCTTTAACAGTAACAGTGAAACACACGACAGTCCTCCAAGCAAGAAAGACAACCATGCCTCTGACATGACGGTGGTCTAAACCAGGAGCTGCCCTACTGGAGGACAAATCTGCAATTCCTTCACTCCCTTGCTGTCTGGCACCACACTATTTACAAAAAGAGAAAGGCGACTCTGGAATTTCTGGAGGATAGATCTCTCAATGTGTATCTATCTTAACTCAGAAGGGTGATAAAAGGTACAAAGTCTTTTATCACCTGTTGGAATGGAAATGGCTGAATACAGCAATGAGGGGGTATACCAGACGTACACACCATTCATTCTACCTTAGTTTCTCTCTTGAGATAAAGGCACCTTGTTTCTCTCCAAAGATGTTTCTTCATCTGCCACAATAAAAGGTGAGCAGAGAGAGATGGAGAGCTAAACCAGACAGACCCTCTCTGCCTACTTGTTTCTGGCATCCCTTGGTTTTGCCAGTTGCTGTATTATTTTTTTCCACTGAGCACAGACCAAGTGCTGCTTCATTATGAACTTAATCACCACACCTCAGTTCTCTCCAGTGCTAAAACAGTCTGGGACTTGGGAACAGACACGCTGTTCCATCTCAGTCCTACCCATAACTAGCTGCTCTAAAACCCAAGACTCTTACGTGCTTCTCACAACAAACCTCAGTTTTTATCTGCAGTATTTCACAGTACTCCAGTTTTCCCTCCCACCCATTCCTCACATACAGAGGCTTACCCCCTTTATGAAGCAGGTTTTAGCAAGTACTTCACAGTCCCAAAGGATGATGTCTCCACCTTTTGAGCCAACGGCTAGCGTACTGGGGTGTGTTGGGTGCCATTCCAGACATGTCACTCTCCTGTCAAAGGGACTGGCTCTTCGAAAGAGGCAGTATGAGGAAAGAGAACGCAGAAAAGCCAGCTCCAATCTCTGTTACAAAAGGTAAAGAGAATTATGACTTTTGCAAGCATCCTTGAGATTCTCTGAATGAGGAATGCTAACAATTTCTAATTGTCATTAATGTTAATATGTTCACACAAAATCTTAACAACAAAGCTTGCCCAGGTCCTTCCCACCTATGGATGTTACAGGAAGAATTAATTTTCAAATGAAAGGCATTCGGCTCTACGAAACAGTAAAACATGATGGACTTGGAGACTATGTCTCTGAAGAGGAAAAAAATAAGTTAACCTGACAAGACTGGCAAAGTAGAGTGGATACAAGAACAGTATCACAAAACAGTCATATCAGCATGCAAAAGGATCACTGTGCAATAACTCAACTGGGAGAGTAGACAAGTTTAAATATGATTCAAGGAAGTACAGAATTAACAGAGGATAAAAATTGGAAGGGGCTGGGTCAACCAAAAGGGAAAGCCATCTCAGCTCTTGCATTTTGCAGGATTAAGAAACATAAGGGCGCACCAGACTTGGAGCCACAAACTGTGTATGTGGGGAACTTTTTAGGCTCCTTAAAGTTCCTCTGCTTGTACTGAAGATCTTTTGATGTAGGAAGCTGAAATATCCAACAGGTCCTGAAGGAGACACTCCTCACCTGCCTGAGCTGTGCCTGAATGGAGCCTCCCAGCATTTTCTGGTAGACATAATGAACAATGCTGCATCGCCGCTCCAGCTGAGAGGAAAGGACTCTCTTGTTTCTCATCACAAATCCACCTCCACTGCAACCTGCCAGTGAGGAAAAGAGTAAAACTTACTGATTTGCAACACCTGTCATGCTCATTCAATATAAACAATATAGGAAGACATCTGCATTTTCTGCAACATCCATGAAAACCTTCAGCCACAAGATAAAAGCTTCTAAATAATTCTTACACATCTAAGGTGCAGCAGTTTCTGCAATTATGGAGTCCAGTGCATCCCATAGGCCACCAGAGATTTGTGTATGCTTCCTCTTGTTAAACCTTCCTTCTCTTTCCCACAGATTTGTCAAAGATAAGAGGAAAGGACTAAAGCAATGCCACAGGTGGGTGGTGCACCTCTTGGACAACATACAATTTCAATGTTTCATACCCAAAACACAATGCTGCTATCCAAAGCCCCAGCAACTTGGAAATATGCCACAGGAGGTGGTAAGCCCCTGCATACAGCAAAAGAAAAGTCACGTGTGTGATCAGCAGGAACATCTGAAAATTCCCAAGTATGGCAACATGAGCTCCCACACAGTTTCTGAAAAGCCTGCTGTGAATCAGAACTTTCTGTCTGCTCATGCTGTAGCCCATATAGTCTGCTTACAGCTCTGCCAGTTTTATTTTTGATAATAGACTTGCTGACACCTCACTGCCTAAAAACCTTTCTGTTCTGAGTGATTTTTGCTGAGAGCACAGCTTGTTTCTAGATTTTGTTCATGTTCCAAATTTTTGTCTTCAGGAATTTTTACATAAAAATTAGACCTGTTCAGTCCCATGTCTGTGATCTAATCATCCCCACAACAATGGTCTGTCCCAGGCAATCTAAATGTGAAATGCATTTCTTAAGAAACACAAATGCTATTTTCATTTAAGGACACTTATTAAAAAAAAACAAACACAGAATACTGAAAACATGTAGATCATCACATATGACCAGAACCTAAATTAAATCTTTCTTTAGTGCAATGATGGAGAAAAGCACACTTCTTTGTTCACACAGTGAGAACACTTGTCACACTTATTGAAATAGTTACATAAGTATTTCTGTTCTAATTCCTTTTTTTTCACTGAAGAATTGGTATCCACAGTTCCTTCTTCAGAGGTGACAGAAATTGAGGGGTTTTTTTTAGATTCCATTTTACAATGAAAGATAATTTATTAACAAACAAAGCTTCAGGCCTTTTTAGAATCAGCTGAAAGAAACCCCCTAAAAAGGTGGTTTAATTTTAAGAAACAGAAACTGTAACATATGGATCAGGAGAAAAAAAAAAATCCAAACATATACAAACTGGAACACAGAATGGAAAAGCTCAAATACAAAGGGTTTCATCTTTTTAAGAAAGGGTTAAGGGAAAAATATTATTAGCCTCATTTTTCTGAAGTATCTTACAGGAACGGCAGATGCTTACCAAATACAAAAATCAGGTAATAAAGTTACAATAAAGTCATGTAGCTAAATTAACTACAGAAAATGCTTTAACTATTTACAATTACAGACTGAACTCCTTTCAAACAGAGCACAGTCACTGATCACTGCTAACTCCTTTGCCTCCACAGTCACTGATCACTGCTAACTCCTCCAAGTTTGGACTTACAAAACACACAATGGAAATGTGCAAAATCATAGAACCCCTGTATCTCTGATTTTTGAAAAACACTTCAGTAATTTCTGGATCCTTAAGCCAAAATTGTACAGAAAACATATAGTATCTCCACGTGGCAGTAACCCTAGTGACCTCCTAAACCACTGATGGAATTAAAGGTTTTATCTGAGAAAAGGAGGCTGAGGGGTGACCATATTGCTCTCTACAACCACCTGAAAAGAGGCTGCAGAGAGAGGGCAGTTGGTCTCTTCTCCCAAGTAACAAGTGATAGAAAGGAGAAAAGGGTCTCTAGTTAGGAGAGGTTTAGATTGGCTATCGTGAAAAATTTCTTCACTGAAAGAGTTGTCAACCATTGGAACAGGCTGCCCAGAGAAGTGTATGGTCCCCACTCCTAAAGATATTTTAAGAAATGTGTAGATGTGGCATTTAAGGACAGGTTTAGCAGTGGATTTGGCAGTGCTGTGATAACAGCTGGATTCTATGATCTTAAAGGTCTTTTTGAACCTAAATGATTCCATTAAGTTGCTGTAGATAAAGTCTAGACAACTTCCTCAATAAATGCAAAGCATTAAACTTTCCAGTATATTAGAAATTAATCACAACTCCACATTACATCAAAAATCATTAAGATTTGATCTTTTTTGTAAGTTAGTCACTAAAGGAAAAAAATGCACATGAGCAGAAGTAATTAGAGGAAATTCTGTCCTTTATAATCTGAACAGAGGTAGAAAGTATTCCTACTTACTGCAGCAAAACTCAGAACAGGCAAAGAATGGGTATCACCCTGATTTTCTAAGATTTTCTAAGCCTTCTGATGTTTACCTCCTTGTGGAGAACTTTATCACACACTGTCTGGAAATAACACATTGTTTTGCATTCCTTTATAGAAGAAGAGAGACTTGATAAACTGTTCGTTTGACCAGTGACATTAAAGAAGTGGCACAGTCACCCTCCAATCCACTGTCACTTTTAGAAAACTATAAATGTTAAAGTCAGAAAATAAACTTCCTCTTTTATTCTTCACCTTAGAACAACAGTGTGTGTCTAGTTCTTTCGTGTTTGATAAAGACAAATGGGGTTTGAATACCAGTTCAGACTGGATGCTGTGGTTTACCAGCCTTAAAACTAACAACTGCATTCGGAATTGCATGAGAGTAAGAATGTATTACCAAGACTGGTCTGTCTGACACTAAAGCAGAGATCTGGTAATATAGGAATTCCATAAAACTTGACCACCCTCAAATGAGCTGTAACAGCATCTTCAGTGCTTCAAGCTTTTATCAAGCAGTATGGAGTCTCAAAACTTAAACATTCATGCATGCACACACACTCACTAGACAAAATCTTGAAGGATGTACTACCCCAACACAAGTCTGCCTATTACTTCAACACCTAACCCCATCTGAACACTCATGTCTGAACATGCTTCTTGGCATTCTTCCTCTTCAACTAGTCAATGCCTGTCATTTGCAGTAAATCTGGTAGGGAGAAAGAACAAGAATCTGAGGAAATGTTACCAATTTTCCCTGAGGGTTTAGATGTTTTTCTCACAAACAACTTCTTTTCTTGTTTCTCATTCCCTCGTTCTCCATAGTCCCGTTTCCTCTTCCCAGCTGATTTTGCCTCTTCTGGCCAATGCTGACATGCCCTCTCACGCTTCTTGTCCTTTGGCTGGTTCACTGGAGCCATTCTGTCTGGCCACTGAAAGCAAACAAAGCATGCAAGGTAGGACTGTCATACACTTCTAACCAGAGGACAGAGAGAAAAACTGGAATGGAACAGATCCCAGTTAGTCTGAAGGTAGTGATTAGTCTTGTATCCTCTTTCATTGGGATGACACTAGCTTTTTGTTGCTCTCTACTGAAGAGAGGAACTGGTTGAATAAAATCTTCTTTGTTCACATACGAAAATTATTGTATCCTAAAGCACTAGAATATGTTTTGACAGATGTGCCTCTACCAGACTTTTAAGCCCGAAACCCAAAGATGTGCATAAAGTACATCTGTGAAACCACATAATACCCTAACTGTTTCTCTGGTAGCTCACACTGAGCTCTTTAGATTCAGCTAAGCAAAAGGTCAGAATTTTTATGACGATGGCAGAGCTGACTGGCCTTGCAACAAACGGGCTCAGAAGGTAGTTCCTGCAAAACAGCCACTTTCTCTCACGACCACCACCTGGTATTTGAATTGGGCTCCTGCACTGCCTGGCAACCACACCGGAACAGCTCTTCTGACGGCGGTGAGATTCAGCCACTCGTGCCCCGTGTTATGCCGCCCACAGCACCACCAGGGCCCTGAGGAAAATCACGGGCCTTCCACGGCCTTCTCTGCAGCCAGCGGGCCGTGCGCCAAACGCCCTCCGCAGCCGCAGCAGAGCATACCTAGGTTGAGCTTGTGCTCTCGTTGAGCTTATTCAGAATTTCTGAATGGCCGTCACGGATATCTGCCTGTGTTAAATATAGATCGGCGGGCAGGGCGCAGGCTCTGACCCAGGCAGCGCCCCCCTTCCAGCACCCCCGGGCCTGGCGCGGGGCCTCCCGGCAGCCCCCGGCGCGGCCCGGTGCCCCCGCGGCCTGGGCCGAAAGCCCACCCCGCTCTCACCTGCGCTCCGCGGCCTCGGCTCTCCCGGCGCCGCCGCGGCCGGCGGCGGGCACTGGCCCCTCCCCCGCGGTTTCATAACCGGGGCGGGAACGGGGGGCAGCGGCTTCGGCCCTGCCCCCGGAGCAGCACCGAGTTCGCCGGCCATCGCAGTCCCCGCCACCCTTCGCCGCAGAGGAGCAGGAGTAGCGGGATCGACGGGGGAGGTCGGAGAGGACTCGGCGTGTTTGTCTAGCCCCTGGCCGCCTCCACCGCCGGCCTCCCCGTCCATCAGCGTGAGCCGCACCTCCGCTCCCCGGGAGCGAGAGACCAGCGAGAGCTCTTCCGGCTGCGAGGGTCAAGCCGGCCTAAAAGGCGCGATCCATCTTTATCTGCCTCTTGTTTATTTGCTGCAGCACGTAAAATCATATGCCCCTCAGTAGTTTGTAGAACATCAAATTGTCCTATTAAAGCTGTTCGGTAAGGGCCCCAAACACAGCAATCTAAGTTCAAAACACCCCCATTTCCACAAGAAAATTCATCTGGTGTTGGAACACAACAACATCAACAATAGCATCAGTGCCATCAACAACAAAAGGTGCTTCAAAAGCTGATAAAAAAGTCTTGTCGAGAGCAGCTCAGAGAGTACCAGATCCTACATGACGAAGCTGACAGAAATGGGGAAGGAAGAGTTCTACCAACACCAGCACTTTCTCCCACACCTGCAAAGGAGGCTGCTGTCTGTGAGCCACATACCGTGGGGAACCTTATCCCTCATCTCTGGAGCAGTTAAATCCCTGGCTTCAGGCCTACCAGTAACTATGCTGAGTAATTAAGGTACAGTCATGCACACAGGAGGCTATGAACACAGGTTCTAAAGGAGCTGTACATAGCCATGCCTTCTGTAGGGTTCGGTTTCAAGCACTACTATTTTTTGCACCATAACTACAGTTACATGTGGATTTTCTCAGATACTAGAAAATGCTCAGAAAAACTCCCCAGAAAAACAACAAAGACTCAGTCTCTATGTTCTTTCCTTGAACAGTAACAAAGTTGTAAAGTTGTATTAATTGCTGTATCAGAATGCCATACACAAAAATGATAATCCCAATCTGGTTTTGGACATATACATCAAACCAATTAGCAAATCTTCAAGTCTCATTGGGCACTTTTGTAATACACAGCATTTGTCTTAGAACTGTACCTATTAGCAAAAAACAGGTAACCCACATGTTTCCATCTTGGAGCTATCACACCATTTTTTAGAAATGGAACAAAATAGAAAAGAGTAGAAAAGGCTATTGCTTATGGAAGGGACCTACAGTGAACATCTAGTCCAACTGCCTGACCAGTTCAGGGCTGACCTAGTCAAAGCCTGGTATTAAGGGCATTGTCCAAATGCCTTTTAAAAACTGACATCTTGGGGCATTAGCCACTTCTGTAGGAAGATTGTTCCAGTGTTTGACTACCCTCTGTAAAGAAATGCTTCCTAATGTCCAGTCTAAGCCTCCCCTGGTGCAGCTTCAAACCACTCCCATGCATCATATCACTGGATCCCAGGAGAAGAGCTCAGCATCTCCCACTCCACTTACCCTTCTCAGGAAGCTGTAGGGAGCCATGAGGTCACCCCTCAGCCTACTTTCCCCCAACCTAGGCAAACCAAACTCTGGACACAGTCAAGGACTTCAACACCATTCTCAAATTCTGAGTCCCAGAGCTGCACATAGTACTCAAGATGAGGTCACATGCTAAATAGAGTGTTTATGTCAATGACTAACACCAAGTTTGATTTCCCTCTAGAGAATCACAAGATATTTTTGTGATTATTATCCACTAAGGGCAAGAACAGCAGACAGTACACAATTCATGCACAGAAAAAATGCCACTGGCCTGATGTCCCACAGCTCAGTGGCTGGATGGTAGTCTGAGCAAGCAAGAGAAAGACTAGTTTGAAAAAATATTCTTTCGTGTATTTACAGTCTCTTAGAACTGCAGTATGCAACAAAGTCAGAGGAGTTGAATTCTGCATGGGCAGGATATTAGGCTTATTTTTATTATGCCTTTTCTCAGATGTACAATTATGTTGAGGCTCTGCCTCAGTTATTGGACATGGTTCTCTCCCACAGAATCAAGTTGTCTTGTCACTGGGTCCAGCAAAGCTATATTGTAACTAAGATCAGCTTCATGGTATTAGTAATACCATTAGGTGTTCTGCCTCCTTGTTTCCAGGATCTTTGCCCAAAGCATGAATAATTTTGGCTACCTTAGCTAAATGTACAATTATATACAAATGTATAAATCATATACAAATATATAAATTATATATACTGATGCGTATATCATTAGAGCAACTGGAGTTTGCCATGCATATGAAAACAAGCCTATATTCCATGAAAAAGTAAAACAAAATATAAAACCCTCAAGATTAAGGAGTAAATACCATGCTGTTTGACCTCCTTCTCTTCCATGACCATTGCTAAGTTGCCCATACCATGAAAATGAACAAAAAGATCACTATCATTATGACCTCGTTCACCCAAGCACACTATCTTCCACAAGCCATTCCAGCCTTGGAGGACAGGATTGCAACAGCCATGCTATTTAATACTCTCACCTTGCAATCAGTATTGGTGGTGGCCAGTATTGGGTGGTCCCACATGGGCAGCATCTGTCTTAGCCACGCTATCTTAGATGTACATGGGATATCGATATAGAAATCGGCATGCAAACATAACACAGGGCAAACACTGGATATAGACTGTTAATGGATGACAGGAGTTTACCTTTTTTGACCTTCATTAAAGTACATTAATTTGATAATGGAAATCAAAAATTCAGATCTTAATTGAATTAGGGAGTATCTATGCCAAAGAATAGGGTTCAGCTTTGTTTCAGTAAAAGACAAAGTTGTTGCTTATACTCTCAACTGTTATTAATTTCGAGGACAAGATAAGCATCTTTCTTCACTTTTTTAAAGGATACTCATGGTGACACCATAGGCAATGACCTGTCACGGGTGTCCATCTTCCAGGGACCCTATGCAGGTAAAAGTGAACAGAGGATTGGTCTCAGAAGAAATTAAATGGAATGGTTTCTAATGTTCACTTTCTAATACAGAATTTCACTGTATATGAAGGGCATCAGCACAGTTATTTTCTGGCTCTTATGAAACCTAGGGCACTTGTAAAAATGCCCAAGTACTGCTCCAGAGAAGTGGAAGATTTATGGCATACTCTTTCTTCCTTCTGCAAGTCTCTTCAGTCTTTCCTTTTTCCACCAATTGAATAAACATCACTACAAACCCACAGCTGGGCCTTGGAATTGTGTCCCATGTCACTTGGAAGCAGAGAAGAGGAGGCAGGCCAGCAAGGTCTCATAGTGCTCCTTGTACAAGCCCTGCCTCAGGGGAAATTGCACTCGGAGACTTAAAGATGAGGTCTGGATTATTCAGATGGAGGTTTTCAGAGGAATGGAAGAGTGACTGAAAACAGTTAGCAATATCGGGCTGAAAGAGAAAGACGGATGTCAAGGCGAACTGAGAAAATGCCACCCTCTAAGCCCAGGGAGAGTGAGGCATACCACTCTCACAAGCGAAACCACAGCACTTCACCTGGGTGGAAGCCGGCCTTGGGGAACCTCCTGCTCCAACACCAGGGCGGCTCCGGGCCCTGCAGGTCAGCTGGCCGGTACAGCACACAGATGAAAGAACTCACGGACAGGAGCTGAACTCAGGGCTGGGCCGAGCGGGCACCTCTCCCCAGAGTTGCCCCCCGCCCGCCCCCGCCACGAGCGGGATCCCGGCCAGGGAGACTCCCCCCAGTCCCCTCCTTACCACACGGCTACAGGCCCTTCCCAATGGGGAGGTAGAGGGGAATAACGACGGGAGCCAGCGCTGCCCTCCCAGCACCCTATCCCGACCCCACCTGCCTGGGCAGAGCCCGCTCCCGTTAATTGGATCAAGGGCCGAGCGGCGGGGGCGGGGAGGCGGGAGCGACGCCGAAGCTGCCCCGCCGCTGCCATCGGAGCACCCCGAGCCTGGGCCCGCCCCGCGGGAGCTGCTGGAGGCGGGGCGGGACCCCCGAGTCCCACGGTTGAAATAGGGGAAGGGCTCAACCGATCCCTCCCCCAGGTGGCCGCTGCCTGCCGAGCGCCCCGCCGTGCCGCGCCGCCTGCGAGGTAAGCGACGGGGTCACTGCTGTGGGCTCCGCTCCCCCGGGCCCGGCGCCTTCCGGACCTGTGCCCCATGAGGTGCCGGGGGTCCTGGCGGCGGAGCCCGTCCTGGTCCCGGCGCCGCCTTCCCGCGGCGGGCAGCGTGTCTCGGGACGCGCTGGCAACTGTGAGGGAAAAGTTTCCTCATGGAAAGGGGGCGGGTGGGGGAGGCGGTACCCGGCTGGGCGCTGGCTGTGGGCAGAAGGGGACTGGGAGGCGGCTCGGTGCGGTTTGTCTGGAGGCGCAGCGGAGACCCCCGGTAGGTGCGGGAGCGGCGGCGCGCGGGGCTGGGAAGGGCGGCGGGGCTGCGGTACCGGCGGGTTGTTCGCGAGGGGCTGGAGGAGCTCTTGCCAGAGTTTCGCTCCCTTTGTGTTCCTAAGCTTCGCCGGGTGCCCCGCCGCCGGCCTCCCGGGGCCGGCCCGCTGCCCCGTCACTGGGGGCTGCCGAGACTCCCCCTCCCTCCCTCTGGAGCCCGCGCCTCCGCTCCGCCGCGGGGACAGGGGCCTCTTTGTGCCGGATCCGCGCAGAGCCGCTTCCCACTCTGAAACCGGAGCCGCGGGCGCTGGCAGCGCTGTGGAGAGTGGGGATAAAGCGGCTTCCCAGGACCCCCTGGGAAAGGGGCCGCGCCGGGGCCCGTGCTCGGGAGGCTGCAGTCCCTTGTCTCCGGCGTTCTTGTTGTCGGTCTGTGAGCCGCACTCCGGGCAGCTGAATTGAGAAGTTCGGCAGATAGGACAGTTCTGTCCTTGCTCGTCCTCTTCCTCTCTTCTGGCTGCCGATAGCAGCCAGAGGGCGAGGGATAGGCACCAGGGTTGCTGCTTGTGGCTGTGTCACTGGGCTCCTGGCAGGCTGCTGGGGTTACCGTGTCCTCTCTAGCCTAGGGCAGGAGAAAGCTGATAAACAGGGAGGGAATTAGTGGGCCTGAATATCCAGTGCTTTAGAAGACAGTCTCATTTGTCACTGGGCACGGGAGGAGGGTTCCATGGTCTCTGCAAACCTATCGATAAGTGAAACTAGTGTGGCCCAAACACATTAACCTGTTCTACCACTTTCTGTGCCAACTATGTGTTCTTTCCTTGCTTCAGTTCTTCAGGTATGCAAGAAG
Organism: Haemorhous mexicanus; assembly: GCF_027477595.1. Classification (NCBI taxonomy): domain Eukaryota; kingdom Metazoa; phylum Chordata; class Aves; order Passeriformes; family Fringillidae; genus Haemorhous; species Haemorhous mexicanus. Next base: position 26,149,807 of record NC_082346.1, read on the forward strand.
GCTCAGGGCTTGGTGGGGTGGGTGAGGTTAGCTGACCACCGCCAGACACTTGTTCCTGGCCCTAAGCCTTTTTGTTCACTCTTTGATGCTCCTTATAGAACTGGTGCTCCCTACTTCCTGAAACTGGAAATTAACTTCTCTCCCCTTCAAATCAGCTGCTGGTCTAATTTGTACAAAGGAATTTCTGATATTATAGCAATTGATTGCAGTACAGAACCCAAGCAGAGCTTCCCACTCTACCCTGGAATTGAAGTGTCACTAAGCCTTACAGTGGGTGACTCAAGTCATTCTCGGGAAGGAATGAGAGCAGAATGCATAACTGCAGTGTGTGGGCTAAAATGACAGGGTCCAGATGCTCCGTGCTCCAGGTGTGAGCTGGTCTTTGGGTGGAGTCAAAGTGGAGCTTCTCCCTAGGAGTTGCGTAACTGGGCACATTCTTTCATGCAAGGATTCACCTTTCCCCGAAGTCCACAATGTGCTTTGTGAGAGATGGAGTCTGCTTTGATAGTGTTTTGTGTAATTAATGGTATTTCTCTAGAAGTTCCCTAAAATATTTACTAGATTGTCCTTTGAGTTGCAGCTTGGAACAGAATGAATGTGTGAGCTTGATCAGCTGCCTGCTGCCTTCCCTATTTTGTGCCTGGTCCATTGTGTTGCTTTACTGGCTTTTTAATTTTTTTCTTCTGGTCTCTGTGTGTTTGAGCTTCTCTGGCTTGCCTGCACTTGTTCAGGTGAAGACTGTTCTCAGGCTGCAAAAAGTAGTAACTTCAGTGTGTCACCTATGTATAGGGCTGAGAACAACTGCCCATTTGGAATTCTATTATCAAATGGCAACAAGTAAATTGGCTTGTGTGTGGCTGGACTGCACCAAAATGCTGCAGGTCACTGGCAGACCATGTGTGTAACCAAGTCATAAAAGCCTGAAAACCTTCTGAACCCAAATTAATTTCTTCACAGGATAATGACTGGTTCTTTTAGTAATTTCAGGTTTTTGTGGATTTTACAAGACCTAGCCCGAATCTTCTGGGCTTTCCCTGGATGATCATGAATTTCCAACAAAAAGAAAATAAATAAGTATCAGAGAATCAATGTATATTTACACACATGCATACATATATATATATTTTAAAATATGATTATATATACATATATCATGTATATCTATACATAATATGACAATATAATACTATATATATATATACATACACACAGTAATACAATAATGGGACTTCTTAGGAGATGCAAAGCTGTAAGAATGTCTTTACCACCACAACAGGGTGATGTGAGCTTCTGTCAGAACTCATGATATCAACAAGCATGGCAAACACTGTATATTCTTTATTCTGGCCATCTCAAGGGCTGGAGATTATTCAGTTGTTGTTTCAACCATTTGGTCTGTGTCATGGCTGGCATCCAGGGATTGAACTGGGGACCTCAAAAGCTAAAAGTATCTGCTTGTAGCCTGAGTGGAAAAAGCTATACTCTTGATCAGAGAGCATTAATAAACTGCCTCTATTTTTGCCATCAGCTGATCAGTGATCTGTGAATTTGGGCTGCTCTTGAGAGTTCATGGGGAAATGCCTGAACAATATGAGTGCTGTTTAAGCCCTTTAAGGAGCTCTTATCTTTTTAAAACAGACTTTGTGATCAGGCAAGCTGTTTTATCGCTAGTTACTCAGTGCGATGGGTGTAGAGGGTACTCTGTGAGAGGCAACTGTGACAGATAGATTTTTAAAAAGCCTTAATATTTTAGTCTATGACTTCAGTGGATCGATCAGAAAACAGTGACTACTGTATTTGGAAGTTTTCACGGAGAATTTAGGTCTTTGCTCTTTGAAGAATTACAAAAGAACTTGGCATCCTTGAAGCAGTTAAGAAGCTGTTCAAGTGGTAGCTTTTTGCCACTACTCTGCAGCATGGTGATCACTGTAATTTAACATCAAAATGCACTCTTTACTGTTTGGGCACAAGTTTTTCCAGCAGCACAAAGAAAATGTTGTGCAAAGAACATGGTTCATCCTCTGCTGTAATCATCCAGCTTTGTTTCAGGGACCGGTACATTAGTCTCCAGTTTCTTCATGCTGAAATGTGGGCTGAAGCTGGGTACTGCTATAAGGCAGTAAATGTGACTGGCATCCTAATCACATTTGAGCCTTCACCGGTTTCTCCTTGCTGTGAATGGGATGATGGGAATGAACCTTTCAGACTTGGGATAGTTGGAATTTGTGTGTTAAATCTAGTGGTTGTCACTGGGCACTGTAGTTTGTTGAAAAGGCATGTGAGAGATCTCCATGGTACCGGGGCCTGGATCCAGAGGCATTAGGTTTGTATGGGATTTTATGCTCTCTTAATAGGTGACTGTGGTAGGATTCTGTTTATTGCAACTAAGTTTTTCCAGGCTAGAGGAGTTAGAATTGCTCCAGGCACTGTTACTTATGGGTTGCTGTTGACTCCAGCAGGCTTCTACTCCAATGCAAGCAAACAAGTAGGGTTTTGAGCTGCCTCAGGAAGCATTGCAGGGAAATAAAGCCCACTGGACTGCTTTGTTGTGCTTGTGTTTTTTTTTAAAAAGCCTTCCAGTGTTCTTTCCTCAAATGTCAGGTTGAATCCTGAGGACCAGAAACTGAAACAATTCCTTTGGGCAGTGGACTGAGGAAGCAAATGGCATTCCAGTGATGCTGAACATTAAAATCTGTCCTGTCACGTGTGCACTTTGGGCTGACTGCCCTGTTTGCCTGTGTTCTCCTAAAGTATTTTGAATAAAATTTAGGATATGAAGTGTTAATAGTTCTGCTTTTCAGCCTGAGATCCAAAAATTTAAGAGGCACTACAGATACTAAGGAGCAGATTCTGTGCAGATATGATGAAAGTAGATGAAAGTTGCTCCATGACATGCAGGGCAATGAACTACAAGAAGAATGTGTGAAGTATTTGTGGCCTTTCAGTAGAAGAATTTCAGCCTTTCAGTACTTAAAAGGAGCTTATATAAAGAGGGAGAGCAACTTTTTGCATGGGCAGATGGTGATCAGACAAGTGGGAATGCTTTTAAACAAGAGAAGTGATTTAGATTAGATGTTATGAAGAAATTCTTTAAGTAAAGTGTTGCTAGAAGTTGTTGCCCAGAGAAGTCGTGGATGCCACATCCCTGGAAGTGTTCAAGGCCAGGTTGGATGGAGTTTTGAACAGCCTGGTCTAATGGGTGGCATCCAAGCCCATGGAGATGGGCATGGAACTAGATGATCTTTGTGGTCCCTTCCAACCCAAACCATTCTATAATTCAGTGGAGTATGAATCTCCACAGTGCGGGTCAGTTCCTAATGGATTTCCTACTTCAACCTTGTTACCTGTGTGTATCTCTGGGAAATCTGTCAGAAAGGTGTATGAATATGTTTAGAAGTAGAGTTCCTCCAAAGTAGCTGATCTGCCAAACTCTTCTTGAACCAGGAGATGCTACAAAGGGAATATAAGTTCTCCAGTCCACCGAGCAAATGATGATTTCTTTTCACATCTGGTCCCATAAAAAAATATGCAAAATGCCTCTGTGTAAAAGCTACTCTACAGTCCTTCCAGTTCTTATGGTATTGAAATCTGCCTTAAGTTGCAGTTGTTTTTATGCTGTTTAGATTTTCCTGCAGAATAAACCTAGTTCTGGTAACAAAAGGTGAAAAAAGAGCCTTGCTGTCAAAGTGGAGGAACTGGTCACACCTGGAACAGAAGCAATGGGTGTGATGCTTTAACCTCATTCCTCTTTACCATGAGAGATGCCCTAGCACTCAGTTGTATCTTACTCAGCTCTCAAGTCAAGGAGTTGGTTGCACTCCCTTCTGCCAACTGTTTGGGACTCAAAACTCTTCAGGGAACTGGATGAACTTCAGAAATACCTTAAGGATGATCTTCAATGTTTTTGTCTCCATTATATGAATATTTGGAAGGAAAGTATTCACATAATAAGCAGTTTTAGTAAATCAGCTTTTACCATGTAAAACCAGAAACCTATTTGATGCAGCCATAGATAAAGAAATGCAGTACTTTGAAATACTTGGCTGTATGATCGTCACACATTTGGTCTGAAGGACAAATTTCTTCCAACTCTTATCTCCTATTCCCGTTTCTCAAAAAGCAGCCGGTGGAAAAGACAACTGTTGGTAAAGGAAACCCAGAAGCTGCAGAACTGCAAGTGAGTTAAAAGCTTACTGTGGCTTCCAAGTGGGAGAAAGGAGCAGAGAAGGCTGGAGATTTGACTGCTGTGCAGTCTAGTGAAGCAAGAAGCCGCCAGAAGCTCATTGTTAGAATGGAGCTAACTGGCTTGTGGCTACCACAAAGTTTGTTTGATCACATTGAGTGTGATCTGCTTCCTTAGGACTTCCTAATGCATTCATGTAAATTTGATCCCTGCTCTTGGCATTGCAAGGTGATTCAATCACAGGAGAATAATCCAGTGGCAGGAACTTCCTGGAGTTTGCCCCCTTACCCACTCCCCATCCACAACCACAGGAAACACCCCTGATCACCACTTCCTATTGCTTCTGCCTTCTTTACTCAGGGCATCTTATTCTGTTTTGATAAGTGTTGTCGAGTCCAGGGCATTTTATTCTGTTTGGATAAGTGTTGTTCACGTAAAGATCCAAACAAACCAAACTTCTTATTTCAAGCCTAGTTGGAGAGGATAGACTGGTCCAGCCTGCTACTACAATAACTTTACTTAACGTTCCAGGCAACTGTGTTACAGAATGGACTGTTGATCTTACCAGTTAATAAGTGCAGAAAAGAACATTACCAGGTAAAATGTAGATTAAATCCTGGAAAATGCTTGCATTCAGTGTGGATTGAGACTGCTGAGGAGGGATATATTAGCTTTGACTAGAGCTTTTAACACCTGTTTGTCAGTGATTTAGGAAGAAAAAACTTTCAGTTGTTTGGGGTCCAATCTGATGAAAAGGGAAGTGCATGTGTTTGGTGTTTGCTTGCAGAGACTGATGCAGCAGGGTGGGAAGTACCCTGGGAAATATCCAGCATAGAAACAAACAAGTGAGGAGGAGGTGGCCAGGGAGTGGGACAGTAGCAATTACAGGTTCTCCATATCTGCCTTGATTAAAACCTTGCCCTGGTGGTAAGACAGGGAGTGTGAGAGCTGGAAAGTGGCCTTGCTGCGACTAAGGAGCGGAACAGGAATGATGCTCTTAACAGGTCTAAGAAAGCAGCTAGGGTAGTGCTGTTCCTGGTAACTTGTATGTGTGGCTTCTTACTAAGCTGCTAAACATATAGATACAACATACATGTTCAAGTTATTCTAGCAGCCATTTGGAATAAAAATGAACATAGCCTCTTGCCCTGTTTGAGTATGGTACACAATGGTTCCGTGCTGGCTTTTTCCCTCCTTCAGCTCTGTATTTGAGATTGTATTTTTTTTTTTTTTAATAAAAATAGCAACTGGGGAAAAATGTAACATCTACCTTGATAGCCCACTACATTCCTTCATTAACATTATCTCATACTATCATGTTAACCAGAATAGATCTGTGTTCCTGTAATATTAAAGATCCTCTACATTATATTGGAAATAAAAGCAGATTTTTTTCTTTTTCTTGGTAAAACAGTTTCTGTCTGGTAAAGCTATGTCAGCTGGGAATCTTAACCCCTAGATCAGCAGCAATGTATTAGTAGAAGCCTGTCCTGTAGCCTTTGCTGCTGACAGGGAATAGCTAATAGTAGGAAGGATTGAGTTCTGCATGAAGACTTTGAAAACAGCGTGGGGTGCACATGGAGAATGTCTGTCATCAGTACATTACCTTGATCTGAATGTGAAGACTAAGCTAAAGAAGCTGTGGTCTGGACTCAGGGGGTCAGCCCTTCAATCTTGTCTGTGTTTTAGTATTTTGTTATAACCATTGAGAATTTTGCTAGTGGACAGCCACATGATCTCTAGAGAATCATGGGCTGCGAGATGGGCTTCTGTTACAGGCTTGCACAGAGCTGAAGTGACCTCTGTGTGGAGTTACTGTTCTGCCTGCTGTCTCTCTGACCTTTCCCTGGCTGGAGAAATGAGCTGAAATCTTGCTTGAAACTGTATTAGATAGCTCTGGCAGGCTTCAGTTTTTAGGGAGAGGCTGGGAAACACTGGCTTAGTCCCTTTCCCAGTCAGGTGACTGTTGAGGGTGTGACACTGCAATAAGATAAATACCTCTAAGGGAAGTTTGGGGGGATCTTTGTGTTACTTGGCATTCTTTCTAGCAGTAGACAAGAACTGTCCCCTCTTCAGAAAGGTGAGTGTATGCCTATAAATACCAGACCTCCTACATAATGGCAGTGGAGAGCACATTACTGGACATCATCCCAGTTACTGGTGCAGAGCTACTGGATGTGCAGCTCCAGAGCTGGGGAGTCTGGAAAGGACACCCTGTCCCATGCCCCATTTCGTTCTCTCTGTCGGGGACCTTCCTAGCTCTGCTATACCAACTGCAGTTGAGTTTGTTACACTGCTGGAGCGATGTGGAACCTCCTGGCTTCAGCTCTCTAGTTTCATTTTGACAAGTTAGAAGGGGAAAAAAAAGGGATTTCATGCCTGTCATTCTGTAAGGGAAGGGGGGCTGCCATCTTTTTGTGTAATTGGATTGTTCAGATTGAAACATTTATCTGCAACCTATACTAGAGTGCCAGTGTTTTTGGAGGGAAAATAATGCCTTGACCACTGTGTGCTGTACAGAAGAATGACCAGGGAATCAAACAAATTGGTTGCAGAGAGGATCAAATTCCTGCTTTCTGGTGGTAGTTGTCTCGAGGTGGAAATTAGTTAGTAGCAACCTATTACTGATTAAAACTTTTGCTTAGCTTGGCTTTAGCACCTATATAGAAATTGATCCAGTAAAAATGTGTCTTCACCAAAGCCTCACTTACTAGATAAATATTACTCAATTTGTTCCTACATGTGTCTGTATCCAGCATTTGCTGTTGTTGTTGGGAAACAGAAGAGAAGCTGGGCAGAAGGCCTTGTCTAGTGCAATACACAACCTTTGTGTGGATGAATTCCTGCAGGACTGCAGCCCTTTGAGCATTTGTAGAGCTCAGAGGTTTGATCTTGGGGAATTTAGAAAAACTGTTGCTCATAAGGATTCTCAGGAGGCAGTCAAGCAATGCATAGAAGTGGTGCCTTGGGCATTTGGAGGCTGGAAGTACTGGAATGTGGTATAGATGGAAGAGAATTTCTGTGGTTTACCTGCCTGAGGGAAAGTTTTCAATGGACAACAGCTATTGTTACTTTTGGATCTAGAAGTTTTCTTTGTGGATCAGGACCCTGTTGCACAGATGCTGTGAAAGCATGAAGCAACAAGGCACACCCTACAATGTGTAATGGGTTTCAGGTATTTTTGAAAGGGAATGTTTTAGCCTGAGACCTTGGTCTGAGGGCAGACCTTGATCTGTGATCTGAGACATGTCCCTGACTGCTGGATCATGAGTGAGAATAACAACATGGCTTAAAGGTAGAAACAGCTCTATCACAATGAGCCCTCAGGTATTTTCCTGAGTGGAGCTCAGAACCAGTGAGACAGTCATGAGCCATTCCATCTTTCTGCAGCTAGAGAACATGAAGCATTTTTTGATAACTTAATAGGGAGTTGATAGCAGGTGTGGCCTAATAATTATGTTGGTTCCTAAGTGAGAGCAGGTATGTGGGAGAAGAAGGGAGGTATCTTTTCTAACACAGAAAGGATAAATAGTTGTAGCTGTCATTTCCGTGGTTCAATTTGCTTGATGTTGCTGGTTGTAGTGGTGTCTGTGATGCCTTTATCTGCATTCCTCTGGAGGTGTGAAATGAATAACAATGTAGTCACTCTTTCCCTCTTCTTCAGAGACCTCATCTTGCAGGAGCTGCTGTGAGGTCTTAAGTAGCTCTTAACTGTGAGAGCTGATAAATAAAGGTGGGAAGGTAGGCATAAACATTCCTTTGCCCTGCAAATATAATTTGCTAGATAGCCTCCTCTTAGCAGAGGTGGCAGTGGCATCAGGAGGTATGTGGTACTGGCCCTCATAAAACTATAGTTGATCCAATATAACTCCAGCTACATTGCTCAAACTGTACAAGCTCTGCCAGCCCTCCTGAATCATTTGGTGGCTCTTGCTAAATCAGGCTGTCCATGAGGTATCCCTGTCATCCTTACTTTGCTGTAAAACAATGTCCAGGCTTTGGCATATATATTTACTTTTTCCGTCAAACGTGGGTTTTCCCTGGTCTCAAACACTTAGTGGCTCACGCCATGTGGTATTTCAGGAATAGATTGGCATGAAGGGGTGGACTGGCAATCTACTTGCTTGTCCAGGGCTCACTCAGGGTGACAGCAGCAGCTGTTCTTTTCACCCCCTCTCTGCAGTACTAAGTACCTTCCCTATGTCTGCATGCAGATCCAATTTGATCTGCTGACAGACATGGGCTCATGAAGTATGTAAAGTCCAGAAAAAGCCCAGCAGGAAAGGGTCCTTCTTGTTCTTTGACCTTTTTGCTTCTACCAAGCTGGATTTTTCTGGATTTTTATAACGACTATACAACTGCTATGGAAATATATACTCAACTCACTGCTTACTCAGGTCATGGAGGTTATCCTGTAGAAATATTATACCACTTCATTGTATTTCCCCCCCAGCCACTGTGCTGATGGCTCCAGTAAAGCCTTAAGCTGTGGCATACTTTGCCACATGATATTACAGATGCTGCAAAATCACATGAATTCAAAAGTAGGTTGAAGAAATTAATGGAGGAGAAATCTGTTGAGTGCTCATTCATAGGTGGCACATCCAGCTCAGGGAAGTTCCTGTCAGCAAGTGGTTAGAGGCTTGGAGAGCATGCAGGGAGGCATCATGTATGCTTGTTCTGTTGTGAGGGAAGGTATCTCCTTTTGGCTGCTGTCTAGAAAGGCTATGAGGCCATGATAAACCTTAGTCTGATCCAGCACAGCTACTATTATATTTCAGAGCCTGTTAGTGATAGTAAATCTGGTTATTTGAATTGGTGATTCCTGAGAAAGCAAGCAGATGTGACTCAAATTCTAACAGGGAAACTGCATAAAGAATGGATTCGTGGTTTGGGATGTTTGCTTAGTCTGACTGTCCCTCATATAATGAAGCATATACTGCCAAACAACAGCTTTCTGCATTTACCCCCCCAAATTAAAGTACCATGTAGTCAGCCTGCATTGGAAAGTAGAGATGGAAGGCATGTTTGTGATTCATTGCTTCCTGATAAAGTGGGGATGGAGGGATACCATGGAAAAAGTGATACAGCATTCATGTGTCATGTATCATTGATCTATGTCTTCATCAGGAGAAAGAAAGAAAGGATGGGTTTTAAATACACTTTTACATACCTGCACAAAGTTTTTTTTAATCATAGCAATTTCAGGAATGTTTATTCTGGTTTTATTGGGGACTACAGGGAAGCCTTAACCTTTAATCCAGTGACCTGGACAACTCAGTCACAACTCTTCCCCCTCAACCTCTTGCTTTCTCCTTCCTCACCAAAAGTCATCAGTTTGCAATAACCTGATCTGCTTTTCTTTCCTTCCTTCTGTTTCCCTACCTTCTTTCATTTCTTCTTAAAAATGGTCTTATCATCTGGCTGAAAATCCCACTTCTGTGTTTTGCAGTTTCTACTCTCAGCTGCCCTAACCTTCCAACCTCAGCTGAGTGCATGCAAGTGACTGAGAAGGGATTTTTTTGCTTGTGTATAGTTGAGGTTTTTTGTTATTTTTGTCTGGGCTTTTTTTTTAAATAAATAAACTTTTTAGATTGAGATAAATCCCCAGGGATGTAAATGTGAGATAAACAAAAATATCTTATTCTGCCCTGGCTTTTCTTAGCCTCTGCAGACCTTTTACTTCTCTTTGCTCTGTAGAAAGCTGATAACCATTACCTGTACCATATAGCAAAATAAAGTATTTCTGAGAATGTGATGGGAACAGCTTACAGAAGCAAGGGACAAAAAAGCTCTCCTGCTAGAGGGCTAAATTCTACCAGTGCAGTGCTAGGTGCTCTTGTACTAAAGGAACTGTAGACCAGTATATGCATTTTGGTAAGTTTTGGTGGCTTTTTTTTCTTTTTTTATTTATGTAGAGTTATCAAGCTCTTTGACTTGTGTATACATCTTTGTATTAGTTAAAGCAGACTGGAGAAGCTATGTGTGTGTCCTTCTCTCTTTCTCTCAAAGGCAGCTTTGTGTAAAAGTGTATGCAGCAAGGGCACAAAGGTGGTGGAGTTTACTAAACTGGACACTGTCCAGTGAGGGGGACCTGGCCCCGTGTGGGGTGCCTGGGTGCTTATTTTAGGTCTTTCTGGCCCAAGCCGTTCCCTGTGCTCAGCTGTTGTGATGCTACCTTTCCTGCACAGTGCTGTCAGCCACGCCAGTGTTTCTATTTTAACTTTCTCTGGGGCTAGATCTTGTGACACAAGGATTTGGCATCTCTCCTACGTGCTGGAACATGGCATCTTGGGAGGCACAGTGGGTGCAGCTGCTATATCAGAGGGTGCCCCTCCTAAGTAGCTGGTAGAAAAGGGACACCCCTTTGTGTGCATCAGAACAGGCATCGTCCCTGCAAAGGAGTGTCTGACCGTGTCCATCTCTGTCTCCTCCAGTCTTTTTTCAGAGTCTGAAGAGCTTGAGACACACTTGCCAGCTTCCCACTGCTCCCCTGCAGCAGCGTCTCGCTTTCAGCTTTCAGGTATGTAGTTACTGGGGCCAGGAGTAGAGTTCTGTGCCCTGGAGGCTGTAAGATAGCTTTGCAGTCAGGTGACAGATGTGGGGAGGGAGGACAGGGACAGCTGATGGCATGGTGGAGGAATTAATTTTTCAAGGTTTGTGTACCTGAATGTCATATCCCATTTAACAACTTGCTTCAGTGACTGGAATTCAGCTTTTCCAGCCTTCTGAAGAAGGCCAGAGGAACAGCACTAATATACTTCTGACACACTCCATGGGATGACGCTGGGCAAACATAGCCAAATGTTGGAAATTCCTCAAGTCTGGGTTGGGGCGCTTCACTGTGTGGCTTATGCCACCATGAAGAATTTGCATGAAGTGGGAGATGTGGACTCTTGACCTGATCTTCTGCTCTGCTGTATGCTCTGTGGGCTGGCAGAATGAGCAGATACCTCTCTGGGGTGTGAGGGAAGCTTTTTATAACTAGGAATGTGCAAGAGGAGAAGTGGCAGCAAAGGCCATGCATGCTGCATTAGCCTGGGCTCATCTGAAAAGAACTGGGTTTGTCAGCAAGCGACTGGGCTTGGGTCCTGTTACTCCTTCTCTCATTCTTGCACAAGAACAACCCTGAACCTCTCCCCAAGGAATTCATGGCTTTGTACCACCTCATAAACAAACTGGCATTGCAGGCTAACACAGGGGAATGGGCAGAAGTTCTGAGACAGCAGAGAATGACAGGAACCTTTTACCTTCCAGTCTAGATTTTGAGCCTAATGCAGTGAGTGTAGTGAAAAGAGCAGCTGTGCAGGGATGTTTCTAGGGAAGCAGTGCTGATGGGTAACAGGCACGTGTGCTGCGCTGCCGTTTGGCTGGGTATGGCCCAGCACATTTCTGTACTTCTGCTCAAGCCCAGTTCAGCTGGTGGGCAGCTTCTAGGGCTCCTCCCCATTCAAGACATGCCTGCCTGCTGACTGCTCAGCCTTGTTTTCCCCATTCAGTTGTTGTAATCCTGTAATCCTGAGTCATACTGGGAAGCTGGAGTCATCTCCATTGACACAAGATTTTAAATAAAGTCTTTCAAGGCAGATTTTAAATAGCTTTAGCTACCTCAGTTTCTGTTACCCTCTCAAGGGCTTTGGTTAAGACCAGAATCTCTGCAGAAGTATTTGGTGCTGCTGAAGAGTGTTGGATTCGTGAGCATGTCCGATATCTGCACAGCCAAGGCTGGCAAGATTGTCTTCTACAATATCCTTTCCCAGTGTGTTACAGGCCTGCCAAGGAGGCCTCTTGTTTGCAGGGAGGGAGGAGGCCAGTTCAGCCATGGGTATCTTTGCTGGACCTTGTCATCTGTAGCTAGAGGGGCACTGATGACAGTACCTGACTGAAGGGCAGCAAGCTGGGCTCCTCCAGCTCCAAGAGCCATGGAGAACTATGCTGTCTGCAAAGGCTCAGCCTATGATGGAAATCACTTTTCTCTCTTCTCAGGTTAACTGAAATCTGCAAACATTCTCTGCTGCAAGAAAAAGAGGGTGATGTCATCAGAAGATGATGCTGGCGGGGAGGCTCCTGGGGGCAGTTTCTGGGAGGTAAGAAAGGATAATTGGAGTGTGAGGGAGGTAGGAGTGTCATCTTACCACCCACTGGTGGAATTGGGTTGAGTTCCAGGTCTGTGGTGACATGTTGCCCTTGAGGAGTGGAAGGGAGGAGCTGTGGGAAGGTTCAGTGCCATGCTGTGTGTTACTGCGGGGAGTAGTGAGTCTTTCTTCCATAGATACTGTGGAATGAGAGTTCCTTGTTCAGCTGACATTGATCTGAGCTGTGAGAGAAGCAAGCAAAGCATCTCAGTTTCTTCCCTCCAGTGCTGTGTCTGCCTGAGACTGCCAAAGGAGGGTCTGAGCCCAGATGCTGGATTCGGAAGAGCTCATGTTCCCTCCCCGTGCAATGATGGACCTGCTCTTGTGTGAACTGTAGGAATGTGAAAGTCAGTGTGGTATAAACGATAATGCTGTGTGACATTTCAGGCTGGAAACTACAAGAGGACAGTGAAACGTGTGGATGATGGCTACCGGCTCTGCAATGACCTCATCTCCTGCTTCCAGGAGCGAGCCAAGATAGAGAAGAACTATGCCCAGCAGCTGACAGAATGGTCCCGTAAGTGGAGGACCAATGTGGAGAGAGGTAAAGTTGGCATATCAGACTGGGAACAGGAAGCAATCATTGCACTCCCCTCTTTGAGTGCTGTCTTTTACTGAGGTGACACTGTTTCCTTGAGGGACAGGCTTCCCCTCCCCAGGAAGGGGTTAACTTTCTTGGGTGTCTTTTTTGTATATTTGCCTGTTTTTGTAGTCAGTCCTCTGATTCACTTGGAGATGTGTTCTCTTGTCATGTGAGTGGTTATTAAAAAAATAAATAAATCTTTGTGCTTAGTTTGGCAAGTCCTTGGGCAGTCCATGTCTTAAATCAAGCTGGAGATACCCCTCTTTAAGGATGGCTTAGCTGTCTTCTCCAGTCTGAGAATAACTACTTATGCTGTGATTTAGTGGCAGTGTGCTCAAACTGACAGTTTCTCACAAAGTAACAGGAAACAATGGGACAGATGTCCCAAAGGACCTGCTGGTCTGTGGAACAGAAGCCTAGCCTCAGTCATGAATTAATGTTGCTTTCTGCTCTGAAGCCTAAGCCGGATTTGGGAAGAGAATTTTCTACAGGAACCTTCTCCTAGCAGGCACTGTCTGGGACAGTTGAAGCTGCCCAAAGAAATGCCCATCATCCAGATCTAACAGCCAGTGTAGATGCTGCCTGGTGGAACTGTGGAGACCAGTCAATGCTGACTTTTTTGATGGGGCAGAGTTAGGGAAGTGATTCCTTACTGTAAGGATGTATGTGAGAGGAAGAGAATCTGCATTCCCTTCTGTGGGCAGTAGGCATAAGAGTCTCTCTGGTGCTCGTTCCTGCAGGTCCACAGTATGGTACTCTGGAAAAGGCCTGGCATGCCTTCCTGACAGCTGCAGACAAACTGAGTGAAATTCACTTGGCTGTCCGGAACCACCTGGCTGGTGAAGATTCCGATAAGATCAAGGCCTGGCAGAAGGAGGCCTACCACAAGCAGATGATTGGAGGCTTCAAGGAAACAAAGGATGCAGAGGATGGGTTCCGCAAGGCCCAGAAACCCTGGGTGAAGAAGATGAAAGATGTAAGCAAAGTGTGAATGGGGAAAGAGAGATAAGGGTAGTTGAGCTGGCTGCCTGATTTCAAGAGCCACTGAGCAAACAAACTAGGTTAGCTGGAGTAGCAGAGAATTTTCAAAGAAAGATGGATCTCTCGAGGATCTCATGTTTTTGTGGTTTTATAACTTCCTTCCCATATGGGAAGACTCTGGTAGCAGGTTTTGTATTCCTGCAAGCAGGTGAGCACTGAAAAAGAGATCATTTGAAGGTACCACTTCCCACTGAAGCATTGTTTACTAAATGTTGAACTGGCATTCCTATTAGGTTGCTGCAGACTCCAACAAATGTTAACATGACTCCTCTGAGTATTGGAGGATCAATGTGGGCAGGACCATAGCTTTTTCTGCATCCCTTCTCCTGCAGGTGGAGACGTCTAAGAAAAACTATCACGCAGCCCGGAAGGAGGAGAAAACGGCCCATACAAGGGAGAACCATGCCAAGGCAGACTCGTCTGTGTCACAGGAGCAGATGCGCAAGTTGCAGGAGCGTGTAGAGAAGTGCACTCTGGAGGCTGAGAAGGTGTGTGTGTGTTGTATGGATGGGGGTCACAAGGATACTCCTTTCAAGGAAAAAAAGGAAAAAGCATTGGTGGCAATGTCCCTCAGTGAAATTACTCAGCTGAAGCGTGTAAGAAGATGTGCAATCCCATTATCTGAGGTTTTAGTGAGCTAGACTGAGACTTCAGTAACTAAGATCTTGGTCTTTGGAGTTAGGCGAGATCCTGATTTATAAATGAATTTAAAACAAAAAAGGAAAGAAGTGTAGGGGATTTGGTGCAGGGAGTGGAACCTGTCGAGCTGAAGACTTGGCTACCAAAAATAGCTGATTTGTCCTTCCACAAGAGGGAAAGTATGGAAGGTCCTGTATGAAAGAGTAGTAAGGAAGAACAGGAAACTTGCAAGAATATTAGGGGAACAATGGACTGGCACATCAGCTGTGGGATTTCTTAATTCTTTGATGTGTTTGTTCAACAGTGCAGGGGGGGAAAAACTTATCGGTCCCAAGCCAGAGTAGGGAGGGTTGTTACTTCTTTGCCATCAGGGCAACACATCTCACCCTTGCTGTGTTCCTGCTACAGTGCAAGGATCAGTATGAGAAGATGCTGGAAGAATTGAATCGCTACAATCCCCGCTACATGGAGGACATGGAGCAAGTGTTTGAGGGCTGTCAAGAGGCAGAGCGCAAGCGATTGTGCTTCTTTAAGGAGATGCTTCTGAATCTGCACCAGCATCTCAACCTCTCCACCAGTGAAAGGTACTGGCCCTGATGCAGAGTGGAATTCTGCCAGCCTGGAGTGCATAGGCTGTGGTGAGGTGTGCCAGTTCTGGTGTCTCTGGAAGCTGCTTGCATCAGCCAGATCTCTTTAGAGTGACCAGTGCTGGGGTCTGTGATTGTAGGCAGTGCCAGGCTCCCCAGAGAGGATTTTCTGCCTTTGAACCCTTCCTTTTTTACTACTCTTCAGTACTGTCCTGTCTGTGTACTTCTATTCTATGAAAAGCCTCATGTTGCTATATGTAATCCCAGGCTAATGAATGTAGTAGCTCTGTTGTCTTCTAGTATGGATGGCTATTTCACCTATTTTGCCCTTAGTAGAGAGACCTTTTGTCAAGTAATGCCTGTAAGCCCAGTTGCTCTAAGCAGAGGTTACACAGTGGTAACAGGCGCAGCCAAAAATCTTCTGTGCCCCTTTTATGGTAGAGGCAACAAATCTGAGCCACCTCCCTGTCCATGTGTAAGAATGTGCTGAGTTATTTTAGTGCTCAGTTAATGAGCTGTGCTGGCACTTGTTAGGCACTGCCACACCAAACAAGCCCATCCCGTTTGCCAGGCTGACTCTCCAGAAAGGGATGCTGTGTTTTCCTAGGGCTGAATAGGTGATGCTCAGTCCTGTGGGATTGAGGATGCTAGGTAATTGTGCATGAGGTTAATCTCTTCCTTCATACTTGGCTTTTGGGAAACTGCTGAGGGATTTGATTACTGGTGGTTCTGTCTGTTCTGGTTGTAGCTTTCATGCATTGTATCGGGATCTCCACCAAGTCATCATGGCTGCAGACAACCAGGAGGACCTGAAGTGGTGGCGCAACACTCATGGACCGGGCATGGCGATGAATTGGCCTCAGTTTGAGGTGGGGCAGCATTCTAGACTGTTTTAATGCTATTTCCAAACAATTATCTGCTCAGCTGAAACTGGCCATTACTAGTCTTGTGTTGGAAAGACCATGTCTTTGCTGAGCAGGCTCAGAACGTTGGGCTCTTCTGAAATTGTTGTGTTGCAAGCTGTCTGCTGCCCAAAGGGGCACACGTAGGCTGTCAAGCTATACTCCAGCCATCCAACTGCAAGAGAACAGGAGGCCGTGGGACAGCTTTCTGTGTGATGATTTTCTCACAGCCTCTCTTGTTGCACCTTGGGATTCAATAGAAATGAGCCTGCTATACCAGCAAGGCTATTGAGCTGACCACTTCAGCTGCTACTGAAGTACAGCCTGGTCTTCTGTTGTTCTGTATTGGGCAGAAAAGATGCACAGCGTGTTTCTATCTGAATGGCTTTGATGGTATTACTGGTTTTCCCTGGACAGGAATGGTCCCTTGAAACACAGAGGCAAATCACCAAGAAGGAGAAGAGTGGCAAGATGGCTGATGACGTCACACTGACCAGCATTTTGCCTACACGAGATGGTGTTGTCTCACAGACCCCTATGCAGACAAGGTAAAGGCTGAATTCTGGGATACATCATGTTTGGAAAAGTACAGTCCTGCCTAGGGTCATGAATGAGTTGGGCTGGTAAGAGTAATCTCTTTCTTAATTTCCTGTCTCTTGCCCATGGCCTTACCTGTGGCACTCTGGAAAAGGCCATGTAGAAAATACTGTTTAGGGTAGCTGTTTGCTTTTGGGTTTGTTTTGTTAGGTTTTTGGGGATTTTTTGTCTAGCACATTCTGCCTCACAAAGTGCTTTCCTGGTAAAGATCCTTCTAGTGACAAGATTTAGCCCAGTCTGATTAGTGCTGTCTGAGTCTGGCATGCATTTCCCCAGTTCTTCTTCCCAGACAGGGTGAGAAAAGCTGGGGGTTGTGTGGTTTCCTAAATGAAGGTAACAAATTCTTACTGTTTTTCCCTAGTATGGTGCTGAGCAGTACCAAACAAGTTTGAGTATAGCTGCTTCCCTTGCTAGGAGGCAAGCCTGGAAAATAGGGAGAAGCATCCTACTGTTACAGTAGCTGTCCTGCTTTAAAAGGTAGACTCTGGCCAAAGTGAACTGAGCAGAGAAGAATGGGGATATAGAGATTTTTCAAGGCCACTGCTGTATTTCACAGTCAACTGGATTCAAGGGCCCTATTTGCCAATCTACAGGTTTTCCTATCAAGAGGAGCAGAACAGCCTCTTCTATGATACCCTGAAGGCATCAACCCATGTGAAGTTAGTATGGAACATAGCCTCTGCAGGGTTTTTGGGTTCCAGGTGTCTGTCCTGCTGCTCTTCCCCTCTGCTCTTGTCCCTGACTTGGAAAACATAATTCCAGACATCTCGTCAGGATGCAAAACACAGCTTTTCCTCTCTGTCTTATTCTTGGCTGGAATAACTCTGGATGCAGCTGGGCTGTCCAATTAGGACTGGCCTTCCTTGTGTGAGAAGGTCTGCTAGAGTAGGAGGAGGTCATGAAGAGTGTGTGTGTGTAAAAATACTTTGACAGTGAGTTATCCTCGTGGCCCACAGGGTTCTAATGCTAGGGTGCTTTCAACAAAATCTGCTATCTCCTGGGATCTCTCTTCCCTGTTTGCCCTTGCTTGACTATTGGGCTTCTTGCACCCTATCCTATAGCAGAGCAGTCTCAGGGGGAGTCAGGGTGGTGCATGATTCAGGAGGAGGTTGGTGAAAGATCAATCTACTAACAACCATCTTGTCCCCTCTCACCTTCCATGCACACAGTGGAGGGAAGGAAGACATTTCAGAGTGGTCAGATGAAGACACTCCCAAGAAGTGCCTGGATGCCAATGGGCATGAGGAAGACCTAAAGGTACCAGGTGTACGGGTACGAGCACTCTATGATTACACGGGACAGGAGGCTGATGAGCTGAGCTTTAAAGCAGGTACAGAAGCACTAATCTCTTACTAACCTTTCACTGTCCTCACTTGGGCTCACTGAGTGATTGAAACACTCCATAAGAATTGGATGTCCACTTGAAAACTGACCTTTATTCTTCCCTTGGTCTGACCACTGCCAGCTCCTTCGAGGTGCATGACACAGTGGGAAATCCAGTTTTTTCTAGACCAGAAGGTAGTGAGGCCGCATGGCAAGAGACTGTCTAGGCCTTGGTGAGAGTGCAGGGAAAGCAGACCCCTGCCTCTTCTTAGGGCATTTAGTCTGAATTGTGTCTTGAACTTTTATTAAATGTTTCTCCCTTGCACCGTTGATATAAAAATTAATGGGTGTTCTGGATTGTCTTTTCAAATAATGTGAAGATAGATATTTTCGGAAAAGCACACCTGACATGTACTACTGAAGGCAGAAGTCAGCTGGCAAAAAACAGCTATGCAAACTGTTGCTCAACACGGGTATCTCGAGAATGGAGATCCTGGTCTGCAGCAGAGGATTGAGCGTTGGAGCAAACAGACCTGTCCCCTTTTCTTCCTTTAGTTAAATTTAAGTTTGCATGTGCCCTCCTCTCATCTTCAAGTGGACATCGTGATCTTGGGAGCATCTCTGATCTTGCTTGTTTTGAGTTTTACATGGTATCTCTGTGCTATAGCTCTCTAAAACACCCCCACTGGAAGTCACTGAAGTCCTTCAGTAGCAGGGCCTTGTGCCTGAGGCCAATATCTGTGCTGCAGTGTTACCATACTAGTAAACTTCCTAACATTAACTTCTTGCTTTAAAATATCCTGCAACATGGGTGCTCTGTAACTTGACTTTATTCTGTCTTTCCACTCAGCAGATGAAATGGGGTATGACTTGTTAGCTGTAGTCATCTTTTTGAATCTGCTCTGAGCAACACATAGCATTAAGGCTTCAGCGTAACAGCAGTGACTTTCTGAGACTCTGCCTATGTGGGATGTGCCTATTGATGCAGTTAGACATCCCTCTCTGGCAGAAGTATGACCTTCTACTGGTTGAGGAAGGGATCTTTCTGCCCCTTCCCAAAGTAGATGTGGGAATGTTAAAGGTCTTTACTGGTCATAGTCTGAGAAATCAGTTGATCTCATGCCTTACTGGCCAAACTAGACACTCCATCATAGAATAGGCATTTTGGGTCCTAACAGAGCTTAGCAGCTTCTTGAATTTCCTTCCCACTTGCCTATCAGACAGGCCACTAAGAAAAAATGTCTCAGATCTGTCTGATCACTCTGGTTTGTAAGCACGTTCCTTAGGGAGAGAAAAACAGGCAGAACTCTAGGGCACAAAAGATTTCTGATGCTGAATAGAAGAAGTGAAGGTCTGTTTAAGTTCCTTGGCCAAGGTGATAGTACTGAGTATAAATACTGAAGAGATCAGTGATTCTGGTTTTGATTAAACTGCTTTATGATAAGGGTGTTTATAAGGGGAGAAGAGTGTAATGATTGAGACCAATAGTCTTGTTTTTAATAAAGTCCTCTTAGGTGGGTAAAATGACATGCTACCTTTTTCAAGGCTGCCTCTTAATGACTGCTCTTACTTTCAGGTGAAGAACTAATGAAGATTAGTGAGGAAGATGAGCAGGGCTGGTGCAAAGGCCGACTTCTCACTGGTCAAGTTGGACTCTATCCTGCTAATTATGTTGAGAAGGTTGGATCATGATTGCTGCTGCCCCACCAGTGCCTCACAGCCATACCAGCGTCTCCTGCAGAGGTCACTGGGTCACTCCTGGCCCCAACCCACCTTTGCAGTATATCCAGCAGCTTCTGGACTTTAGAGGCATATATTCCATGTAACTCATGCTTCATTTTAAACATCTAGGTCTGTAGGGATTTTCTAAAAAATAAACAAGGATGAATAAAAACTTTTCTGAGCACTTACAGTAGTGTAGGAGTGCAGAAGGAAACAGATCCTTTTGACTTGCACTGAGTGAAAGGAGGTAAGTGTTTTCATGGAGCTCTATAAAAGAGAGAAAGCATACTTCTTGACTTCAGAGCACATGCATCTATAGTGCATTGGGTATTGAGGTCTACCCTGCCTCTAGGCATTGTGTTCAATGAATTTTTGATATGTTGTGTAATAAGGAACTTCTAGTTGTTTCCCCTTTTTAGCTCCATCAAGCTGACTGGCAGAAAGCTCTTTATTCTCCCATGTGTAAGTTTTCAGTATCCCTCACCTGCAAGCTTGTTGGGTTCCCTGATAAGGCAGCTAGTAAAAGTTACACAGCTACAACCTGAACATCCCTTTTCACTGCCCTCATTTTTATTGGGGTAACCCCAGGAATAAATGATAGTATAGCTGAGGCACAGGAGAAAGAAGATTCTGTCTTTCATGGTGTGGCTGTTCAGGCTGATGAGTTCTGACCAGACCTGTTGTGCAGCAAGTTGGAGTTGACTGAATGCTCCCTGAGCTAACATGGTCTTTGACACATGCTGAAGGCTGGTTTTAACAAAATGACAGCCATGTTCCAGTGCTGTTCTGCTTAGGATTCCTAAATTCACTTGTGTATGTTGGGGTTTCTAATGCATCTAGATTATTTTGGCTACACCTCTCTTCAAGAGCACTTAGTGCACAGCAGGGACCCTCTTTTTTTCCTTTCCAGTATCTTCTTGACAGGGCTAGAAGTGCACTCCCTGCTTTGCCAAAGACCCCTGCACTGTGATGAGGGTTGCACTGTGGAAGTTGCCTGCTGGCTAGCACAAATTACCTGTAGAGGGGTAACTCCCCTTTTTGTTCTGAATTGCTGCAAGTGCACTTATGCCCAGTCATTAAGTGCCATTCAGCAGGGAGGATGTATCCAACATGTTTATCTCACCTGTCCTCATGCCTTAAAAAGCCTGTGAGGCTGCTGGGAAGACCTGATCCTAGTGCTCTGCTTATTTCAACATGGGGACTCATTAGCCCAAGAGCCTGAGGGAACAAAAAACTGGAAAATCTCCCATTGCCAGAGAAACAAAGGCAAACAAGGAGTTGCTTAAAAATGGCTGGCTTAGTACATCTGCTTGAAACTTTGCTGAAATGCATTTTGAGTTTGTAGTGACATTCTTATTCTGGCCTAGCACATGTGAGTAACCTGGCTCAGTCAGAGACACAGAACTCAGCTGAGCCTCCACCAACCACGTAGGGTGAACTGCTTCAGAGCTGTTTGGAAAAAGGGTGCTACACATAAGAAAGGCTGAAGTCATGGCTGAACATTGAGATTAAATGGCCAGTATTGTGTTACCAGCAGCTAGTAAACCAAAGTGTAGACTGAAACAGAGGAGGGGATGGACATTCAAACACTGTTAATTTATGAAGATTAAAGTATCACAAATATCTCATTGCCTGGATGACAACAGAAATTAACCTTTTACAGCATACCGCATTCCTTGAAATGTAGTCTGCCATGGACAAAGAGATGGGAGACTAATGTTATTTAGTGCTTTTGTGAGACCACAGAAACTTAGTTGGAAAGTTTTGCTTGAAATATCCCTAGCAATGTACTTCATGAATGAGGAAGAGGGGTGCAAACCAAAAGAAAAAGGCTAAAGCATTTTGCTCAGAGTCTGTTATGTAATTTCTCCCTAAAAGAGAAAGTATTTCCAAAAGGCAGTTAAATATCTAAGCAGCAGACATTAAAAATGCCTGGATTTAGCTATGAATTTAATTAGTATTTTAGGTTCAGTATCTGAAGATGCCTCTAAACTTATGCCATGAAGTTAGAGGTGGTGGTATATGAATCTTTAAATAAATCCAAGTGCTCAGTCTGCTTTTGGTTCTGTGTCCCAGGTAAAAATATAATTAGTGTTGTGCAGTAATTACAAGTGCTCCACTTGCTGACCCACAATGGAATGATTTGTTGCTCCTTTGTCTTAGCACATGTGAATGTGAAGAGAGCCTGCCAGGCTCCTGAGATAACTGAGATTAAAACAGTGCTAAAATGACCTGAGATGTCCTATAAACAATACTGAAGTTTCCCTGATAACCCTGCATATTTCGAACACTAATGCTAGACTTTTATGTAAGGTCAAAAAATGGTAGAAGGGAGCTACAGAGGATGACATGGAAAATTTATTTCTAACTCCTATTTGAGTTTTAGTCAGGCTGTAATTAGGGATGGAGTTGGGTGCAGCCATAACATGCTAAAGGACAGAAATGTCCAGTGAACAGAACCTCTGATTACAGTACAAACAACCTGAAATACCACAGGACAAAGTCTGAACAGACTTGTTTGTCCTAGGAAAACATGACCACCTGATTGTAGTGGGCTGCTTGAAGGTTTCCAGAAATTGTGACATATCTTATGTGAACAAGTTCTCTAAGGACTGTTTGCACATCAGAAATTCCTGCCAAGAGCTGAAGTAATGGACAGCAGACAATACACTGAGAATGAAAAATTACTTGGCTGGACTATGCCTCAGAAACAGGCATGGTACTTAGTCCTGGCTACCCAAAACCATCTGGATTAGTAAAAGAGAGCCTGTGTAGTAAAGAGCTAGCTGAAGGGAAGGAGGAAAAAACAACCCCAAACCAACCCACATCTAATGATCTTATATTAAAGTAATAGCTCTACCTGGATACTTGGTTTTCCACAGAAGCAAATGAGGTTTTGTTAACCACAAAGGTTCTAGCTGAAACTTCCATGCCATGCCAAAAGTTTTATGTGTGAGCAGAGACATGTACACAAAAGCTAATTGCTGTGCCTGAATTCCAGAAGGCTGGTGAAGCCTGTTCTTCCCCCATGGTTTTTGTAAAAAGAAATACAAATGCACCTCTGTGCCTGATGGGCAACACAGTGAATAATTATCTAGTCATATTTTATATTTTAATAAAGCCATTCCTTGTGGAAAGCACATACACCTGTGGTTAGCAGATAATTCATTTGGTTCTGGCATCTTCCTGGAAAAGTATTTTGGAACTATCATGCAAAGCTTGGATTTCCTGTTGATGAATCTTGTAGGAAGAGGAAGTTAAGATAATCTATGACAGATCACACCCATTTCCCCAAAGTAGCAGCTGAGCTTGCCTAACCCAGTAATGGTTTTGCCCTGTAGGCAAAATCTGGGTCATAGCCCATGGGCCAGCTGTGCTGTGGGATAGCAGCTGAGTTGTGGTTAGCCTCCAGCTCTGGGTGGGACTCCCACAGCCCTGCCTGGAGCTTGGGGCCATTGCTGCTTCAGTTTACTTTCCATCCCACTTCCCATCCCCTGTGTCCTTGTGGCTGTTTTGCTTGGCACTAAGCTCTGAGGCAGGTGCAAGTATGTGGCAATTCTGCATAGAGACCCCTCAGTGCTGTTAAAAACTGTCCTGTACTGCCTCTGCTCCTGCTGTGTCTGCAGGTGAGCCCAAGGCCACAGCTGTGAAAATGTGCAGCTCAGCTGTGTTGTCTCCTGCAGGCTCCCCTGACTGCAGTGCAGGCTCTGCATGAACTGGAGCTGCCTTGGTTGCATTTGTGAGCTGCTGGCATTATGCTTAGGGACAGCAGGCCGCTGAAATTCCTTCTGCTTGTGAAGAAAGCTGGTGTTGCAGTTAAAATGGGCTTGAACACTCCACTTAGACCCATAGGTGATCATTTCTAGGGTAACTGCACTGAGACCAGGTGCTGACAGATCATGGGGCTGAATGTGAGACAAAGCCAATGCCACAAACCCCATCTTGACCCATGGAAATGTGGTTGGAAAATACCCACTGCAGGCTGGCAGCAGAGGTTGTGCAAAATAAACAAGAACAGTAAGACAGCATGATACGAGGCAAAATGTCTTCAAAGGGACCTTGCACCAAAACTGAAAAAGGAGAAACAAAACACTTGTAACCATGGGATGAAGCACTGCCCAGGTCCAGGCTACAAGGAGCTGAAAAACTCAGGGCTGCAAGGGAGTGAGACTTTACCAAGCTATCTAGGTTCTTAGCAGATCAAAGAGGATTAATATGAGATGATGAACAAATCCTTGCTGAAAGGGAGGGGAAGGGGGGGTGAAGTAGGTTCTGTAACTGGAAGAAACGGGTTAGTTATCTTTAGAACATCTTGACTAAGCAACATGGCTCCAGTGAACTTTTCCAAACTAAATTTCAGGCCAAATCACCTCAGCTGCTTTCAGCACATCCTTTTTTTGGCCATGTCCTCCTGTTTTTCATCATTCAGTAGCCCTGCTTGCAGAGGTTTCTGGTTTGTCAGTCTCAGCTTAAGGCAATTACAGCTGCAGCTTGAGACACCTCAAAAGGAAGTGTAGTGGTGCTCAACACTTCTTCCCCCTTTGTGTGGGGGACCATAAGCTCTCCTCTTCAGTTTCAGCACTTTCACTGGGTCCCAATTACACATCCTGTGGTCCCTTCCTTCCTGCATTTCCTTTCTGTCCAAGCAGCTGGAAGTCTTCTTCCAGGTCCTCCACTCTCCCCCTTTGACTTCACTACCTCCTTCCTGAGTCTATTGTTCCTGCTTCCAGCAGAAAGCTGACACTGAAACAGTCACTGCCTCCAGCTGTAACCACCAGCTCTTTCTCTCAGATTCTCTTCAAGGCTTCATCACAGGTGCCAGACAGTTCCTAAGGAATGCTGTGTCCCCATAATTCTATAGATGTTTGTTTCACCAGTGGCTCTGCATCCCCTCTACATATTGCAGTCACCTATGGAGCTGAAGTTCTACCTACTCCCCCTGGACCCAAATCCTTCAGTCTTAGTGACCACTGTTAGACAGTGGTGATTCCACTCTGAAAATCCTTTGTTTTCAAAAGAGCTTTCTCATTTTGCCTTGCTTATTACCTTGACTTCTGGTCAGCTCTGCCTGCCTTTCTTTCATGGGTCAGTCTTCTGCTTAAGGCACACTGCCAATGCTTGTAGGGGCTGCAGGCAATTAGTCCCTGTACTAAAGGGATTTGGTTTCTTTAGAAAACTCCTGAGTGGGGTGATCTGCAGGGAAGAGAGATTACACACCTACTGGAAAACTTGGAAGAGTCCTGTCTGATGGGTGGACAGCCCTGCTGGTTCTGACCTCAGGCAAGTTAGTGCCTGTGCTGTCAACTGCTCTTGAAAGAAGAGAGCTCAGGGTCTACTCATTACTCAGTTTTTCACCTTGCTTCCACGTGGTGTGATGTGTATGTCTTCCATCACTTGAGTGATTGTCCCCTGCCAAACAGCCTGCTTCCAGCAGGGACACCTGTAACATCTCCAAACAGACCACCACTGCAAGACCTAAAACTAGTCCTCAGATTCAGGAAACCCCAGGCCACATCAGCTAGCATACCCCTACTTTGGGGTATATATAAAGCTTCCCAGGTCCAAAGCACCTGCCAGGCCAGAGGTGATATTACCAAACATTTGCAAATCAACATTTAATTGTAGTATTGGACATGGAGTAACAAAAGCCTGAAGATACACATGTATATACACACAGACATTCACTTAACAACTACTCAGGAGCAGCACATTTCTGCCCTGGCCCTACTCTCCCATCACGCTTTCCATCAAACTGCAGCAGTTTTGTCTGGCAGCCCAGCAAGGCTGTCTGGCACAGCTGAAAGGGGGCACTCCTCTCTTCTCCCTTTCAAGACTTCCTAGCCCTTGCCTTACTTATTCAGCGCTTGCACAAGCCCAGGATGAGCTCAGCGATGCAATGACAATCGCTGTTTGAGCAGGGCTCGGGACACAACTCAACCCACAGCTGCCACTTCCCAGAGGGGGTGCAAGGGACAGCACATGCAGCAGGACCAGCCTTTTGGCTGCAACACAACCCCAAATCAGAGCAAGCCACCCATGACTACACTTCTCACTATTACCCATCTGTTGTGTTCCTTAAATTATGTGTTCCTTCAACCTTTGCTGGCTTTTCTCCAAACCTCAACATTTGCAAGACTGCAATAAAATTGTGTAAGTTGTAAACTTTATTCACTGTACACAAACTGTAGTAGCTCCTTGTCTTGGATCTTGCTGGAAGCATTGCATGGAGTGACATGACTGCCTGCCTTGGTGCTATACTTTTTCCTAGGGAGGCAGCTACTAAAAAAAATTACACCCAGTCCAGCACACTGGCATCCTGGTTAGCCACAACCCTCAGCCAGCTGCTTCCCTTGCATCAATCCAAGTGAATACTTGGATTGATTGCCCTGATGGCAGGGCACTTTGCTGACTTGACAGAAACCTAACCTAACCCAAGGAAAACTTTTCCATATGATCCCCGAAACCACAGATAATTAGGAGCATCCTCTTACACATTGTCCCTTACAGCTGGGAAGGAGCATACCTGCTGAGAACCTGTCCCTTGTTGTACTGAGGAGAATGCTTTCTACTAAATCTTCCTCTCCTCCATTTGTGGCTGTGTTTGCTCCTTCCACTACTGAAAATAGCCAGGCTGTCCTGAAATACTGAACAGAGATTTCTCCCAGAGTTACTGGCTATCTCCAAGGGAAATCATGTGGATTAGTTAGTGTCTGTGAACTGCTTAGTAAGAGAAGAGGAAAAAAAAATTAAAAATATATATGTGTTAGGAATTGCTTCTTTGCCCAAGGCATCATTTCATTGTAGATTTCTGGTACCCCACCACCCAACATTGTGAACTACAGGAAACTACATCTCCCTGTTACTTTTTGAGTAGTTTACTGAATTTGCCAGCTCCTTTCCCAAAACTTCTCATTCAGCAAAAGTGTGAGAGGCCAATGGGTGTGAATAGGAGAGGAGGACTCAGCCACCTCATGTCTCTCCTGCACAGTCCTATCACCCATGTTCTTTGCTGGGCAGTGAGAAAAGAGCAGGGTCCCTTTTTCCCTCTACCACCCTGCTTTTGGACAGATTCACAGAGAAGCGCTTCTTACCTTTGGCTCAGGCCTGAAAGTTCAGGGCATGTTTTATCCCCATCACAGCACTTCCCTCCTGAATCTCTCCACATCTTTCACAGTAACCTCATGCCCTCAAATAATCAGACTTCTGTTTTGAAAATGTGTCCCTGGTGGTATGGCAGACTTCCAAGATCATGCCTGGTCATCATCCTTCACTTTCCTTTGCTGTCTTGGATAATGCTGGGAACTATATTTTATTGGCAGAGGTGGATAACAGAAGGTGATCTCTGATTAGAATGCTACATCAGGGTCTGGTGTCACACCAGTCAGGAAGAAAGAGGTAAATGTCAGTTGGGATGTAGATGGATAGGGAAGCTGAGAGCCAAAGAACAGGCTGCCAGCTTGGAGCTCAGAAATTCAGCACTGAAGCACATGAGATGCAAAAGAAACAGATGCAGGAAATAGCAATAACAGTGCAGTGACAGCACTCATTCACAGGGAACAGTCAGCAGCAGGAGGTCTTTCCTGTACTGACAAAGGCAACAAAAAACTGATTATTTCTCAGACCAGCAGCATGCTCTCCCTGCTGCTTTTATGCAAAACTGATGGTCAGGATCAGCAGCCTTGCCAGGATCTGGAGCAACCAGCATGGGTTTGTAGGCCTGTAAGAGACCCTGCTGTGGTAGAGAAGCTGAAGCAACCCTGCTGTAGCAAGCATTCTGAGGACACAATGCAGTAACAGAAACCGTGCTTCCTCCATAGAGGAGAGGAGCTGGCACTGTATCTCCCCATGTCTCCTGGCACAAACCATCAGAGACAAGGTGTGACACTGACCTACTGGCCTCTGAGGCTGCTTGGCTCCTCCTGAGCATGTGCCATTTCTCTCTGTCATGATTTAACCCTGCATCCAAGCATCACACAGCTCACTCCACCCACCCCACACCACCCGCTGGGATGGGAAAGAGAACTGGAAAAAGATAAAATTGGTGGGTGGAAATAAGAACAGTTTAATAAATGAAATAAAGTAAAATATAATAGTAATAGGAAAAAAGGCATTAAACCCAAGAAAAACAAGTGATGCACAATACAATTGCTCACCGCCTGCTGACTGATGCCCATCCCATTCCCAAACACAAGAAAGAAGCAGAGAAGGGGAGCAGCACCACATAACTGATGTTGACAGGGCAGGAGCAAGCAACTCAGGTTCTCAGGTTGAGGCAGCTCCAGCCAACATGAACACGAACACTCCCAATGCACTCTCATCATCTCAACTTCCTCCTCTACACAAGATGCAGCTTACACAACCTGGCACCAGAAACTCCCTCTCCTGCCCTTCTGCAGCTTCACCTGTAAGGGCCCTGAATGTACTAAAAGACCTTCAGTGTCCAGAGCAGCCTCACCTGCAGCTCTGCTCAAAGCCCCTGCCCATGGGGTTTGGGGAGGGTGTGTTTGCATCTAAGCTCAGCCCCGAGTTCCCAGGCCCTGAGCTATGTTAGAGAAGTAGTAGTCTCTGGCTGTTCTTCATTGATCTTAACCTGTAGGCTGGTTCATCAGCTTGACCTCAGGCTTGCCTTGCCTTATCACCACAGAAACACCTGGCAATCACTGGGCCTGGTCCTGACCCAGTTTGACTGCAAGCTACCTTATCACCATGAGCTTGTCCAGCTATCTCAATTCTTGGTGAAATCTAGATGCTATGCCAGGCCTGCCTGGCTCTCTGTGGTCAGGTACTGTGGGAATGGGCCATGCCCCATGAAGGCCCTGGCTGCTGGCCTCAGGACAGCCCCCACAGCTCTCCTTGTCCTGGTGTGCAGCCAGCCCTTACTGCACCCTGACATCAGCTCTCCTGGTATGACTGCCA
The DNA here is from genome assembly GCF_027477595.1 of Haemorhous mexicanus. NCBI lineage: Eukaryota > Metazoa > Chordata > Aves > Passeriformes > Fringillidae > Haemorhous > Haemorhous mexicanus. The sequence continues at coordinate 26,178,435 of NC_082346.1, forward strand.
GGACAGCTGCACCATGAATGGCATCAGGGAACTCAACTTGTTTAAAAATAGCTGTGAGGAAAATGCTATCAGTTACTTTTACCTGCATTGCTTCCCCAGCACATGTGTGTGTAATCCCAGAAATGGCATATAGACACCATTAAGGTGGTAGAATAAAAGCCACAGAAACCATGGAGTACTGAAGACTGCTGCCAAGAATGAGCTCTGTCAGGCTAGATCAGGCTTCACTATCCAGCTCAGAAACTCATCTCAGAGCAGCTTCAATCAGATGTGTCAGCCAGAAGCCTCTCATCTTACTGCATGTGCCTACCATATCAGGTCTCACTGTGACCATACAGATGGAGCTTTGCTGATTCCCAGAACACAAGACCCAGCTAAACCTGCAGGGGTTTTTCTGCAGGGCTTTTTTTTTTTTTCCTTAAAAACTCTGTTGCTCCTGATTGCATCTCTATGTCCCAATACTTTGTGTATTTTCCTAAAATCACGGGTCCTAGGTTCCCATTGCAAGGAATTCTATTGTCTACCTTAACATCTGTGGAAATAAGTGAAGAAAGCCTTTAAGTTTAAACTAAAAGTTGTCTTGTCCAGATATTAGTACATTTAAGAGTTTCTTTTAGTGACAAGATGGTGCTGCAGAGCAACCTCTTTTCAGAGGTAAAGAAATCCCAATGCATTCCATCTCTGTAGTAGCATGCTACTGATTAACTTTTGTTGTTGTTCTCATCCTCCCAAACCTCTCATTGCTCTGCAGTCACTTTTTTTTTTTTTCTTGTTTGGTTTTTTTTTTGGCTAAAGCATGAAGTGGACTATAGGCCATTGACTTCTAGTTCACAGCACAACCATATTTTTTCTATTTTTCTCACATTATAACTGAATGACTTTCTAGCCAATACCCTACTGTTTCTAGGCAGGTAACACAGCAGTATTAAGGGCCCTGACATAATTTTTGCTCTGAAGTAACAACTTCCCTACCTTGATTACTGCATAGCCAAGTAATAGCTTCTTGGGAGGTCTCCCCTGATTAAAGCAAGGCTATGAAGATGGAGAAGAGTCTGAAGGGGAAGCCATACCAGGTATGGATGAAGTCACTTGGTCTTTCAGCCTGGAGAAAACTGAAGGGACCTCACCCCTCATAGTGGTCTTTAATACCCTCACGAGGGGAAGCAGAGAGGCAGGTACTGATCTCTTCTCTTTAATGACCAGTGCCAGGCAGAGTTGTCAGCAGAGATTTAGGTTTGATATTAGAAAAGAGTTCATCACCCAGAGGGTGTCTGGGCACTGGAAAAGGCTGCCCAGGGAAGTGGTCACAGCACAAGCTTGACAGAGCTCAAGAAGTGTTATGACAATGTTGTCGGGCACATGGCATGACTCTTAGGATATCCTATGCAGGGCCAGGAGTTGGACTCGGTGATCTATGTGGGTGCCTTCCAACTCAGGACATTCCGTGGTTCTGTAAATCATTTCCGAATCACCGTTCGTTTGTGCCAGTGTATCAGACCCGGGGCCCTGAGGCTGGCTGCTGGAGCAGGTGATGCCTCTAAACGCTGCTCTGAGCTTTTTCCCCGGTAGCAGATGACCCACGGCACGCACGGCCCCATTGCTATTCTAAAGCTCCCTCCTCTCGGTCCGGGCCCGCAGCGGCTCCAAAAGCACAGCACTGGGGCAGAGCCAACAGGGCTCCCCAGCAGCGGCGAGACTGCGGAAAGCGCTCCGAGCTCACCGGGCTCTCGGGGCGTGCAACGCCCGATGTGCGCAGGGCGATGCCGTGACCCCCACGAGGCGTCCGGCCAGCAGCCGGCACAGCGGCCGGAGTGACCCGGAGCTAACGCTGGCCCCACATCCCGGGACCGGAGGGAAGAAGGGACCTTGGTCTCTTCTCGCCCTTCACACCCACGGACGCGGTGGGGGGGCCGGCCCAGCACTGCTCTACCGCTGCCGCGGCGCCGATTGGGCCCGGCCGGCTGCCGTCCCCGCGGGGGTGTCTGGGAAGGAGAGATCATGGCGGCGGAGCCGAGCAAGACGGAGATCCAGACGCTCTTCAAGCGGCTTCGGGCAGCGCCGGCCAACAAGGTAGCGGGGAGAGACCGGGGTCCGCCGGACTGTCTGTGCCGGGCTGTCGCACTGCGGCCGTGGCCTGCGCTCCGACTGGGCCCCGGTGGGCTCCGGGCCGCGCTGCGACGGCTGTTGGGGCGGCCGGGCAGGGGCCCTTGCGGAGCGCCTGGGCAGAGCGGCCGGGGCCGCCGAGCTGTGGCAGGGGGTGGCGGAGCGGCAGAGCCGTCGCTTCAACCTGGCTGTCCCTCTGCCTTCGCTTTAGTCGTGCTTCGACTGCGGCGCCAAGAACCCGAGTTGGGCCAGTATCACCTACGGGGTCTTCCTGTGCATCGACTGCTCCGGCGTCCACAGGTCCCTGGGCGTACACCTCAGCTTCATCAGGTGCGTGGGGAGCGCGGTACCGCCGGCAGGCCTGGAGCAGCCACCCCGCCTCGGGTGGGAGCACGCCGGGATTGGGAGGGAAGCCTTATCGCGGAGCGATCACCTCGGGGGTTACGAAGCTTGCTCGCAGGGGGTTCTGGGTCACTCAGCACTTCCAAAATGGGGTTTCCAAAGCACCTCAGGTGGAACGTCGGGCATGTTGCTTTCGCTAACCTTGCAGAAACGCTGTCTGGATTTAGCATTGTCGGATGAGAGACGAGAGTGTGGTGCGTGAATCTTGCCAGTGAGGCAGCAGTGTGGTGTACGTAATTTTTCGTAATGCTGAGCAAGGCAAAAAGAGGAATATTGTTTTATCTTTTTGGTATCAGCCTAATGGGGAAGATGGTGTTGGCTTTTCAGCCTACTTCTTGTTTTCAGTACTTGTAAAAATTAGCATTTTAAGTTAAGAGAACTGCGACCTTTACTTGTTAGGAGAGAAGTTGAGTAACTGGTATGAGACACTCTGTGTCCCTTAGCTTTACTTGGATGTATTCTCGGTTGCTTTGTCACGTGTTTTGACCTGTGGGACGGGCTGAATACGAGTCTCTCATGTTGTGGTGAGATCACATGTAGAATGAAAGTTCTTGGCTGTGCTTTTGTAGCTCGAGCTCTGCCCTCTAAACAAGCAGTACAAGGGAGAGATCCTTAAAATTTGGATAAAAGCTGGTCTTTTTCCTCACTTTGAAAGTTGAAATTAATTTTTTAGAGGAGCAAAGAAATTGCCAAGATGTTCTTTCCACCTTTGCCTCCTACACTTTGGAGTAGTAGTGAGATACCTTGCTATTTTAGGCCAGAGCTCAGTTTTGCATTTGGTTTGCCTGGTCTTTATTAATAGAAATAATTGGTTCTCACACAGGTCCACGGAGTTGGATTCTAACTGGAACTGGTTCCAGCTGAGGTGTATGCAAGTGGGCAGTAATGCCAACGCGGTGAGGAGCCTCTGTAGGCATTTTGCTTGCTTTCCCTCTTGCTAATCTACATCCTCTGTTTCTTGGTTTTTGGTTTTTTTTTTTGTGTGGCTTTGTTTCTTGGTGGTTTTTTTTTTCTTTATGTGGCTTTCTTGGTACCAGTCTGACCTGAAATGTGTAATGAAGGGGGGAATTTGTCAAGTGTGTTTGGAAGTCAGACTGTGACCTTTGCATGCGTTGTTTTCTGATGTGCAGATCTCTCATTTTTTTGCACCTCATTTAAATGAGAGGCATAGCCTTCTTAAATGAGGGAAGTTAATAGCACTTATCAGTTTGAAAGCTCATGCTCAGCTTTGTGACTCAGAATCATCTCTCTGTAGAGAAGGCGGATGATTTTCATAGGCCCCTGGAGTGAGACTTCTTGTAGAAAACTGATCAATGAATGGTTGGTTTATCCTGTGTTCTCAGTTTTTCATCCTCTGTCTCTAGGAAGTTTTCTTTTTTTGTTGAGTTTGTCTAGTGCTTGCTTGAGTATGATCTAGCAGTCAGGAGACTGAATATTCCTCTCTTTTCAGACTGCTTTCTTCCGCCAGCATGGCTGTACCACCACAGATGCCAATGCTAAATATAACAGTCGAGCTGCCCAGATGTACAGGGAGAAGATCCGGCAGCTGGCAAGTGCTGCCATGGCCAAGTATGGCACTGAGGTAAGTCTGAGAGCTCTGGAGTGCTAGATGGGTAGTGCTGGATGCTGAATCTTGGAGGATACCTTCTTTTTTCCCTCTCCTCTCTTTAGTTGCTTATAGATGGACTGAGTGGAGCCCCTGGGCACTCCCCTGAGAAGAGCGATGCTGATTTCTTCATGGAGCACACACAGGTGAGAAGAGCTGCCTAAACCAGGCAGCCTTAATAGGTCTCCAGTAGCCAGCTGTTCATACAGGAGCAGTCCCACTTAGCTTGGAAGGACTCTAAATTGTATAATTAATCAGTAGTAATGTGGAGGAAGTCAGATTCAGTCATCTGCCTGGGACATAGTCACAGATCTAAACAGTCTCTGTAATATCCATGTCCTTTGTTTTTGAGACCGTCTTTAGTTTCAAGAACTCAGAGCTACCACCTATGCCCTGGAAGATGCTTTGTGTGTTGTGTTAATGCTTAGTTTCTTTGTACAGTTAAAGCAAGGACTAACAAAGCTATTACTTTGAACTTCTGGTTTAGAAGAAACTTTTCAGTGCATAGACCCTGGTAAACCGAATTTGGGCACCATGCCAGGCAGACTTTCTCAGGTAGTGCAAGAATTTGCTATTTGGGAAATAGATTTTTTCCAGGAAAACTCATTCACACTTTCTCCCATATTTAAACTGGGAAGTCTTCACATTGGCCAGCTTGTCAAATGATTCCGTCATTCCTCCTGGCCTTACATTCAGCTTAGCTTCTTTTTTCTTGTTTTCGTTTTTGTCCCTGCTAAGGGAATGTGGACTCGTCCATATGTTATGTTCAAGGAAGGCATAGTCTGAAGTTTGGAATAAGTTTCCTTTGGCCTAAAATGGAGTACAGGTCACTAAACCTGTAGTAAATTCAGGATTGTTTGGTTCATTCATCTTCTGGAAGTAACTAGAATGAGTATCTCCTTGCAGTCTTCCAGTACCTGGGATGTAGCAGATGCCAGCCAGAATCCTGCCCAGTCTTTTCCAGAGATGGAAAAAGCAGCAAAGTCACCAGAAGGCAGTGAAGTTTCAAGTGAGTTCTTTACTGAATAATTTTTCCAAGAACCTGCCTTCATTTCCAGGAGAATACAGTTCTGTACCACTGTTGGAAGGGCTGAATTTATCCTTTGGTTCAGGCCTGAAGGAGGGAAGTTCTGCACACTCTTATGTTGTTTAGTTAAATTAGTAGAGAATTCTAAAAACACTGCTTCATTTGGGCTCATTTCTTCACTTTTCCTGAAATGTACACAACACTGTTTTGGGGATTAGCTGCCCCATTTCCCTGCTTTCAGACATTATTTGTCTAAACATTCTTCTCTACCCCTTGAATTTGGTCTGAAAATGACAGTAGGCTAAAAAAATTTCTAGGGTGAAGGACAAGGAAACCAAGAACCTGGGGGCAAAACTGTAAACTTGTATATTTCCCTGCAGAGTGTTTGCTTTCTTGTACTGTGTTAAGAAGAGTGCAGAAGGAATAATTTGATCTCTGGAGACTTAAATTTGTTTTGCTTGGGAAATTGCATATTTCAAGCTGTATCTGGATTTATTTGTGGGGGCAGAGGAGCTAGGAGAGATGAAGTGGAGCTGTGAACATACTGGAAAGAAAAGGGTTGAGCATCAATCTGCTGAATGTTCTCTTCTGGTTTTGTACCCACAGATCCCAGCCAAGGTCCATCCATTGACTTGTTGAGCACATCTCCTAAGGCTCCTCTAGGTAAGGCTCTTCTCTCTCAGATCAGTCTTGCTCTTATACCCACTGCTCAGTAGTAAGCTCAGTGAAGTTGGAAGCAATGAGCCAGTTTCCAGAATGTCTAAACAAGCTTATCTCCCTGTTGAGCCAGTACTTAGGATGTTCCTGAAACCCAAAACAAAGTCACAGTTTTCTGGAGGTTTCCTACTTGTTTGGATAATTCTTGCTTTCCCAAAAGCATGTTTTCCTGGTTTTGAGCTTTGGACAAAACTTGGCACTTGCATATCTAGAACTTGGGTATCAGGGCCACGTTGCTGGTTTTTTTTGTTTGTTTCCCCACAGAACCTTTGGAGGCAAATGAATTTTTAACTTTCAGAATAATAGGGATTTGTATCTAATTCTCCCCTGCCATTACTATCCTGGCTGCACACAGAACATCTAGCTGGAGCTTCTTCCCTTACTGAGAGCGTGCTCCTAGCCCACAGTGGGTTCATTCTGGTTGGAAAGCCTGTGTCCTCAAGTGTCTGTTTATTCCCCATGTTTTACGTCTCTTCCTCAGACATGTCCATGTATCTGTCAACACAAGGGGCCGCTCCTGCTGGAGGTAACTGGCTAACAGCGGGCCTGCGCTGGCTGCTTGTGACAACTCTGCTTGCCCCTCCTGAGATTCTGCCTTCAATTCTAACTTTAGCTTCCTGTGCTTAGAGGGAGAGAAAAAGACAAAGCTTATATTGTTGCATTGAGATCTAAACCAGATATGTCGTATCTGTAAAGAGACCTTATTAACATTTCTGTTAAATGTTTCCTGAAATATGAAAATCTCCAAACATAAACCCAAACAACATCGATTCAAGTGTTAGGAACAGCAAGTGGAAAACAGTTTCAGATCATATGAATGTTTTGAATCCCCTTTTTTTAAAAAGACTTATCATAAGACTAGAAAAGATAAAAGAAAAGGTGTCAAGAATAATTTATGGGCTAACAAAAGTCATGTCGCTGTGGAAAGTCAGGAGACACACACACACGCACACAAAATAAAAGCCCAAAAAGAGCAGTAAAAGATTTTGGACTTACCTATAGGAAGCTGGAAAATGCTTTGGGCAGTCCTTCTCTGCTTTGTTCTTAGACTTTTCCCCAGACATCTGCTGCTTGGCTGGCCCTTGTCTGGTTTTACAAGTGTGGCATGCCCTCAAGTGTGACAAGTGCAAGGTGTTGGGGGACCTGTTGCTTTTACAGCTTGCTGCACTTCAGGTCCATTTGTTTTTGTATGTTCATGTAAACACAACTTCAGAGTTCTTGCTGCTTTATCCCTAAGGCATTGGTGAGGCTCTGACTTTCACATGCCTCTGAAGCTGCATTTTCTTGAAATTGTGTGTGGGATAAACCTAGTCTTTTTCTAACTACCCTGATACCTGCTGCGTAACATTCAGAGGAGTTTTTCACAGTTCTTAATTCAATTATAAGTTGCTCCAGAAATGGACATGCTTCTTTAGGCTACCAGCCTGCAACTGTGGAGCTTCTATGTGCATCTCTCTTGGCTGGGTGAAGTCACCCAGGCTTTTGATGTGAAGATGCATGGTGTGCCCTGGACGCTACTGCAGCTGGACTGTGGTGGATGTTCGTGTGGGCTACTGTCTAATTTTGGCCTCTTCAGTTGATTCCCTTCTGCTTACTTGCTGCTTCCCTCCTTTTGCAGAACTTAAATCCTCCCTCATTGGAAAGAAGAAGCCGGGAGCTGCCAAGAAAGGGGTATGTCTGAGCTCTTTTATGGTGGGGAGGTAAAGCATGTCTTGCTTTTCTGCTGTCCTTTCCCTGATTCTTGCTTTCTGCTTAACAAAGCTGTAGAGATCTGCTTGGGGGAAAGGAGACCTTAAGCAGCCTGTATATTATTGCAAAAAAAAATTATCATTACTGGTTGTGGTCTGAAACATATGTGGTTGATCTCTAAGTGTTGGCCACTGATGGATTAACTCTTGAATGTTCTTCCATACTGTGTTGCAAACTCTTTTGGGTCTGTAGGCTGTGACTACACAGGGAGACTGAAGGCCTCACAGGTGCAGCAAGAAGTAGGATTCAGGTTTTCCTCTACAATGAACAATCTAGGAGGAAGAACTCATAGGATATTGTTCTTGTTTTTAAGCTGGGTGCAAAAAAAGGTCTTGGAGCCCAGAAAGTCAGCAGCCAGAGCTTCAGTGAGATTGAGCGGCAAGCCCAGGTGGCAGAACAGCTGAGGGAGCAGCAGGCAGTGGAGTCCAGGAAACAAGCCGAGGAGTCCATGTAAGTGCCCTGTTTGGGATGGGTACCTTGCATACCTAAGGCAGAAGTAGTGTGAGGTTAATGCTGCTCACCCTAGGACCACCAAATGTGACTACAGAACATACTGCATGAGAGGAAGAGCAGTAGCTGTATGCCAGTATGGCCCTTGCAGTAGGGCACAAGTTATACTGCTGTATTTTATTCAAATTAGCATTCCTGGAAGACGGTAGGGAGCAGATACTTCTGTATTGTGTGTTTCCGTTCACCTTTGGACAGGACTGAAAATGCCAAAGGCTGAACTGGATGGATCATTCTGGGTGCAGGGGTGGGGCGACGACAGACATTGTGATGCTTACAGCAAGGAAATCATGGTTAGCTAAAGAAGACTGGAATCCCAGTGGAGAAGATGGCAAAACAAGCAATAGCTTTTGTGCAAGGATATTTGGCAGAACTGTTGTGAAAGTGGCTGTTTTGAAGGGTGGTTGGGGTTACTTAATCACTTGTTCTTCTATAACAAGGGCAGCAGGGGAGGGTAATGAGCTGGCACCCACCATGGCTCTTTCCCTTAGAGTCACCTCAATGCGACTGGCTTATCAGGAACTGCAGCTTGATCGGAAGAAGGAAGAGAAGAAACTCCAGAACCTTGAAGGGAAGAAACGTGAACAAGCAGAGAGACTGGGCATGGGATTGGTGTCCAGAAGGTATTTGGCTGTAGATGGCATAGTATAGACAGGCATCTTGGAACTACTCTGCTGTGGAAAAGTTTCTTGAAGGCAGTGGTTTACTTTTGTAAGGAGATGTGTTAAAGTGCTCATATGCTGTTCTCTGACTGAAAATGCTTTGGGCCCCAGAAGAAATAGGGACTCAGTTCAAAGGTTCTAGTTCTCATTTGAGAACACAGATATGTGTGGCTTGTCAGTGTGTAGCACTAGAGCTCTGCGGCTTGACAGGTGTCCCCTTGTAGAATCCTTCCTTTAAGAAGGTAGCTCAAGACTTCTGAAGGAGCATAGATAAGTGATGAAGGGGGCTGACATCCCCCAACTCTCCCTCAAAACAGGTGTTACCTGCCCTGCCTGTGAAGGCCAGGTTCAGTTTTGAGGCAGACTGATTGTAGGGACTGGATGCTGTCAGACCCATCAGCCCTGACTCTGCCTGTTTGTTGTGCTAGTTCTGTTTCACACTCAGTGATGTCTGAGATGCAAGTAATTGAGCAAGAGACGCCGCTGGTAGCAAAATCTTCCCGCTCCCAATTGGACTTGTTTGAAGATGGTGGAAGCTTCACATCCGGACCCCCCAAGTAAGACTTAGCTTTAGTGTAGTCTTTGCTTATTCCTGAATTTTATGTCTGGCGTAAATTACCTATTTTTGGTACCTAGGTACAAATACAGTCCCTTCTCATTTGAAGATGCATTTGGCTCACGATGGGAAACGGACTCTTCATGGGGTATGGACAAAGAGGAGGAACCGGAGGTGACTGTTTCCAGCATTCGGCCGGTTTCAGAGAGGTAAAGTGCTTGCCACTGCTAGTGTACCTTGTGCCCTTGTGTCAGGGACGGAGGATAGGTGTGGGAGCTATGGCATAGATGCTGCTGTAGCAGGAGCCTCATGCTGACTTGCACAAGCACAGACAAGCCTACGAAAAAGGGCCTCAACACTTCTTTGCCTGTCATGTCTGTAAGTTTATACAGCCTTTGTGGTCCTTGAGTGATGACTGTCCTGAGATGGGGAGAGGAGAGCCCCAGTGCAACTAAAACTTAAGGATGACTTGCTTTCCTTTGATTAGATGAGGTCTGAGACAGAAGTCTTGATTCTTTACTGCATTGAGATGTCTCCTCTTGTTTCCTCAGACCCACCAGTAGGCGGGAGATTGAGAACAGGCCATCCATGGTGGAATCCAATGAAGCTCGGCAGAAGTTTGCTGGGGCTAAAGCTATCTCTTCAGATATGTTTTTCGGGCGGGAGGCAGATGCTGAGGTAGATGCATTCTGCAGTGTTTACACTGGTACAGCTTTGGCTTTTACCTACTCCTGTTTGCTCAGGTCCTACTTTGTTCCCTTCCTGTACAACATTTTTGTTTTGTTTTCTGCTGCAGTATGAAGCCAGATCCCGACTGCAGCAGCTCTCAGGCAGCAGTGCCATCAGCTCTGCAGACCTGTTTGGAGAGGCTGACAATGTGCACTCAGGTCTGTTAGCACTCAGTGGGTTGAGGAGGGGGCACCTTTGGATGACCTAAACTGGAGGGGATCAGGGTGCTTTCTGGAGCTGAGGGACTCTGGGCTAACTCCTTCTGTTTCTTGTAGGTGGTGTGTCTATTGGAAATGTCCTGCCTGCAGCTGACATTGCACAGTTCAAGCAAGGAGTGAAATCAGTTGCTGGCAAGATGGCTGTCCTGGCCAACGGGGTGATGAACTCCCTTCAGGTGAGTTTACATTATGGCAACTTGAGAAAGGCTGTTGTCACGTTCAGGGACTTTCACCGTAACCCGGCTTCCATTGGAATTATCACTATCTTCTCAAATTATGTGGAAAGTCCCAGCTAGACACCTGTCTTTTGCAGCTGTTGACTGCAGTACAATAGCTGAGCAATTGCAGGGAGCCAGTGAACTTGGCCACCCTTACCTTCCTGCTGCACAAGAGACCTTGTCATGTCAGATACACCTGCTCCCACAAATTCCAGGCAGAATTTTAGAAGTCAAGGTCATTTTACCTTCTGCCTTTGTATAGTGTCCTGTCTAGATAACCTCACACTGCATTATATACCAAACCCCCCAATTTCTTGTTATCTGTCTCTGGATTTTGCACAAAGGTGTTGTAGCAAGGTGTCTCTGTCTGTTTCCTCCTTAGGATCGTTATGGTTCATATTGATGACCCAGGGACTGCAAGGGGAAGCCAGCAAGAGGCACTGATGCCACCTTTGCCTGGAGTAAACTCCACAGGATTGTCTTATTTGTCTGGGTTGGGTGGGGAGGGGAGAAGGTAAGCGGAGGGCGTCAGGACATGGCTGTGCCCAGGATGCTTTCTGAATATCTCTGGATTCCACTCTATTAAAATTCAATGTGCCCTCCTACCCACTGCTATCTACTAGCCAGTGGAGACAGGCCTTCTTACAGGGTTAACCTCATTGCTGTAAAAGATACGACAGAAACTCCTGGGCTGCCCTCATCAGTGCTCCTTTCCTTCTTTGGCCCATACCTTAGCTCATCAAGTGACAGAGAAAAGGGGAATGCTATTTTTCTGAACATCATGTGACATGACTGTTTTTTGTTCTGATCACTGCTCCCAATCCATGGTGCTGTGGAGTCCTCTGTATTTGCAGGGTTTGCCTTTTGCTGTGATCTAGTCCTTTTTACTGTCTTCTAAACCAACATAGATGAATGCGGGAGAAAAAAAAAAAAAATCAAAGATTATTTTTTTAGCTTCTAACTACATCATCAGCAAAAAAGGCCCAGGTAAAGAAGTAAAGAAATTCACTGGATCCCTGGTTTATTTTGTTGCCCAGGTTTGGATCAGATCAAAGTACTGAGCCTCTGACTTAATGATGAAATGCAGCAGTGAGGACGTTTAGTCCTGTTCAGTTTAGTCTCTGGTTTTAACAAGAGTGCTTTTCTCTTCCTTGGACTATGGTGTTGAGGACTAGGTAGTAAGAAGAAGGGTGGTAAAGGGCTAGTTACACATTGTTAGGCAAAGAGATGCTGGGGCTGTTTGTTTTGGAGATTTCTGTGACTGGGAAGAGGCTTAGAGGCTTGCATGGTTTTCACTTCTGCTGTCCAGTTGAGAGGCTGTGGCAGCTACTCGGCTGCTCTGTGCTGATATTTCACTTTGGTGGGGCATGAGGGGGATAATGGTCAGGTCTTCCTGTTCTTTGTCTCTGTGCTCTGACACAATTGTGTCAATGTCACAATACCCACAGCAGGCTGGGGCTGCAGCGGGCAGTGGTGTGGCTTCAGGGTGTGGTGGCGGTGCAGGCACTCAGGGTTGGGGCCGGCACCTTCCCCGGCCGAGGGGAGGGGTTCCTGGGGCCCTGGAAGATGCTAGGGCATTGGTCCTGCCCACTGGTTAGTGCCCCCCCGGAGGAGGGGCTGGGGCAGCCCAGAAGACCCGAGAACCCAGACGCAGCAGAGGCCTGACACAGCATGCTTTATTGCCAGGCTCTCACAGCCACTCAACAAGCTGGGAGAAAATGTACAGATAATAAATAATTTAACTTACAATAAATAAATAACCCTGCTGGCACCCTGCTACAAGCTTTGGGTTACCAGCCCTCATGGCCTGTGCTGTAGCACTTTATGACCAGGAGGAGCAAGGAGGCTCCCAAAGAAGCATGAGAAACTGAAGTTCCCCCTGAAATAACTAGTCTGTGCAAGCTGGAGTGCAGGAGCTGGGCTGGACAAAGCGTTCGGGTCTGTGGAGGTTTAAACTGCTGAGTTGGTTGCCATTAATGCAATGTGATGCTACTTATTTTTCTAGTTTTAAGGGCTACACTGCTGCTCCAACAATACCAATATTTACAAAAAACCCCAGCTTGATCTCATTTGATGACTGCTTCATTTTCCCTTAGTGCTTCTGCCCACCTAGCCCCCAGTAGGAGGTCTATATGCTTGCAAGCTATACGACCTGTGGCCAAGGAATTTAACAACCCTCTCCCTCTTTTCCAAATCCTCTGAAATTCACTTTTCCAAATGACCGTAATATGCTGTTGGAGGGATGGGGAGACCTCACAGAAGGGCACTTAGTACAGCAGCGGAGCCAGACAGCACCATGCAGTACTTACTGCAGTCTAGCTTTGCTGTGTTTGCTTTGGCAAGTCTTTGACACATGGAGGAGAAAGCACAAAGCAGAGACAGGTTGCATGGCAATATCTAAGTGTCCCTTTTTTAGGAACCTCAGGAATTTCCTTACCTTTGATCATATGCAGATGCAGCTTTACTGGGAATAATAATGGAACACAAGTGCAAAGCTGCTGCTGTCGATTTAACCACTCTGTTATCTGGGCCAAATCTGAGCAGAGCTACACAACAGATCTCTGGCAAGCAGCCTGTACTAGCGCTCCTGCTGCTTCAGCACCTGCAGAACTGGGAGGGAGCACCCCGGAGAGAGCATACCCGGCTGGTTCCAAGCAGGGCCAGAGCTGGCGGCTGCTGGCTTGTCTTGCCTGCCAGCAGAGGGAAGCATAACGCTGTAGCTGTAAATGGCTTCTGTAGAGGCACTATTGCTGCACGGATTTGGAGCTAAGAAAAAGGCAAGTTGTTCCTGGGAAGAGATGGGTGAACCCAGCACTGGGGATTAGCACAGCAACACACACAATGCTGATGTAGACAAAACCCACTGTTAGAGCAGATGCTCTGGGAGGAGGTGCTATTCCTCCAGTGGGTTCTGGAGAAGCCAAAGATGGGAGAGGTCCCCACCCTCACAGCCTTCAGTTTTCAGAGGAGTCTGTCTCTTCATTGGAGCCTTCACTCTCAGCATCCATTTTTCGACGATGGTGTAGAGGTCTCCAAGGTGAATTAATCCTGGGTGAGTTACGAACTGGCATATTTGCTGTGTCTGCACTGGAGCTGGCAGGACCAGAGACAGAAAGCCCTGAAACCTGAGCTACCCTGAAAGAGAAAAGAAATATGCTAAGCAGCATGTTGCAAAAACTTCTACTGCAGCACTCTTGGAGTGAACTCTGGGAGAAAGACTTAAAACTAGCACAGGGATGGAAAGATGCTCGTAGCATAGAGGGGGAACTCATTGTACCTCCCAGACTCACTGTGTGAATCTTCTATTTAAACATCTTTTGGGCTGAGCTTGTTCCTTCCAACACTCCTACTTTTCACCATCCAAACAAAATTTCCCTGATCCTTAGAGAATGCTGCTTCCTCTATATCCCTCTTTGAGTCACACTCTTCTCTGCTTTTGAAGACTTTTGTAAGGATTTTGTTAACTGCACTGAGAGGCACCACAAAGAAAGATGCTCTTCCTGTTCAGGTTGCTCTTTTAGCTCCTCTATTGTTTTGTAGTAGAGCAGAGAAATAGGACAGTACTTTATTCCACTCTTCTTTAGCATGCTACCTTTAATCTGTTGCTTTACCTCCTAGTTTAGGCAATTCCACTTACAATTTCTCAAGTTCCTGATCCATGGCAGGGTCCAGAAACAAGTCTCCTTTATCTGGCAGAGCCCCTGGGGAACAAAAAAACAACCAATGAAAGGATCAGCAGAGTTAGGCTATTCATTCTTCAAGAAAAATGTTCAAGCCATAGCAGCATCCACAATCTGACCTGCAAGACAGAAAACACTTTTCCTGATACCTATTAGAGAAATGGATGCAATGTTGAGGATCATAGACCGATAAAGAATGATGATCCATTTGCTGTGTCTTTCAGACATGCTGTAGCTGAGCTCAGACTAAATTGGAGGCAGCTTCAGTAGCCCCACTGCCTACAGCCCTGAGGACTGGCAGTTTTCATTTACTGTACAAAATGAGAGTACTGACTGACAGGGAGATGTCAGTCTATCAACTTTGGGCCTTTGTTCATTGCCCAGTGTAGTCACCAGTACCAGAAGTAATAGATGTGGTGGTATTAGTGCCACAGCCTGAAATGTGCACTATACCACCCAAGGTTATTTATATTATTGTGCCACCTGCCTTTCTTGTGGCCTCCTAGTCTTGGGGATCAAAACACTCCACAGATTTAAGGTTTTTGCTTTCCTTGCAACTCAGGATAGTCAGGCCTGACTCTTGCACATTGCCTACAGGAGCTAACTGTGCATCGATGAACAGTGTTCTAGCATTACTTGCTGTCTGGGTGTGAGCATGAAAGTCTGGGCCAGTGCTTGGGTACCCTCTCAGTGTAAGATCAACAAGCTTATGCTCCTTTTCACTTTAGAAACTCTATTCCAGATAAAGGACGTATAGTTCAGGACTGGAACAGGTGATTGATAATCCTTGCTCTTCTCTGAAAACACTGGGACCTTAGCAGAGCCAGAAAGGAAGATGGGGCTCTTAGGAAAGCCCTCCTTCCTAACGAACTCCACCTTGTATAGGGGTCGTGGGAGAGGGTGATCAGCCAGCACAGAAATTACAGAGAACAGGACAGATTGCCTACTAGAGCCTGGAGAGTACCACTGCCCACCAGGGCAAAAAATCTGTTTGATAATCTATACCAACAGTACAGTGAGAAATGCTCTTTCTAAGGTTTTTCAGGAAAAAATACCTCTGGGAAGGAGCTTTGAATTCCTTATGGGAATGCAATTATGTTTGCTGGCTATCTTACCTTGCTCCTGTTGGAGAGGCTGGCGAGCCACCTGTCCCACAGAGGCAGGCTGGCAGCAGTCATCAAAAATGTAGCAATGAGTGCCTGAAAACTAAAGTAAATTTAGACCAGAACCAATTCCCCCATTTATTTGAGTTCTGGTCTACTCCTCCTGTAAATGTGCAGGAAAGTTTGGCACTGCAAAACAGTGTCAGGAGATCCACAGAAGTGTCCCAGTCTGCTTCTTTTTGTGTGCTCAATTAAAAGAATAAACAACCAAAGCTTAACTTATTTCTAGTAGTTGCAGAGTGCACAGTGAAGACTTTAGGGCTCACGATTTACTTGGGAGAGTTGATAAATGGCACTTGAAGAATTCACAAATCAACATTGACATTGGAGGTACACTGCAGATTCCAGTCTGCTTGGCACACTCAATGGCACTGTCCCAGCCTGAACAAGCTGCTTTAATCTCTATCCCTGTTCCTCAAGAGGAGCTGCTGGCTTTGTGAGACCAAAACCTCTGCCTGAAACTGCTCTCACTGAAGGGTGTTGGGGACCTTGTGATCCCCTACAGACCAAAGACTATTGAAATCACCCTTCAGGAGAGATTAAAAGACACCAGGAAAAGAATCCTCCTTTCCTTGCCAAAAACACGAGCACCTGTCAGACTTGTGGTTGCTGCCCCTCCTCTGAGAGAGGCCTCAGCAGGAGGCTGGCAGAGGGCCAGAGGACAGGCCTACATTAATGGAAAGGAAAACCCACTCACTTTGTAGATGGCACAATGGAGGCTGTGGGCAGGATTTTTTTTTCTTTTCATCTGTTTTCTTTATGCTTGACTAGAAGTGGATTTCATAGGGCAAAGAAAAAAAAGATTTTGCTTGCTACCATCCAGGCATCACCTTCCTCCTAGTGAATACACTGCCTTCTAAGCCTGTTTTCAGAGGGGATTGCAGGGGTGTATTCATGCACCTTTGATACATAATCTGCCCTGCCCCAAAGGAACATTAGCAGTTTAAAGGGTTTGCTGCAAGAAGGGGCTCAGCCAGGGAAGACACACTTTTATTGTACAATGGCACACACCTGTGCAAAAGAAGCAGCCCTCAGGTGAGGTACACATTTTTATTGAGTTTTATCTCTGCAATAAGGGACTGGCAGATACTCAGGCCCAGAAGAGGAAGAGGACACACCAAAAGACACAGAGAGCCATCTACCCTTAATGGCCAGGTGATTTGCTGAATGGAGATGAGCAAAAATGAGTGTTTGGGAACACTCTCACACACAGCCCTCCCTCCCTGCTCCTGCCATTTAAATTTATCTCCTGGATACAGTCTTGTCAAACAAAAAAGCCATTTCTGTTCATCTTCGTAGGAGAAGGAAGAGCACAAGCAAGGCATATGGGGGAAACATGAAACTGTGGGTAAATTATGGATGGATTACATACTGTCCTTAGCCAATGTAACACTGCTTCCCTGCTCCAAACCAGCACAACATAGACACAAGCAGTGAGGTGCTGGTTGGTAATCCCTGTGGTTCCCACAGCAGTGTGGTACAGATTTTTGTAGTAGCTTATATTTTATGATCAGATTTTCAGCAGGCCACAGATAGCTACTAGCAAGATCACACAACCTTGAGGGAAGATGGGGAAGAGCTGGGAAACACCAGCTTTTAACCTTTCAGCCAAGGAGACACCAGAGGTTTTCCATTAGGTGTGCCTTCTTTCCTTATAGATGAGAGCAGCCATTTAAAATCTGCACGAGCACAAAGGGCTAAAACATAGGATGACACGAAATTCCACAGAAATACAAATTGACTGAAAATCTAGAGCTGTATCATTTAGAGAAGTCTTACCTAGGGCTCGATTGATGCCCTGGTCCTTTGCAAGAGCCATAAGGAATCCATAGAAAGTCATTCTCTGAACACCACTCAGCATTTCCTTCACAAGAGCAGAAGGTGGGCAGCTAGGAAAAGAGAAACAGAGATAATCTTGTCTTCTAAATTACAATCTTTTTTTTCTAAAACTCAGCTCAAAATCAAGAAATAAACCCTTTCACCTGGTCTAACACTGTAAGGTTGCCCTGACTCAGTTTAAAATGAAGAGCCACCAGCTTGCTTATTGAGCACTGGATCTGCTTCCCATTTGCTAAGCAAGATCTTTGCCTGGGGGACAGCCCTAGGAACAGTCTTACTTGTCTTCATCCCAAGGACAGTGAGAAAAGCCTAGATTCACTCAGAGGTATACACATCCCAACTCTTAGCATGTTTTTTTCCTCTGGGAAAAATCCTCTGGGAAATACTTGCTTTCAGAAGTCAATAAACTTTCAAAGAAGTGTTAAGTTTGGAAAAGACTAAGACCACTAAGTCCAGTCAGTGGTTAATGGAGCAATGCTGTGTTCACCACTAAACCATGTCCCTAACTGCCACATTACACATTTTTGAACACTTTCAGCCATGCTGTTATCACACTATTATCAGTGATAGTCATCCAAGGGGCAAGAAATCCTCTCCAATGATAGCCTAAATATGTCAGAGAACACTATTTAGGTGAGGACTAAATTAGCATATCCCCTTCTACACTCACCTTAATCCCTGGTCCTGAGTTCTAAGCAGTATCTCCATGGTGATTCTTGCTCTTGACCAATACTCCTCGAAGGATTTAATGCAAAATCCAACTGCCTCATAAAGAGGTGTAATGGTAACGATGGGAGATGTGGGGGTGGGCTGGTGATTCCTCAGGCAGAAGTGGTTACCAAAGCCTGAGTATTGAGCTACTGCATGAAAGGCTAGGAATGGCTCCCCTCATAGTGCTGTGCAAAGCCTGACCTACCAGATGGGCCCACAGTACTCTTCCCATCTGAAGTTCTCAGGACATACAGGGAATGTAGATCTTTTGTTGTTTAAAAGAACAAAAAAACCAGTTCAGCAGTAATTTTGTGGATCACAAATCCGGATTTGGAAACCTAAAGTAGCAATCAGGTGGAACTTGTTAAGAGTTATTGTCCTGAGTTTTGTGTTTCTAGACCATGACCTTCTCTAAAAAGGCAAAGTTTTTCAGGTAGTGAGAATATGATCAAAGTGTCTGTCAAAGCTATACAGTAAAGTCTGGTGTTGCTCCATCCTAGCTAAAGCTAATCTTGTGCCTGGATCTGTAGCTGGAAACCAGCTCCAACACAGGCTCGGGTACAGACTGACAGTGTGAACTCTCCTAGGTACTAAGGCATCATACACCATTCACCCAAGGGGGCTCTTTCAACTCCCAAGAATGCAACTGCACTTGTTTATCCCCTCTAGCAAACTCATGATGGATCTCTCCTTGATGAGAGTGTCAATACAGAAGTGAGATGGAGAGCAGAGACCCAAATCCATCTATTACTTCAAGAATCAGTTCAAACCCCATGTTTCTTTGGTCCATGAAATTGTTTCTCTCATTCGGTTAAAGCTGTTCAGCTATGATGTTTCCCTTCATACTTCTTCAGTGAGAGCCATCAGGGAATATCATCTTGTTCAAAGGCCTCTCTTTCTTCACAGTTCCAACCTTACAAAGGGTCTCCAGAGACAGAGACTTCAAATTCGTATTTTAGACTCCATTCATACCTGTATTTTGATCTGTCACACAAGGACTCCAGGCACTGGTAGAAGAGAGATGCCTCTACTCCTTCAAGTGGGTTGCAGTCATTTGGGGGCTGGCGCTGCCGATGCTGCCCAGAGGATGATGTTGGCACAATCACAGTATTTGGATTCTTACCAGCCAGCAGATCTTGATAAATGGCAGCCACACTTTCCAGGAACTCTAAAAGAACAGAAAGCTGTTTAAAACTCAGCGTTGTAACCAGCAAAGCATCCTCCTGACCTACCAGACTGTGGCTTAAACTGTTGTTCTGTGTTGTACATAGCACTAACTGGAAATAAACACAATTCTACGGCATCCTGCAGGTTCAGAACAGATATTATGCATGCCCATACAGCCATTTCCATAGAAGTTGCTATCTTCTTCTTATTAGGATGATTATGAGACGTCATTCACTCTGTTGAGAAGATTCATCTCAAAGGAACAAAGCCTAGCTAGCACATTAAAAAATAGTGAAGCATGAAAGCTAATGTAAAACACAAAACTAGTTTGTGAAGTCTAAAATGTTTTCCTTCTCTACCTCTTGCCACTGATTTAGAACTCATCCAAGTTGGGAGCAAACTGCATTGAACTGCAACAGGAAGAAAGGGAGCATGATAGGGCTCCAGGCTGTATATCAGCTTGCCTCCATGCTGCTCCAAAGTAAATATAACACAGGATCTAGAAGAAGGGCCAGGGCAGGTCAGGGCTAGAGTTGGCAGAAAGCCTCTCCCCAGGCTCCTCATACTACCCACTGTTTACTGCAGGAATCTAATTTTAAACAAGTCTGTTTATGCATGTGGTCAGCAGTTTACAAATCTAGATTCCATTTGGAGTGGTTTGCATGTGTGTGGGTTGGTGGGAGAGTGCATGAGAGGCTGCGTGTGTGCACTGTGCCTGGGTGAGCAGGACAGGGATGGGATCTCTCAGAGTGTGTACACAAGAATGAGCTTGCCAGGACTCCAGTGGCATTTAAGTTCCAAGTGAATGGAAGTGCAATGCTGTGCATGAGGTGGGTGGAGAGGAAAGTCAGGATGTCAGCAGGCCCTGAGGCTGTGCTGAGGTTCTGCAGCTCCATGGAAATATTTGTTATATCAGAGAAAACTTTCCAAACACATTTTCTGTCCCTGACTGAAGGCATTACAAGCCTGGTTCTGCCCAACTCAAAATCACCATTTTGAACTGGTTTTTTACAATAAGGTGTTGTGGATAAAGTTGTGATATGTACAGCAGAGTTACAAGGGAAGTATATACAGAGAAGTATTGAGAAAAAGAGATTTTTGTATTAGGGATAGCAGCAGACTCCTAACTGCTAGAAAGATGGGAACTCACAGGTTGGATCAGATCAGAAGGCCACCCAAGTTTACTCTCTGACCACAGACTATGCTCACAACAGCTTCTGGCCAGTGTTTCTGTGTATCCTCACCTGGCCCGTTTTGCCTGGTCGCGGCTAATTGTGAGCTACGTCCATCAGAGGGAGCCATTTCAGTGTGAGTGGACAGAAATCCATGAGCTTTATAAGACAGCAAGTGCTGTATGCCAGGAGATGAGAAAGTGGCATGCTAGCCAGTGCTTGGGAGCACATCTAATATCTATTCGCCCTCTTATTGTCCTGAATGAGATTCTCGTTCCTCAATCACAATTTAGGAGGGGTAGGGCAACAGGACAATATATTTTAAAGCAGTCTCCCCATAGAGGACAAACATCTGAATGCTCATCCAAGTTTCTCCACCTTGTCTTCTGAAGTTTAAAAATATCTGGGGATTTTACAGATGTATATGTGTGGGTGAGCATGAGGAAATATACATACACAAACCAGTATTATTTGATTTGTACTTTTCCTGCCAGGAATTTTAGAAGTATCCTATCTAGTTAAAACTCAGACTGAGGAAGTGGGATAGAATACAATAAATAACCAACAATATGAAGACTATTCATATGGATTATCTGTTCCTTTTGCTTTCCAACATGGGGTCTCAAATCAAACAAAAGAGGTGGTTTTTCACAGGACAGGTGTCAAACCTTTGCAATTCTTCGCCAAAAGGTGTGGAGGTTACAATTTTATGTGATTTCAAGGGGAGGTTAGATAAATTCTTGGGAGAGGAGTCCACTGAGGGTCCCTAAACCCATGGGAATTATACCCAGTTCATAAACTCTCTGAGCTGAAACCAGCTCATAGTTGAGCAAATATTAAGAGGAAGAATTATATCAATTTGTCCAGCTGCTTTTCCTTTAAAGGCACCAGCTGGTGGGCTTTTCCTATGCTGTATGCAGCAGGATTTAATAATTTCCTTAAAGAAAGGGAAAAAATGTTCCTAGTAAAAGCTAATTAGCTGTTAACATAGTCTAGATAAAGCTGAAAATTTGTGTCTCAAGGCCAAGACAAATAAATTCATCAGACATAGCAGTTGCGGGTGTGTCGTTATTCACAACAATTTGGAATCTCCTCATTAAGTCTCCTAATCTCTTGACATCTGTGATGCTTTTCATCAGTAGAGTCCATTAGCTATATATTTTCTTTGAAAAAAACATATCCTTTCAACTTTCAAAAAATTGCAAAGATTGGGAAGCTGTAAAGTTGTAATTCTACAAGTGGGAGAAGTCAACAGCTTCCTAGAATTTACCTGAGTAGTAGAACTGGATCTGGAAAGCAAAGAGGAAATCAGAAAAAGACATCAGGCAATCCATTGCATCATCCATCAGCACAATCCTATGATAAGATGAGAGAAACAGTTTAGCATTTACAAAAAAACTTAAGTCTGTAACCAGGAACCCCAGACCTTGAGGAAGTGCAGCTGAAGAGCTATGGGCAACTGAGGATTGCTAGTGGCCCACTATAAGAATTTAGGAGAGAGAAATGGGAACACCCATTGCTGCATGGATGTGGATGCCCTAATATCAGATGAAGGCAGCTTAAGAACCTGAAGCAAGGAGAAGATCCTGAATGTCAGTCACACACTTCAGCTACAGCATGAACAGAGCAATGTGACATCAAAGCCTGGTGGACGTGATGGAACAAACAGTGGCACAAAAACTGCAAGGCTGGTTCACATGGTTATACAGAATTGTAGAATATCCTGAGTTGGAAGGGATCATCAAAGTCCACTTTCTGACTAAATGTGACTACATATAGGACAGTTACATAGGTGGTAAACTGGTGAAAGCAGAAGGAGACTTATGCTATTCCTCTGTATATCAGACTTCATCAAACTGGGACACATTTCAGATTCATAGAGGTCACAACAGTTGCAATTCACCATCTGTACTCAAACAAACTCTACTTGACTACAGAGGAAATAACATTGCACTGACATTCAGCTTCCTAACTGCACTTTGTGAGCATCCCATCCTCCCTTCCTGATGAAAGAATCAGTCTCTTTTCATATTAGGTCTATTATTTGACTATCAAGTCAAATGTCATGGCAACTGAAGACTTCTTAGGCCAGGGACAGTCCTCCTTGTCCCTGCTAAGTCGTAGGTGCATGTAGGGAGCTACATGCATCCCTATTTTGAAGCATATTTCTTCAATATGGAAAATACCAGCCACAAGCCATAAACATGAAATATAAATGATAGCAAAGTCCAGCTCTTCCTTTCAGGGAAAAAAACCTGTGGATTTCAGGGCAAAAATGAAAACAAAACAATACTCTGGTCACTACCACCACTACCTAAGGATAAAAAGGTCAGTTGCTGAAGTGGGGAAAATCAAACTCATCTAATCAATGACAGCTTAGACTATAAAACAGAAGAAAAAACTCCACTTTGATGGGAAAAAAACAAGAGTATTAAGGCAATGCTAAAGAAAGGCAATTGGTATTTCTTTTCAGCTGCATCTAGGTCTACTGAACCTGTACAGTCAGCATCTGGCATACTGTGCCATATGGGTACTGTCAGTTCATTACAGACAAAGTATGGGTCATCCAATAGGACCCTTTTGAACACAGGGCCAGATGCAATCTGCACACCAACTCCTGCAGCATCAATTGTCTAAACACATTGCTGGAGAAGCTGTTCTGTCTCATGTAAAAGACTTCAGGGAGCTGTGTGGGAGGCTGACCTAGAAGAACATAGGATCTTGCAAGACTTCCCTGCCACTCAGGCCAGTTCTGTTCACTGTGGCAAAATCAAACATGTAGAGCAGCTTGAATTAATTATCTCAAAGAAGAAAGACTGGGGCTAAGAGGGTCCCCAGGAGAAAAGCCAGTATTTAAAACAAAACCCTTTGAAGATGTCAAAGTGCTTCTGATTTATTTATTACATTCCAGAAGCCTCCTCTCCTCCTGTCTAAAGAAGCAGTAGCTTCAGTTCTTAATTCTCACTAATAAGCATGTTACTGAGATTGTCAGTGGCCACATCAAGGAAATGGCTTTGAAGCTGGCAGGCAGAGCATCTTCATCTCTCAGGCAAAACTGCTCAGCCACTGGCATTTCCAACCACTATTTAAGCAGTGGAAATGCAATTGGCCACATCACTGATGAGCTGCACTCACTCCCTCCTTTGAAATGATGGTCTGTCTCCCTGATACCCTCAAAGCACCAAAGCTTTCTTCTCAAAGATGCAGGAAAGCAACAGTGGAGGGTGGTTTTACATATCTGTTATGCAGAGAGACAATATTACATCACATTCCTAACAAGAAATTAATTTCACTTGTTAAATCTAAAACTCTGGTCAATGGCATTGTTCTGCAGCACCGAGTTCCAGTCTCTTACTTAGAAGAGAGCATGAGAAAGTATGCAGAAGTATAAGAATTTGCTGGACAGTTTTTGCTGTTAAAGACAGCAAGGAGCCTCTGAGGAAGCCTGTACAGCACATATGTGACAGAGGAACATCTAAATAGAAGCAGGTGCACTCTGGTGCTGGGTTACTGACTCCGCTTGGCCCAGGGGTTTGCACGCCGGAAATGTTGAGAAGTCTTTAAATCCAATACAATCATTTATGAGGAGATTGACTGCAGCTGGCAATTCCACCACATAGCCAGCTGACTAAGCACTCAAGGAAGCTGAGAGAGCATCATATGCAACATATCTGCACCTCTTCCTTGAAATATCTGGTAAGGAGAAAAACCTAGCTATGGACTGTAACCTAGACAGCAGGACCAAAATTGAGGACAAAATCTGAAAGTATGAACTGCAACTCAAAAAGTTCATTAGGTATCTCATATTTCAAGGGATTTTTTTTTTCTTGTCCAAATTAGACTTCAAATCCTGAGGCCAAGATGTATTTGAAAAGTTAGTAGTTGGCACTCAGTGAATAATGAAAATCAAGGAGGAACTTTGGAAAGGACTGAAGAAAAATGCCTACACTTGAGGCATTCTGGTAGAGGGTATAGTGGTTTTTCAGGGTTCAAGTGGGTTTGGTTGGCAGGAAAGCCTTACTATTGTGCCAATGGAGAAACTTTATGGTCTCCTGATTGTGGTTAAAATCTCAGAAATCCAGACTAGACAGGATGTTCCCAGGACAAACTCTAGACCAGGCAAGTTGAAAGGACTTTTACCATTTTCTGCTACCATTAAAGACACTATCTGTCTTAAAGCCAGGCTGGCTCAAATGAGTTTTCAGAGACTTGGTTTATTTACTGACACATGGAGGCAAAAATAAGCAAAACATGCAAAACATACAAAACAGTCTGCACTCTTAAGCAATCTTTTAATAACATGAGTACTGAATTGCAAGCCCCAGTTCCATTAGTACTGATCAGTGCAACATGAGCTCACACACCAAATAAAACAGCATAGGAGCTGTGAACTACTGGGCTGTCACTACTCAAATGTGGGCAGTGAGTTCCTCGTGTTTCTCTTACAATAGAAAAATCAGTGCTCTGGTGCAGATCTTAAAATCATGGCAATAAACCAGAAAAAAATTCCTTTCTTGTCTGTCCTGAAATTTCAAGAGTCTGAAAGGCAAAAGTGTCTCTGAAGATCAAAGGTATCTCTGTAGATTAAAGTCTTTAATCTGCTAATGGCTGCAACCATTTGGAAAAAAAAAAATCCAAGAAACCTCACAGACACACATATCCTAGTTCATTTTTTGGGTATGACTTCTGCACCAGGAACAGGAAAATAGAGCTCTCTGATGTCATGTGAATAAAACCTATATTGTTGTAGCCTCCATTCTAATGTTCTGACATATCCTGATCTTAGTCCTATTGTTTGTTATCAGAGCATAGCAACAGCTCCTGCATAAGTGGACTGCACTGTGCTGGGAGATCATCTCAGTCACGCAGCACTCAGGCTACAGCTATGACTGCCCTCTTCCCAGCAGTATCAATGCAGGTCCTGCCTGTATCACTGAATGTTATGACTACTCCTGCTGCTACTTTATTTAATTATTTTCCGAAGAAAATTAGCAATAATTGGGGTGTGCAGACTAAAGAAAGAACAATGTCTCCAGGTTTGCATGTGACACTCATGTTTTGCAAAGACTAGGTCAACTGGTGCTGTAAGAAAGTCTGCAGAGCTCACCCTTCTTACAGGCAGAGACCAAGGAGGACAATGGGAAGTGTAGATCAGAAAAAGGACAAGAGAGTGAGCAACAGTTGCAAGCAAAGAGAAAAATGGTTTAGAATATGACAAGTTTTATTAAAATTGTTCAATTAGATTAGCTTGTTACAGAGCTAGCAATGTGCAAGTAAATCTCTAGCCACCCAAAAGCAGAAGTGAGGTCACCCCCACCTGAGCCTGTGTGCCTCTGACAGAGATCTCATATCTCTCCCAACACCTGCTCCCAAAGCCAGCTTGTCTGTCTCTACAACACATGCACAACAGTGCAGCAGGCCCCTGAATGGGGCCTCTAGTTTACAGCAGCCTTGTGGACTAAATTCCTTGACACAAACATCACAACATGTGTAGATATGCTGAAGTCTCCTTCATTGCATGCACCATCACAAATTCCTGCTCAGTTCAGCTGGAGTCCTATGAAATACACACCAGCACATGGGACGGGTGCTTGTGTACCTCCATGAAAGGAAGCAGCAGATATATCTCTGCTACAGGGCTAGTGTTCTTTCTTAGTCTGGCACTGGGGGACAAACAACTGAACAGATGTGTGTACCTTATTACATTTTCCCTATCAGATAGTTAATAATCAGCTGCCTGGGCTGGACTGGAATCAGCAAGCACCATCAGTAAAATACTCCATATCACATTATCAATGCCCCGAGCCAGCTATCTGCTTTTTGCCTTGTCTAGATTAAAATAAAATTTCAAACAGATTAGCTGCCATGTTCTTACCAAACATACTTTAAAACACTGGCAATCTTTCAGAGGTTAGTGTGTTCAAATGTGATCAACCATAGAAGCTGGGGCAAGGAGGAACACATTTTAGAATGGTAAACAGTATTTGAAATCGAGTTTAA
The DNA here is from genome assembly GCF_027477595.1 of Haemorhous mexicanus. Taxonomy (NCBI): domain Eukaryota; kingdom Metazoa; phylum Chordata; class Aves; order Passeriformes; family Fringillidae; genus Haemorhous; species Haemorhous mexicanus. The sequence goes on from NC_082346.1 coordinate 26,204,661, forward strand.
AAAACATGTCAGTTAAAAACATATTGGCTAACATTCTTTTATCTGCAACTCATCTGAACATAGAGCCAACAGCAGCATTCTGCATTGATATTTCAGTCTTCGCATATCTTAAATATATACTCTTTCATATTGTTAGAGAAACACCCTGTTCTTACCCTCAAAAGATGGTGTCTCTTTTCCCCAAAACCTTAAAAGCTGAAGGTCCCTGTTCCTACCTTTACCCACAGGTCTAGTTCCTAAGTCCATGCATGTAGGATTAATCTTGCCTTTAAAGAGAGAATGAGGACCCACCTTGCTGCTTTCTGAGTGAGTTCCATTGGGAAGTCAGGGCAGAGCAACTGCAGCAGGCAGTGGTATTCCTGTGCTGTCAGCAAATCTGCAGGAAAAGAGAGGTGAGAACATTGTAATTCTTTTATAGACTGTTCCCTCCCCTTGCTTCCTCTCTAGGAAAAAAACCCTCCTATTCCCTTTACTCCCAATTCAAGTAGTCTGAGTATTAAAGACAGTATAACTGTTCCCTAGACTTTCAGAGCTGGGCACTTTAGATGGAGCTTCCACCACTATCTGAAAGAGGCCTGATGAAGGGGAAATCCTATTGTACAGGCTCCTGAAGAAAAACTGGTAACAGGTAGTGAGTGATTCAGTGTGAAAAAAGGGTAACCAAAACAGAGCAGTTTCAAGTGAGAACACAGTTTGGTTTGACTTGAATATAACCATGTGGAAAAAGGAATAATTTCAAAGTTGCTTAAATTTGCTGAAATTCACTGGCATGGTGACATTCCCCGCAATACACTTGAAAATCATCCACAGAACATCTGGCAGCAGTAACAAAGGCAAACAAGGTTTTTGGGTTGTGTATGGAAGGCTACAGAGTATAAACCACAGACGTTATTACTTTGGCATTCAGTAAGGCAGCTGGATGGTCTCTTTTGGAATAATGTGTACAAATCTGGTCACTGTATTATAGGAAGCGCAGAACAAAGATCCAAAAAACACAAGAAAACCAATCAAATGATTCATGCTTTAGAGAGAAGCTTTGTGAAAGACTGGTCAAGAAGGAACTCTGTGCCTCAGCAGAAGGAGTCTAAAAGAGGAGACTCTTAGGGAAGCTTAGGGATCCCAAGGGAATGAAAACATCCTGATGTCAAAAAGCCCTACATGATTGTATGTTCACAGTCCAAAAGGCTGTGGACTGGAGTTAAGAAGAAGACTAGCTGAACAGCAGCAATTTTGCAGTACTTCTATATACAGAGGAATGCAAAGTATGGAAGAAAGAGCCAGAGGTGAAAGTAGAGCCAAGCAGTAGTCAGGGAGGGGATCTCAAGGGCACTGGCAGCAGGACTGAGGTACAGAGCATAAGTTCTTTTGCCACAAAAACGTTAGTCTTCATTAGGCTCTTATCCAAATAATTACCCTTGTTTCAGATGACAGCCACAACTTAGAATCACAGAATCAGCAAGGTCCAACAATTAACCAACACTGCCAAGTTCACCATTGAACCACACCCCTAAGCATCATATCTACGTGTTTTTTGAACACTTCCTACCTCTCTTCCCTCCATCACTTCCCTGAGAGGGAAGAGAGGTAGGGGGAGGCATTCCAATGCTTGACCACACTTTCAGAGAAGAAATTTTTCCTAACATCCAATCTAAACTTTCCCTGGTGCAACCGGAGACCATTTTCTCTAACCTTGTAACTTGGAAGGAGAGACTGACCCCTATCTCTCCACAACTTCTTTTCAGGTAAATGTAAGAGAGAGAAGTAAGGTTTCCCCCGAGCCTCCTTTTCTCCAGGCTAAACAACACCAGCTCCCTCAGCTATTTCTCCTAAAACTTGAGCTCCAGACCCTTCACCAGCTCCACTGCTCTTCTCTGGACACATGGCAGCACCTCAATATCTTTCTTGCGGTGAGGGGGCCAAAACTGGATGTAGAGTTCAAGGTATGGCCTCACCAGTGCTGAGTACAGGGGAACAATCACTGCCCTGGTCCTGCTGGCCACACTAGTGCTGATACAGGCCAGGATGCCATTGGCCTTCTTGGCCACCTGGGCTGCCATTCAGAAAGACCTCAACAGGTTGAAGAGATGGGAAGAGAGGAACCAACTGAAATTTACCAAAGGCAAGTGCAGGGTCCTGCACCTGGGATAGAACAACCCCATGCACCAGCACAGGCTGTGGGCTGACCTGATGGAAAACAACTCTGTGGAGAAGGACCTGGGGGTCCTGATGGACAACAAGCTGTCCCTGAGCCAGCAGTGCCCTTGTGGCCAAGAAGGCCAATGATATCCCGGGGTGTACTAGGAAGAGCACTGACAGCAGGTCCAGGGAGGTGATCCTGCCCCTCTACTCAGCCCTGGTGAGGCCACATGGGAAGCACTGTGTCCAGTTCTGAGATCCTCAAGACAAGAGAGATGAGGAGCTCCTGGAGCAGGTCCACTGGAGGGTTACAACGGTTATTAAGGGTCTACAGAATCTCTCTTTCAAGCACAGGCTGAGTGACTTGGGCCTTCTCATCTTGAGAAGAGACAAGTGAGAGGGGACTTCATCAATATCTGTCAGTATCTGAAGGGAGAGTGTCAAGAGGATGGAGCCAGGCTCTTTTTGATGGTGCCAAGCAGTAGGACAAGAAGCAACAGGCGAAAACAGATGCACAGGAATTTCCACATGGGCATGTGGATGAACTTCTTTGGTCACTGTGGGAGTGACCATGCACTAGGTTGTCCAACAAAGTTGTGGAGTCTCTCTCACTGGAGATACTCAAGAACCATCTGGATGCAATCCTGTGTCATGTGCTCTAGGATGAAACTTGCTCGAGCAGAAAGGTTGGACCAAATGACCCACTGTGGGCAGTGACCCATTCTGTGATTCTGTGATTTTCCACAGGCCCAGCACAGGAAGCAGGTTACATGAAAACAGAGAACATGGGGCAAATAAAAGCTCTTGTTGAAACAGACACTTTCTCATAGGTGAACAGGATAGTATGGACCTCTTACTCTTCAAGGAATTCTAAATCTAGCTTTGAATAATGCTGGGCAATAAATTTCTGATCTTTTCCAAAAAGTCTAGATGTTGGTCTGAAGGAATCACAGCAATTGGAAACTTTATGCACTACTCAATTTCCATTTCTTATTTGCTTAAATTAAAATTCCTATTTATGCATCCTTACACCTCTTGTTTGTTATTATTTTTTCTTTCATTTGTCAACAGACCATTATAATAACCCTTTCTTCACACTGTATCTTATTCAATCTACATAACAGATAACTAAATTTATCTTAAGTTAAATCTGTTTAGCTTACCCTCCACTTCTTTCACTACTTAGCCCAGTAATATCTGTTCCTCTGCTTTGATCCCCTTTAGATTTCCACGGTGTGGTGTCCAGCAGTGTGCAAAGCATCCTTCCTGCATTCAGAACAGACAGGATCTAGGAGGATAATCTGTCTGCTTTAATCAGCTACAGCTCTTTTCAATAATTTTGGTTTTTAGTCTCTTTTCTCTCCGAGGGTAAAGGAGTTTGAGGTTGTTGTTTTGGGTTTTTTTTAAAGAATGAGATTTTCAAAGAAAGTTGCACTTTTTTCTCAGTCCCTGTCTGACTGAGAGACAAAAGCACCTTGAGAAGGTAACTAGGCCCTAAGAGAGCATTAGTTTTGAGGCATAAATAGAGATCTCTCACTTGGCAGAAATAACATAGTTCAAAAACTTATATTAATTCATGCTGTCTTTTTCTTCTCTGCCTTCTTACCAAATCATAGCATCATCCTTTCACCTCTACCATAAAACAACAAAACAATATAGAATAAAAGCAGAAGTCTGATCAGAAAGAATTTGTGAAAGGGTGGCAGAGGTCCACTCCAAACCAGCATGTTAGAGAATAAAGTTTGTTGTCAATAAAAGTGGAATTAATTACAGTTTCAATCTTTGGGTAAATGGTCCATTTAGACTAGAAACTGCCCATAAAGTTGAAGTGGTGCAGAGAAATTCCTGCTCTAAAGAAACACTTTGTTTCTAATGCCTGGGGAAATAGCACCAAATTATTCAGTGAAGCACACAGGCAGACTTTTTTAGGCTATAACACAACTCAGCGTGTAGACACCCCAGGCGCCTGACCAACAAATCATACCAATTTTTCAGACTATAGCTGGGTACCTTTTATACAGGAAGTGGGATCACCACAGACCTTAGGAGGTGTCTTCAGTTTGCTGTGATCACTGTTTTCCTATGCCCTACAGCAAGGTCAGTGAAGACCATGCAGAAAATTACATTTGCCCATGTACCACATTGTTTGCCAAGAACTGCTGGGAATAAACAAGGGCAGTTTTGGTGCATGACCACGTTGCTCCTTCCTGTCTCCAGGCCACAGCTGAGTAAATAGAGCTCAATGTTGCATGATGAAGAAAGAAAGAAAAGAAGGAAGGTACCAGTCAGAATGAGTGAAAACTGGAATCCACAACTGCCACTTTGGTTGCTACCACAAATTACTGCATCTCAAGTTCCAGTAACAAATGAAGCAAATCTTGGAGTGTTTAAATCTGACCCCACAGCATAGGGCAGTGAGATACACACACACTCTACCATGCCCTTGCAGTGGAACAAACTTGCTCATAACCATATGCTTAAGGATGGAGATTGCAGTCTCCATGTTAATCATGTTCATTTACAGCTGAACTAACACTTCACTCTTCTACTAAAAAAAAGCTAATAACAATTTCCAAAGTAATTTTAAAACAACAGCTCACTAAGAAGGAGCTTAACAGGAAGTACTTTGACAGTTCAGCATAATTTTTTTTCTAGTAGACTGATTTTTCACCATAATCAGTCTACTAGACTTTAAATTCTTGCCTAGCTTGTACTGGTACTGAGACCATGCCACCAGCAAAATCCTAACCCTTTCCTAAAGATTGGATTGTCCTGTGAGTAGTTTATTGTCTTTTAGTGCCCGAGGCAGACTGCTTCTCATATTTCAGAGATATAGAGGAGAAAGAATTTTGTCCATGTGGTACAGTCTAAGAAGGTACCATTTTCTGGATAAAAATGGCCTACCTTGAGAAACATGGAGGCAGCTGCTTTGTACTTCCCTGGCTTTTAAAGCACATATTAAAGCTGTTTCTGGTTTGTATGTTGCTAACACATGGCACACGACCTCACTCACACCTGGAGTGATGCAAACTCCAGGAATACTAAATGATGTGTTAATGCTGCTGTCAGTGTTGTGCCTGAAGTATAGACACACCTGAATTATCCTAAAACCAGTTATCTTCCATAGTGACAGCAGCCTAGACATAGAAGCCTGCAGCTCAGTGAAGGCTGTAAAATCTACCCAGGAAACCAATAAATATTTAGGACTTAGCCTGAATTGCAGTCATTGCTGCTGTATCTAGGCTGCTTTCAACACAAGAAGTAGCTATCTACAACGTTGTCACAACATTGTGACAGCTATAAAAATGCCCAAAGCAGTAGGAGAATACTTACTGCAGCTGGTGTATGAAATCTGTCCCAAAAAGTCACATTATTAGCTTCCCAGAAACACAAGGATTGCCTTGATGAATATACATTAAAGTTCCCTATTCCCATAATTTTTTATGTACAACCAGTATCCAAGCAGACTGGAGCCCTGAGCAATGTAGCTGTCCCCTTTGAATTATAGTAGGACACACAATTTCCACAGGTTGTTTTTCTACCACAGTCATGAAGTCATTCAAGAGTCATAAAGGCATAGAGCTGTAAATCACTTTCCTGCAAATGTAACAGACAACAGCCTAATTTTTATTTTTTTCTAAAGAGTTGGAAGAGTCTTTGCTGGCCTTTAGTTTTTTTAGTCTTTCTGCTGTAAGTACCACATATTTAGGATTCTCTATATCCATGAAGGATTGCAACATTATAGAAAAAAACAAAAAACCCAAAAGCCCCTCAAAATAAAAGTTTACATGTTCTCATGCTGTCTACAGGAACTACAATTTTACAAAAAAGTGAACATAAACATGACCATTGATAATACTGCAACTTCACAAGTATCATTTGGCTAGTAGGCTAAACCCTGCACGTGCCTTGTTCACAGGATACCTATGGCCTAATTTCCTCCATACATCTACTGCTAATAACAATCAAAAGCCAAGAATTTGAGGGAAATTAATCCATGGATAGGACTGAGCATATTCATGTAAGACATGGACAGCAGGATTAATTTTGTTCTTGAAGTGTACAGACAGCTTCTACAATCATTAAATCAAAGTCCAAAGAGTGTAGGAAAATCAGAAGAAAACTGAGATAGACCCACTTGTTACTTCTAAGCAATATGAAAATGCACTAAAGGCCAAAGATTGATGCCAGGTTAGATAAAAAAAATTATTTTTTTAAAGGAAGATTTTCTAGTGAATTCTTTAAAGAGGATAATGGCAAGATCTAATGGTAAAATGGTATCCTGGATCAACATAAAAACCTCTTCTTTACAGGGAGTCTTGGGCACAAGTACCTTTTAACACTGCGGCTTTGAGCCAGACCTTGGTACAATCTCATGATATACTAGCATCTATTATTTCTATATTTTATACATTTTATAAATTACTAGTATGTATTTTCTTTTTTTAACAACTGGATGCATTAACTCTGTCTTCCTGATGACAAAGTTCAACATGCACCTAAGCCAACCTAAACTTTTGCTCCTGCTCAAAGGGACAGGCTCACTCCTCTTTCTCCTTTCCCATTACTTGCTGGTGGCCACATGGCTCTGAACCATCCTTCATACCAGCCCTGCCACTCAGCAGGCCTCTTGCTGAGAAAATTCAACTTTTTCCCTGGGCTAGTGAATTGCACTGGCTCTCAGAAATATGTGACAAAAGCTCATGCAAAAGAAGCTGTGGAAGAGCACAGCCAGGTGCAGGGAGGAGGGAAGGAGGTGGATAAGGACAGCAGATTCACTTCTCCTCAGTAGAGAAAAACTGTTAGATAGGCTTAAGTAGTTCCCTGCTTAAGATGTTTTAATCCTTCAAGTCCAAGATGTATGCAAGGCAATGTCCTAGAGATTAGTGATCCTCCTAATCAAAACCAGATTCAGCTTTACCTGCTGTACTTGCACCCTGCCTGCTGTGACGGTTTGTGAACACTCTGGTATCAGACACATTTAAGACAGAACTTTTGGCATCCTTACTAAATAAGCAGGCAGATGAATTCAGGTTACTCACAAACCTGTTCTTTCCACTGATACTGTTTAGATCTTCCCATACGGGATCCCAGGACACCCTCGGGAAAGGACCCCAGAAGCCTTTGTGTCTGACATGACATGACAGAAAAGCAGACAGGGTAACTGAAGAAGGCACAGAATAACTACAGTTTGGCTCAGATAGAAAGGTACCTTCAGCAACTGGCTGCAACCCGGATTGCCTCTCCTAACCCGTGAGAATACGAACAAAATCCTGCCAGACATAAGGGAAGGGAGCTGCTGCAGGTGAGCAGTCTTCACAAACAAGATGTTTTGCACTCTACAAAAGGCACATGACTGCAAACAGCAGATTTAGGTGACTCCTGTTGACACCAGATAAAACCAGTCATGATGTGAAAAAACAAAGAGTGAAAGAGATTTAGTGAGATTTGCCTGGAACAACCTATGTCTGACTCAGGATGAATATAGCGGAGAGCTAAGCAGACTGACCTAAAAAGATTTGTTGGGGGAGTGCTGCAAGAAAGAACAAGGAGAGAGGATTTGCATTGTGATTGAGCAGAAAGACAGTTTTGAAGTACTTGGGTAAGAAGGAAAACATTCAGCTGCAGCTGATATGAAGAATGAAGTCATTTGTTCTGGAGGTAGCCTGGACAGTTCATATCAACTGAGAAATGGGTCTATTATGGGCAAAGCTTGTAGCACCCTACTTCGAGCAAGCTAAAAGTTTTTAAAAGAGTTAAATCTTCTAGATGGTGTGATTGTTTTCCCGTCCTTTGATCTTGTGCCCTTTTATCAACAAACCACTTGCCAGATTAACAAAAACAGAAAATTAATTTATACAGAACTCTTCCAATTCCCCAGAATTCAGATTATTTCTGTTTATACAAATGTTAATCATCCTCTAGTCTCTTTCAAATGCCCCATAATTACCCCTTAGTATGAAGTGTTTCATGTGGCAGCATTACTTCAGCTTTGAGTGAATGCTACTCAGGGCACCATGAGCTGTGCCAAAGGTACAGTCCAAGGCTATCATTTGGTGTGCCTATGTGGCTAACATGGCACACCCACAAACTGAAAAATTCAAACTTTCATTAGAAACATAGAAAAAATTTTCAGCTCTCATGGCTGTAGAAAAAACATTCCAATACTCCAAGAGTTTAGCTGATACGGTGTGATATTCCTGAACCCACAGAAAATCTGAAACATGACTGAAGTTTGATCTTTTCCCTTTAGGAACCTAAACACTATACCTAATGCAACACTAAAGACAATGTCAACTCTTTAATTTCTTGTTTTAAGTCTAGAGTGGGACTTTGAATGTAGTTTGGGCTTAAAGTATTGAGAGTTCCTAAAGTGCAAGAACAGCAAACAATAAGAAAGGAGAAGCAGCCACAACTTCTGGCAATATTTCCAGAAGCAGAAAAAGAAGATAGAAGATGACAAACAAAAGAGTCTGGTTTAAATTTTCCAGTACATAGTTGAATACAGGAACCAGATGGTGACTTAAATGGACACCCAATTTTCTCCATGCAATGTACTTTAACATTTACAAAGATAAATCCATGCATATTCCAAAGCACATATAATCCTAAAGATATGCTCAGCTCATTGAGTATGATCTCTAAGGATATTTAGTTTTCTCTAAAGGACACAGACCTAGTTTTGTGGACTACAATATGGGAATGTATCATGTTTCAGAGGCATAGCAAACCCAGACCAAAACAACGCAAGACAGATAAATGGCTTTTAAGACAGATAAGCTAGAAAACGAGAAATAAGGTACCATTTCAGAGTGACAGTAATTAATAACTGAAATGCCATAACATCTGATGTTTTTTGTATGTGTTCACTATAAAATTATTTTTTCCTTTCACTCTAATGCTACTAAAGACATAACTACCAGGTCTCCCCAGCTATAGGTGATTTAGCCTGCTTTTGTCTTGTTCAACAGCTGACTTTTCCTCACTTTGAGAAGTTTTCAGTCACTTATGTAGAAAATAATCAATCCAATGCCAGAGCTAATTGGTCTTGTAAACAATAAGGAGAAAACACTCCTGTTGAAGTTCTGGCCATCTGGGGGGCAGACTGCTCAGCCCACTTGAAACAGGACCCACAGCACTCTTAATAGTGAAGTACAGGAATGCCTGCAACACTTCACTGAAAGGGACCATCAACATTTCCCCAAGCTCTCAAACAGCAGCAGTAATCTTTAGACAAGATGTGGATCAGCCCCTACTTAAGAAAACAAGTTGTCATTAAGCTTAAGATCTTCAAAACAACTGAAGAATTCATGGCTACACATCACGAGATGGGCAGACTAAAATGGGCAGGTGGTATGCAGCTGTATTTCATTCAATGCAGTACCTTCCATATCCTCCCTCAGATATGTACTAGGACTAGTGACAATATGGCCAGTCTTCAATTAGTGTTTGGTATTTCCTTTGTGCTTTGGGAGCCCAAAGATATACAATTAGCTGGCAGAGAGCTCATCTGTGTCATGCACACAGGGTCCGGGAGCAGAAGAAAGCTATAACATTGACTTAAAAGAAAGAGGAGGTAGAGGATAAGGAGGACACACAATGAACTGTGGAAATGCTGAAGATTGCTGTAGCAATACAAGATCAAAGACTTCCTTGATTTCCAGTTTCCTTCTAGACAACTTTTCCAGGAAACATCAGTGAAGGCTCCAATGAACCAGTTCTGGCAGAATCAGATATTTTCAAATATGTGTTCATATGGCACAAAATGGCCTGTAAATGCATGAGGTGCAACAGTCAATAGTTTTCTCAAACAACGAATAAAACAGGAATGTTTTGGACTTTCCTCTTTTAGTGACTTCTTTGGAAGAAGCATTCAAAGAACGGTGCAGCTGCTACAAGCACCTAATGTGAGAGAGACAAATAATTTCAGCATAATTTGTATCATGACTAGGGATAGCCTTGTGTGTCTTCCTGACCCTGCTCCATATCAACTCTTAAGTAATCCACTGCAAAGTCTTGGACAGTTAGCTGCACGTTTACCAAGAGCTGTCATCACAGCAGGCACTCTGATACTACTTCTCTGAAACTCATCCATCATGAGCCCAGCTGTGAAGGAGACAAGTTCAGCATGCGAAGAATGGAGCATTCCACATGCCACCAACGGTGACACCAGTATGCAATTACACAAAGCACACAACTCACTGTGGTTGAAACTCAAGAAGCTGGTTGTGATCCACAAAGCACGAAAGATCTAGAACATCTTTCTCTGTGCACTTGTGTTCACCTGGAACCATCTGACTACCTGAGATAAACATGCCTCTTCCAAGAACTGAAAGCCACCAGCAGGCCTGGCCATTCTTTGACTTTACTGCGCAGTATATTTACTAGAGGTTTACACACAGGCTATGCAGTACAATCCCAAGTACCCAGACTGTGGGCTAGTTTTCTCCAATTTTCTTTCACAAATTATAATGCCTAAAACAACAGTCTAAAAGGAAAGGGCATTGTTTTTAAGAGCCTCCAAGTCAACAGTTAAAGTCTCTATTCATAAAAATAAGTATGGGATCCAGACCTATGCTTGGGCAGTGTTGTTCAGTCATGTAAAATGCTCTTAAACACATCAATATTGAGTCTCTTTTAAGAGTGTGAAAACTTAAAAAGAAAATGAACCTTAAACAAAGCAAATCTATAAGACAACTGGCTGGAGAAAGGTAATCTGGTTAAAGACAAGACTGAAGAAGTCATCATTAGTTATTTAGAAGGAAATGCAGTGGAGCATGTAAGCTTCACAGAGAATGCTTGGAGCCCATTACAATATCAATGAGCTAGATTAATGATTGTAAATGACCACCACTACAGAACTCCTCTGAATACAGAACAGAATGAATGCACTAAGAGAAACCTGAAACAAGGCATCCAACTGCCCCTTTTAAGAGTATGCTTTTGGCTAAGGTTCTGTAATGTCCCTTGATTTTAACTCTTACAATACTCTAGTGAGCTATGTGTCCAAAAAATGTATTTTTTTAAGACTGAAAAGAGAGAAAAAAAGTTAGTTTTCTCTGTATTTCACATGGAGAAATGCGTATTTAATAAAAATTTAACACAGATATTAATTTCTAAAAGATGAAAAAAAAGCCTTTTTTTTAATGTTTCTTTAGGAAAGTTCTAAACTTTTCCATTAATCCTGAAAGATTTTATAGACATAATGCATCTATGTCAAAGTTTAACTTAAATGCCACTATTTTGCAGCTAAATAAACTTCCCTGGACCGTGTAACATGAACCACAAGTTGAGAATATTTTGCTGGAAGAAAGTTCAGGCAAATGTCCTAAATATTCAAGCATTATGCCCTAATACTGATGCTATGCATATATTATGGTAATCAGAGAAGTGTAAGAAGCTAGACAAAAGAGCAAGTTGTTGTGGAAAAAGAAAAGGACACTTTCTTATTGTTGTACAGTGGTTTCTAGAGGGGAATAAAAAATAAAAGGCCATCTACTGGAAGACAAGTGTAGAGAGGAATCCATACTGTAATCCTGGCTTGTTAAAACTGAAAACAGAATTAAGTTGTGTAATATTTTTCAGCCTCATAACGAGGTCAGGCTCTTCAAGATCTTTGTAAGGATTTTTATGACAGGAACAATAAAAAGGAATATCACTTAACTGATTAGTTGTGGGATGATAACTTTGCATAGTGAGCAAATGATTTTTACTAGATATCATATGCAAGTGATTTTTCCTAAGGGAAGCATGATCAGTTTTCTGTAGAATCATGGATGGATTGCTGCTGTGATGCAGGCTACTGAGAAGACAACAACAACAACAAAAAGAGAAACAAAACACCATCTCTAAATGATGTAGGATTGTCCTTAATTGGAACAGAAGGTGGCAGGAGAACTAAAACCTCACAGTTACTGCTGACTAACCCATTAATAGCAACAGTCAGTGAGATGGGCCATCCACAGTGAGTAACACTGTATTAACCTCTACTAGCAGCTGGGGCCTCAGCTACATTGCTCTAACACAACTGTACGCTTTGTGGTTTCACTTACATTTTTTCATCTCCCATGCAACAATATCCTGACTGTTCAGCAAAAAAACCATCATGGAAATGCAAGTATGGTAAACCCTCAGTGGAGGAGTGAGATGAAAGCTGCTCTTTAAGCATCTCCAGCCATTGAAGACTTAGAACACACATGTTCCTTTTATTTCCTGCAATATCTGCCCTTTTTTTCCCATTCGATGTTAAGACTTATGGAGCAAGTCTGAAAATCAGATGGCGCAAATCGTACAGCACTATAGCTTAAGAAGCACTTAAATATAATGTATTTCAGCATGTGTTCTTGACTCAAAGGAAATGTGCTGCATCTTTCAAAGCAAAGCTTGAAAGCTGAGGTCCTATTCGCTCCCTGCAATTAGAAACACTTCTTAATACTGCCCTGATGGGAAAAAAATTGCTTCCTGGTGTTTCTGGCAAAAGAACTCTATCTCAATTCACTGCATCTGATGTAGCTGTATTTTAGTAGTACTTTATGTGAAGTGGATGGTAAAAAGGGGGATTCTATATGAATGTATTAATTCGTACTCTCACTTTCATGCCACGTTTAAAGGTAGCATCCATCTTTTCAGTTGTCTTTCACATGAGTTATCTTCTGTCTGGATCTGTTTCAGGCTTTGCTGTGCCAAGTCCCCGCCTACATGCAGTACTAAGGGCTCCAAAACTAGTAGTGCTAGCTCTTTAGAGATTCAAGATTAAATGAATCTGGAATCACATAGGGATCCAAAAGGAAAGCAAAAAATATCCCATCTCTAAGAATCCTCAGAGACATTCAGCAGACAAATGCAAGAGACAGTTCCTCAGTTATTAGAAAAACAGAGAAAGTGACACTTTGGATTGGAGAACATGGGTCCATGTGCCAAAACAAGACTTAACTGATCCTGGAATTGGAAACAGGAAGAATAGAGGCCTTTAGATTCATGCTTGTAGGCAACAAACAGTGATGAAGTTCAAGGTTTCTAAATGATCTCCACTGAATGGGATATGTTTGGAAAGTCACTTTGCATGACATGTTTATCAAGGAAAAAAACAAATCTTCTCACTATTTACTTTTGTGCTTTCCTTTTAGGAGGATGTTTTCTGGGGTTTGGTAAAGAACAAACAGATGAGTGCCACAAAGGGAAATAGACTGAGAGCCTTTATGTGTACATCTCATTTTCACTTGCAGCTTTGTATACACAGCTGTGACTAGAACAGACTTTTGCTGAATGCGGGACACACAGTTCTGCAGCCACTGCCACAGCAAAAGGAAGATGATCATTACTTGCTTTGCAGTTAAGGTTTAAAATAACAAATCAGTGAATTATTTGGAAATTTAATTAGGTTTTCTTTGAGTTCCTTTTCTTTTTGAACTGCTGTCTGTATCACTGTAAAGTCTATCCATGAATACAGTGTGGATTTGAAAACTTCCAGAGCTAGACAGATTAGATTCTAATTTCAATGTCTGAGTAAAAATGTTAACTATTCTAGATGTTAAAAAGGAAGCACTGAAAATATTTTCTATTATACCAATTAGGAAACAAAAAGAAAACCATCCAACTGCTAGAAGTGTCTTGCATAGCAGGAATATGTGGAGATGCAGGAGCGAATTTGTTGCTGCAGTAATGTGCCTTCGGATGCAAAATAGGAATAGGGACAGAGGAGTTTTGACTAGATAATGGAAGTACAACATATTCTTCTTCTTCTCAGTATTTTAGTATTTCTAAGTGTGAATACTACTGGTCACCAACGTAAGATTAATGATAATGATATATCACCAAACAGTGATGTCTGATTCAAAATCTGTAAGGGAAAAAAAAAAAAAAAGGATTAAGGAGTAAGTTTAAGCAGGCAAAATATTATCTAGAATGTTTAAGCAGAAAGATAAAAAGTATTTATGATTTTCTCAGAAAAGTGATGATGCACACAGGATATTTGGGACCCAGACACATTTTCTCTCCTGTGTAGGAGCACAGGAGAAGAACACAGTGGTATAATTATTAATGTTTAGGCATTTTATAGCATTTTAAAAGTTGCTATGTAACATAATTAGGGATCTGTAATTCTTTTACAAACTTGGCTATCATGGCTTACAAGCATTGACAGGAATAAAAAACATGGCATGAATGAACAATGTAGAGAATTGAAAAGTTGTAAAAGGACCAAAATTGATACTATCCCCAGTATCTATAGCAGTTACAAGACACTAACATATTCACATGTTTTAGGTAGAAAAGCCACATCACTTTTCTATGCAGAGATTGAAAACAAACAAACCAAACCCTAGAAAACAAAGTACTGGCACTCTCAACTCCTAAAAAGCTAGAAATCCCTTGGAGAAAGAAAATGGTTACCTGACAGGGAAAACCCAGTGATCTGTGATACAAATATAAACCAACATAGCAAAGTGAAATAAGAAAGTGGCTGGAGAAATTCTACATGATCCTCAGGTGGAAGATGACAGAATGTACCTTATAAACAAAGCTACATACCATTTGCTTTCAGCACTTTTCTCTAGGGAGACTTGGAGAAGCTAGCACTGGTATCTCAGAGAGAATGTACATTTCAGTCACATCAACTAGAAGATTCTAATTTAGGAAAAAGAACTGCAGAATCAGGAATTCAGCAGACAATAAGAAAAATCATCATTGCTTCATCCTGCAGCAGGTCTGACACTGAAGAATACCTGATATTACACAAGGAAAGGTCTTTCCTTGTGTAATACTACAGACTGACTACACAGGTCAGTCTGGTAACTGTGACTGCTTATTTCCCACTGTGCACCTGGCCATAGCGGTGTGTTGCACACAGTAGAAGCCTTGCCATTTCATAAGACGATGAATGTAGTGCTTTCTTGCTCTGAACATTAGCTAGAGCTGAAGTAGAACAATAAGGCAAAGAAACTTGTTTCCTCCTGTTTACTTAAGACAGGCACAATCGCCTCCTCTACTCTTAAATTATGTCCCCCAGACTTTTGACTTTGAAAGCAGAAGGCCTTGGGTCAGGAGAGATTCTGCTGTCACAGAATGAAAAAGGAATTAGAGTACCTAATGTATTCAGAGACTCAGAGATACACAACTGCCTGTTCAGTATAGAACATCCAGAGGACAGAGACATGCATTTAAGTCAGTTACCCAACACTAGCTAGATCCTTGCATTATGGATCTGGACTCAAAATGCTGAAAATTTTCTTCATTAATTTGGCTAGGTAGATTATTGCTAAAGCCTAAATTAAGCATTATTGCTAACTGAACAGATGAGAAACAAATGAACTGAATCATCAATGAAAAGATTTAAAAGCACAGCAAAGCAGTCCCTAGTGTTCTGCAAAAACCTCTGTTTATTAAACTGGTTACTATTTAATCTTATAAAATTTAAGGACATACGTGTTTCTATTTCTAGGGTTTTCCTTGTCTGTTCCAAGACAGATCATCCTGTGAAATTGGAGCCCAACATTAGCTGTACAGAAGGAAGGTCTTTAAGTGATAGTACATGATACCACATTTAACAGTGTTCCTGTGCCAATCTGCATAATGAGTGGGGGATGAAAAGCAATAGTTTTCTTCATGTACAGCTCAGTGAGGACAGTTCCAAGCCTGCCACACAAAACTGCTTTAATAATGCAATCCAGTGCCTTTGATTTGAGGAACACGCAAAAGAATAAACAACCTATTAATCTAAATTTTCTCGTTTGCCTGAAAGTACAAAGCAGCAAACCTCTTGGCTACATTAAGCGCACTGAAATGCAAAACTGCTTTTTTTCTCACCCTACAGTTACTCAGGAAAAAGAAGGGTAGAGAAGAGGGGAAGAAGAGAATAGGCAAGGGAAGCAGAAATTGTTTTCATAGAAACTGCTCAGTTAAAACACAGGGCACAACAAATTCTGAAGAAGGGCTTTCAAGTATTGCCACACGAAGGCACTTTAATGCAAGTGGATATGCTCAGAAGATGAGTGCTAGAGATAGCACTACTTAGTAAAGAGAAAGAGTCCTCAGGCTAACCAGCTCTGAATTGAACTGGTACTGTCAAGACTAAGGAACCACTGGTAATAGCCTGAACAATGTTTTCAGTGGTTTTGTTTGTTTTGGGAAGCTTCAATACAAAATACAGGTGAACACTTTGATTAATGTTAGTCTCCTGACTGTCTGCAGTGGTGTGTTTTGCTCTGTTATTCTAATGTACTTGCAGTCAGCAGAGGTGCTTTCATTATCCATCCACTAATTTTAACATCTGAAACAGAATTATTCTGGAAACACTGTCAGTCTGACTCAGTCTGAATCTGCTGTGCTCAAGCACTATGAGTGTGGTTGGAGGATATGTTTAGGCATTTGGCTAAGCAGTTTTGGCAAACATTCTTGGTTCCCCTAGAGCCTTTTTCACAGTTTGAGAAGGGCAGAGATATATTAAAGTTGCTTGTCAAAGCAACTTCATTACATCTATGGTCTGAGTAAAACATGCATAGTTTTGTTCAAACTCTTTTCTGTATGTAGAGTAAATTAAACCATACATCAGAGAGTTCAGAAAAAGAATAAAGCTACTTCATTGGCTGCAGTACCAGTGGGCTTTTGGTAAAAACAGAAAAAATATTCTGACAACTTTGGGATGAAGAGAAGAACAATAAACTGAAAAAATGCCAGGACCTATACCACAGAGGATTTAATATCTGTATATCTGTCAGTTCAGCATCCATAATACTTTTTATATGGAAAGTTCAGGAAAACACTAGAAATACCTGCAACCAGGATGCTTTCAGTAAAATGTTATGTGAGCCAATAAACAAGTCATCCTTGTGCTTTGGCTCCCACTCTTCCATATGCAGTTAAAGCCAGACAAGACAAATTCAACAAGCTGTCGATAGCTTATGCTACAATTGTAAACAAGAGATCTGAAGTTATATATAAATTGGTTTCTGAGGAAGAGAACTTTGATGGTGTTAAGAACAGGTCTGGCCTAGGAGGCCCTTTATAACACCATCAGACAAAGCTGTAATATAAACAAAGATTTTATACAGGGTCTTCTACTGCAAAGGGAAGTCTTATTCTCCCTTATATTTCATTCCCATCCTCTCCATTATTCCAGCACAGCTGCCTATACAGCCTCATTACAAACAGGACAAATACTAGTGAAACTGATAAGAAATTTCTTTTTTACAGGTTATTTTTAGTTTGGATCAGCTCTGTGCTGATTTCACCACGCAGCCAACTGCACCCCCACAAAGAAAGGGAAGAAAATCAGTAGAGAGGAAGGCAAGGACTACTCCTTCTCTCACCAGTGCCAACCTAACAGTCCTTATCTGGCCACAGGCTTGGTTGTCTTCCTTGGGCAGAAGCAGTTTCCTTGCAAGTCACCTGGCAGCACAGCTGGCCACAGAACTCCCAGGCAAACTCTTTTCTCTACCATCTAAAAGCAATGCATCACCTTCCTCAGAATGCAATCCACAAAATGTCCCCACCTCCAAAGCACACAAGAGAGTGACAGACAATGCTTTATAAATTATAGTAGCTGCAATTAGAAAACATGACTGAAATACATAATATTCCTGTTAAAAAAATAAGTCAATGCCAGTGCAAAAGCAGGAAATTAATCTCCTGGAGAGTAAGCTTAACTATCTCCTGAATCACACAATTCTAAATCATTAAGGAAATAGCTTATGGTTATTAAAGCTAGAGCATTAAAGGGATAAATCATTCTGAATTTATCTACTGAAAAATCTCTTACAAGAGTAAAATCTTGAACTAAAGTTAGTGAATAAGTGTCAGGTGCCTCCAATTATATCCTCCAGTAGCCACCGTGCGAAGAAATTTAAGGTCATTTAATTAAGGACAAATGACTCTTTAACCAGTCACTTTAGCACTCAGCAGTGGTGTATGAGTCTCTATTTTGTAGCATCAGAGACTGCATTTTATTAAAGAACACTGGAACATCCCTTGCTCTGGGCAATAAAGTCATTAGTGCAGCTAGTTCCACCCCCTCTTATGCGTTTATGTATTTGACTTGGAAAGGTGCATCTTCTTCAAAAGTGCCATGTTTGCCTTAAGGTATTCCAGACAAGTCAATTTTCTTTACTAGTAATGGGAGTACATAACCTTTTGAAGTTTTGGAGTTTCTTGGTTTGGGTGGATTTTTTTTCAAGAGTTACTCATGACTATCAGGTGGTTGAAAGCGTGATAATTAATTTTGAAATTACCAGATTAGATTTCTTAGCAGAGAGTGGGTTATTAATAGCTAAAGAGTTCAAAATTCTGAAAATCCACCCACAGTTGAACTGACATGCCAACATAAGGCTTATTTTGCCTTTGCTGTCAGCTTCTATCATTTAGAAGACTTATTATTCAGCTTTTAAAATGACAAATATCATTACAGCAAACCACTCCAACTTCAGTAAACTGAAAAACCTGCTTTTGGATCTTCACAGTTTAAAACAATCTATCTTTCCACTCAACAGAATAAAATAAGGATAAGAAGAGATAAATCCATTTGTAGAAAATAACCCTTTGAGAAACTTTATGGCATTGCCTAAGCACTGAATTTTTTATCTTATGTTACAAATTCCTGTAACTGAAACTGAAATTTTTCCCTGTTTACTCCTTCAGGTGTTTTGGAAGTCATGCAAAGAATAGAACAAGGTTTTGCCCAAGCTGTTGCCTGATTTTATGCACAAGTTATAAAATGAACGAAGAAGAAACACCTGCTCTGGAATTTGTTCAGCACATGGAATACATGGCAGCACATGGAGTAAGAAGGCTGTTAGTATTCATCAATTATTTCAGTAATGTAAGTCCTCGTTTATCCCCCCCCAAAAAAAAAAAAACCAAAAAACTCAAGGAAAAGCCCTTTAAAGAGATGACAATAATACATTGTAAATGTCTTGAGGCTGATCCTGTGCAGGGCCAGGATTTGGACTCAATGATCCTTATGGGTCCCTTCCAACTCAGCACACTCTGTGATATATTCCTTTCCCAAAGGTGCACAGCCTACCCAAGATGAAATTCAGATAGCAGGAGAGATTAAGTTCTCTGCCAAACATTGACAATATTTTAACTACCTTTCTGATATATTTCAAGTGGAAGATTCAAGTAAGATTCACCTAATATTAGCATAAATATCTTTCATAGATTCCTAAGCAGTATAAAAATAAATAAAACAATGTAAAAAAAAAAAAAAAGCATCTGACAGCAGCAAATAATACTGAGAGGCCAGGAATTTGCAGAAAACTGGGAAGAGAAACAAAATGAAGATGGTAAAAAAAAAAAAAAAAATCGGGGGAAAAAGAGAAAGATAATGATATGCATATCAGGAGAAAACTGTAGTAATGATAGTCCTCTTGACATTTTGCTACACAGGGGGGAAAAAAGTAGTGTTCAGAAAAAGCATGTGCTGTATTTAATGTGATACATATCACCCTTCTCTTTCTGCAAAATCCAAAACATTTTCCATTCCAATGATAATTTGCGAGGATGTCAGAAGTGAAGTGGTACTTAACATATTAAAAAATTAAAAGCAGATGTTCATAATTTCTGTGAGAATTTTCAAGAGGGTTGGCTGACAAGCTCTCAGCACTACTGAGAAGTGGTTTTCAAGGCCTGAAACACCTGGGAAATTTTACAGGACTAGAAAAAAGCTGAAGTCACTTCAGCACTTAAAAATTCTAAGACTGGGACTTACTCTGAGTGAAGGGCCTACCCAACAAGGGCACACAGTATACTGATGAGAGCAAAGATGGGGTCTAAATGACACTTAAAGTACTGTCACCAGTTGAGATAACCTGGGCATCTGTACCATGGCCACTCTGATAGCACTTCTAAACAAAATATTCAAACAGGAAATATTGCATTTTATCAGTAAATAACTGATAGCTATGAAACATGAAGAAAGGTTTTTTGGTGAATTAAGCAATCTTTTCAAAGGGAACACAAGTCAAAGTGTAAAAAAGCATCAAAAATCAGTTAGGTTTTCTGAGATATTACCCTTCATACAAACAACACTGTGATTAAAATTTTTGAATTACTCAAAACAACAGCTAACTACAATAACTGTTACATCTCAAAATAAGGATGAGGAATCGCTACTTAGGAGATGTACTTCACGTGGGATCCCCAAGAATACCTCCTCGGTTCTACATTTTAAAGCAGCTTTTCAATTAATGGCCTAGAAGAGAAAAAGAATTCAGTGTAACATTTGTGAGCCAGATACAAACTGAGGAAACTAAAAATTTTAAAGGAGTGAGTAGTAACACGGTGAAACCTCATGGGTATAGTCGGCTCACATGTAGCTTAGAGCCTCATACACGAAACACTCTATCCAGAAGCAAAGAATGCAGAGGGTTCCACTTGCATACATAGTTAAAACAAAGACAGGTGAAAAAGGTGGTCACCAGAAATGCTCAGAAAAATGCAGTTAGGAGAATAATATGGTCCTGAGATGAGTAAACACAGCAATGTCAAGTAGAGAGGTTCAGTTACCAGTACTTGACCAATCTGGAATGATGGTTGAATTGAAACGGAGTCAGAAGCGCTGTGGGAATGATCATGTGCTTGCAAAACATGCCTCACAGAGAGAGGCTCAAGATGATAATTTACTTAGCTTGTCAAAAGCAAGAATAAGGAATTGACTTTAACATATGATTGAAACACTTAAAACCCCCTAATTTTCATAAAGTAAAAAAAAAAAAAAAATCAGGTGAACATAATCACACTAGTTGAGATTGCAGTAGTGTACTCAGAAATGTGATTTTACAGGCACCCAAAGAGATGTTTCAGTTCAAAATCAAGTAAGTCTTAGTAAATTCTGACCTCCAACAAAACACACAAGTTACCAATAAACAACCTTCCTCTCCTGTCAGGACAATTTCTCACCTGGCCCTCCTATCTTCACAAGCAACTGTCCTCTCAGCAGCAGCAGCGTGGAGTGTGCACAAGGGCCACCGTACTGCATGTCTGCAGAACAACTACACATGGCTCAGCCTTCCTGAGGAAGGTGTCTGAGAGCAGGCAGTTTGCAGAAGCCCTCCTTCCCATGAAAACCCAGTACTTCATGGGGACCGGGCTGCAGGCCAGCCTAATTGCTCTGGCAGCATCGGCAGCTGACTGCTTCCTCCTGCTATTTTTCCCAGGGGCCCTTCGGCCCCTTCAGGCTCACATGACTTAATCAAACCTGAATGCCCTTCTGGAAGATATGCAAATTATTTTTCAGTCAGACAAAAGTGTTTTGGCTCAATACTGGTGTTACTAAGTGAAGTTTAATGATGTGCTATACAGGTCAAACTTCATGGCCTAATGGCACTTTCTGGCTATAAACCCAACAAGTGTATTATGCTCTAAAGGAGGTTTTAAAGCAAAATATTAATATATTCAGTACATTACCTAATTAGACTAGGCTAATATCAATACAAAGCAATATGACCTGTATTTTAAGGTCAGGTTTGTCAATGACGGGATTTTTGCA
Organism: Haemorhous mexicanus; assembly: GCF_027477595.1. Classification (NCBI taxonomy): domain Eukaryota; kingdom Metazoa; phylum Chordata; class Aves; order Passeriformes; family Fringillidae; genus Haemorhous; species Haemorhous mexicanus. Next base: position 26,226,277 of record NC_082346.1, read on the forward strand.
CTCAGGAACTGTTGTCAGTTTGAGTTCAGCCATGGGTGCAGAGTACCACACTCTGCATTCCACCTCTCTGTGACCTCGCACTGGCACATTTCAATGTGCTGTGCTGGGAGAAAACTAACTCAAGCAGCAGAAGTACTGAATAGTTTGCTGCCAGTTTAGCATGCTGAGACAGATCAGCACAAGATGGAACAAGTGCTGGAGCTGCCATGAGAAGGATGCAAGAAGGCAGTACCTCACTAGCCAGCAATTAGATCAGGTTATGCTGACATGGTACTGCAGATTTAATTAAAGTCTCAGATGCATTAATAAAGTCTCAGATGCATTCAATTCTGAGAAGACAACATCTTCAGTTTCCAATTTATCTTAGGCATATGACCAGAATAGGTCCCTTTTTCCTGTCTAGCTCTTACCGCAAGAAATTGAATCACTAGGATATCTTAAATGCTGAGCCTTTTCCCAGTGCCAAGTAGAATAAACCAACTATAAATGTTTCATAGCCATATGAAGCATGGTGGTTTGGTTTTAAAGCCATTTTAAAAAATGATTGTGAAGAAAGAAAAATTACATTGCTTCCAAGGTAATGAAAGTACAATTTCTAACAGAACAGGTTTCAACTTGCAAGTATTCCTGGGCAACCCACTGTGGGGTGGAACATACAGTCCTGTGTATTTCCTTTATTTATATTAAAGATACAGTGTGGGATCATAACGTGCATTACCAACAACAACACTTAACTGAATATTGAACAACTCTACAGGACATACACATGTATTTTCTTGGTTCTCTTTCACCTGGTCAGATCAACTGAAAAAAAAACAAGGACACTAGAAGTAATGCTAAGATAAGGATAGTGTCAGTTGTTCTAGTTAAAGTAAGGCTTCTGGGATAATGTGCCAAGCACTTAACTGGGTACAGGAATAAGTTCTTTTTAAACAATAATGGTATCTCTACCTTATCCAGTCAGCTGCATGTCCTTGTACACATTACTAGAATTAATACTACACAGAACTCAATTTGTTGTTTATTTACAATCACCCTTCTCACATACTAATGAATGACACCAGCTCTTCAGAAGGAGAATTTGCTTTTCTTGCCAATTCATCTTTGGCAGACTCTGCCCTCAAAATAGAAGATTTCAGGGAGGGACTGAAGCAAATGAGAGGGAATACACAGGAGGATAGCATGATAGGAGAAGAATGCTTGCAATTTTATGTGGAGAAAACCCAGCTGCCAGTTTTTCAGACATTTGAACTCACATACAGATACTCTGCTGTTTCATCAACAAGGGGTAAACACTTTGATACTCAGTGGCCAGGGAACAGGTGCTCCTCTGTGCCCTAACCTGCTTATGCACTTCTAATCAAAAATGGCTGCATTAAAAAATAATGCAATACAACATGCTTCATCCCACTCCCTTAAAACATCTCTATTACAACACCATCACCTCCATGTTACACAAAGCATATACAGACACCGTAGTTACTGGGCAGCTTCTTCAAACTCACCTGTGACTCAGGTAAAACATTGTGGAATTGGGACTTTCCAACAAGCAAAAATTTAAAATACTTTGGAACTTTGAAACTCCTTCAAATCCAGAGAAGTAATTTGCCCTTCTTTTGTTGTCTTGCAAGCTCCTCTCATGGTGCTTGTGGCCCTTTCCAAATCACTTAATGCTACTTGGAAGCAAGAGGATTGCATGCAGTAGTTTTATCAGAATTTGTCTATTCGGTAAATCTAAAGCCTGCAACAATGTGCATGCACAAATCAATTGAACTATCACAATGTTTGTTGGTCCCTAGATATCTTCTAGCTCTCAGGCATAGAAGTCACATGCTAAAACTGTGGAAGATAACCAAGGGATATTTTGTAGAGGTACCATCCAGACCAGGCTAAAACTGCAGAATACAGCATCCCTTCAGGTTCTCACTTGTTCCTTAATGTAACTGGAAAATAATTATATATAGAAATGGGAGAACAAACTCTGCAACAATTTCTAAATATATTAACTCTAGTAGAATTTGAAGTAGTTCACTTAAAGCCAAAATTGAATTCTGTGAAAAGTCATCCAATTGATTCCCAGATCATCCCACTAAGATAATCCAATGTCAAGATTTCAGAGAAACCTAATTATGAAAGTGATCCGAGTTAAAAATAAGCTTTTAAAAATGCAGTACAAGTAGTGAAATGATAAAAGAACACTGTACTGAGTATATCTGGAGAACTCCCCAGTTAGCAAAGGGAAATCACATTCTTTTGCAGAAAAATTAGCAGCCTACATGCAGCTTTGCCTGCATTCAAGTCCCAAGAAGTTCTGCATTGCACTTCCAATTAAAGCAGATGGGAGTCAGTCTCAGAGGCTTAACTGAAGGTATGTTCTGTGAGATGTTTCCATTAACAATTCTTTCTCAGTGTGGTCACTTTTGCTTATTTGGTTTTGTTTCTCCTCAAAATCATCAAAGGCGACAAATAAAATGCTATTTTTTCTTTAAGGCCTAAGGATAATAATATCTGTCAAATCTGCATTTACCTTGAAACCATTTCAAGTTCCAAGTGATCTGAAAAAGGTTCCTGAAGAACAGAAAAGTCACTTCTAGATACCTCAGTAACTGAAAATTGCAGTATTTTGAAGAAAACTCTCTTGATATTTTCTTTAAATCATCTCTTCTGCAGAGGTACAATCTATTTAATTCTTTATTAATTTTTTCTGTATTTATTTGTTTTTGCGTGTATTTCCTCAAAAAGCTACTATAGCCTGAAAACAAGATTTTAGAATAACTTCTGGCTATAACTTGAATAATCACATTTCTAGGTTGTGAGGAATATGTTTGATGACACAGTTAACTCCTTAAGGATTCAGGCTCCTCTACAATTACCACCACGCTCTAGTTTCAAAATGAACACTATTGTGTAACTTTAGGAGTTATGTAAATTCCTTTTGCTAAGGTAACTGTAAAAGATCTTAAAAGACAAATAAATTATTAAGGTGAGTTAACTTACTAGCAAGCAAATATCCATCATTTTGAGGCTGCTTAAAATATTAGATTAACTTAACACTAAAGCTTCTTCTAAAAATACCTTAGAGCCATTGTTTAGAACAGACATAACAGTGAGGTCTCTGCCCTGTAGAGTAGTCATAAGTGAATAAAAAGTAAAATTCTTCTCTACCTGTATCTCCGTTACATAAAAAATGCTCCACTCCCCAAAAAAAAGGTAATTAAGACAGATTTGCTTGTATGATGACACTTTCCTAATCTGAATTTTTACTTTTTTTATATGCTCAGTTTGTACCAGTTAGAAACATACAAATATCCACAAATTAATATTGGATGTATGTGACCAACACTTAATTTTTTATTAAACATTTGCCAAATGCTCAAAGAGAGTAAGAAAAGGCAAAGGAGCAAATGTTAACAATTGGGCTAAGAAGAATGGTACACCTCACACTCTTCTGAAACCGTTCCAGGTCTGAAGGATTTCAAGATGATTCTGTACATTGTGTGTGACAATCCAGCGCAACCAAACCACAACAAACAGAGCCGCCACTTTCATATTTACTCTCTGCAGGTTTGGTTAGTTTTCACATGAATAGATATAACTCTTGAAATCCAGTTCTATCTGTCATAAAGCCGTTCCTGTCTTCCTCCAGAATTGATTTTAATATCATCCTAAGAACTGTTAAAAGGCAGGAAAATTCCCACAGGAAAAAATTTTGAGTCTGAACTGGGGGAGGGGGGGCAGAAAGAAGAGAAGAAAGACTGATATTAAAGGCTTTTTTATGTTAAAGTTTTTACATTTCAAATGTTAACAATGTTTTACTCACTCTTTTTTCTGTATTCAAAAAAGAGTTACATTATTTTAATGGAAGGAAGTTGCAAGTTTACATTCATCTGTCTAAAATTAGCTGTTTATCACTAACAAGAAAGTTCCTTAGGCCTTGACTCCGTCAAATTTGATCTATACAGATAGCTAAACACTCTCAGTTTTACTGATCCAGCCAACACTTCTATGTCCAAAGATTACTTAATTCACTCCAACAGGTGTAACTCCAGGTTATAAATAGAAAAATGAAGGTACAGTGAGATTAAGGGATTTGCCAAAGATACGGATTAACAGGATTAGGATTCAGGAGCTGCCAGTTTGAATTTCCTTACTTATCCCATATTTGCTCCAGCAAGCTAAGTACAACAAGGACAGCAGAGAACAGAAGAAAATGCTGACATCTTCTACTTGGCACCAAGAAAAAAAAAGTTAAAACCACTATTCAGTATCAGCTGTCTGACTAGGAATTTCCTTTATGTATACCCAAAGCATGCCTATTATCAGAAATAATATTTTGAGTACACAAGAACTAATTTAATTTATTTTAAATCAGCGTAAGACCTTGCAAAACAAAGCTCCAGGCTCTGTGTGTGTATAGGGGTGCTCCAAATACATTTTTCTAAAAGAGAAAGACAAAAGAAATAACAAAGCTTTCAGTAGCTATATTATTTCTTTAAAAACTGCTTCCCTTAGTAACCCTGTTTATTTGCTGCATCTGTGTGTTGGGTTAGTGTGGCAAGGTTTTGGTAGTGGGTGAAGATGCAGGGATGGTTTGTGTGAGAAGTTTTAAGAAGCTTCACCCCCAGGTGTGACAGAGCCAATGCCAGCCCGAACCAAAAGCAACACATCACTGGCCAAGGCTGAGCCCATCAGTGACTGTGGTAGTGCCTCTGGGATAACATATTTAAGAAGGGATAAAAACCCCCAAACTGCAGAGCTGCAGCTGGAGACTGAAATGAGACTGTGTGAGAGAAACAGCTCTCACACAAAGGTCAGTGCACAAGGAGGGGCAGGAGGTGCTCCAGACACCGGAGCAGAAACATCCCTGTAGCTCCGGTGGGGCAAGGAGGTACAGAAATCCAGAGTAAGGTTGAGCCTAGGAAGAAAGGAGGGCTTGCTGGAAGGTGTTTTTAAGATGTGGTTTCCTCTTTATCCTACTCTTGATTTCATTGTTAATAAATTCAATTAATTTCCACAAATCGTGTCAGTTTTGCCCGTGACAGTAAATGGTGAGTGATCTTTCCCCATCCTCATTTGACCGCAAGCCTTTAGTTAGATTTTTCTCTTGATTCTCCAGCTAAGGAGGGGAAGTGAGAAAGCAGCCTTGGTGGGTACCTGACATCCAGTTAGGGTCAACCCAACACAATCTGCTAAAGGTAGCAATGTTTACTTACCAAGAAACAGATAATGAACATTTTACTAGACTTTTTTTCTTTCATATTAGTTCTGCAAGATATCTTAGCTGGGGTTCAAAGGAAATACTTGAAGAGATTACAAATTCAATTTCAGCAACCATTGATTTGTTTCTTAACTCCTCTGTCTAGTAAGATTGAATACAATATTCATTTCCCTTTGCTTTGCTTAGGGGATACTTTAGATACAAAAGCTGGGGAAGATTTATAAGGGACAAAAAGCATCATGGAATAAAAAACTTTCCTAAAATGTATTAATGAACTTTACTCATGATTCCTTATTCAAGAATAGTGAGTGCCAGAATAAATTAACACAGCATCATTAGAAAGACACATTTTGTAAAGGGTTTAACATACTGATCCAGAAAACAGAAAATGTTTGAAATGCAGAGTGAAATTTAATTTTTATGTTGTCTTTCCTCAAGCTCTGAACTTAGAGCCTCATTGAGAAGGCTGTTCTACCTAAACTCCTAGTATAAACAACAGGAGAAGGATAGTGAGCAGAAACCCATTGGAACTATTCAAAACTACCCTATGGATGAGACACTCTCTGATGACTACCAAAGAAGTGCAATAGATTTCAAGTTTGGGCATCAAACTTGTATACTCACAGGACAAGACATGATGCATACAACCTGCAAAAAGGGACATGCTTCAGCAGATATTCTTTAGTTTTGGCTTTAGCTACACCATGCATATAGGACAAATTTCCCATGGAGCAGCCTCTTCAAAGCAGAGGCTGCTTTGAAGATGTCAAAATTCCACTTTGCTGGGTTTGAGACCCAGAGTTTAGCTTTTAAGCCTGTTTTTCCAGATACACAGCCAGACATGACATAGCCAGATCAGGTTCTAAGCTTCATTGTTTTACTCTTTAAATGAAAGAACTCAGAAGATGGCCCTTCACAGAACAGATATGTTTAAGAAATCTTTCACTAGACATTGTATGCAACTTGCCTAGTAGACTGGACCTAAAGGGAAAGAACTGTCTGCTATTTTATAAGGTGGTCAATCCCTTAAAGAACAACATGCCTGAACAAGACTGCTAGCTAGTACTTTGAAGCTAAGCAAAAATAACAAAAGACTGCAACCTGTGTATAAAAGGGAAATAGTCTGAATTTACAATAACGGAAGATGAATAAAGAATATACTTCAGCATATAAAGTAGTTTCTATTTTGAGCTTCTTCAAAAGGGATAATCTCTTGCCAATTCTACTTTAGAAGCCAGCAACTTCTGTACACCAAGACTGGCTTTCTAAGTGATACAGTTACCAGCTAAGCACCAGACTGCTTATGAGCCAAGACACTTTCAGACAGGGTAAACACTTTTAGACAGGTATTGCACACACATGAAATAACCTTCCCCTCCTGAAGAGCAAAGAATTGTCAGGAGAATAATACTGAGCATGTGGTCCTACAACAGAGATGATGAACTCGATGGCACATGTTAATTAAACTGATTTCTATCTTGCTCTAAAGACTTTATTGAGAAAAGCATGTGGCAAAGGGGGCTGTTACATCAAACTTGAAAACAACTACAGATACATCCCACATCATCCCACACAGCCCATGCACAGTGATCTACCATTCTGAGTAAGATGAGTAGTCTCAAAACATTTAAAAAACAAAAAACCCGACAGATTCTTACAATTTAAGCAGACAATGTTGCTTCATACTAACATATGTGTGTTTTCCTACTTGTTTCACAGTAAAGAAATCCTGTATATCTGTAAAAAATACAGCTTTAGTATATAAAATTGAAGTAATATATCAAAAGGCCAAACATCTTGAACTCTGACTATGCGAACTTCAGCTAGTTACTTCATTTCCCTGTCTCACTTTCTGGAACTGTTAAGTGATAATAGGATTGTCAAGAATTTTGGGAAGCTTCAATTCTTAATGTGTGAAAAATACCTGGAGAGTCTTAGAGAGTAGGTACCAAAAAGTGTTATCAATAATCATCATTCTGAAATTAAGACATCACATTTGAGGTCCTGTCCATCACAGAAGAAAGCCATGAAACACTTCTCAGCACCTTAAGGACAATTACACTTGCTCAGTCATTTCAAGGGTTTGATAAGAAAAGTTTCCAGTCAAAGTAGACAGAAAAAAATAAATTCTTTCAGAAATAAGCTGCCATATTAACTGCTGGTTATCCTAATCATGTTAACTAGCATTTGCTTTGCATTGTAACTTTTCACAGCACACCTATCCTTCTGCCTCTGCCTGTAGAATGAAGAAATACCTAACAGCAGCATGGGGAATTGGGACGAGAAAGAGGAAATAAAGAAAAAAAAATTTTTCTGATATCAGGTAGTGATGCAGAGACAATTCCATGCAAAAAGAACTGACAGCTTGACTTCTTTTCAGAAAATGTTTAAGTTATTCTGGGAATTATGCAAGGGAAATTTGACTGAAGACTAGATGAGCACTTTGAATATGCAATACCTTAACTCCAGCAGAAAGAGTAGGGAGAAAAGTGGTAACAGATAAGAAGATACCATAGCTGGAAGGAAACAAATATTTGACAAACAGATGATAAAACCAGAGACAAATAATAAAAAAATGGGCAGGTAAAGAGCTGACTAGAGAAAGGGATGAAGATAGCTCTCAATTAGTTTTGTCCTACAACACAAAGGAACTAAAGGGGAAGAATTAAAATTCTATTCAGGACAATATTGCCTTTCCTGCATCTCTCCCTACCCTCTATGAAAATGAACACTATTAACACTTTGGAATCTCACATACTTGCATTTCCAAACAGAAAAAAAAAATTATTCTCAAATGTTCAGTTTCCTTTAGGTTTATTGTGTACTTCATGTACTCTCCAGCCCCCTATGCTATGGCTTCTTCTACTGAGAAATGCCAGGTTACTGCATTACAAATATTACCCAAGTTCTACTGGAGAATCTGTACAAATTCATTAAATTAGCTGATGTAAATTTTGACTATTTCTGGGTCTGAACCTTAATGCAGGAAAACTTCAGAGAAGACAGGATTTGACAAGTATCTATGTGAGCACTAGGATTAGCAAAGCTTTTATCCTATGAATTTTTGGGTTTTGGCTAACTGACATTGCAGTCTAGACAAGAGTGAACCTCTGTGTAAGCTTTTCCTGTGCCTGAAGTATTTCTAAGGTGTTTTTCTTTATACCTGAAAAACCATTTTAGAAAAGTTTCAGAAATGTATCTACCTGCAATTAGAAGGACCACAGCCTTGGACTTCAGGAGAGCATACTTTAATGACTTCAGAGATCTCTTTGGAAGAATTCAATGGGATATGGCTCTAATAGAAAAAGGGGTCAAGAAGTGATGGATATTTAAGTATCTCTTCATCCAAGATAAAGAAAGCTCCATTTTTCCAACAGAAGTTATGAGATTCATGCTTAGCAGGATCACGGAATGCAAATCACTCTCAGATCTGGTTATGAAGGAAGGTATCACAGACTGTACATTACCACAGTCATGTCCTCTGACAAATTCAAAATGGATCAAGCTTAACTTATAAATATTGCTGAGTACATTTCATAACTCATTTGCAGATTACAGGTTTTCCATAGTAATACCTTATCCCCATTTCATAGAGTAGTAGTAGCATATCAAAGTACTAATCATGCATGCAGATCACTTCTACTGATACTCATCAAGGATCCTTGAAAGAGGCATAACAAAGTGTAAGCCAACAATCCTTTGCATCATATACAACAACTTTACACCTGATCATACTGATTTAAACCAGACTTCAAGATGTTTACTGAGGTAAGGCAACTTTAAAAGGATGCAAGAATTTCTGTACTTAATTCAATATCACACTTTAGTCAAACATGGACATACTGAATGGAACCAAGGCATCAAAACAAAGCAAAAAGTAGGAACTTCCTGAAAGGTTTAAAGTTGATCGAATTATCTTGCCTAACAAGAAAAGGCTTACTGGCAGAATTCAGTAATATAGTTATAGAAACAGAAATTCAGCCAGTCCTTTTAAAAACACAGGGGAAAATTAGTTCCTCAAAAGAAATAAATGGCACTCTCAAGCTTATTTTATCAAAATAACTGAATATAAAGCTTTTGTGAGTATAACTAATAGATTAAGTAGAAGAACAGGGAGCCAGAAATTGTAGTTGTGCAAATTCCCACTAAAAAAAAAACCTTCTAGATATAGGTCAGTCTGCTCAATCCAATGAATGAAATACATATTGTAGAGTCAGGAGCACACTATATAAATCAGCTGAGTTAATTTAGGAAAGCTAGGAAGTGTATGTGGAGTGATGGAAACTATAAATAATAAGACTATGAGAGAGAAAAGTTGAAGAAGAACCTGGGATGATAAAGACACAAAAATTATTTGTTCTGAGATTTTTTTGTGCAGCTAGACAAAAACACAGTTATCTCTCCACTTAAAATGATAACTCCTACTACCAAGGCTACGTCAAAGACTTAATTACATGTGTGAAGGAGACACATGTACTCTTCTGTTCATGCTGAACACACATTCACCATCTTCTTCCTCAGATTGCAGCTACACTGCTCACAGCAGCTCAACACTCAACTCTAGAGATGCTAGAGTTTATTCCACAGAAATGAGCGCAGACACACCATAACAACCCTCCCCTTATGTCCGCTGATCTGCTGAGACAGATCAAGAAGGCTCAGGCTGCTGTCAGAGCAATATAGCTCTGCAGCATCCAGGTCCCAAGCTAGTATTTTGAGATAGCGCTGAATTGTACCATAGGGAAATACAACCACCAAGCTTAGTTGTCTATGTAAACATTGCATTACACAGCACAGACACACATTTGAAGCCAACAGCATGGGCAGAAATATGCTTTAGGGCTCACAGAGAAGGGATGAAGATAATGCAGTTTAGGTACTTTCACCTCTCAGGGCAGACTAAGAGCCAACACTGGGCTGAAAGCAGATGTGGGCTTCACAGAGACCCTTCTCATGAAACCTCTTTGCAGAAAGTCACAGTATAAGGAACTGAGACAAAACAAGATTTTCATCTACTTTCTCTACCTCTCCCTTTCAGCATCTCTGCTGCTGAGGAATAAATCAGAAAATATCATAAAACATATTAATTAATGAAACTAAGGCTTCATAGACATTCTACTAGATGATCGCCTATGCATATGAAATGTACTGATCATCTTTTGAGACATTCACAAGTGAAAGAAGAGATAGACCAAGTTTATCTAATATAAGAAACATGGAGCATTCAGAATCCCAGGCCAGGTCAAACAATCTAGAACCAGTTTTGTTCCAGGGAACTTCCCCACAATTTGTAATTCTAACTCTTCAAGACTACATTGAAACCTAAAAAAGTCTTAATTAAAAAAATTCATTTCAGTTGGTTTGAATAGGAATGCTGTCATAGGGATGGGAAGCTTGCCAGAAGACTGCAAAGCAAATAGTAATAATAATTACCAGTTGAATTTTGGATAATTGCTTAGCAGAATGCAACAATGATCACTGCTTATTTAAATGTTTTGCTCAACTGGGACGAAAAGTAAAAAACATATTAATTTAATTTGCCAATGACACAACCAGTGAAGAAGTGTCAAAAGACACAAAATAGCCAGAAAACATTAGAAAACAAACAGAAACATTTACTGGTTAAAAAAAAAAGTCCAGCGAGATACACATCTGGAATATGAAATTGAAAAAAACCATTTGAATATTAAGAAGAGCTGGTGTATGCTCAGAGACAGTTGAAAAGGAAATATAATACTGGGGTGAAAAATAAACCCAAACCAGATTAGACAAGAAGGATTTTGAGTATACTACATTTAATTTCACAAACCACCTTGACAGAATGGCATGAACTGAATTCAGGGAGAGACTAGCTGAAGACTCCATCACTGACCCACTTCTACAAATGATTTGCCCCAATGCACTTTAGATCTATGTAATGCAGATGTTTTAACTTACAATGTCTTGTAGATATATCTCACCATCTCTAAAATGTAATCCTCCACTTATTTCTCCCCAGCTTCAGAAATCCTTTGTCCTGATACTCCAGAGTCATGAGTGCTTCCAGGCAGAGCTACACTGATAAATCATAAATAGCAACAGCTGTAACCGTAGTGCGAAGGAACTATGATGTTAGTAAGGTTAGAGATCAGTCATTTCAGCCAAGGCTATTTTGCTGCAGAATGAATTTCCAGAAAACACAGCTAACTTATCTTTAGGACATGCTGTGAGACCTCACTGATTCATAAAAGATTTCCTAAAATAACATGGTATAAAAATCTGATTTGGTTTGAGTAACAAAAAGGAAATGAAAAAAGATTCTGATATTTATTGTGATCATCACCATATTGTTCTAAACATCTCAGTTAGCAGAGGTTGGCAAAGCTAAAAATGAAGATAGTCTAAAAGCTTACAAAGGTGGGAGTAAAAAAAGGCAGAGTAATTTAATATAAAGAATAACATATGGAAGCATTAGAATGACACTAGCAAAGGAAGGGATTTGTAACCTCAGGAAAATAATCTTGTTGGCAAAAATGCATTAAAATAGCATATTTCAAAACTGAGCTGGGAGAACAGTGGTCCATTTAGCTCTTCTCCATCTCCAAGTAGCATGAATTATATAGATAAGACATTTCTTTAATTTTTGTAAGGAATCTAGCCTTCCTGGCAAACTCAAGTAGAATTAGTCATAGAGGCTTACCACTCTTCTCATTTCATGACATAGTTTGTGTGCTTGTGGAAAGGGAGGTTGTGGTCAACCTCCCTTTCCACAAGCTCCAGAGACAGCTAGGCTTCCAATTTCCTAATTCAAGTGTGCAGAAGCAAAGAAGTAGCCATCACACCATGTGATGAATGTGAAAGAAACCTGGTCATTTTACAAGATTTTATTTCAATATGAACAGTAACAGTACCTTTTGTCTGAAGGGGAGGCAAGTGTCTGCAAAAAGGATTCTCAGGCATTATAGTCTAACATACTTTCTGCAGCAGTTTTACATTTCAGTGCTAAGTCTAAGGTATCAAACAACAGCTATTTTTGCTGGAAGCAGTTCTAAATTGGGAGGGGGGGAGGTGCAAAGAAAGAAAAAAGAGAAAAGCTGTTGAAAAGCACCAAAGAAAGCTGGGGCTCTAGAAAAGAAGTGCCAATGGTTCTGACTGAGCTTTCTGTTCACTTCTCAGTACATCAGGCCTGGAACAAGTTTCTCAGTGCAAAATTTCTCTAATTGGCTGGAAAGCATTTAAGGAAAAATCTTTCTTTTTAATTAAAAACAGAAAACCAACAAGACATGAAAGCCATGGGGGTTGGGAGAGGCATATGTTGACCTTATGAGGCTTCACAGCAGAACTCTGCAGGGGCCGTTTAAACTGAGAAAGCACAGTTTTAATTAAAGAGTCCTGAGGAACAGACAATTCAAAAGAGCAGGTCAGATAGATTCCAAGAGGTCAATTTAAGCACAAGCAGAGGGAAAACAAGACTTCTGGCCATTCTGCCTTCCTCTGGGAGAAATCTGTTGCTAACTGATCATTATGCTTCAACAAACACAAGCTGTCCTCTAACCACCTCTGTGAGCGTTGCGTATCATTGGTACAAGCTAAAAGGAGGGCACAAAGGGTTACAGTGAATGGGGTAACAGACTCACTGGTGACCTCTCACTAGTGGGCTTCCACAGGGCTCCATCTTACGCCCAGTTCTCAACATCTTCATAAATGACCTAGATGCACAACTCAAAGGAATACTAAATAAGTTTGTCAATGACACTAAACTGGGCAAAGCCCTTTTCTCAAGGGCAGAAAGGCCCTGCAGAGAGACTTCAACAAATCAGAGGGCTGGGCATTCACCAACCATATGAATTTTAAGACAGGCAAGTGCCGGATTCTGCACCTGGGGTGGGGCAACCCTGGATATGTGGACAGATTGGGGAACAAGAGGCTGGAGGGCACCAACACAGGAAAGGGACATGGGGGTCCTGGTTGACAGAAAGTGGATTATGAGTCAGCAGTGCCCTGGCAGCTAGGAAGGCCAACCCTGTCCAGGGGAGCATCAGGCCCAGCAGCACCAGCCGGGCAAAGGAAGGGATTGTCCCACTTTGCTCTGCACTGGGGCAGCCTCAGCTCCAGTGCTGGGGGCAGTTTTGGGTACCACAATCTAAGAAAGACATTAAAGTATTATAGATTGTTCAAAGGAGGGCTAGGACGGGCTGAGGTCGCTTGCTCTGTTCAGCCTGGAGAAGACACTGAGGGGAAACATCATTGTAGTCTTCAGCATCCTCACAAGGGGAAGGAGAGGGGCAAGCACCGATCTCTTCTCTCTTGTGACCCGGGACAAGACTCAAGGAATACATGAGGAAGACATGAAGCTGAGTCAGAGGAGACTTAGGCTGGATATTAGGAAAAGGGTTTATCACCCAGAGGGTGGTTGGGCACTGGAACAGGCTCCCCAGGAAAGTGGTAACAGCAAAAGCCTGACGGAAGCAAGAGGCTTCTGTTCAAGAAGCATCTGAAAAATGCTTTCAGGCACACGGTGTGATTCTTGGGGTTGTCCTGTGCAGGGCCAGGAACTGGATTCAGTGATCATGATGGTCCCTTCCAGCTCAGGATATTCTATGATTCTATCACAAGAAATTCTGTGAAGTATTTTTCACCAAGAAACCTCAGTTTCTTGACACTGGATCACATTCATCTGTTTCCTTCTAGTCCTGGTATCACATTCCCAATGCATGGAATCCCAGATATGCTTATGTATACTTGAAAATAGAACTCTGCATCTTACTAAGCTTCTAAACCCACTGGAAAATCCTGTAAAATGGATCCAGCATATCACCAAAAAGAAACTATCTTAAGAAAAATAAACAAACAAACAAAACCCCCCCAGACAACAAATTTTTCTTTACTTTTTTAAGTGTTAGCATCACATTTATTGAAGCTGGTAAATTTCCCTTACTATTCAGGGACAAAACTAAAACTAAATGGACAAATGAACTAAACAAAAGGACTTCAACAATCAACTTAACTTCATAGAAAAAATAACATAAAACATACCATATTTCTCCATGAAGAGCTATTTCCCAGTAATACAAAAGGATAAGGAATTAAGTAGAAAAGCAACATCTACAGCAATTTCCCATGAGATACAGTAATGTTAGTGTATTTCAGTTACTGTATAATGGTTCTGCACACACACAGATTGTTACATTTAAGCATTGCTTGTGTTCAGACAGATTTCTCTATTATTGGGCATTTGAGAATTCATGGCTAGGTGCATCTTCTTAGTGAATGGCTAGGTGCATATTCTTGGGTGAATGACAGGCACATTCCAAGTCAAGGCATGGTCAAGACTGACAGACAAAGCAGGAAATTTCCCTGCATCAAGGAGGAACAGCTACCAGACAGATTAAGCAATCACTTATTTGTGAGATATTGTCTACTTTTCTAAAATCCCAATTACACACTCAGAAGTGAAAATATGGGGGTTTTGTTTTTTAGGGTTTTGTGAATTTGTATAAGCTCACAAAACTGCATCATCTTACATCTTTAATATTTTCCCTTGCTCCCCTCCAGCTGGGTACAAGCTTTGATGTAAGTTATTTATTAGGTGGACTTACATCCTCATAGGGTTGGTATTTATGTCATTTATCAGGGATACTCTCCACAGATGCAGAAAATTAAGAAAAAGCCACCACCCACTCCTAAAACATGAAATTCAAATCTGGAATGAAATGTAAAGTAATTGAGAGGGGAAAACAGCAGTAAATACTTTTATGATAAAGGAACAAATAAAACCAAGAACAACCTAGAAGACATTGTCTTCCTTTGTCAGAAGACATGTACTTCTGACAAAGGAAGACAAAAGATGCTTTCATAGTTCTTCACAGACATAAATCAATGACAAAGAATGGAGCAATCCCTGCTCAGAAACAAACACAGAGAGAAAACTGGGGCAGATAAGAATCGTGCTGTAGAAAACAAAGGGTATATTTTCATCCTTTTCTGCACACAGAAATTCCATTGACAAAAAGTGACCATTTGATGAATAACACTTCATACACCTCACACAGGGCATCGAATGCAGAAATTCTAGCTCAGGTCTCAAAAGCAATATTTCTATGTTAGCCCAAGCTATATTGCTACTAATTTCAGAAACAGCAGGTTGTTTGTCCCTTGCTCTGTTGCACAGTATACATCCATAAGCAGAATTTCTTACCAGGACTCCATAACTTACCTCCTTGTGGTGGTTTGACCCTGACCAGGTGCCCACCAAAGCTGCTCTGTTACTCTCCCCCCTCAACTGGACAATCAAGAAAAAATATAATTAAATGCCCATAAGGCAAGAGTAGGACAGGGAGAGATCACTGGCCAGTTACTATCACAGGCAAAACAGACTTGACTTGGGGAAATGAAATTGAATTTATTACCAATGAAATCAGAGTAGGATAGTGAGAAATAAAACCAAATCTTAAACCTTCCACTCAGCTCTCCCTTCTTTCTGGGCTCAACCTCACGCCTGATTTCTTTACCACATTCCCTCCCTCAAGTGACACAGGGAGACCAGGAAGTTTGTCACACATTGTCTCTACCATTTCTATCTCCTTGCTCTCTTCCCCAGCTCCAACATGGCATTCCACAGACACTCCTCCACAAACTTCTGCAGCATAATACCCTCCCAAGGGCTGCAGCTCATCACAAACTGCTCAGAGTAGGTCCCTTCTACAGGGTACAGTCCTGCAGGAATGCACTGCACCAGCTTGAGTTCCCCATGGAGTCACAAGTCCTGCCAGCAAAGCTGCTCCAGCATGGGCTCCTCTCTCCATGGATCCACAGGTCCTCCCAGGAGTCAGCTTCAGCATAGGTTTCCCATGCAAACAGAGCTAAGAAAAACCATCTAGGTCTACTCTATGCCTGAGTATGGTAATGACCATATTTCACCCACCACATTGCACAGGTTCAGCATTTCAATAAATGAGTTTAATTCTTAAGGGGCCATGAATGTTATGAGTTCCATTACACACAGGTATAGCAAAAAAAAAATTCCATAGCAAGTAAAACTGAAATGAAAAATATCAAGGCTCTAGACTATAATTATGACTAGAGAACCACAGAAATTGGACTAAGTGGATGAAAATATTGACAGTAATTTATCCAAAGTGACGCATTGCTGTTTCTGGTTAGTGTAAAAAGAAAATGTATGTAAATGTATAAATATACAGTTAAACATGTAATATTTACTCAGACTAAAAAGTGAAGCTAGTGGACTTCAAAGTTGGAAAAACACACACTGAACTCCTTTTAGGCAACAACCAGAGCTTAGCAACATCCAGCTGAGCTTTTGTTCCTGTGCTTATTACCCTTTCTCTTCCAAGTACCTTGGTGATTACACTTTCTTCTATGGCCTTTTCCATACTCACATAAACCTACTAAAAGTTAAAGAGAAAGGAGATATTAAGAAGCTAAAACTTGTCCATTCTTTCCAACAAATCCAGGTGCCCTTCATCTGGCTGAGGTTGGTGCTGGATAAATGAAGCGTGATGAAAACTTACACTGAAGGTATTGCAGTGGATACTTTGCATTAGAGAGCTCTACTTCTCAGTTTTTCAATATGGTTTACCACAAACAGCTGCAGTTCTGGTGGATGACTACACTATTATCTCTAAGTCCCCCCCAGAAATATGTTCTAGAAGTCTACATTTTATTTTTCCTGACTATGACCTGATCTCAAAACAGGTATGTCCTTACTGCATACTGTTAAATTAGTATCATATAGTTTATCTCAAATCTTTAAAATATTATCCCTGAACTAAAGTAAATTATTTGTAACATAACAAAGTACCTCTCCCTGGGAAGAAGGTGTTACAGATAGCATAGTCAGTTACTTCAGCAGCTTAGTACAGATTTTGTCATTTTTAACTATGATTGCTTAATTGCCAAAGATCTAGATGGCACACGTCAAAAAAGTCTTTATTCACGGTCTGGCAAACTCTGTTCATCAAAAGCAGAAGTGTTGCAAAGCTTAGCCAGAAGGCAAGGTTTTATCTATATTTAAGAGATGGTTCTAGTCTTTCCTGCAAGAAGAAATGAGACTGAATAGCCTGAAAAAAAATGAGGCTTATAGTAAAACAAAAACCACCAACATCCATATTTGTAGAGCAACTTTCAGTGTATTTGCTTAAAATACTAAATTAAAAAGCGAAACAAAACATAATTTTAGTTGCATGTAGTTACAGGAGTTTATTTTGAACTCTGGCCAGTTCTGTAATACCTAATATACCAAGTACAATAAAAGAATAGCTAGACATGATAGCACAGTGCCGAGCATTTATTTTGGCACTGGAGCTTTTTCCTTGTGGGTAGGGCTGGGGAAGAGGTCACACAGTTGTCAGTGGTCCCTCTTCCACAGCCATCAGAATTCTGCAGCATCACCTAGCTGTGGCAGGACTATTCAGGCACCACTCAGGTGGCAGTGTTAACTGCCCCTCACCACTAGGAACCCAGCCTCCTGCAGGCTCCTAATGAGAGCACTCAGGAGACCAACTGGCTGAGAATCTCAGCACCCCCTTCCCTCACACTCCACACTGGATATTCTAACCTTCTCTGGGTACCAGCCACCAACCTCCAACACATTTTTTTCCCTATCCATCTCAATGCACAGGCCTACAATGTCCTCCCTCTGATCTACTGTTTTTTGACATGCTGTGCTATTACAGAAGTAGCATTGGCAACAAGGTGCTTCTACACTGCTGTATTCTGGGAGCTATTTTTAACCATTCCACAGGGAAATGTGATGTTCTCTCCCCATTAAAAAAGTTAGAATATTAGAATGCAATGAGAAGGACCAGTATTTGTAGTGCATTAATAGCCTGGCTAACGATTTTCATGTCAAGGTAACAGGACAGCAGCAGATGCTGGAGTACTTGCCTCCATTTTTCCCCACAGTTCGGAAACACCTCCAGAAGGTCCGAAGAAAAGAGGCCCTGTTATGAGGGGTGGCTTGGACGAAGCTGAACTCACGGAACAAGATGTGTGTTCCTTGCCGCACGCTGTTAAAACTGTGGACAGAAAGTCAAAACAAGAATGTTAGAAAGCTGAACCAACATGAATATTCTGGGAACAACTAGAACAGCAGCAAGAAAACCACTGGCCATTACATTTTGTGAAACCAAATCTCCAAAGTTTATACCCATCTGTTCTCTAGAGAGAACTCTATTTGCAAAAACCACACATTGAAATTTAATTATAGGAATTAGAGGTTTGTGAAAGTAAAATTCATTCTAAAGAATCCCAGCAAGGAGTGTCCAACACCCACTTATTTGAAAACAATCCATTGGAAAATGGCTTGCCAAGAGTAACTGTTGTTTATTTGACCAGAAGATGCCCTTTCTTTTAGTACCTTTGAACTTCACTGCTGTTTTCATTACAGTTTTCTTAAAAGCCACAAAAAAATCCTCTTTAAGAGAAGCCTCAAGGTGTCATTTCTA
Organism: Haemorhous mexicanus; assembly: GCF_027477595.1. Taxonomy (NCBI): domain Eukaryota; kingdom Metazoa; phylum Chordata; class Aves; order Passeriformes; family Fringillidae; genus Haemorhous; species Haemorhous mexicanus. The sequence goes on from NC_082346.1 coordinate 26,244,940, forward strand.
GGTTACTGAAAATTGACCATTGGATAAAATTGACTGCAGTTGTGATGAAAAGCTGATTGACACACCAAACAACAATTTGCACTAATGCATTTTGAAAAAAAGTAGTTGGTCATTATGATGAATCTTCAATTTGACACTCATATTTTTGTATTTTAGTATAAATTTCTAAAATATGAGTTGTAAGCACTTTAGGCTAACTTATTACAGCAAACATTTGTCTTACAGAGGTTTCTCTGAAGTGCAAGAGGTTCTCCTTTGGGCATGGTAAAGCTCAACATACAAGAACAAAAGAAATGCAAATACAAACATTATATACCAAAAGGTATAATGACAGGGTTGCCTCAAAGATAGATTTTGTGCATTTCACTTGGCATCATGCAAGTGGGACAAAGCTTTGAAACACTCCAGAGAGATCATTAAAACATTCACTTGGGACAGCAGCTTAACTCTCCCTCATAGATGAGAATTAATGAAAAGATACAAGTTTACTTTAATCACAGCAGATCCTCTCCATAGGTAGCATCTCCGAAACAGACAAAATCTGGTGGTCAGTGTGAACCCTCTCAGTCTGCAATTTAAAATCACCTCTTTTAATATAAAGATTTTAAATCACTTTATCCTTCTTAATACAGAAAAGGGTCTCACATTTGAAAGAGAATTATACCAGACAGACCTGAGCAAAATTTTAAAAGTCATGTTACAACTGGGTGTGGGCATGGATGTGTGTATGGAGAGAAGCCATTCAGTTTTTACAAAAGGAATCACCATTTCTCATTTTTAATATCCTGGTTCTCAAACATATGTGAGTAAACAGAATCTGTTGTCATGTGTTGAAAGGTAGTACAGAACACAGTTTCTAGCCCCCCTACCCAAAAGGAAATGTAAATAAAAGAAGTACAATCACCTTATGATTAAGAAACAGTCATGACACTTGAATCCTGGAATCAGGAATATTCTTCCTCTAAATATCATGGAGAAATACAGTGTTTCATATTTATGAAACTTTATTCATGCAAAGCACAACCATTGTCCCAAGAGATTAAAGTAAATAAATAAATCATGTGCTGGATCAAAATATGCCAAAATTACATGACTATCATTGCAAGTAAAGGGTATTCATGACAAAGTGCTGTCGCTCACTGCCTTAGAGTGAACAAGTTAAGAGTAAGGTAAAGTAACTTGCAAAAAGTCCCACAAGATGCCTGTGACAAAGCTGGAAATGGAATTTCAGATCTTCTCATCCCAAACCACAGCCTGTATGACTTTTTTCATTTCTGATCTGCATTGTTTCACTGATGAAAGAGGGATGGAGAAAAGAAGGATACAGATGAAAAAGAAGAAACTTGGTGTAATAGAAGAAGGCAGCTTTCAGAAAGATAACACACATAAGGGAGACATTTTGGAAGAGAAAGAAAATGAAGGCACAATGATACAATTAAATGCACCAAATTATGCTGCTCAGAACATCTACAGAACATGCAAATTTTGGAAGCAGATCCTGGCACAATTGTAATGGAAAGGTCCAGACATGAAGCCAACATACTATTAATTCACAGCAGACAGCCCTACTATATAACTCCTTTTTTCTAATAAGCAAAAACTCTCGTCACTTGCATTTTCAGCATGGGATGGCTATAAACCGACCAGGCAGAAGGGTATGACATCATTTGTTGCTTACTCAGTTAAAAGAGTGGGTGGAAACGCTGGAACATCAGCACACCTGGATGTGCTGACAGCCAAGTGCCGCCAGCTAGTTGAGTAAAGGAGGATTTTGTTTAACTATACAGTGGAAGGATTTTCCCCCAAAAGCTCAAGATTGCAAGCCTGGGAGTCAGAATTTTATCCCAGTTAAGATGCTGCATTTCAGACACCCTACTACTTACATTCCTTTTTATAAGTAATAAAAGTTCAGCTTAAAGGAACCAGCCCATGATGGAGCTATCCAGCAAGCAGCCCAATGACAAATCTATTCTCAGACAGGGTCAAGATCACTACAAGGGACAGGAATACTATATATTTTGAATAAACTATATATGCTGAAATTCCTAGATCATGGGTAGATGGGCAGTAGCAAAATAACTTGGCCACCTTTTTTTAACAGCTGCCCAGAGATAAAATTACCATTAATGTGGCAATCTTACAGGTAAACATTTCTAGAAGAAAGAAAAATTATGACAACCCAAAGTTGTTACAGGTATTCAAACAGTAGGTAGGGCATAAGACCAACACCCTACCTTGATTTTTATACATGCAAACAGATATTTTTTCCAATATCTTTTGAATACAGAAAAGAAATAAGCTGCACTCAGAGGAATAGTTTCAGCAAGATACCAACAATAAAGGAACAAACGTAACCATTAAGCTCAAGCATTCTCAGCAAGTTGAACAGCTGCTGAGATTCTTCCCTTAGGATTGCTCAGTCTTCCCTCTATCTGTCCTCCTCTCACTGAACAGCTCATACTGTTAGCAAAGTTAAGTGTCCAGAGCTTTTCAGCACATTTGAAGAATAAAGACTTAGGACAAAAACCAGGGTACCTCAACAAGTTATTACTTTGTGCTCAATGATTTAGAAATGGGTTTGGGAACCCAGCAGCACGGAAAATAATTTTTCACTTCTCTGGTTAATTTTTCTTTTTCTTCTTTCAGGCATTTAAAGTGCAGCCATCTGCAAGAGATTCCTTCTAGAAGAAAACTTTCAACAACTGTGCTAGCCTCCAAGCCTCCTATTGCAAACCTAATGATTGCTTCAGTCCTCTACATTACCATTAAATAGAGTAGGCAAATTAAAAGAATAACAACAGTTACTAATGATGTGATTTTATTTGTCCTGCTGAAACCAAGACTACAAATTGAATTGGATGTTCATTAGTTAACACCAGTTTACTATGAGCACTCATATTTCACACAAGAAATGTTAGGCAACTGGATACTCTGTTAACAAAACAGCTTTTTCCATTCACTTGTGAGAAAATCCTGAAGACAAGAGAAGAATAAAGCAAGGTTCTCAGCTGATGGGGATATCTAAAGAAATTCTTACAGTAGGGGCTTCAGGATGCCTTTCTCACTCCTTTCCTTCCTGTGCCCCAGAGCAGCCAAACCCCAGAACTGTCTCCTCCAAACCACTGCTGAGAGGGCTGCATCTTGTAGCGCACCCAGGCTGTTCTTGTGGGATGGCACACAAACGTAAGGGGAAGAAAAAAGGTTTGGGAGGAAACTGTGATAAAACAGCCCCAGCTCTCAAAAATGGCTGTGCTGGGAATCCCAGGACTCAGGTGCTGCTTCTCTGAACAGAGCAGCTTTCATAAGGCTTTGTCTTTTGTGTGTTTACATTTCGGCAACCTGCCAGAGTCCAGAAACTTTCAAGCACTCTTTTCAAACCTTTGGACTTCTAAATAGATTGTAAAAGTCCCAGGATGCTATGGTAACATCTCAATTGAAACCCATTACAGCAGTTAGCCTCTGCCTGCTGAACTCAGGCAAAGCCAAATACGCACAATGCAGAGTCCCAAGTCCTCGAGAAGGATGGAAGAGCTTGCCAGGACCCTGCTGTCCCCCTAGCAGGTGCCACCTCTGGTTACCATGCAAAGAGCTGAACAAGCTCACAAGACCCCTCCTCTACCAAATGGAAAACAAGGAACAATGACCATTTTTCCTTAATTGACAGCATTACTGCTTGCATTTTCCATCAAGAGCATGATGAAGAAAAAATTTTGAAGGCTTCTTGAGCATGAAGCACTTACACACACACCCCCCCACACACTCTTCTCTTGCCAGCTACACAAGTGTCTAAGTCATTAAAGCAGAGTTGAGTATCTCAAGCAAAAATAAGGAAGTCTCAAATTCAAAGTTGCTGTCAGAGGCTATGTTCAGACTGACTGAAAGGTCTGTAAAGAAAAACAGTGCAGAGGATTTGATATCAACATCATGGGCATCCCAGGATTTGTTTTTTCTTGACACATGCCCTGGACTACTTCTAAATCTAGTCCCATTGACTGAATGCTCATTTGCAGAAGGAATACATCTTCCAGTTGAGCTCCATCTGAAAGGAACCCAGAGCTCCAAGACTGCTTCATTGTGTGAAGTAAAGCACAGTAAGTAGGGGCAACCAGGAGTATCAGGATAGGAGACTGTGCCACAATGGGTAACAAATAACTAGCAATAGAAAATACTGAAATACAAAAGGCTTTATAAAACAGGCAATTTCTATTGTTAAATAACTCATCCACAACAATAAAGCAACCCCAAATGACCAACTGCACTTAGCCCAAGGCTATGCTCTGAGATAGCAAAGTGAGGTTTACCTTGCCTAGAAGGAACCCCGAGAAGGAACACTTAAAACTGGAAGCATAACTGGGAAAAAAAAAAATCACTGTTGTAGTGATTAAATTACTGCTGTATGAATGTAGTTTAAGATCGTTTTATTTTCACCTCTTGGTTTAAGTGTACTACAATATTTTCAATACTCAGATGAATCATTGGACTGCTTTTTTAGCTAGCCCCCTTGGAAAGCAGTGTAGGACTACGAGCATTCCTCAATTCAAAGGCATTGTTTCAAGTGCTTTTTTAAATTCCACAGATCTTAGAACTTGGGACACTGAGGTCAGCCTCAAGGAAACCACCATCCTCCTCTAACGAAATTAGCCGTGCTTTTTAGGCATTTCCTTGGAAATGTGTTAAGACAAAACAGATGCAAAAAGTTATTCCTGATGACTGGCTTTAAGGGAAAATAATTGGTTTTTTTAACAACTAGGCAGATAGGAAATCATTAACATTAAAAAATTTTGGCAAGATTGGGTGATATAACACTGCAAACATAGAGACTGCATCTTTTGAGATCCTTTCTGTCTCGCGCACTCAAGTTTACTTCAGCTGAAGGGTGTGGAAAAATGAAAAGGAGCGACAAATTTTAATTATGTGTTTTCAGACTTCTTGATATAGGCTAGGAATCTCTGTATTCATGGCAGACTTAATACAGGTGGTGCAAAGATTATCCCATGTACTGGGATGAAGGAAATTAACCACAGCACCTGTGACACAGCTCAGAGGAGGCAGTGAACAAGCTTTCTTATGTTGCTTTGTAGCAAATCAAACCCTCTGAGACCAGTTTACAGATTCTGGAGAAGGAAAGGATTAAAGGAGTTGCCGTGCTTGCTTGTTATTACCCAGAAAGCCTTTATCTTTTTTAGAGTCCCTCTCCCTTAATTTTTCATATGCTAGGTCAGTAATTTAACACCTCAAGCCCTGCAAATCCCAAGCTAAAATGACCATACTGTGTTGAATTAGTAGCCTAGGAATAAAAAATAAGAAAAAAAATTAAAAGGCAAATGGGGAGGGGTGGGGACGTGGGAATCTTTAAAAACAGAGGCCTTTTGATCAGAGCAGCATCCTGCAGTTTGCTGTAACTCAAGCTGACCATTCTTACATAGCAGGAATTAAGGACTCCCCCTGCCAGGCAGGGCCCTATTAAAACACAATAGCTGTTTGAAAAGGGTAAGCAAGCTGATATGGATATAATAGGCCACATATTGGGGCCCCTTTCTACTGTGAAATAAAGCTTCTTCTTAGAATTATGAGCTGGGAAGCCTAGTATTCAGGAAGATGGGAAAGGGCATACAATAAAAGACCATAAATAGCCCTGCAGAAGCCCTTCAAGGTGCTTAAGGGAAAAGTAAAGAAGCCTTCACAGATAAGCATCAATCACCCATGACCAGCTCTTTCAGTCTGATCAGGTGCAATTTCAGACTACATGGTGTTTCAGTGAGTATGGAGAGGTCTTGCTGGTATAAACAGAAATTTATGTTTTACAGTAGGAAACTCTAAGTTGCATACCACAGGAAGGGCTGCATGAACACCATTATAACTAACTTTTATGGAGATGACTGCAAGTTGCTACCCAGCTTCCCTCAAAAAAAACCTGGTTTTTTCTGCCCAAACCTAAACTAAATACATAAATAATAAACCAATCCAGAATTTTAACTACACAAGGAAAACTAATAACTCTCCAGCTAATCTATTTAGTATTTGTTCAAAGTAGTCCAACTTGAAATTTTGGGGCAACAAGAAAATTCCTTCTGAACTGCTCCATAACTCTCTACATTCTGAGGGTATGGGAGATGCAAGTCCTCTGTTAACTTCATTATCATACAGCCATGATCTCTATTCTTTGGCTTCCTTTGTTAACCAATGAGTATTTCTGTCCTCCCTGTCGTGTTGTGGAATTCATTCACTGGCTTCAAGATGCCACAGAAACCATACTGTGAACCTGTGGCAAGGGTGACAAGATGGCACAAGGATGAAAAACTATATTAAAAACACAAGCCACACAAGGTAGCACTATGATTTCCTCTTGTCTAACAGTTCACAAAGTAGCTATGGAATTGACATCGTCTGGAGATGGATTTTGATACCAAAGCATAAATGTCCACCAAAGGAGGAGTATGGATTTGAAAATTATGGAGGAACTGCATCCATCTTGAGCTCCTGAGATCAAAGCAAAATGCCATGTAAAGGCAAATTGACTTTTCAGAAAGTTGAGGCCAAAGCATAAGTACAAGTAAGAACCTGCTTGCTCCATTCTGCAGGAATCTTCCTGTTGTAAGACAGTTCCATGTTTAATAAACTAGACTTTTAGTTTTTTTAAAAGGTAGCAGCCCAATCATATTATGGCTGTGATGCTGCACGAAATACTGAAATATAACTGAATATGTGTTCCAAAGAGATTCGATACCGGTGCCATGCAAACGGATTCCGTATTTGCTCATTTCAGCCTTCGTTTGACTGGAGAATTTCAGAAGAAGAAATTTACTACTGGTACTCTGTCATCCGATTCAGTTGCCTTGGCAAGAACTATAGCACATCAAAGACTGAGCAGCTTCCAATATTTTCATCATGGCAACAAATGAACCTTGCCAAAATTCTCTAATATAGATGAAGTTACATCATTTGACATTAATGCTAACTCTGCATTTGGAGATTGCTAAGCTAAACCACTTCGTGCTCACTACAACTTCTTGGCTACAGTGTTGACCAGATACAGTTTGTTTAATTCACTTGAAGATACACAATAACATTAAATTGCAGGACCTTGTTATTGCAACTCACTAAAACTAATGTATTCTGGGATCTGTATGGTTTCAACACAGCACTGCACAGAAAATCTCAGGTTCTCTGAAGACATGTAGATTTCTAGAAACTAGACTTTTTGCTTTTCTTGCTATTGTTTAGTGCTGGTTTTAAAGAAAAGGAAGATAAACCACATTTCAAAAATGGATTTTCCAGGCTTTCAAGACTTTTGGTGTTTGAGATTTATGGAGATGCAGACATAGTTAAGGGATTTTATCCTGTAAAGGATAAGGAATCCTATTACGGGATCTTATCTGATCCCATTGCTGCAAACATTTGCTGATTTTTACAGTTTGGCATATTTAATTTAGGAAAAAATTTCCATTTGTCGGTCTTGTCCACAAGGGAACACATATATTCTTAGCACAGCAAATAGAAATGTTCCTCAAGGTTTTCTGTGATGCCTCAACATTTTGCAGCCTAAGAAGAAACACAAAAGTCCTTCCAACAACACAAAACTGGGAAAAAAACCCAAACCAAGAACAAAAACCCAAACCCTCACTTCAATTCTGATCCATCTTTCCTTAAAGGTATTTCTGGGAAAAAAATAAAGTGTTCCTTAAACTTACACTACGTGATTCCGATTTAATAGGAAGCCTTATAGGTTTAGACAGATGTAAGCCAAGAACTCTAAAACTGATCTCCTATATACATGAAGTAGCCTAGACCCATGCCAAAGTGCTTTATTAAAACAAGAACTAAATCATGTGAGTTAGTAACACAGAGAGAGGTACCGCTATTCATGAAGGTACCATGTATCCAACAGTAGTACTCTTATTGCTTGAGACATCAAAAGCTTTATTGGAGGAAATAGTTTGTTAAAAAGAAAATATTACTAACAGAAAATTATAAAACTATGCCTTCCATTCTTAAGAATAATTTTTAAACCCCCACATATAATATGGGAAAAAACCCCACGTACCAAACTTTCTACACTGCTATGTTTTTCCAAAGCTGCTATTGTTGCGTGCATTTCTACTGAATTCCAGTTCCCAATTCCACACTACTAAAACAGTTTCCTTCAAAACACATCCAGAAACTGTAGGAAATCCAATCTTTCAAGTATGTGACCAAGCATGAGGTGAGATTTACTGCTTTATATACACATTGCAGATCATATGCAAGACTGTAAATAGTCCCACTACATCTGTGGTACATGTATCACTATTTATGTTTCTCATCTACTCCTCTATATTCCAACAGTGACTCAGCAAGCGCAACTGAGCAATTTTCCAAAATGGTGAAGAAAGTTGCTTGTCAAACAGTTATATCAGCACTGAATATCTTATTTGCATCACGGCAAACTCTACTGCAGACCTTTTCTCAGTGGAAGATGGACAATATAAGATTTCCAGAGCTCTCCAATTCTGACTTCAGGGCCCTTTCACTTCTGCAAGGATAGAAACAAAACCACAACAAGAGATGCATGATAAGAAATGCAAGAACAGGGCAGGAACCAGCCAATACCACAGATATAATTAAAAAAAAAAAAAAAAAAAAAAAAAAAAAAAAGGCAGACTGATGGAGAAAGTAAAACTAACAGAAGACTCTGTGACATCCCAGGAAGGGTGAGAGGCACACTGCCAGCTCGTGTCCAGCCTCTCATCCACCAGTATCCCCAAGGCCTTCTTGGCAGGGCTGCTCTCAATCTGTCCATCCCTCAGCCTGTATAAGTTCATACATTTGAAGTCACAAAAGCCTGATCTTAACTCCCAGCTGGGATCATATACTTCGCCAAATTTGTACTAGTAATATCAGCAACTATGATGAAAAGCAATAAAAAAATTGGAAGCATAAACAAGAGTTAAAAACTAAAGCTAGAGAGAAGATAGTACATTCAACTCTAGCACAGAGAAAAAGCACAAAGTTAACTCAGATATATATTGTCTTGATGCTTGTACCATTTGCCACATTCCTGGACTCTGGCTTTTGGGAAATTTCTTTCCAGTTTTATTAGCTATCCACACCACCTGTATGCAGTTGGCTTTAACCTAAAGGAAGCTCAATTTCATGGCAGATGTATTGCATTTCAACCTTCAAGGTTGTAAGAAAAAATAAAACATAACCAATTACATAAGGTCTCCATAAAGTAGTCAGCCAACTCTTGCTGCAGCTATTCTGAAAAAGACCACAAGTAAATATGTAATTTCCAAGATGTGAAGGAATAGGAAAGAAGTAGGCAAAGACTGCACTGCTACTCCTGTGAATCTATACTAGGAGCATCATAATCTGATGACACTGCACTGATCACACTGGAAACTGTGATTACCTCTCTTCAAAGAGCAAGAGCACAGTACAGGTCAAGTCAGTATGTAAGTGCAGACATCATGGGTAACTACCCCGGGCTGACAAGATGCTGATATAAAGTATTAACATTCAAATGCTTTGGCAAATGCTGCAGATTCTTTTGTCAGCAAACAGTATGAAAAGTTTCTTATGTAGAGTATACTACCACATAGAGCATCACTGGTAAATGCTTTCTTTTAAGTTCAATTCTGTTACTGCTTTGCTACAATTGTTAAAAGATAATCCTGTTTACCAAAAAGATTTTTTACCTTTTTATCCCCTTTGTATTTCTTTGCAAGGGATACATCTGAATATCCACTCATCTGTAAGATTCTCAAGAATAAGGTAAGAAAATACTACATCTTCTAATATATTGGCAACATGTGCAAACTACAGTGGGAATTGTGTTATTGAGATTAATATATGCATTTTTTCCAGCTGTTTACTCAACAGCAGTTATCCCAATCAGCATATTTGTCAGGTTAGGACTTGTTGCAATGTTTGTTACAGAGAAACAACTCTGGGAAAATCAGGAGTTCATAGATCCTGGCCATCATATCAAAATCCCAATGCTGTTTCTGCCATAAAGCAATTCTATAATAAAAACATATTGTGGCAGATATACAGTTTCCAGACAAAATTCACATAATTTAAATGTCATACAGAGTTATCCACAACCCCTAGATCTTCCATAGCTCTCATACAAAACACATACCCCATGCACAGTGAGCAGGAGGTGTTGAAATCCCATCTCTAAGGTGGGCTGGAGAAATGCAATTACAAGAAAGAGAGTTTGCCCTTCTGACAATGCTTCTCTGTAGAGGTGAGACTAGAAGACAACAAAGGGACTAACAGAAAGGCTTTGTGTCCATTAGCAACACTCTTAGTGGAGAAATATGCAATTACTGTAGGTTCCCCAGAAAGATTTATCAACAAATTCAGTCCTGCAAATCCATGTAGTCTGTGGAGAGACACTTTGAAAATGTTTCCTTCACAGCAACTTATTCACATTAGCTGCAAAACCTCCTCCGAGCTTCTGGCACAAGAGCCGTGTCTGAGTTCATACATTCACTCTCTTTCCACTGATAACTGAAGAGCAAAGGAGAGGCAGACAGCAGTCGTACGCAGTGCCCTAGGGGTCAAGGAATCCCAAATAAAAGCCTGTCAGGAACCATCAAGCACATTATCCCAGCTGAGATTTTCAGCCCAAAGGGCTGCTGCACAGCTAGGTCATTGACAGCAGCAGCTTGATACTGATCACAAGGCTCTGTGCAGTCTTGCACTGAGTGGCATCATTTTATCTTTTTCTCTCCATAGCAGAAGACATGTAGGAATCAGGACAGTATTTGAAGAATACATGAAATGTTGTGGGGGTTTTTGCAATTTCTCAGAAGATAATATCAGAGAGAATATCAATATTTTAGGTAATATCCTGAAAGTATTAATACCTACAAATACTACTGATTTGCCCAAAACACAAAGAACTAACACTAAAAAACCCGAACAACCAATGCCCCTCCCCCAAACAGTCGTACTGAGAAATTCTAATGAATGGCTTAATCTCTCAGAAAGGGAATCTGGCACAACTTGTCAAAGCCCTAAGGACCTTCTCACTACTGTTTTCGCTGTTTGTACTGTAATTGTACAAAGTACAGAGTCAACATTCTACAATGCTAGGTGCTGTAAAGTACATGCAGTACAATATAATTTCTGTCTTGAAGAGCTTACACTATCCTTGCAAACAAGACAAAACAAGTTACTCTGAAAAGGGGAAAGATGCAGAGCAGATGACAGCAAGATGATGACGATGATAAGGCCTATATACACAGATGCAAAGAAAAAAGAAAATTGATGGCTCTAAGCTAGCTCTAAGAATCTCTCCTTTTCATAATCAGATAATTCAGCTTATTTCCAGTTGCCAATTAAGGCTGCCTTCAGTGAGTGGCTTAGTTCTCATGGGCATCCCATCTGTCTTGTTCCTGGCCCTTCCCCCCTGCCCTCCTCCCCCAAGGGTTTGAGACTTTTTTAAAGAGGAGGACATTATTTACTCTACAGATGTATTTCTGTAATGTTGTACAGCAATAAAGGACTGAACAAGCCAAAAGTTTGTCTGATACCAAAGCCTGTGTCTATTGCCAGAGAAAGCCAAAGGAGCAGTATCATATTTGTCCCTAAGGAAAGAGTTGAACAAATTGTTCCAGCCAATCCAGACAGCAAGAGAAAATGAGGTACTTTCATTGCTAGAAGTTGATACTTCTCACCATGATAACATCTCCCTTCCCAAGGATCCCAAACTATATAGCACTGTCAGTCTTGTCACTAGGAACAAAGCAAATGTTCCTTCCTGTAAAACAGGGCTTTACACAGTGCTGAGCTGGTATTTTGGATTGCCAGGCACACAACAGATCTAAAAGCTGTATCTGACCCTCAGCCCTGTCACACACATCACAGAGACCTCCTCAGATAAATACTGTTAAATTGCCACGTAAGATCCAGCAGGGGTGTTTAAGTTAGAGCCAGCAGAAACACTCTTTACAGAAAAAGGGGATTTCAGACATCAGTTTGCAGAGTCCAGGGAAGCAGCACAACATCTGCAAGCTAAAAGCAAGAGTTTTTTTCTCAGTCATGCTCCAGCTAGCACGTGGTCAGGATATATTTCACCAGAAACAAAAGAAAAGGAGAACTGTTTTGTGACAGAAAATATAGACTCAAAAAGAAAAAAAAAAAAAAAGTCCATTCCCTTGTCTGCAGTTCACTTGTGCTTGATTTATCAAACAAATAATTAAAGTTATGGAAAAAACAGTTTCCTAACCAAGGTAAGTTACAACTGCTTATTATTTCTGATCTTTCCAAAGAGTCTTGAACAGAGCAGCACATCTACCTGCATGCTAGAAGAGAAAGTTGCAAGCAAAGGGTTAGCCTACAAGAAAAGAAAAACGTACTACTAGGAAGTCTCTTCATCAATTTTTTTTTCTTGCTGGTTCTTTAAGCTGAAAAGAAAAAAAAAGACACACAGACTCTTTTAAGAGCCCAGAAAATATAAAGTGGGATGCTATGCACATTCCCTCTGCATGATCAAATGCATTAGAATGAGGGCCCTGTTTTTCTTCAGTATAGGAAAGATCAAGAAAACAGGATGATAAATAATGTATAGGGGAACATGTTCCTTTAAGATATGTTGGCACAGACATCAGGCTGGAAGAAGCAAAGCAGCATTAGTGTGTAATTACACAGAGGGTTTTCAAGAGTCTGCATTTCATGAAGATTCAAGAGCAGAGCTGAGATTTCTCAGGCTTGCAATGAACAAATACTGGTAGCATTTCAGCATATCTATAAAATCAGGATTAGTCCTAAGAGAGGCATAATTTTACTTGTTTAACTAAAAGATGTAGATTAATTGGCAGAAGGATGATTGATCCCTGTTCCTGTAAGGGTCAGGAGTGAGCCAGATGATGGAAGCCTGAAGGTACTCCTAAGATTGAAAGCAGATGTCCATATGATTAGGACAAATGAACACTGGAATAAAGTGGGAGAAAAAACTATCCTCGAAGACTAAAACTATTTTTGAAGGAAAACTGTAGAGATCAAGGTCAATCCTCTGCAAACAGCAATCACAGTGCTAGATGGTGGAGAGCAGTGAAATACATACCCAATTCCATTTCTTAGAAAAAAATTAAATATTCATTTTCAGCAAAACACTTACTGCTTAATCCATACAGAACTAAATTACTCCATAATTTCCAATTCTGAAATTTCACTCAGGTATGCTAAGTCCCAACAAAGTTTTCTTAATTACCAAGAAAACCAAGTTGTTGTAACTGGCTCAAAGACTTGAATTGACTTATGGTAAAGTGGGACATTGCAAAGCACGATGGAAATGCCAACAGGCTGCTCTTCAGCAGTGAATCCAGCAGAGAGGTCCATGGAACATCACCGCATTGAGAAGTATGCCCTCTGAAAGGAGTTTGGAAAATATTTAACACCTGTCCTTGACAGACTAATTTCAATTTCTGAAAAGTTACAGAAGTCATTCTTTTACCCCATAAACACTTTAAAAAAAAAGTTACTTGTTTGGGCCTGGCTGCTAGCTTTCTAAACCCTGGGCTTGGTCTCTAATTTTAAATCAGCATAATAAGGAAATCACAATTTTAAAAACTGGACATCCTAATCCCAAGTCCCTTCATCTCAAATCACTGCAGCATACTTCAAAACATGCCCATTCCAATCCTCTCCTTCAGAAAAACATGGATTATGGAAAACACTGGGACAGTGCCCATAAACCTTCTGGAATCTCACAAGTTATCTTTGAGCTTGAAGAGAGACTGAAGATCAAGTTTATTTGCTTGGGAAAGAAGTGTAGCCTTCAAAGCACAGCTGGAACAAACGTTGATAGTTGAGTGGATGAACAGAAATCTTTAGGGCAGTGAGGGCTCACCACTAAGCCCTGGGAGCCAGAAAATATGACATTTTCATAATATGAAACTTCGCATTCTACACCCATATTGGTTATCATTTATTCTCCATTTTAAATGAAGAATCCCACATTTCAAATCTTCACAGCTCTCAAAATTACTAAGCTTGTTTGTGCTTTGGTATGGGGACACAGTTTCATCAGCTAAAGTTTCTTTCTTTATAAAAGAAAAAAGAAAAAAAGAGAACTACTAGTTCTATATTGCAGTATCAATGAAAATTAATCCTTTTCCTATCTTTCATGAAATCAGAAACTCCACAAGACACTTACTGCGAACAAGAAAACATTGTAAAAATCGTATCTCTGAAAATAAATGGGAAAAACAAGATCCTAGCACCTAAGTCAGTTTGAGGGTTTTGCTCTATGGTGACAGTTTTGTTCATTATTATGGTCTTGAATCACTGCTTATTCTTTTAAAGGTAGAAGAGGAAGAGGAAGTGAAAAGAAAATGGTTATCACATCAAGATGAAGAAATACTACAGAGCATTTTGAACAGTTTCACTGTGTGAACGACCTCTTGCTCACCATTTAATTTTTGAAGTATATATGAGGTATATATCAGAAGTTTAGAAAAGGCACAGAAGAGTCAGTTTGAAGCTAGATGCAAACTCATCTGCAGAGATGCCCTAATGACAATTTCAGCAGGGTATTTCAAAACCACCTTGCCTTCAACTTCGGTAAAGAAATCCTGTTGCTGGGTGGAGGTCATTGTAATCCTGCTCTATATCTTTCTTTAGCTCTTGTTTCCAACTATTTGCTAAGCTGACTAATGTCAGTATTACTTTCTGTGGACAGAAAGCACATAGTTTTTGCCTCAAGAATTTTTTTGCAAATTAGTAAGAAGAGATAGTGCTCCCAACTAGTATTTAAGGACTTACACAGGTTTTAAGGGAAGAAGAGGCATCCTATTAAAGCATTCAACAGAACAATAATCACACAAGGAGACAACTCAGAAAAGGAAGAATGAATGCTGCTGAAAAAAGCAGCAGTTTGTGAAACAGTTTGCTTCAGTATTTCTAAAGCAGTTTGATGCTAACAGTCCTAACCAAGAGTTGCAGAATTTGGTTTTCCATGTTTTTAAAATCACTGTTTCCCAGAGTGACTGCTTTACACAAATGTTTGTAATAGAAGAGGTACTGAACTGTACAAAACCCACTACATTTCCAAAACACACTCAGACAGCCCTTGACTAACCCAGTAAAATCCAGCATTCACAACATAACCAGCACATGTCCAGCTCCATTCTCCACGTTTTCTGTCTGTTTCCAAAAGCCTTCCTCAGGCTGGCCCTATTGGCAGCATCCTGATGTACTTACTATTCAGTGAAGAACCTGGCAATGCCATACTGACTAATATCTTCTCTGTTCTCCAGCAGCTGACTCACTGCATCCTCCATGTATGTGAGGACATGTCGCTGAGCTGCAAATAAAAAACAGTAAGAGACAGAAGTTAGAATACAAGGGGCCTTCCCAGCTGTGTGCCTTACACAAGATATCAAGTATCTGCTTCCTCAATTAGAGAGTGGAGGTTTCTTTCTCCCAGAAATGGATAGCAAAATTCATCACCTAAATCCTGCTTTCCTTCCTGGCTACACAGAGTTAGTCATTAGCAGCACTGACTCTTTTTTAGAATCCCCTGAGACTTTGGTATTGAAGGAAGATAAGGAGTTGTGAGGCAGTTTCACTGCAAAAATGCTTACTCCAGAGGAGTTCCTGATCTCTGTTCTGAGCCATCTTTCCTACACAGATTGTCAATGCTGTTTTGATGGGGCTGTTGCAGAGCTTTAGGTGTTCTTTACTCTTCCCTCTATACCAAAGCCAAGTAGCTTTAAGGTTGTTTTGTAAAGGTTTCCTCCTGAAGGTGCAAATAAAAGTACATCTGTTTCCAAACAAGCATCGGTGAATGTGGCAGGTGGGGAACAGGTCTGAATGCCAAGAGAGATTTACACTGCTTAACAGCCAATCTCAAATAACTGCCTCGGCCAAACACGGGAGAATTTCAGAAATGGAGGATCTGCCAATACCTCACCATAGAATGACACTCACTTATAGAACTCTGGAGTAAAGACAGTTTGGGGCAACACAAACAGTTTTGCTGCTTCTACAGGGGGCAGACTGTACAAAACAAGCATTTGCCAGGGAGGAAGCAGCACAGATTTACCACTGAGCCCCTTTGATGTTTTTGGCTAGAAACCAAGTTGGAGCAACAAAGAGCCGAGTCTGAGGTGATGTGCCAGCCAGCAAGCAGTAGACTTTCCAAATCTACAAGTTCAACAATCAGTAGACAAGTTACAACGAACCCAGGAAAATCATTCCTAACCTGGAAAGCACACAAACCATGTTCCCAAACCACACACCTCCATCCTAAACACGTATCCTACTGTACCTTTGCAAGTAGTGTCGTGTCCTAAAAAGAGCAGGAGAAAACCCTTAGGGAATATAGGAAAGGCAAGGGCTGTTCTTGCTCCTTGCCAATCTGCTCCAGACTTGGCAGAATCACCCCCTCACCAGCAACTGGCCAACCTCAGACCCACATCAATATTCTCCAAACCATTTTAATTTGTGTTTAATATCCCGGTAAGCATCAAGCCTGTGCCACTTGATACACAGCATGGAAGGCCCTTTCATCTTAGTGTGGGGCAGGTGGACTTCAAGAGAGGCCCGGAAATGATTATTCCCAGTGGATACAGTGATTAAAAGTATGCATGAATATTGATTGCTATCAGGGGATTTCTCTGCCTAGAACACTTTTCAGGACAATAGTAAAATTGGTTAAGCACACCCTGGAAAATACCTTGCAGCTGATAGCAAAATGGTGAGCCAAAGGTTTAAAGATATTATCTGGCACTAAAAGATATAGGGCGTAACTTTATTTAATTATTTTAATGCAAAGGAATAAATTTAATTTATGTGAGTGATTAAAGAAAAATAGCTCTGCGCACCTGTGTCCCCCGAGGGAAGAATGAGTCCGTGCAGCTCAGTCATAGGCTCAAGATAGCAACAACTGGGTAACTTTACTTCAGCCCATCCTTCCTCCCTCCTCCTGAAGCAGTCCATCTCACACTCAGCAAATGTCTCCCAAGGCCCCTCCTGAGGTGTCACATGTACCAGATTATGCCAGGAAATGGTACTAGCAGACAGACTTCCATTCATCTCAGCCTGTAATAAACTTCAGCTCAACTGCAAAACCATTCTCAACACGTTGTGGGGAAGTATACCCTCCTTTCACAGAACAGTCCCTATCAATGAACCATACTTCTCCTTAGAGTCATAAACCTCCCCTAGCCCCACAGTGCTACACAGCACAATGTAGCTGACCTCTATAATAAATACCTTTGAATCTGCTCCTGGAGAATAAATTAACTTTCAACATAGAATTTTAGACCTTTCAAAATGTACACAAAAATATGTAGGTCACTATCGAATACAATTGCTTGTAAAAGGGTATTTCTCTTAAGTTTTTTGTTGCATAACCCAAGGATCCTGGCAAAGAGCCTCTATACCTATTTCTCAGAAGAGTGGGTAGAGGTGTGGGGAAGGGAAGAAAACTATGAGCAGAGAAATTAAAAGAAAATAGCACTTTAAATCTCCTTGAGAAGTCTCCCTCTTTGTCCCTTTGGCTGTTGTGCTCTTTCCAGGTAGTACAGTTCACACTGCCAAACCAAATTCCAGCTCTGGCTTCCTGTTCACTGACTGCCCAGTTCCATGGAACGATGCAAGTAATATGTTTTATAACCCAACTAATGCTACGCTATACAGAAAAGTCATAGAACAAAATGTAATTTGCAGACAGGTTTTAGCAGGCCAGAGAGGCAAAATAAAGTGCCAGGAGTCTGGTTATAGCAAAAGAGTAGTTCCTTAATTTATACAAATGGTACTTTCCATAACAAACACTGGAACCATACTGGAACATAGACTGTTTATGCAAGCATAGTCAAAAATCTGCAGAGTTCTAGGCAAAATAAATGAGATGATTCATACATTTTAATAGATTTTGAAAATTCAGGGATAATGATGTACTGGTTGCTCATATTTTGAGGCCCTCTATGCAATAACAAGGCAGCAAGTCCAAATCAGAATGTAAAGCCCAAATACTCACTGTGCTATTACAGCTTTCTGTCTCTACTAATTTTCTTCCTGACAGAACTCCAGTATACTGCAGTTTCCACACAGGAGGTGTTACATCAGGACATCATCCTCGGCATTGGTTTGTTTCAGGCTTATTGTAACCTGAAGAAGTTCCCTACTCATACAGAACTTTCCGATGCAACCCATATTCCGTAAATATAACAAAAAATTCTCAACTCTGAAATCCCAGGCAACTACCCCAAACAGGAAGCCAGTGTGCCTGCCACACTCATTTGGCAGGTGCCACACTCTTTGCTGTCAGGTTTAAAAACTAACAGTTGGTTTTTCACAAAGGAATCTGACAGAGTAAGTTCACAGAGGATTTTTCAGGCAGCCCATAACCTGTGATGTTAAGTAAATACCTTTGCACAGAATATCTTAATTCTCATCACTAAGCCACTAGCAGTGAGCCTCAGTCCAAGCAGCAGCAGCATGTACAGCTCCTCCAAAGCTGCCCCCTGCAGCACTTAAGAGAACAGCCTGTGATACTCACGTGCTCACACCCCACCATCACACACATGCCCAATGTTTAAAATGAATTTTGGAATGAATGCACTTTTGGCTCAGAACCAAATTCAGGGCCGAGCAGTGGCTGTTCAATTCAAGCATGGCCAGACCAAGTCATACAAGTACAAGGCATAATGAGGATTATATCCACAATCTCTATGGATTTCTCGACAGCGGACTAGACAATCACAACTAATTCCATTTAGCCACAACCACACCAAATAATTTTGCATATGTATTTAAAATAGTCTTTTTACAAGCTACCAAATTACTTGTTTCAATCTTCTGATAAGAACAAACAATCCACTACTTTGTAGGTTTGATTACACATGGTATAAGAACAAGCATTGATACTTGAAAAGTCTTGAAGGAAAATTTAATGCAAATAATATCACTCACAAAACTGAATATATGCACTCAAATTCTCAGAGCCAGAAATTCAGGAGGAAGGAAGGAAACAGATGTCACCCTTAAGTCATGATACTGCGTACGTGTAATGGTTTTATTATCCAAGTGGTTATATGATTGCTTAACTCTTCAGGAGATATGACTTCTTCTGAAACAGAAGCTGTCTATCAAAGCAATTTGTTCTGTATGCACACAAGGGGGCTTTTTTTTTTTTTTTAATTGGGGTCATTCCTGACATAACTGAATATGCTGAAAAATTAGGAGTGGGAATTCCTGGATAAGACCAGTTTTTCTTACTTATTTGCCTCCCCCTCAGCTGAAGTGCTGAAAATACACACTACTTGATGCAATTAACGCTATGATTCATTTCAGTTATCAGAAGCTCGAGAGCATAACAAGCTTTAATGGATCTGGAGTATTTCTGGCATTTTTAATCTCTGAGAACATATACTCTGAGAGCATAAGGCAATAGCTAAATGCCCTTTCAATATTTGTTCTAAACTGGAGCTTAACTAAGGACCACCTTATTACACACATCCATAGTAACATAAAATCAATTTCATGCAAACATTACCAAAACAATTATGATGCAAGAGAGAAATAGTAAGGATTTAAACTGCAACAACAAAATCACATCAACTCTGGAAATTTTTCCAGCATTAATGGTTTTTCAGGATGCTCATTATAATCTTTTCAGATATCATTAAGGATTTAATCTCTTCAGATGTTGCTAAGAAATGGCCTGGGAAAAAGAAATAAGTGAACAAAACAATTAACCTAAATGCTACATCTCTGTACTGTCATAGTTTCCTCCAGCTTTGCATAGCTTCACAGTGTAATTTCCTATTAAGCCCCAAAAGCAAAATGTTTTTTGAAGGACAGAACATATAAGTACAAGTAGACCTTGTCATACCAGAGGTATCACACAACATGACACTGCTCTTACTCAGGAGCACATGCCAAGGGGTCACACACCATAACAACAGCACATTTCATATGTTTGAATTTTCAAAACCACTTTCAACAAAAAAATTTAAGAAATACTTCCATTTATAATTTAGTCTTGACCACAGCTGAGAACTTGGTTCAAACAATGAGCATAATATTGCACACAGACGGACTTAATTGTGCAAGTCCTTCCAGCAGACTGCTTCTTGCAAGGTGTCATAGAGCTGCTAGAAACCACTCCCTCACCAAAGCAAATCACTGAGCTATCTTTTCTTTTTTTGTTTGGTTGGGGTTTTTGGAGGTTTTTGTTTAAGTCTAAAATTATCAATCATGGAAGAAATTGTCACTTCAGTTTGTTATAAGGCATTAAGTAGCCTAATGGTTCCCTACCTACTCATGCTCAGAGGGACATATGCAAAGGACTGTATTCTCCAGTTCTGGAACTCTACCCAATTCAGGATCAGATTTCACCTGTACCTTTCAAGTTAAGGTGGAAGTCCTGTGGTGCAACAGCAGTACAGTGGTGAAACCTCCATCTTTTGGACAAAATACTAGACTGAGTCTAGGAAGATTCAAATTTAACTAATGTTTCTTACTCACACAACTCTTACACATTACATGCAAACTCTTACACATTATATTCAATCTACATTACAATCCTCCTATTTGTACAACAGAGCAAGAAATAAAATTTTTTAAAGGCATTCTCTTCTCTTTTTCTAGACCATAAGATCTTTAAGTCACAGAAGTTCACCAAATATTTATACTAAGAGGAGAACCAGGGTCAGCTGAGATGTCTGGATAACAATGCAGCCTATGTGTTGATTATGCTGTTAAAGGAAATGATTGTACTTGCACTTTCCAGATCAATATTTCTTAAGACTGTTCAGAAGAAGAGTAAGCCTTAGGCTTCAGCAAGGTCTCCACACAACTGAGGTTCTCTCTCGGGAGCTACTCAGTTTTGTAAAAGAATGTACACTCTTTCTAATCATTAAACCCTAGACCTTTTATAAGAGAGATGAGGAAACACAACTTTCTTTCTAGGCCCATGTTTTACTGATAAGGCACTTTCCTAGCAGAGTATTTGCATTCTTACATGCCTTATATTGGCAAAGAAGGACAAGAAACAACATCCTGGAGCTGGGTAGTAGAAGGCAGGAGAATACATAGAAAATAGAAGTTTGGAAATTCACAGTACTCTACAGCTTTTTCTCTGTAACAGGAAATGGGAGCAGGGAAGTAATACAATATGAAGCTTCAGAGACAGCTGCATGAGCAGAACAATACCCTAAGTGCTCTACTGCCTGCTATAAATAACTGAGCAATCACCAGTTATTAAACCATAATGAGGAAGCCATGAAAAAGTGTCTCAAATATGCCTCATTTTGCCTACTGTAGGTCCAGTCTCATCCATCAAATGAGAAACACATTATCATCACTATACCCAAACAATAAATGCTGTTTATTCAGTGAAACTACTGTTTATAATGTCCTGCTTGTAACAACATCATCTTCACTGTAGCTTTCTGCCAATTCTGCAGACCTCATCTCCATTCCTATTCCCTAAGCAATGGTCATCTCTTTCCTTCCACTTACTGTCTCATTGTGGCATGAGACATGTTGCCTTGATTTTCACATTCCAGGAACTCTGGCATAACAAAGGTTTGCAATTCTTTTTCATCTTAAGTGAATACTTAATTCTCTCCCTGTTCCTTTTTATTTTAACTCAAAACTGCTTTTACTTCCCTCTTAGCATTCTAACTTGTTATACAAGAATTATCTCAAATAGAACAGGGAATAACACAGCAAGTAGCACATTATGTTATTCTGGCTGCTCAATTTATGTGTTTGCCTGGTTTAGATAATGAGAGAGAGAAGAAGGGAAGAAGGGTTTGGGTGAGTTGCCCATTCCAGCTCGGAAATGGCATGGTCATCTGGATGTGAGAGTCAGAGAACACCTTAAGTGGCAAGCTAAGGCAACACAACTCCAGAATGAAATTATAGAAAGTGAAATTTATCACAGCTCCTTACAACCCCACTTCAGACAACTGTATTAACAAGACCTTGAGGTGCACAACAGAACAATCCAAATAATGGGGGTGATTTCAGGATGCCAATGTAGAAAACAGAAATGCAACTTAGAAAAACATGTGGGGAGGTGTGTTTGTTTGGGGTGGGAGGAGGGAGAGTTGGGGGTTGTTTTGTTTTGGTTTTTAACCATTTTCCTACTGCTAATACACATAAATTCCTTAGGATCTGTGAGCAGTTTGGCAAGTTACAAAGTCTCATGATGGCAGAAATGTTGGTTTTGATAACATTTAGAGCTAATAAGAATATGCTTCCCCATCTAATAGACAATAGAAACTGCAATCTAAAACCAAGGTATACTAAGTAATGAACAGAACAGACGCTTATAGAAGTTATTCCTCAGCCTAATATGGTGACATGTCTTTTTCTGACTCCAATGTCAGAATAATTTAGGAAGTTGTACAAAATGAAAAGGGAATTCCAAATCAGCATGTGGAACAGAGACAAAAGAAGGCTCACTTAAGTGACTAGTAAAGCTGCTTGCTCCTAACAATCTTGTACATATAAGAAATCTCTCTTGTATATCTCATGTCTTACCTTCAGATGTGCAACAGACAACTGGATTATTTTCACACTTTAAGAATTTTTAGTCTGCTTCCTAGATTGTTTTGAGTGATTCAATCCTTACTGACAAGTTTCACACAATTAAAAGTGCCTATTTAATTAAAAACAATTACAAGAACCTGAAACCAAGTTGGCTCATTAAGCAAAATAAATTTTACAGGTTTCAACCGAGAGCCACTCTGGAAAAGTTATTAACTACTCTATTAGCATGTAGGTTAAAAACACTGAAGTGGTGTGACAGAATAGCACAAACCCAAAGGGTGTGTGTCTAGTGTATCTACATGGCACTGTGATGCTGTTCTCCAACACCCAAAGCTCCACAACTGAAATCAGCAACAACAACTTCAGCAAGGTGAGTCCCATGAGAGTCACTCTGAATAGAGCAGTAAATAAACCTATTTCTGCCTTGAATTCCTCGACACAGAACAGCATTGCAGTTATACAGGTATGCACAAAGCACCCCAACAGCAGCCTAGCAGCAACAGCACAGTGAGATTCTACTCTAAGACTGTTTAGGTCACTCCTTTGCTTAAATGGTTAAATAAAAGTCTTTTAGTGTAGTACCCCCTGCAAGACAGGTTTTCCATTTACAGCAGTGTTTCTGTACTCTTGTTCCATTTTGACTTACAGAAATGGCAAAATCATGATGGAACAAGCAGCACCAAGCAATCCAATCCATTTCTGACCTTCCCTTGTACAAGAAAACCACAGAAAATTATGTATACCTTGATAAGAGTTATTACCGAACATTCTCTTGGGCCTAGGAAGTAATGGCTGAAGAGTTTCACTTCACAAACACTCTCTTGAACACAATCCAAATGCTTACTACTCACAATTTATCTCCTCTTCACCAATTAAATGAAGTCATATTGACTTTATTCCATCTTAATTATTTTTATTTGACACCTTAACATCAAATCACTTTGCTCCTTAGTTTCCTGGAACATCAAGCCGTTACAGACAGCTTTAAAAGGATGTAGTCTTCAAAAGAGTAGCTGCTTCACAGGTTAAAAGATTTTCATTTTATGTAGGAAACATCATCGACGCTACCTTATTTCAGAACAAAAGCTAACATTCGAACCATCTCGCAACGTAAGAGCAGCACTCCTTCCCATTGTCGGGAAACGAGCACAAAATAAAGATGCTCACACAGATCTGTGAGCAAAACAGGTTGGTAATGGGTGAAGTCTATCACAGAAAAGCTGGACGCCGCTCGCTCTACTCTCACCGCCAAAACGGACAGTGGCCGCTCATGGAGACCACACCTCTGGGCACCGGAGCGATGCTCCCTGTGCCCGAGAGGGCTCTGCAGCCCTCCCACCCCAGCGCCCACAGCCCCGCTCTGTTACGGCCCGGTGCTGCCCGCTCCCCAGCCAAGGCGGACACAGAGCCACTGCGAGCCCCTCAGCCCGGCCCAGCCTGGGGCCGCTCGCCGCAGTCCCCAGAAAGGGCGGGCCGGGCGCAGCCACCCCGGCCCCGCCGAGCCCTCCCCATGCCGGGCCGCAGCACACCACGGGGAGAGAACCCTCAGGAAGCCTCCCCGCCCCGCCGCGCCGCTCCTCACCCAGGTACTCGGGCCCGGGCAGCGAGAGCCGCTCGGGGCTCAGCATCCTCCTCCTGCCGCTCCTTCCCGGCTTCCGCCCGTTTCCAAGGCGCCCGACGCTCCCGGCGCTGCTCGGCCGCTCGCCCCGGCTGGGAACACGCCCCTCGCCGCCACAGTTCCGCGCCCACAGCCGCCCGGCAGCCCCATCGCTCAGGGGCTGGGGCAAGGCTGGGAGAGAGCCCGGGGGAAGGGGCTGCGCCTGGAGCCTGCTGCCAGCGCCCCGAGCAGGGGGCTGCGCCGAGGCCGCCGTGCAGCTCCGGGGCCGAGGGACGCCTCAAAGGGGAGAGCGAGTGAGCAGGCTCTCCCGAAGAGCCGAAATAGCAAGAGGAAAGGCACGTGTAAAGTCATTCTGATTAGATTCAAGTTGTCTGATTAGATTCAAGTTGCTGCTAGGGGTTATTTAGGACTACAGCTGTGAGGGAAAGACCTTAATGTGAAGGTGAATTGTAATAAGTTAAAATCATACAATATGCTGAGTTGGAAGGGACCCATCAGAATTGTCGAGTCCGGCTCCTGGCCCTGCTCAGGACACCCCAAAAATCACACCGTGAGCCTGAGAGCATTGCTCAGATGCTTCTGGAGCCCCGCCAGGCTTGCTGCCCTGACCACTTCCCTGGGTTAATGAAGTCAATGTGTAGCAGCTTTGTTCCAGGGAGCAACGACTGAAAGTGTGACCAAGAAGATCCTTCAGAGTTGTGTCCTTCTGTCCATACTATCCCAGAGCTGGAATTTCTGCATCCCTTGTGCTCAGGAGAGATAGGTATAGAGAGCCTCAGGAATTGTCCCTTCTGTAGATTCAAGTAGAAATGAGCAGAAAAGTCCTGAGTCGCAGGGCTCTTTCTGTTCTTGGCTGGGAGCTTGTCTGGGAATGGCCATTGTACAAGGGATGTACGAGTGGCAGAGCTCTTCATGTGGCTGGATGCAAGCCTGCTGGACTTCTCTTTCCCAGAAGCTGTGGGAAAGCTATTTTTTTCTAATGGTGATGAAAGAAACTGTGAAGTAATTTGGGAATTTTAGCCACAAATTCCTAAATTAAAATTCCCAAATTACTTCACAGTTTCTTTCATCACCATTAAAAAAAAAATACCAGCCCAGGATGTAATCCTGGAAGTATTACCAAAAAACCCACCCAACCAACCAACCAAACAAAAAGCTCTGCAGGTGTTGTCTGTGTTTTAATTGACAGATGCAAAATAAGAGAAATTAAATGAAGCATGTGTACCTGCATACGATCTGCCTTTATTCCACTAGAGAAAAATGCTGAGGCACTGGCAAGTCAACTTTAATCTATATTTAAAGGACAGCCACATTTAAAAAGGGCAAACAAGATGTTATAACTTAACTGTCAATATCCCACATAAGATTGCCTGGACCTCTCCTTTGTTTTTTGGTCTGTCTTTAAAAGCATATAGCTTAGACATAAATATTTCAAAGATGAGCAGAGAGAATAGTTTAGGGAGCAGACAGTGAGACACTCCAGCATGAAGAATTATTGAAAAAATGTAAGATTGCCTTAAAGAGGATAAGCATAACATATGAAATGATGCTACCTAAAATTATTTGTACTACAATGAAACTCACTCAAAACTCCAGTTTGTTCAGTTTGGCACTTTGTGCATTCTGTTATAGGCTATAAATTTAAATATGGGATTTTTTCAGTAATGGATACAATTAGATCACAGAATACATTGATACAAGGTATTTTTGAGCCCAGAAAATCAGCAGAATTTAGAAAGGAAGTGGATTCAAGCAGAATGACAAAACACAGGATTATGTTGTTGCACACATAAGCAGTGTCACTGGTGTTTAAAAACCTCTTCTGTAATGCTGGTCAGCTGAGCTGGTAAGAGCCTTCCACAGGTTGTGCTCTGTTTCCTTTTGTTGTTTGAACCATTTCTGTAAACCAGAGTTTAGCCTTGATCAGTTTCTAGAGCATTTAAAGTCCAGTTTTGAATACTACATATTCTGACATCTCTCTGGTTTTTCCTTTGGGGTGTTTTTTTCCCTTTCCCTTTCACTTTCCCTTTTCCTTTCCCTTTCCCTTTCCCTTTCCCTTTCCCTTTCCCTTTCCCTTTCCCTTTCCCTTTCCCTTTCCCTTTCCCTTTCCCTTTCCCTTTCCTTTTATTTCCTCACTTGGTCTCTATGGCTTAGACTTTGTTATTTCCTTCAGACCAGCTAAAGGAAACCTTTTGGACACTGGTCCCATCTGCAGTTTTAATAACAGTAAGTTTCAGTAGCAATGGTGACTGACTGTTAACAACTTAAAGAAAATTATATAAAAACAAGATGTCATTTCTGAGGCCATTTATAGACTTTCCTGTTTACTCTTATTTCTCCCTTGGCTTTGCCAGAGCCTGGATTAGGTGATATAACAGATCAGCAGCACTTACCTGTTCCCTCACTCGCATGACCTGAAAAGGGAGAAATGCTGCCAGCCTAGCCATAGGTGTTAAGTTTGTTTTACCAACTTCATTTTAGAACCCTAGACTAGTGCATTTTGATAAATTCAGAAGGCTTTTCTGGGCCACTGGAATCCATCTGGAGGTTTAATAGCTGCCCCCAGAGGGGCACATCTAACAAGGACTTAATATTCTTTTGGACCCAGCTGGAAGAATGATTGTGAAGAAAATTATTTTTCCTTGTCACAGCCTCTTGGTAGATTATCAGAGGTACAGATCTCACTTCAGGGCAGCCTATTGAGTACACTTTTATTATCTACCCTGGGAATCATGGTGATGCTTCATCTAGTAACTAAAATTGCTGCATTTTGTTTACCAGGGACATTTGGGCATTCAAATCAGTCTTTCAAGGAGGATCAGTTGGATGACATTCGTACATTTTGTGCCCACCCACTTTCAGAGTTAACGTGATCTTGATCTGATTTAGCTTAATTCACTTTGAAGTGTGGTTTAAGTAGAGTTTCAGAAATCATATGTTTAGTAAACTGGGATAATTTAGTTATATAAGAGTCCATGTGACCACAAGTTTGAAAATAGTTAGTGGTGTAATTTAAATTACGTCATGAAATAAAATGTCTTTATTATGTTAAGATGCATGGACTGAAAATCTTTTCTGTGTAAGTTTTGTGTTTCTCAGCAACTTAGCTGAAATCAGATTTCTGTTTTTCTCCAGAAACACATACTTTGCCCCAACTATATTAATTTCTTCACTTACTTTCTGCTGACTTTATGTTAATCTTCCTGGATTATACTATCAATGTGGAACTGAAATATTTGCCTTTTGTTAGACAAGTCCTCCTGAGAAAAAGCTCCTGTTTCAGAGAGAGTATTATATAGAATAATAAACAGGACTAGATAGCAAGAAAAAAAATCCAGAAGAAATGCCTTGTTTCAAACAGATTGAGTCACTTTGCCTGGCTTCTTTAGCTCTTCTTGGAATTAAATGTCTTCATTTGCTTAGAATGTTAACAATTATTACCATGGTAGTTACAATACAGCCTGTTAGGTGTATTAGAGGAAACAAACTTTTTTTTCTTCAAGTGACTGATGGAAATGCTATGCAATGTACAAAGAACTAAGCTGTGGGCAGTCTTCTCTATTGTTCCATCTGACTGTGAAATCAATGTAAGACAGTTTCACAGAAACACTAAGAAAATGTCTCTAGCCTTTCTTGTTTATCCTTTGAGCATCCAAAGCTTTATCCTGTTTTAAAACATAGCTGAGAGCCTGTCTTGTGCAGAACTCAGCTTTTTTGACTTTGATAGTGCTTTGTGTTCTTCGAGGCTTCCCACATATTTTCTAGATGAGCTTTTCCTTGTACATAATAATTAATAAAATTGCAGGTGTGATAACAAAAAGACATATGAAAAACAAATTATACTGTGAGGAGGAAACATTGACCGAAATAACTGTCAATCTTATTGATAATCTAGTATTTTGGGCACAGTAGCAGAGATAAGTTTTGAGGAGAGATCTGAAGAAATGGAGAATAAGGATTTCGCATGCTATTATTTATGTAAATTATTTGAAATTTTGTAAGTGAAATTAAATTCTATTTTGTAAGTAATTTTAAAAATCAATGGTACTGAAGCTGGATGATTCATTAATGAGTCAGTTGCAAATCCATAAAAACCTCTCATTAAATTTTTGATTTAATAATTATTTATATGGATTATGACCTAATTATTTATATGGATTATGACCAAACTCTCTAAACACATACACTAAAAATAAGATTATCTTAAATAAAATGGTCAGCCAAAACCACAATGAAATTATGTGATGAATTCCATGTTTTTATATTGTTGGTTCCTCAGGAGTCATTTACAGGAAAAGATCCAGTACTTCTAGTGCTTCTCCTAATCTGAGCCTTTTCAAACTGGATGAACTGTTTATCTGGTTCACCTACAGCACAGTGGTTTTGCACAATTAATTATTTTTCCCAAATAATGCAGTATTAATACTGGTTTACCTCTTCAGGTAAAATGAAGACAAACAGATTGGACTTACACTGTTCTTTAAGATCTTCAGAGCAATAAGATTCACCAAATTTCTCTCTCCTAGAATCTGCCACCAGATGAATTCTGGAAACAACTGTGTTTTACAGCTAGTGGTAGATAACATGATAAAGCAGCAGCTCTCTTAAGTAGCCAACATTTGTACCATTACAGAGCTTAATTACTGTGACACCAGTAATTGCACCAGCAAGTCTTAAGTCAGGAATATACTTAACTAGTAAGATGTCATAGGCATACAGAAAACTGCGCTGTGAAAATGATGCCATCATAATTTTTATTTTATTTACTAGTTTAACTGCATTTTAATTTGGATTGCTAAGATTTTATTTTCCCTCTTGAACTGCTGGACAGAAAGAAAGTAAAGAGGGATCTGATCTGATTTTGAGATGTCTGTATTGTTGATGATTCAAGTCTAAACAAGCTCCAAGATCCTTGTATTTTAAATACAAGTTGGTGGGGAGAAAAAAAAAAAAACCTTGAAATATTCTTCTACTCCTCAGCCATAGGAGTGCTTTTGAATTCTGCATGATGTGCTTACGAGAAAAGGGAATAGTAGTATGACAGATTCTGTGGCTCAAGGAGGCCAAACATTCGTTTTCAAATCAATGGTAGCTGTAAGTTGTATAATAGATTCCTGGCATGTATTAAATGCAATGTCCAAATTCTGATTTTGAGTTTAATATTTAGTAAGCAAAGTTGGCTTTTTTGTAAAAACAAACTGTTGAAAGACTCTCCTCCAGTTTTTGTTCCCATTATCTCATCAGGAAGGAAAGGACAACATCTTTAAAAGTACTTAAGTACCAAGTGAGTGACCCTTCTCTGTTGGAATGCCGCCCCACTAATGATGCAGAGAAGAAAAACAGCCATTTCTGGCAGAGTTTGCAGGATCTCTCATGCCAAACAAAAAAAAAGTCTAAAATGCCTGGTAAAAATAAATATCACTATGAAATTCTGGCATGGGAAGCATTTCTGACAGCCAAGGCTTAGCTCATCCTGGGGGGTAATGCAAAAAGGCCAGCAATTTTTATTCTTTGTTTCTACTTATCGAATGTTCCTTGCAAACATAAGCTGCCAGACTCTGTTATCCATTAGACAAGGTGTCTGTGTGAGAAAATTATAATAAGTAAATGGCTCTGTGTGTTGCAAGAGAGCAGGCAGATCTAAGTGGGAGTGAGCTGTTGTGTCTGGGGATCAACTGAAGCTGTAATCGTGATGGCTGTGGTGGCCAGCTCTTATGGGAAAGGTGCGTAACTTTCTTTGTGCAGAACAGAGATTAATCACATGCAAAGTACTCTGAAAATATTTTGTCTTATAACATCTGCATGGAAAAGCAAATGATGGAATCAAGGGAAAAAAACAATTAAATGGAAGAAAGTGGAGATCACAGGTTCATTAAAATAGTGGAATTCTTGCTAAATTCTCAGTCTGTTAGCTACACAAAAGGACATTTGGAAGACAGCACTGCAGAACCCTGCCACTGTACAGAAGTTACAGTCAAAATATTTTTCCAGCAAAAGCACACATCCGTAGCCTGGTGATTCACTCCATAATATAAGAGGACATAGTGATGAATGTTTTTTTTTCCTTTTTGCTACATAATGCATAAGGTGTTTTCAAGAGTAACACGTTTATGGAGTCACTAGAGGAGAAGATAGAGATTGGACAATGTTATAATGGTTGGAGAACTTAGGAAGAGAAGCAGATCACGTAGTGAGGGAGAATATAAACCAGCTGAGACAGAAACAGTAAATGAAGATTATGGCAATTAATTCTAAACAGACTAGAGGAAGTATGGAACATTTTTCAGAATATAGTAGAGAATTAAGACCTAATCAAGTTTTATCTGAGGAACATTTTAATTTTTTTCCTTTGCTTTGTTAACTTTATCACTCTAGTTTCTATACCACAACAAAATAGATTGACCATTCTGCATTTGAATCTGGTAATAACATTAGATATTAAGAAAACATCCTTAAGATTCCAACTTTAAGTGTTAAATTTTACACTGTGTTAGTGAAGGAAGAGGTGTTCCTTGAATGTGTAAAGTTTAGATGTGGACCGAGTTTCAAATTCTGTGGCTACAGTCCATTTCTAATATTTACTAAACATTTCTAATATTTACTAATACTCAAATATTTACCGTTTCACATAACTTAGAACACTACAGTGTGCTCTAAGTTATGTGAAACAGAAAGAGAAACCTGTAGTCCCTATGACACGGTCTTCCCCTGTGCATTAAAAGTGTTGGGTTTTGCTCACTCAGATCTCTGATAGAGTTTCCAACAACTCTGCTGACATAGAATGAAGCACAAATGAAAATGCAATGCACAAACTCAGAATACCTTAAACTCTTAGAATGCTAATATCATGTTAAATAATCAAGTTTCTAAAATCCTAAACTTGCAATGAAATGGACACAAGTATATGTGACTGGGAGGGAGGTTGGATGTGTGTACATACATGTGGGTGACTCATGTGAAGGGGGTATTCAAGTCTGGATCTTGCTCCCACCCATGCCTTTATGCAGATCTCACCTGGTGCTCGTAGGAACAATTAATTTGTTCCCTCACTCCTATTTTTCAAGAGCTAGTATGACAGAGAGAGAGGTGTTAAGAGCTATCTCTGATTCAGCCATCTGATAGGAAAGCAGATGGTTGACATGTTATCAGAAACACTCAAGGGTTGTATCTTGTTTGTGTTGGCAGTACTTGCCAGACCTATCATGCCAATAAAGTATTAGAAGTGAATCATCTTCAAAAAAGAAAACTCTCTTTATCGTTCTGTCTACATTTTTACATCTCCATAGTGGCTTCTGCAAACAAGAAAGGTGTGTGAGCTGAGAGAAAGATGTTTATATCTTTCACATCTATTCCCATGACTACTTGTTTCTTTACAGGCCTCATTTAAGTATTCGAGGTTTTTAAGAAAGGAAAAGTCAACCCATTGAAGATATTCCACATACTGAGATATAAGGTCACATTTCTTTCTGATTGTGTGATTGACTTTTATCACAAACTTCTTATCTGAGTGCAGCAACTACTGATGGCGAACTACATTAATAGCTGGAAGTCAAAGAAAGACACATCTTCAGTTCTTTAGAAAATGCTTCTTTGTGGAGTCAAAAATTAATTTAGATGACACTACTTGCTATTTATCCATTTGAATTATGTTTGGGGAGTAAAGGTTAGGCTTCTTCTGTCTTCAAACTAAATTCTTCTTTTGCTGGCTTTTGAGAGAACATTTCCCTTTTAAGCTCTTCCTCTTTTCCTTTTTTTCTGTGCCAGAGTCAATGTATTAAGCTGTGCAGTTCCTAAGGGTAGGCCATAGGCTACCTTTGCAATGCAGACATTGTGCAAGGTCTGGATAATTGCCATTTCACTGCAGGGAGGAGTCTCATCAGGAATAGAAGAGGGTGTTTATTTGCATTATTTTTACATAGAGGATGTTAGGGAACCAGCAAAAGAAGGAGCAGAACCAGCTTTCAAAAACACAGGAAGAGCTACCATCTCAAAGAAAACATGAAGAAAGATTTGGTTTGGTCTGTTGTTTGGTTTGCGTTTTTTTTTTCCTATTTTGAGAGTCAATTTACTTATGGTTTTGTTTCTTTTTAGTCTTCTTCTTTTTTTTTTTTTTTTTTTTTCCTAGAGTGGAAGATTAAAGGGCCTTGGAAGTTGGTTTCTGTCCCACATTCTAGACACACACACAAAAAGGGGTGGGGTTAGATGAAGCTGTACTTTGGACATTACATTACAAAGGACCTTTTACAAGATTCTTTATATCTCAGCTTTTGAACGTAGCCACTTAATGTAATCTTTAGTTTTCCTGGTCTGCACTGCAAAGTAGAATTGATAGTGGTCCATGAGATGATCATAAAGTTTCCCAAAACAATTGGGCAATTGGAATGCTTAGAAAGCAGCAGTTAAATGAAAGGTCAAGAAAATTAAGTAACACCTAAATTCTCATCTGCTAACCTGAATTTTATATTTTTGTGAATGAAAGCAATTGTGATAACACTGCAAAAGATGGCATCTAGTTTTATTAAGAATAAGTGAGCAGTAACTTGAGAAACACTGTAGGGGACAATGGTGACAATATTTGAATGTTTATGACACCTACAAGCATCTCTGGGTACACAGTAGTAGTGCTAGTACTTAGAAAACTTAAGGAAAGGCAACAAAGGAAAAGGTGATAACATAAAATATAAATGAACGTTAAAATTTCATTTAATGTATTTAACACAGAGATCATAATTTATGAACTAGAAAACCAGATGCAAAAGCTGTCAATCCCTCAGCTCTTTGGAAAATTAAACTATTTATTTACATCAGTGAAGTTGGAAGCCCAACTGTCCTATGTGTGGGTGAAATCTGACTTTTAATTTACCTGGTAATCTAAGCTACCACCTCTTTAGTTCACTGGTGGTATGGAAGAGGGAACTGATGTGGGTAATGTGTCACTGAATAACTAAAGAAATTAAAAGGGCCTCTGGAAAATCTCATGGTCTAATACCTATGGTTTTATCTTGAACTTAGAGCCCTGTTGGGAACATTTTGGTGTTTTCCTGGCTTTTCTGTCTATTTAGTGGAGGTCACTAGTAAAGCAGAATTTGGTCAGAGTGCAGAGTTTGTAATTATCTTTCCAGTTAGAATTTCCTGAGCTGTTGTAGAGCCGAAGTTCCGTAGGCATTCCAAAAGATCATCTTGTCCAGTCTGTACTGCATCAAGACTAAACAAATCAAGGCTAGAAGCAGCATGCTTATCAAATTATGTTCTTATAAAAATCCAATGGAAGAGGTTCTACAGTCCCCCTAGACAGTCTGCTCCATTGTTGAAAAATCCTCAGTTGGAATGCTGATCAGAAAAATCTTTTAAGCATTTCTTGTTGCAAATGAGGTTGACTCTTTCATGTCTTTCTACTGGAGCCATAGAGGATGGCTGATCAACATCTCTGTAATTAACTCTTATAAATATCAGAAAGCTGCATCTGGCTTGAAGCTTTTATTTCTTGACTAGGCATACCTAATTCTTTCAGCTTTTTCTCAAAGGGTTTGATTTATACATTTCTTGTTCTAATTATTTTCTTGTTTCTCTTCAGTTTTTATGTTTCTATGGTGTTCAGGTGGGACCAGACACAGTATCCAACCGGGGGCTTCTGTATTACGCGAATTTAAGAAATCAAATTGTCTCATATGTCACACACCTGTAAAGGTGTTCCAAAATTCAACACATTCCTGGCAGTGCTGCTGCACTGTTGGTTTATACTGTTTGTATCCTAAGATGCTGTATCTGTCTAGTCCAAAATTAAGTGCAGTTTATTCATTTTTCATTCTGTTTCCCAAGAATAGTATGTTTCTAACTACTGTCTTTTTCCTTGGTTTTTGGACAACCTGACCAATTTGTCAGTAGGATTTGTGGTGTCTGATCTCATCCTTCCTAGTGTTTCCAGCCCTTTGCCTTTGTTTTGAGGTTATCAGTTGTTGTAGCACAGATTTTACAAGCATAAATATTGCATCGTTTAAGATGTCAGTGAACATAGTAGACAAAACAGAACTCAGGACACATCTTGAAATAGATCTGAAGTGTCTTTGCCTTTTGATGAATAATGACTAATGACCACTGTGATTTCCTTCTGTCAGATGCTTGCACATCTTCCCATATCTGTATTTAAAATGTTCTATGAAAGTGTCTCGTGAGATGATGCCAAAAGCCAAACAAGGTACATCATGTCTGTTGCCTTCTGTTCACACAGCGAGCTTTACATTACTTTAAAAAGGGAACTTGGTTTAGCACAAATGCATTTTGCCCATTTTCGTGTGTTTTTCATTCTAGTAAATTAATTCACTCTGTCTCAAGTATTTAAAACACAATTGCTCCAAACCTTTCTGAACACAGCAATTAAGCTATCCAATGGGTTGTTCTCTTCTACGAAACCTGAGGTGTGGAAAAGCATCTTCACAAGTAAAAGCTCATTTGAATCCTTTAAAAATACTTTGATAGGTAAGACTTAGACATTTTTTCCTTTGTTTCCCCCTTTCTTTCTTTCAAATTTTATTAAGATCTTTGCAGTTTCAAAAGAGATAAAGCGTATTTTCCCTAATAATCTTACCTTCTTCTGGTCCCTTTCTTCTTTTTCCAATGACACCGTGTTCTTGGTTGTCTTTTTTCTGACACAGGTTTGTTATTTAAAATCACCCTGAAAATGATGCAAACTGTTAGTATTATTTCATTGCACTTATGTTCTATCATCGGATTGGTTTATTTCTCAAATGTTTCTTTTGGAGGGGATGTATATGAATTATGTCCCAAAATGGTTATTAGGATAATAATCTTCTTCCTGTTTCAGTTATAATGACTGGTTGAGTTTTTTTGCTTGGACATGTTGTCATATAAATTAATTGGTAATTATATTTTAATTACTTCTTTCTCATCTGTCTCACAACACTTGCATTATATATCACCTATCAGTGATCTATAAATTATTGCAGGTTACTTCATGATGCTCCTCCCTCATAGGTGTGGGTAGAAGCAAGTACCTATGTTGTGCATGGATTGAAGTGTATTCTGATATTTCCACAATCTTAAAGTTATTTGGTCGGAAAGAGGCAAGACCAAAGCCATATGGTTAAATTTTACCAGCATTATTTAGCAACTATTCTGCTTTTACCATAAATATCCATTTTACACTGCATAAATCTACTTTACAATTATTCCTTAAAGATCCCACATGTAATCAGGGCTATATTCAATCAAAGTATTTATTAACAGGTAGGTAGCTGAGAAGTTTATATTATAAATTTTCATCTGTTCAACTGCAACCTATTTAGGAGATTTTTGGGAAAGATAATACTATGTGCTTCTCTAACATTTCATCAGGGGATTTCAAAATTACTAATAAGACAGAGATATAGTTTAAGGAAAAGAGGAAAGTGATTTGCCAGAATACAGTGCAGGATGCAGAGGACTGGTAAACACACTTTAACAGAGTGGGTAAAAACATTTGTTCTCTGGGGAGAGAAGAACTGAAGAGCTAACAAATGAATTTATTTGTATTTAGGACAATATTTTTCAAGAGGCTTTTGTTCCAAACACAGGGAACCACTCAACAGCTCACTGTTCCATTACTTAAGTATATAATTATCAAGAAGTTTTGGGCCCTTTGTCTGTGTTTTATCACACTCAGTATTTCAGCACCTAAATTTCTAAAAGCTTCTGTGAGCCTGAAGTCAGAAGGACTCCTCTGAGTTATACTACCTGATGATCTAGCCTTACTAGAGAATATAAATTTAAATAAATTTTCTTTATGTTGCTTTGTATTTTAGGGAGATACAGTGAGGGTTTTGCATTCTAGTCAGTCAGTCAGACAGTGTGAGGTTATTGTTTTCTCTCTCAACTTTAACCCACTATTCAGAATTCTTCCCCTTCAGCCATCTTAAACTCTGGTAGCTTGGAGTTTATTACTTTACAATAATTGCGTATGCTTTATGTGCCTCAGTCTGTCACTGAGTCCAAGTCAATATTAGAATGGAGAAGTTTTTTAATCTCGTCACCTCAACCAGTCCCTCTTGACTACCTGTATTTGTTGTTACTCTTCTGCAAGTTTGCACACTTTGCCTATCTTGCACTAACATGGATCTATTCCTATCTTGAGGCAGTGGTTGTGCATATAAAGAAAAAGTCTGCTTTTTAAAAATTTTCGTGGCCATGTACAGAAGAATTTAAACATGGTTTGCTGCTTACTGTTTCTTGTGGTGTTACTGCTCATGGGAGTTCTCCTCAGTGAAGCTGTGTTGGATTATTTTCTCTTTTCACTGAGCACAATTTTTCAAGACTCAGTCCCTGTTTTAATTTTATGTTGACATTTTTTATAATACCCCTTGTCTTCACCATTTTACACTTAATTAATAGGAGTGGCATAATTCAATCACATGCTGTGCCATTTTCTTAGTCTTATGATTGTTTAAAGGATGGGATTAATTGCAGCTTCCTCTGGATTAATCTATGGGAAGGCTTTAAATAAGACCATTTCTATTACTGGCCCTTTGGTGTCAATTTGACAAAATTCTCATCTTCCCCTGTGGTCCAAGGTTTGGACTATCTTAGTCAGCTTTCTGTTCAAGTTAATACTTTGAAATCAACGGAGATTAATTATTTAACAACAGTTCCTTGCATTGTCAACCCTATGCATTAAAATGTCAAATCATGCCAAAAGGATCATAAAACTGGCTCTGAGGGTGATCTCTAGAGAAAGCCCGTCTGCCTTTTAGTGCAGCACAGAATATAAGCCAATTGTCCAAGAATTCATTTCTACTCCTGCAGGAAACGATCCTAAATCTTTTTTTAGGGTACCTGAGATTCATACGTAGTCAGCTGTCTGCGGACACCGCGGCTATAAGGAAAACACCAAATAGCAGAATATTGTCACGAACAGAGGGAAAAATCAGACGTTTCTCCTAGGTAGCAACATGCTTGCTGGGCAAAGGGCTCGCGAACGTTTCCCTTTCGAAGGGAGTTTGGCAAACGGGGACGGGACGGGGAGAAGGGCTCTGCGATGTGCCCTGGGTACAGCAAGCTCACACAAGTCGGGAATCGGTGGCAACGCGCTGGGACCGGAGGATACCGGGCAGCCCTGCTGCGGCCAGCCGAGAGCCCGAAGCAATGTTCCTTGGCGATGCTGCGGGAATTGGGACAGGGACAGCCGACACCGACGGCCCCGAGCACCGGGGCCGCTTTAGGAAGGGCTTCCCCGCCCGCGCTGAGGGAGCTGTACCGGGGGCAAGGGCTGAGTGGGTCTGAGGGCTCTGGGCGAGTCCAAGGGTCTCGCCGACGTGACGGGCGACGGCCCCTCGGAGTGGGGAAGGGAGGTGCGTGTCTCCCCGCGGAGCCTCCGCCGCGGGACCGCCTCTACCGCGCCGAAAGTTTGCGAAGTGCCTCAGCGCTGAGGGGAGCGGGGCGGGGGCTGCCCCGGCGGAGCTCCTCCTTCGGGGCCGGGCCTGGGCGGGCGGAGCGGGGAGGGAGCCCCCGGCCCCGGAGTGCCGCGGCTGCGGACGGAGCGAGCGGCGGTCGTGCCGAGGTGCTCCGCGCAGGAGGCGCCCGCGACGTCGGTGCGGGCGGCCCGGGCACGGGGCCGGGGCGCTGCCACCATGAGGCGGCGCGGCGGGGGTTGTCTCCTGCCTGCGCCTCCGCAGCTCCTGCTGGTGCTGCTGGGAGCGCTGCTCCGCTCCAGAGGTAAGCGGCTGCCGCGGCACGCTCTGCCCCGCGGCAGCGCGGGGGGCCCAGCCGCCGTCCCGGGCTCGGCGGCGGCGATCCGTGCCCGGGCGGAGAGCCCTGCCCGGCGCGCCGCTCACCTGCCCGCGCCCGCCGGGCGGGGAGCCCTGCCCTGCGCCGCCCCGCCGCGCTTTGTCCGCGCCCCGTCCCGCGCCCGGACGCGGGGCTCTCGCCTCCGCCGTGTCGCGGCGGGCCGGAGCCGGCGAAGTGCCCCGGCAGGCCGGAGCGCGGGGCGCGGAGAGGCGCTGCCCTGGGAGCGCCCACGCGGTCGCTGCCCCCCGCGGAAGTTTGGCGGCGGCGGGCGCGGGCTTTGTTCCCGCGGTGCGAGCGGCGGGCCGGGCCGGGGCGGGCGCGCAGGTTGCCTCGCAGGCTGCCGTGCCCGGCGTGTCGGGACAGCCGCCGCTCCGGAGCAGGAATGCAGCCGCTCACCCGCCGCGACGGGCCCCTTAAAGGTACAGCCCGGCTCCGCGGTGGCGCCCCGGGCTACCTGCCTCGCCTCGGCGGGGACTGGGAGTCCTCCCGCAACGCCCTGGCAC
Source organism: Haemorhous mexicanus (assembly GCF_027477595.1). Classification (NCBI taxonomy): domain Eukaryota; kingdom Metazoa; phylum Chordata; class Aves; order Passeriformes; family Fringillidae; genus Haemorhous; species Haemorhous mexicanus. The sequence continues at coordinate 26,283,340 of NC_082346.1, forward strand.
AGCGGGGCCAGAGCAGGAGTACCAAAAATAGTGATGAGGGGAGAGTTTCGCTCCGCTCTTAGCGAGCCGGGAGGTAGTCTCATGAAGTCTCGCCATGAAAACTTTAGCTTTGTGGTTGCTCTATCAACTGACATCTGCTGTTTACTCGTCTTGTGCTGTGGTTCTTGATTTTACAAGTGCGCCCGGTGGAGAAGAAAACATCTAAACGGTTCACAAAATTGTTTATAAAGAGTTAGAAGGCTTTTGGGGGAGGGGTGTGGAGTAGAGATACGTACCTCATTTCTTTCCCTTCACTGCTTTGGCAGCTGCTGTATAATTTCACCCATCCGTTTTCTCCTGTGCTACTCTGAAATTACAGGAAGCATTTGCAGTAGTGCTGCTGACCTCCATCATTCTACAAGTATTGCCCCTGGGGCACAATCATAGGAAGTTCGGGTTTCAAGTAATATTATTTCTCTTCTAACAAAAAAACTAATTGCAGGCAGCTTTGAAGAATGTGCTAAGCTAGCTTGGATAGACTGACTAGAGAGGGCTGTAGTTCTGCATATCAGACAGCCTGAGTTTTGGGAGCCAGAAGTACTCTTGAGCTCCCAAATGCCACACAGATACTTAGCCGCCCTCTCCGACTGAGAAGGATCTAAAAGATAGATCTTAGTGTAGGTACAGATCTGGATGTGTTTTATTTTGGCTGTTACCCAGGTGCTCCTAGTTAATGTGTCTGGGCTGTTAACAGCCATGTGGGGGATGTCTGATTGTAAAATGCAAGTTTGCTAGTAGGTGGTTGTTCCTTGATGTTTCTAGGATGCCTTTTTTTATGGCAGTTTGTTTGTCTTTCAAGTAGTTTTCCCATCAGTGCACTTTTGTATCCTCTTGTCAGATGACTGTAAGTTTATGTTTGGATGTGCCAGCTGCTTCCAGAAGTAAATATCCCCTTTCCTTCATCAAAACATGAGGAAATAAGGACACAATTTTGCAATAAGGACACAATTCCTGAGCAATCATTTTCCTATTTGAAGTAGGGAAAAACATGAGGAGATACCAGGATGGAGGTGGCAGAGAAAATGCCAAAAATTTGTGATGAGTCAGTGTTCTTTCACTTAGCTAGAAAATTTTTGAGGTTGTCCCTTAGGAGTACCTGCAGGGGTGGTGTGCAGCTTAACTGTCATAAAGCATTCACGGAAGTTGTGATGGCAAACAGGTAAGCTGTTAGAAACACTTGGTCATTTACTGCTCTGCCTCAGTACAGGCGAGCGTAAAGCAAACGAGTCTGCAAGGCTGACCTTTGACTCTTTTGTTGTGGATAGTGGCAGATCAAACTGGAGAAGTCTGTGCCAAAAAATCCCCAAACCAACAAGAGGTCTGCAAGTATCCTGAGCTCTTGGAAAAGTGCATTGCAGGTAAAAACAGGTATAGAGAGGGAATTTAATGCTAATGTCATGCACTACTGGTGGCTGGAGCAAAGAAGGACCGGGTGTTAAGATGGTCTGTGTTAGTATAAATAACACAATGTCACAGAACCCGTCTGGCTGATGTGTTTGCTCTTTTGGCCCCTGGAGCTCTACCAGAACAATACATAGCTAATATCAGAGCTTCACTTCTGAAACATCTTGACTATGTTTTGCTGTTGGAAACCTGAATGTGTTACTTCTGTGGAAGTATATTTTGCAGTGGGAATCACAGTTTCAACTGCCTGTGCTTGGCATAGCTGTTGGTTCTGCAGCTATTAGCCAAGTACAAAGCACCCATTTTCTTATTGTCAACTTGGAGCTGATGATGACCTTCCTGGGTGTGCTCAGAGTGCCAGGGTTTGCTGAATCATCAATTGGGATGATATTCAGGGATCTCTTGATCGCCCTGAATTATCTTGACTTTTTTTTTTTTTTTCCATAGTGGTGATGGCATTGAGTAGCATTCCCTATATTTCTAAAATGAGGAGCAGCTTGCTGCAGGCGGTGACAAGTGATGGTTTTTTGTTTTGCTTTTGACAATTCTGTCTACTAAAACATAGTGGAAAAGCATATGGCATAAATCTTCCGGTATGAAGTTAGCATTATTGTTTGATTTAGTGTATATAAGCAATTTTCTTTTATATTCTCTTTCTAGAAGCTTTCAGTTATGTGCTATAGCACTCTTTTCTGCAATAGAGAAACTCTTCTTGTGTCTTGGGAGTGTGGGTGTATGCAGCAAGAAAATTAATAGGTGCATAGTTGCATAAAGTGTTTGCATTTCCAGAATGTCTTGTGAACCTTGAAAAGGGATATTCTCTTCCTGTGGGCCACAAAATGTGATTGCAGAAAACTGGTAGTTGTTTTTCTACATTGTATTCCTTGAAATTACAGAAGGAAAATGTGGTTAGATACAAACATTATCCAGTTGTTTGTAGTTCAAACCAGAAAACAGTACGTGCTGTATGTTAACTAGAAAGAAATCAAAGAAATTTGTATTTTGTTTTTACTTGTAAATGCTCTCCAGACGAGTGAAATTAACATTAAAAAATAGTTAAAACATTAATTCTGTGAGAATGATCTGTAGTCTGATAGTGCTCTTGAATCTTCGTGCGCTCTTGTGAAATAGGCAAATATTATCCTTGTTTTGTAAATGTGGGAAGTGAAGTAGAAATTGTCTTGCCCAAGGCCAACTCCATTTGCCCTAGAATGCAACTTACCGTCAAACACAATAGAATGTATGCTTCATAACACTTATAAAAGCTGATGAAGAGATATTATCTTAAAAACCAGTCAAGGTTTTAAAAATAGGTTTATATAGTAAGCGCATGTTCTGTAGCTTCGTTGAATTCCTTTGCTGCTTGTGACTTTTTTTCTTTTTAATAATACTTACATTTCTCTTGCTGATGGTCAAAAAATCATAAAACCACAGAAATTTTACTGACTCTGTTGGAAAGGGTGAATTGGTAAATAGTGTTATTAAAAGAAATGTAAAAGAAAGGTGGATACTTAATTTCTCTAGTCCTCTGTTTTTCCTGGCTTAGCTATTTGTGATGTCTTCTTATTTGGGTTTACATAGTCAGATGGTATATCTGTAGACTTAAACTGACCATCTTTTAAGGTGTCTGGCTTTACCTGATAAAACGTCCAGAGCTGGAGCTCTGGCATACAACAAACCCACTCCTTTAAATGACTTACTGTATTTAGCAGCTGTCTGTGTTTCACACAAATCATGGCAAAAAAACCACTAAATGTAATTGTCATCCACAAATCTCATGTCCTTGATGGTTAGGCGCTTTTGTGTCTGTGGTGTTAATGGTTCTTTGCCATTGCTGTTAGGTTAGGTATTACTCTTTTATGGGATTTTGCTGTCTCTACTGAGTGAAAACTGGGCACTGTAATGCTCCTTGAATCTCTTCTTTCTTCTGTCTGTAGATTTCCATTTCCCTGTACTAAAGATAGTAAGTGTATGGATGCAGGAGCTTGTTATCCTGTTCACTTGTTGTTTATTCATGCTGTATATCTGGTTGCTCTGGCCCTGTTACCTGGGAGTATTTGACTGCCCTCCTGTTGTGAGTGAATTCAGGTTCAGGTTTTCAGCTTTCCAGGCATGTTTTTTTGCCACTCTTAAGCAGAGCTGTCTCTTAGATGCTGTGTGTTCCAGCCCTTGCATTTTGTCTGGGGGACTCTTGAACTGCAGTCAGTCTTTCTTTCTGTGAGCAGCAGATCTCCTCAGCTGTTGTGACCTTAGATGAAAATAGACTCACTGTGTATGGGCAGGAAAATAAGTTTTCATAAAAACTTTATTAACATCAAATGGAGCTGATGTTTGTTGAATTTTGTAGTGCTGAATTGTGAATGACTGAAATTCCTTATGTCAGGGAATTAGGTAAGTTAATATAGAAGACAAAGGAAAAAAGGGAATTGAAGTATCATGAACCCAATTCTGATGGTATGAGATACATTAAGCATTCTGGTATAACATGTTAGCAGGACACCTGTGGGTTGAAAAAGTAGTAACAGAAGCTTTGTCTGTCATGAGGTTCTTAGGTGATTAGGTTCTTCTGGTATTAGCCACCAGTCAGCAAGTCACAAACCATTAAGATTAACAGACAGCAATGTAGATGCGTATTCAGTGTTTGCACTGCCCGTTGCAGTTTTGTCAAAAAGTATATGACCAAAGACAGCACAGATCTTGTTTCTCAAGCTGTTGTATGTTGAGAGCAACTTTCTGATGTTGCAATACTCAGAAGTAAAAAGCACCAGCAGATTTTTTCCCTGAATGGGTTAGAGTTAGAATAGAATTCACCTTCCTGTACTGTAATGATGAGGTTGTATAAAGAACTGCTGTCCAGCAAAGCTTCCAGTAGATAACATATTTGCCTGAAAACAGCCCCCATGTTCTGTAGGGTCAAGGTGGAATTTTACTCTTGAAGTTAAATCTACCAGCCGTGAGACGTTATCGTGACTCCAGGCAGGGGAGACCCCTCTCCTGGCTACCAGCATGGTGACTTCCTCAGTGTGCCCTAGCAGGGCATAGTCTTCTGTGTCTCTTTGTTACTGCCTGACAGCCCCTCCCAGCTGCTGGGGCTTTCTGTTTCTATTGCATAGCAGCAGTTCTTTAATCAGAAATCTTGTTAGTATTCAAGGATAATTGATCCGACTCTCTGGTAGGGGGTGGGGACCCAGCCTTGCATCCTTCTCCTACTTGCCACCCCCAGTTTGACCCCTGTTGTCTCTTTGTTTCCTCCTGTTAAGTTTGTGCCAGTGATATGTGTGTGTGCTGTTTTTCCAAGCAGCCTGAAGTTGGCTGTAACCAAGAGCAGCAGTTAAATAGAGCCCGATTTCCCCGCTTCCTGGCGTTCAGTTGTTCGGCTCCATTTTCTGGTCTTCTGTGTTTTTGATTTGCAGAGAAGGAACTTACTTGGTGCCCCCGGGCATCTCTTAAACCCATTAGAACAAACTCCATTATTTCACTGTACTTAGAAATCCTCCTCCTTTAGCCCCAGCATCCATCAAAATAATGTATCCTCTGTAAGGCCCTCTGGAAAATGTTTAATAGGATCTTTTCAAACTCAAGGAGAGTTCCAGTTGGAAAGGGGGAGGGGAGAAGGCTAATGGAAGATCTGACTGTGACTTGCAGTAAGCCTGAACTTGGCCTGTGTCAGCTCTCCCTTCACCTCCATGCTGAACAGAGCAGATCCAACACTGGGATCAAAGCTGGAAACAAAAGGCTTTGGGAGAAAAATTTCCCGTCTGGCCAAGAGGCAGCCACACAAAAGTGGTGCATAATTTATCACTCGAGGTTTATTTCTGCTGTGCTCCTTCTGGAGAGAGGAGGAAAAAAGAATTGACTCTCCTGCTGTTTTGAAGTGGATAAGTGATGGCTTTGGAGATTTGAGGCAGGAAGGAGCTAGAGATACCATGGAAAAACCTTTTTGGTGCATTCTGTACCCAGCTCCTCTCTTCTCAGACATGGTCAGACATTATTTCTCTTGAGGGGAACCCTCTTCTTGCATTTTGAAGTTTCAGAGATTGAGGACTTTTAACTTCTCTGGTAATTTTCAAATCACAATGGAGTGGTGTTGCCCTCAGCAAAATCAAGTTCTCTGACTTTCCAAGGTGTTTTTCTTAACTTAAGGATTGGTCTAGGTGCTGTGGCTCTGTGTAACATGAAGGAAGAGGCTATATTTGCCCCAAAGGCTTTATAGTCTTAATTTGACATCTAACATCTGATAAGGATCAGGGGTGTGATAATTCTACTGGGATAGATAAGGTCAATATTAAAATTGTATTGCTTTCTAATTAAATTTCCTTTAGCTTTGATTAAATGGGAAAAGCTTCCAAAGTTTTTCATTCCAATCACTTCATAGAATGAGGATAGAGAGAGGTTTTGGATAGGAGTTGGCATCAAAGACACTGAAAGCTGGTAACTGTGTAAATAAGGATGAGGAAGCAAATGCAAGAGTAGTGTAAACCATGAGAAGAAGGTAAAGGGATATAGGAGTATAGATATTAACAGAAGCAAAGATAGGCATTTTGGAAATGAGAGCCAAGGACTTGAGCTGGCAAAGGAACAGAAGAGTCTTCTAAGGAAATCCAAGTGGAGTAATTATGTGGGATCTGATGGCAGAAAGCGTTGTTAATTAGGTAGGATAAAAGATGGAAATTTTGAAAGTGAAGATGAGCATTGAGCATAATTTAACTGCTGAGACAAGGAAAGACTTATTTTACTAATGCTTTAAAGGAGGATGTGACAAATTGTTAGGAATCCATGACAGTAGAGTCCCTGACCTAATGGAGTGATTTTATGAAATATTAGGAGCCTAGCAATGGAGTCAGAGGTGGAAAGGGAGACTATTAGCAGAACACTGAGATGGTGAACCCATGAGATAGCTCCATCACTACCTCTATCTGCAGTGGTGGAATGTGGAATCTCTCAGCCTTAGGAGCGCATAAGCTAGAAGGATTTTTGAGTGGGATGTCCTGGAAGGTATTTTGGCAGACAGTATTGTCTGGAACAGTGTATGAAATTGGGAGAGCAGAACTGAAGTGAGAAGCTGGAACTGTGGAGATAATTGCTTGGACAAAAGCATAAAGTGAGACATAGGAGATGACTATGTGTTTGGTAAGAAGTCTGGATATAGAAACAAGTGTAAGTCTGGTGGCAGAAAATTGCTCCTTTCCTGGAAAAGCAGCCTACTTCTCTTCCCTTTCCCCATTAAGAATTGGTGTGTGAAAGAGTGAGTCACTATTGTGAACAGTTAAAACACAGACACCTGATGTTCTCAGGCTTCTTCTCTAAAAGGCTTGTAAGAAGCATTTTGGGACTGTGCAAGGTTAGAGGGAAATACACACTCTGCTCCTTTAGCCTGAATCTCCAGCTCCGTCAGTTCATTTGACTTGGTGACAGCTGATAGTGCTGGGAGAGGTTCTTGCTTAAGGTGCAGCCATTCAGTATATCAGAACTGTCTCATGGGATCTAGGATTAGAATAAAATAAAGACACACCTTCTTTCTTTTTTTTTTTTTTCCTTTGTGCTCCCACCCAAGTTTAGTTCTGAATTTCCATAACTGCTGAATAGTCAAATCCTTTCTTTGCAACTCTGAGGGCCAGGGAAAAAAAAAAAAAAAAGGAGAGATGTCTTGGGGTTGTAATTTCCTGCTTCTGTTCCAAGCTCTGAGGATGAACTGGGAGGTGGGATAATTCTCTGAATTAAAACTGCATTTGTTAAGAGGAAGCCAGCTTTACTGCTGTCCATTCTTTGTTATTCAGACTTTGCCACGTCTTCAAGCTTGACAAATTTAAGAAATTAGGTTTTTGAGGCCTCAAAGACTGTATTCTCTTCACTGTGATTCTTGAAGCCTGCTACTCCTGAAAAGCCTGAGTTGAGCTTCTTGTGGCTGAAGGACATGCCACTAATTGTGCTGCCTTTATGAAAAGGGCCTTGATCAGCATAGTACCAATTAGCATGAGGAAAAACATAACGAGTCTGTCTGTGAGAGAAATCTAGAGTTTGTGGTATGGGAAAGGGAAGATGGATTGGAGACTGTCATTCTGGAAGCTTTAATAGCCAAGAAACAGGAAAGAATCATCATTGGTAAATAGGAATGCTAGAGAACTACCTGCATTTTAGTAATGGATCTCAAATAGAAGTATTTCAGTGTTTAAATCTTAGAAAGCATGATGCAGGAGTAAGTGAGAGACTGGGTCAGGAGTTCTTCAAGAGCAATAGTCATAGCCCTGCAAACAGACCTAAGTTAAGGAAAGAGCAGGTTGAGCTCAGAGCTGTATTCATGCAGAGATGAAGTGGTGAAGGGAATTTTAATTTTCTTGGGCATTGTCTTGGAAACTGAGAAGGACTGATTTGTCCAGTTGACGTGGTTATGGCCCTTTGCTATCTTAGGGAAGGCTGCCTCTGCATCTCACTTCTTCCCTGATCCAGTGAATGGCAGCTGCAGGAGGGTGTTGACTCATGAAGAGCTGATTGCTGAGCAGTTGTCTCCACCACAAGGGTGGTAACCTGATGTGTTCCAGTTTGAACTGTCACCACTCATGAATCAATACTGTCTGTAGGCCTTTGTTCACTGCATTTTTGAGTGTATGGAAGAACTCAGATCTGCAGTCTGCATTACCTTAAACAACAGAAGACCTTTAGGCGTTTTGAGTGTTAGTTGTTGGTTTTAGAGGGTTTGTTTTTTTGTTTTTTGTTTGTTTTGTTGATTTTTTTTTCCAGGCACAAGGTTCTTTTGTCTGGGAAGCAGGTGGATCCCCTACCTGTGCCTCAACTCCTCCAGAAGGGCAGATTTGTCATCTTTGCATCTTTACAGCTATGCTGAGTAATTTCTATGCTACCAGTACTCAAGCAAGAACAACCCTGGTGTTCCTGGGCTTCTGCAACCTTTGACTACAAACTTTGGCTTGAAGCAGCTTGCTCACTAACAGGAGAAGCTTGTTATTTCTCTGAGGTTTCTCTTGTTTGTGACCTGCTTTCTGTGAACTGGAAGAGGAGGAGCTGTAATCTTATGTTGCTCTTAGTGCAAATTCCAGACTAGAACAAAATAAGTAAATTGCTTAGGTTTAAGTTTTCCAGTCAATTGTCCCTAGAAAATGTTGGGTGTTTTTTTGGTGCTTCTTTTCTTGTCTCGTTATGGTTAGTTCTTCACTCGTAAGTCTTTTGGAGTTTGGGAGCAAAGTTTTAAACTTGAAAGAAATGTCTGAAAAAAAAAGGGGAAAATTCCTGTGATACTCTATAGTAACCTTTTCTTGGTTGGTTGTGCTGGAGAAGCAAACTTGATGATGGTAATATGGAAGAATAAGAGAAACTTAGATGATTATTTTTTGAGAAAGGATCCATGAGCAGTTTTTGTGATGAGATGCATTAGAGCAGACCAGTAAGAAAGAGAGGGTGGCAGACACTTGCCTCCTTTAAATGCTTGGCAGAACCCCACTTAGCTTAATTGGGTACACAAGGTGAAACCTAACAGTTACAATGTAGAAATAATGGGAGATACAGGGCAAATTAGACCTATGTACAGTTCATCAGTTGCAGGATAAAAATAAACAGTACTCAGACAGTAGTAGCCTTCAAGCAAGGAAGGGAGTGAGGCAGAGATGACATCTTTGGTATGTACATCTCGACTTACCCACTCAGATGAAACAGCCTCTGAGCTCAGGCTTCGATCAAGTGACTGGGACAGCTGCCAAAACACCTACGTTAGCTGGCTAAGGTACTGCAGTGCATTGGTCCTGCAGGTTAATCTGGGAAAGGCAGAGTGTTATCTGGGTTTGTCTTGGGTTTTTTCTTGAGCAGCATCATAATAACATGCTTTGCATCCTGTGTCAAGATCTTAAACTAAATGTGGTGGCAGTGCTAAAACTGCTTCTTGAAGTGTTGTGAGGACAGAGGGCCATTGGAGTTACACCCTAGAAGACCAGGTAGCCTAAGGAGCCAGCTTTTCTGATTGTGCAGGCTGCATACCAAAGTCTCTAATGTATGTGCTTTATGGCTCCATGCCCTTTAGAGACAAGCAGAAGGGGAGTGGCTCACAGGAGCAGAATGACAGTAACTCCATAAGGAGAATATTATCAGTTGTGGGATGGGACTGAGCTAAGGTGGGTAGACAGCATAGACCCTCCACAGCCCCACTGTAATGAGCCTCAGGAACCTTTGCATGCTTAAGGCTTTGTGTGGCTGTGCTGGCTGCATTAGTGGCCCTAGCAAGTAGGACATGTTTGAACTGTTCAAACCATTAGAACTGAATGCACTGCTGAGATTTTCCTCCTATACTAATCAAGAGTAAATTAAATATTTGGCTTCCACAAGAACGAACTCCAGAGCTCTGAATGTTCTTCCATTGTAACCAAAGGGAAGCCAACTTTTTTATTTTCAGATGTGCAAGGACATGAAGTTACTAGATATAGAGGTATGTATAATGATTGCTACGGAGTAGGTGTGGGAGGATTTCCATTGCTGATCCTAGCAGCAGCAAAACCAATTTTTTTTAATGCAATCTTATTCAAAGCAGCAAAAATTGTCTCCACCTAAAAGCACAGGAGAACCATAGGCTGAAACCAAATGAAAATGCTATCCATGCCTATGAAAACATTGTTTCTGGGGTTTGACACTCCTTTTGAGGCTCAGGAAGCAAATAATTTCATCCCAAATTCACATGAGAAACTAGTCAGAATCTAAACCAGAACACAAGTTTCTATAGCAGAAAAAAGTCTAAACCTGTTAGCCAACTAAACTGCCACAAGTTATTGTGCAGAGTTATTCTGCTGTCACTTAGTGCCAAGTGAAATGTGCAAAATGAAGTCAGACTTCTACCAAATACTGAGCTGGCATGTGCAATTTGGGTTGCAATTTGGATCCAGGGAGAATACCATAAATAATAAATGTTGGAATGAGAAGTAAAAGGAAATTTTCTTCTGAGAAGAAAATTTTACAATTTTATGAGTAAAAGACAAAATATATTAGAGCAAGGACCATTTATCTTACTAGAAATAAAATGTTATTCTTTGGAACTTGGACTCCATGCCATGTATCCCTTTCTCTTAAAACCTCTGTGGAGATGGGCCCTTCATATGTTGAATCCACTTCTGGAAGAATCTCAAGCATGCTGCTTTTTACATGTGGGTAACACTTGCAGAGCTTGTTTTGCCAATAAAAGTGTCTTTGAATTGATTGTGGTGGGATGTGGTGCGAGTTCTGATGTAACATTAGGCTCTTTGCAAGTGCAGATTTTGATGAGAACTCCTCTCTAAAATCTCTAGTAATTTTGTTCTTGTTGCTGTTGTGAATTGGCTCCTTTCTTTCTGTGTTCCGTTGTTGTACGGATGATGTTTGGAAATGAAATATCTTCCATCTGGTTAAGAAATTTGATTTATCCTTGGAAGTCTGAACTGCTGTCTTTGCTAGCAGGAAATAGACAATGTTCCAACTGTCCTGGTTATCACCCACTTGCCTTTCTCCAGATCCATGTCTTTTGCAAGGATCCTAGAAGAGATGACTTATGGATCATGAATTGCATTTTGCCAATCCTCTGTTCCTTCATATCTATCAGTTCAGTCCTCTCCTCCTGTTTAAACTTGGTAAATTAAACATACGGCTTAAAACAATTAAACAGTGAGCTGGACCGTGGAGGTCTGGTTTGCCTGGATACATTTCATAGCTTGTTTCAGGTGGCACTAAGTATGCAGCTCCAAATGACTTACAAGGGCGTGTTACTGATTCAGAGTAGGGTTTAGTATAACCTTGCTTTATGGGAAATATTGTCATCAAAATACAGTTTTATGGTGATATATAGCCCATGTTTTGGAATAGCTGAATTAGAGGAGTTTTTGCTCCTGCTCCCTTTTCTTTTAGTAAAACTTGATTTCTCTGAGAGAAATTTTTTTGGCAGGGATACTAGGATGTTGTCACTGCTGAGGGTTTTTTTCTCTGCCTACAGTGTGTGTGGCTTGGCCTCCAGCTGCTGGGCTTCCTTGGCCCAGGGGTGTGGTTTCTTGTTGCGCCTGGTCTGGTGTAACAGTGGGTTGTCCCAGAGAGCAGTCTCGCTCCCATGTCCCTTTGATAGATCTAGATATCTGCTGGATGAATCAGTCCAGCTTGTTGGTTTGTCACAGAACTGGCCTGCAGAATGTTGAAATCACAGGTTGCGTGGTATTGGCAAACTGAAGTGTGTTATAGAAGAGTGAGCTCATCAGTATAGACCTGATGGAAGGACAGAGGAAGGCAGGACCAACCGTTTTTTTGGCTTGACTTGCTGGTTCGTTGCCTTGATAGTAATTTGGAAAGGCTTTCCCTAGAAACAAGGAGAGGTGAGAATTCAAGCCCAAGATTTAATTTCTGTGGCTCACATGAGCACAGGCCTCTTTATTGTATTGTTACTTGTATGATAGTGCTGCTTTAGCATCCAAGTGTGGTGAAAGGTCAACCTATAGATGTTGCATTACATTAATACATGTAGAAGGTGTACATTAGTTGTTGATGCCCTTTGTGGTGGAAACTTCTATTCATTAGGTTTGCAAGAAAAGACCTACTATCTTATTTTAGTTGGGCTAACACAGACCAAAGTTGTGAGCTGTTGCTAGAGAAATGGTCAATCTGAATATGAAAAGCTTTATCACTATGCTAGTGCCTTGATTATTCTTCCTTAATCTTGCCTTTTAAATGACTGATGTCTGGCAGAGAGTTGGTTTTTGATGCTTATTTTCAGCCTCTGGTTTAGAGTTTTGCTTGTTCTCCCCACCACTCTCCACTGATGTAGTGTGATGATGTGGTTTCACAAGCCTGGCTTGGGCATGCACACAAAAGAAGGCACAATTCATGCTCCTCCCAAGCCAACGTGGAAGTGGCAGTGGTGATGCAAAGTGTCTGGTTAGTCACAGGAAGACAGAGCTAGCTGTGGGAAAGCATAAGCTGTCTAAATGGCCATTCCTATTCTCCCTGAATGAATATGTGGCAGGCTGAAGGGAAAGATGTACGTAGGATGAATCTTACACATGAATTGTCAATTGGATCACGTAAAGATTCACTCTAATGGAAATCAGAGCTTCACAGTGTTACATGCAGCATGTGCATACAATAAGAACAATCCCTTCTCTGAAGTATTAATAATTTCTACATGTAGTAAATTGACAGATATGTGAAGTAATGAGAAAAAATACCCACAGTGAAATACCGATTAACATAGTAAATAGAGGCTTCAGTTAAGCTTTGCCTTTTAGTCTATATGATGATGCTTCTTCCTGCCTTTCTGTTGAAGCTGCCTTTCTCTAATTGTTCTTTTTCCCCTTCTGATACAATACATGCAAGATTATCACAGTTAGACACATTTGTTGTGTCTGAGGTTGGATACTGGGAGAGTGAAAATTATTCTCAGATGTAATGTCCATCTAAGAGGATTTAGTTGCTCTTTTTGCCCTGGATAGTGCATGTTCCTGTCATCTGCCAGCATATGCAATAAGCAGCTGGCACTAGTCTAATGAGGAGCATCATATCTAAACCAGCTTGCAAAGATCTGTTCTGTGTCTGTGACTCTTCCACTCTTTCCCTTATCCTGACTATAGCCTCTCTTAGGAATGATCACAAAATGGTATTTAACCATGTAATCACAAAGGTCAAGAAAATTGAGAAGCTTAGCTTGGGCTGGGTTAGAAATCCAAGTTTTAGCCAGAGATTCCTGGCTTGGGATAGTTTAACTGTTGCCAACTTTACCTAATAATTATTAAGTGTTCCTTTTTGCGGCTTTGTAGCAGCAAGCTAGATTGCTGGGTAGAGTTCTGTAAATATCTAATTGCCTCCAGTGGCTGTATTTACTCAATAGCTCAAGTGTTTTTCCCTGCACCCCCTGGAGATCAGCTGTACAGAACTTGGGTTGGGAGTGCCATCTTTGCAAGCTGTTACATAAAGATTCCCTGTGGTTGTTGGGTCAGGTGTGCTAACGGCTAGGACTGGGATTTTTTTACTTTTCTCTTAGGAGAGTTGACGGTTTTATTTTGGAATCTACAGACTTTTTTTTGTTTTGAGGTAAAGAAGTTAGCCATGGTGACTGGTTGCTTAATAGCTGGTTTTTTTCTGCACACTAAAGTCAGTGTTTTTTTCCCAGATTAGAATGTTACAGTTTTAAACATTTACTTACTCAAGTGTAGAATGATCTATTTCCCTTTGTTTATTCCTTTTCATAAGAATTTTCAGCACAGTAGCATGTCTATCCTACTTCCAAATGTACAAACACTTGGTAAGCAGACTGTAAGAAGAAAGTCACGCATGACCCACTGTAGTAAATACATTTTTAAAGCTTTAAACAGGAAATGACCCCATCTACTTCTGTCAGTTTGCCTCTGAGGCCATGGTTCTGCCAGCAGTGAAGCAACAGAAGGAATCAAACTGGGCTGGGTGAGGAGGAGTTGGAAGATCCTTCAAGTTTGCCTCTTTTTGAAGCTTATTGCCCACTGCATAGCTTTTGCTCATCCATTTTATTATCAGATTGCACAAAGGTATGCCAGTTTATGGGGTTGTAGGACTGGCAGTAAGAGAAGGAGGGCTAAGGGCTCTTTAGGGTGGGACAGCTGGTGGATGTAAAATCACCATCCTGATGCTTCTTTCTCATTTTGAGCAAACATCATTGTGTTTATGGAGAGCCTGAGACTTGTGTTATCACTTGAATATAGTTACGTCAAGACTGCTTTTTGTCCTTTGCTTATTGTGCACAGAAGAAGGTTTGTTTCAGAGGGATACCTGGAAAGAAATCAAGAAACTAGATTACAGCATGAAGGGCAGAAAATTTTATCTTCCTCATGGAAAACAGACATCTTCCTCTGAGGACTTGATACCTAAATCATCATGTATGTATTGAGTTTGCAAAGTGTGCAGTTTTAAGGAGAGGTACGGGAATGATTTCCCGAAGGCTGTTGCTGTTTGTAGTTCCACTTTATCAAACTGTATGTTTGATAATGTACAGTAAAAAAAATGAAGAGAGGGTAGTGAAACTCTAAACAAGCTTCTCAGAATCTGGACTTTGTGGACCACATTCAGTCTCAGAATAAAGGGCCAGGAAATGGGAAAGCTAACTGAGCTCAGCCTCTGAAGCTGAGTTGGATGCTGTCATGACTGTAATGCTGTGTAGCTTAATGGGGTACTGTGACTTAAGCTGACCTGATCTTGACTCATCAAGTCTTGTTGGCTGAAGGTCCAAATGTACCAGATGTTCTTACTTAGAGAATGATCCATTGGAATAAATGTTATGTTCTTACTGTGTCTGAGAATGGTAGCATAAGGTACCAGAAAAATTCAGCAAATTTAGTCAAGATACATACTGCACAGTAGGGCCTTCCCCCCCCCTTCAGAAACACATATTTTTTTCTTTTTTCTTCCTGACTGAAAAAAAGGTAATTTTACTTCACAACTTTTGAAAAGAATAACTCCTCCACTTAGGAGTGGAAAGAGAGGAAAATGTCTGTATTCAACTGAAAAAACTCCTAAGAACTTCTCAAGGTAGACTGTAATTACTGGAGATAAAATTCTGCTACAAGTAGACACGTAGCCCTGTGTTCTGTCACTTCTCTACTGTTATCCAGTCATTTTAGGTAGCGTTTTTAGCACTGATGGGCTTGGGTTGCTCTTTGATCAGAGGAAGTACTCTATATTTGGCTGAATAATATTGTATTGCAATGCCCACAAATTGACTGAAAAGCCTGATACAACTTAATTTGTCTGTTGTACCCTAGTCCCCAAAGTATGGTGGAATAACAGAAGGAAAATTGCTATTGAGTCATTGTGGTAAGTGCATCTGTAGG
This sequence comes from Haemorhous mexicanus, assembly GCF_027477595.1. NCBI lineage: Eukaryota > Metazoa > Chordata > Aves > Passeriformes > Fringillidae > Haemorhous > Haemorhous mexicanus. The sequence goes on from NC_082346.1 coordinate 26,298,588, forward strand.
ACAGGAGACATCACACTGTCTATTCATGGGTTTTGGCCCTGGGTTTTGGTCATGGTTCTAGCAAAAGGAAGTCTGCTTGCATAGGGGACACAGTAGAATTTAAAAGCTTTTCAAGTAGGGGAAAATTCTTCTTCCAGGGCTGAATGATGTGTCTGCTTAAATGGTTTCTTAGCTTTGAGGAATCTTTTGTTTGGATAGGCACTTCAAATCCTGGAACTTAGTCCAGGAAGTAGTATCAGAAGCACTTGTTAATAATATTGTTAATACAGACTATTCTCATGAGAAAAATCTGCAGGCATCTTTAGCCTGCTTTTGTATGGAAGCAGTGGTTATTTCAATATGTGTGCATATCTTCTCACCCAAAAAAACTGGTCCCAGAGAATGGAAGTTTCATGAAAGCAGGCAGCACAATAAAGGGAAGGGACCACAGGAGCAACCTGGCTGTGGGTGAAGATTCCTCATGAGTTTGCATTTTGTTAGACATGAAAGAATCCCCTCCCTCCATTTGGCAACAGATGCATCAAAATTGTCTGTTAAGAGATGAATCCATCTGAAACTGGCTTTGTGAATCCTGTTTCTCATGTAGCTATTGAGATTATTCAGGTGGGCAAGTTGAGGTCTTACTGGACATAAGCCTATTTCCAGGTCCCCAAGCAGTGGCAGTGGTCTGAGTGGTTAGTTCATCAAGCCAGGAGATGTTTAGTCGTCTCTCATTGGGAGGCAAAGGTCTTTAATGGGCTTTAATTGGATTGCACTTCAGGACTCAAAAGCTTTTTTTGGTTTAGGATGTGGCTGCTTGGTTAGAGTGTAATATTTCTGGAAAGAAGCATGTTAAACCTGTGTTTTGAGCTATCTGGTTGCTGGCTATTTCCCAAATATGAATGAGGTTTTGGGTGGGTTATTTTGTTGTTTTTTTTTTTTTTAATGTTTAAACAGTGATGTTTTTGGACTGGATTTTATCAGTTAAGGTTCTGACATTGTGCTTATCCCCAGCTTAAGGATCCATGGAGGCTGTGCTCTCTTGTATACCAAGAAATTCTAAGTAGAATATCTGAAATAATTACTACTCCCAGTGATCTGCCCTGTGCCTCTGAGTGGCTGAATATGAGGTAAAATATTGCTGAATGTCACAGTTTACAGCCTGGCAACTTTCATTTATTTTAGTGTGCTGGGTTATCAACTGGAGCTTTAGGAACTGTGCACAAGTGTCCTGAGGTAATGTATTGCCAGATAAGATCCTCTGGATTGCTGGGTCTAGTCTGATTGAACTGGAAGGAAGCTGCAGGCGTGCCTCTTTTTCCTCTGGAGATGTGCCTCTTGCTCTTCAGGCTGTGTTACAAGGCCTGTGTGCCTCAGCCTGGCCAGGGCAGAAGCTAGGTGAGGGCTTTTGCTGAGGGCAGGGGAAGGAAGGAAAGGTGTCCTATTTACGCCTAAACATCCTCGGTGTCTCGAAGCACAAGAGAGACATTTTGGAATGCAAGTTGAACCAGTTCTGATGGTTTTTCCTAACTAGTTACATCAGAAAGGCCAAGGATCATTACTTCTTTTGCTGATTTTTTTTTCTTTTGTTTTTTTCCTTTTTTTTTTTCTTTCATCCTTCCTCCCCCTCCACCTTTTGTCTTGCTTTCAGTTCACCCATCTGCATCTGGTCTTGCCCAGGCAGCTGCTGCTCTATTTGTATGTTCCCTGGGGGAGCTCTGGTGTTCCTTTAAGATCTCCTGTTGCTTTGGGAATTCACCTTTTAGACATGGTGCTTCATTAGCCTCTCTCATTTATTTAGTACTGTGAGAAAAGATTTCCCCTCCCAAAAAGCAGAAGAACGAGTTTCCAGCAGCATGTGCTTGAGAGAAGAGTGTCTCTATGTAAATAGAACAGGTTTAAAAGCAATTGGCAAGGGAGCAGCTGAAGAGGTTTTGAAGGAATATTGTTTGACCGAGTTGGCACCGTGAGGCCCTTAGGAGGCTGAGGCTGAAGAAATCCCCCCTGCTCTTTCTCCGTGGGGAAGGTTTGTCCACTGACGAGTGACTGCACTGCCCCTGTGCACTCTTGTCTCTTGTCCCCTGCCTCAGTCTCAGCACGGTTGCTCCTTTTTGTTGCAGCTCGTTAGAGGAAAAATAGCCATTTGGGATTTTTTCAACCATTGGGTTCTGCATTTCCTCATTTGCCGCCCCTCTCCCCTGCCGGGCGTTGCGGGAGTCGTCCCCTCTGCAGGCGATGGTGGGAACGACTCCGGCCTCACTTATCATCAGTGACAAATCAATGGCAGCCTTCAGAAAGCTGGCCCCCAGGATCCCCGCTCGGCCCAGCTCTGGAGCAGTGGGAGGCTTCCCTGGTGGATAAAGGACTCCTTGCAGCCTTGACTTGTTGCCTTAAATCTAACTGAGGAAACCTTTTCAGTCTCTGCATCAGTGGCCCCCTCCCCTCTCGATTTGTCTTGGGGAAGGTGGCGGCTGGTGGAAGGGGGGCACATGGGGAGGTGGGGGGAGATGAGAGTAGGAGAGCGTTTGTAACACTTTTTTCTGTTTCCCTTTACAATAGCCTGGCTGGTGCATGCAGAGCTGGGCTCACAAAGCCTCCCCGAAGTGCCTGGAGTCCCGCAGGGCTCCTTACAGTGAAAGTTTGCTGTGTGTATTCCTACCAACAATACAACTGGGCCCAGCAACCGGCTCCGGCTTTGGGCAAATATTTCTACAGCTTTTCCTTAATCGCTTTTGAGGGAAGGAGGGTGAGATGGGTTTGAGAGGTAGGAGGGTGAAAGAAGTTTTGTGTATGCAAAGGAGACAAAAATACATATGGGTGGACAGATTTATCTCTAGCTTCTGGGGTCCAGGCTTCTAAAAGGAACCTTTGTCAGTATCCGTGCTAAAGCTAGAGAGGGTTTGGGAGGCATCAGTGTTGGATCTGAAGGAGAAGGGAGATTAAGGCAGACAGGGCATAGTGGTTTCAGCTCTGCCAGTCTAGTTTTTTTGTTTTCCTTTAAGAAGGAAGCATAGCTGACAAGCCCTTTCTGTGTAGTTTAATCCAAAGTGTTGGTGTGGACTGAAAGTACAGTCTTTTTTTTTCTGTTATGTCTAGCTTATTTCTACTTAGCTGTTCTGTAGGGTTTATGCTTGATTTCCTATTCTCTCTTTACCTGTGAATTATCTTTCAGTTTCTAGTTTATTTGATCTGGGTCACAGCTCAAGACTGGAAGAAATCAGAGAAGTGATGTCCCTTTAAAGCAAATTATTTCACCTTCACTGTCTGATAGGTTTTGGCCTTGGATGTTGCTTGAACCCACTGCTATAGCCCTGGGAGAGACAGGTAGGCTCATATTCATGTGCTGGTTTTGTCTGTTTCTAAAGGTGCAGTGGAGATACCTAAGCAGCATGAAACTCCTTGATTGGTCCAAGAAGAGATCATGTGAGCCCACTTCTCTGTTGCATTATGAGGAAAAATTAGCCAGGATGCCTCTTTTAACCATTGCTTTCCACCTCTGCAGGGCTGGCAGCAAGCTTGGAGTTCCTAGAGTTTGGAGTTAAATTCTTACGTTAGTTAAGCTGTGTTGCATGCGTATTAAAGGTTCAAATGTAATCTTAGATCTGATGTTTGTGTTACAGTAGGAATGATACCAGAAGCATAATCCTTGTTCCAGGTGTATTATGTCAGAAATTAAATTTAGGCAGGAGGTGCTTACCTGTGTTCTCCTAGAACAGGTAATACTTTCGCTCTAAGGTCGTGGTTCCACAGATGCTTCACACTGAGAGTAACTAGGGGCTGCACATATGGAGACTGAGCTTCCTGGACTCTGTCCAAGGCCATGTGCAGGATGAGCGAGACTACTCTGCAATGGTAAAGCCGAGAGTAAAGTTCTTAGCGTGGATATAACCAGTGCTTTTAAATAAGGGATATCCTTGCCTTTCATTTGGAGATGAGCACAGAATATGAATCCTTATTTGTAGGAGGAAATTCTTAATAGGCCAAATACAGATCTGAGTAAAAAGAACATAGAATAACATCTGTCCTTATGTAGATGTTCAAGCACCTTTACCCTCACTAGCATCTGGTGACTTCACCTTTGTTTTATATTTCTGATGATATAGAGTTTGTAGAAGCATTCTATCCATAGAACATCACAACTAGTAGTGAGGCAAGGTTTGTAGGAAAAGAGAACCACTTCAGTTAGACCAGCTAATGTGGCTGGAAAAACAAACAAGATTTTGGGAGCAGTTTGTCCTAAGTTTTTAAATTAAGTGCAAGTTGAGAATAGTTGCTTTGAGTTCAGCTTGACTGTGTTAGTGAGTTGGATATTACAAAGAAAGTTCCTGATACTTCTGGAGCAGAAGGGGGATGATATGTAGGAAAGGAGTTAGTGCATTAGAGGCCAAGCCTACTCCAATCCTTGCCTGATTCTCTCTTGCAGTTGATTAAAGTGTCACCAATTTCTAGCTTTCCAGGCTGAAACTTGAGGGAGAAAGAGAAGAGTTTTGCCTAAAACTGTCTGTGTAATTTAAGTTAGAAATGATTTGGTGAGTTTGGAGAATAAGGATGGAGAGTGCTTACCCCCTCCATGTTTAAAACCTTGCCATAGTACAGAAAAGTTGGAGAATGTTAGAGAGCCTCTCATACTCTAGAAATAAAAATTAAAAAAAAAAAAAAACCAATCCGAAACCAGAAGAAGCTTAAGGATTCTTTGGTTTCTGAAATTCACCCATGAATAGTGGAGTTGCAAATACTTTGCAAATATTCAAACATTTCTAATGTTTTAAAAATTTTCAATCAGTATTTGTATGTGCTGAGTAGGAGTTAAAAACCCTGCCAGCAAAATCCTCTTTGATGCTGACTGTGGTGGACATGGACTATCCAGTCACACAGGCTTGAGTTACCCAGGAGCTCTGCTCCAGTTACTGCTCTGTGCGAAGGGCACCAGAGGAGCTCTGGTCCAGAGAATGCCTTCTGAGAGGCTGCCCTTTGGGCTGAAGGCTTCTTTGCTGACCTACAGGCCATGAGGAGGAGGAGAAGGCAGCTGCAGGAGGCTATTTCTGTGTGCCACAAAGCAGTGTTGAAGATTGTGTTGCAATGCAAGAAATAGCATGGAGAGTTGAGTCTGTCATCCCACAAGGGATACATGCAAAACCAGTGCAGCTGTATTCTGTCAAATACCAAATAATACAACCTGTCTGCCTGGTCAGATTATTCCAAGTAGTTTTAAAGGGTTAACTTTTTGGTAGCTAAGTGATCCAGATGGAAAAGAGCTATTCTTTTGCCATCAGTGTGCACCTGGCTTAAACTTGTATATTTGTACTCAGAGGGAATAGAGAGAAAAGTGACTGCTGGCATCTGATTGGACCAAGATTGAATTTATGGGCATTTTTCAGGGGAGGAAAAAAGCCAGTAAAGTTTAGGATGAAGGAGTAGCAGAAGAAAATTGAAGTTTGTAGAAGTGGGGAAGCTTGTTAAGAGACAAAAAGAAATGAGGGAATATGGGCATGTGTAAGGAGGGTTCTGAGTAGTGAGTGTGAGATGGGACATTCTGCCTCATGCTCTTTTCCTCCCATCTAGCTCATACCTGTACCTCATCTCCCAAGTTCATCTAGCCTGTACATTTTACTCCCAAGTCCCACTTTCCTATAGTGGCTCACCCACAAAGCAACTTCTGTCTTTTACATTCTTTTCTGTAGCCCATCCTTTTTCTTAGGAAAAGGGGACTTGCTAGTTTGAGAGGCCTGAGGCTGACCTGTTTGGCCCTGTGTTTTACCTTCATATCACCCGTGTTACTCCCCTTTCCTTCTGTAGTGTTTTACAAGCATCCAAACCTTTTGCAAACCAAGTTGGACACTTGAGAACAAGTTGGACACTTGGATTTCTGTCATGAGACTCTGTCTGTCAGAGGTCTAGAAAACAGAGCTGATGATAGCATTTAAAGAAGTAAGATGTGAAGGTGAACCTGTGTTTATGGATTGCTTGGCTGTTCTGGTGATGAATACCATATAATAATTGTGCATTGGGTTCAGAAGTTTGTGTTGCAAATAATACGGAGATTGTGTGGTGCCATAAAAGTGCAGAAGCTGTACAGGTGAGTTTAATTCTGGGATTTCATTAAAGCTTTTTCTAACTTGTTTATAATGGAGTTTAAATGTTCTGTGTAATCAATAACAGCTGGATTTTTCTTCTGAAGTGTGCTGCGTAAGATACTGTTGCTCAGTTCTGCATACCAGGAAGCAACCTTTTAAATTCACACCTGTGAAACAAAATTTACTAAAATCTTCCAGGCCTTGGCTCTTCATTTCCTTTCAGTGGAGGGAGAGCTGGTGTTGGGGATGTGTCTCCTTGTATGTTGTTTACTGCTACCTCTGGTTAACCTGTTCCTCATGAACCATTCAATGCATTCAATTACACTACTTATTTCCTCCACTGTTGAGGAGTATATTTGTATATAATACAATATTTTTACTTAGACATGTCCCATAGCAGTTCCTTTCTCTTTCTGCTCCTGCAGGAAGAGATGGTCCAGGTCTCTCATAATGCTGTGCTTGTAGCCTCTTTCAGTCTCTTTTGACCCATTCCCTGTTGAATGAGAGTGTTGAGTAAAGGCCACAGGTCTGCAGATGAAAAACACAGGGAACATGAGTTGAGATCCATGTTAATTTCCCTCCGGAAACTGCATCTCTGTAATTACAGTTCCAACATCCTCCAGAAGAAAAGGGCCCTGTCCCCCCCTACAGCCCCCCTGGCAAATTTGATGTTCCTTGCAGCGGGGAAACCAGGCGTGGAGCAGAGCAGGTCAGCTGGGGCTTGAGAACGCTCCCTTTTGGTGGCTTCATTGCTGAAGGGGGGTGGGGGCCTATTGCTGTTCTCAACCCCCTTCTTGCCCCTTCCCTCAAATCTCCCAAGTAAATACAATTTTATTTTATTATATTGCTGCTGATCTGCTGTTGTTTTTGATACAAAAAAGGTGGAAGGGGCAAGAAGGAACGAAAGAGTCTGGCGACAGGAAGAGATGAATTGCTGAAGAATGACACTGGCAGGGACTATTGTTCATTTTAACGCTGGAGCAGGAGCAGAGAGAAACGTTCACACGCCATTCTTGGGCATCCTGCTGGGCAGGCTAGGAAAGGGGCATTCCAGCTGGTCGTGAGATTTGGCTGGACAGATTGAATTGGGCTGAATAGAATGCTCGCCGTTTTTTATTATTATTATTTTTTTTCTTATAAAGAAACCCACTGATTAATTGCAATGGAACCCGATTAAAGGCAGAGTCTGAAACCCACACAGACATTAGACATAAAGCTGTCAGCCTACCAGCATGTGATGACTGGGCATTAACCCTTTACAAGGCTAATGGGGGAGGGGGATCCTCACCAGAGTCAACGTTGCTCAGTGTGTGTATACGTGTTTGTGAGAGACGGGACTTCTGTCATTTGGGGAAGGAGTTGTGTGCACAGCAGGAGACCTGTAAACAGACCATATCTCATAAAAAACAAGGGACTGGAGAATGAAAATAGGGTTTAGGGCCATTTTGTTCATGGAGAGGTTGTATGAGGTTTGCTCAAATGTTACTGGCTATATTTTAATAGTTTTGCAGAATTCAGTAGCCCTTGTCCACCCATATCTGTCTTTCCTTCTGTGCAATCCTGAATGTGGCAGTAGGAAAAATTCTGCAAAGAGACCTGTAAAGTTCCACAGATTGCATGGGGAATGTTGTGAAAGAACTTGGTTGAAACACAAAGAGCATAAAAACCAGGTGACTATATAAAGGAATGCTATAATTTGTGTGTGAGAACAAAGCTGTAGTTGAGCTCAGTTTGGTGACTGGTGTGGAAAGTGGATGGCAGCTTGGACATATGTTGTCTCAACAGGGAACGGGATGGAATTTCAGAATGCTTAGAAACCCCTTTCTAGGACTAAAAACTCATTTCTATTGTATATTGATTTAATTTTACAAATTTTGAAAAAAATTCCATGTTGTGATACTTGTGGCTTTCTTTAACCTATTTTTTTGCTCATCTGATTTAGTGTCTGGACATGGTTCAATGCTCTCTGATCATTCTCTTCTTCTTTAATACCCTGTTTGTAGCTTGCTTCTCTTGAGAAGCACAGATGATTTATTCAAATAGACTCTTCAAGCTTTGAAAGGAGTCTCTGTGCTGCAGTGCGAGGAGATTGGTGGGGGGCAGATGCTCTTGCCCCCCAGCAATGCTCAGCTTCAAGTGTGGCTCAGCAAAAGATGGCACATAAGTCCTCTAATGAGTGTGCTCTCCAGTCGTTTTATCTTTTTCTACAGCACCCTGTGCACATGTGTGCCCACTGGCTTGGAAATGTGTCTGTAGAGAAGTGGAAAGAGTGGAGATACGGTTGGAGCAAACAAAGGTCCTTTGTGGGCTCTGGGAAAATGACAAAGGGGTTGCTTTTTGCTCTCTGAAGCTCCTCATTCCTTCCAATTCATCAAATAGTTAAGGTTGGAAAAGGCCTTTAAGATCAATGAGTCCAACTGTTAACCAAGTACTGCCAAGTACACCCCTAAACTATGTCATTAAGTACGTCTACATGCCTTTTGAATACCTCCAGGAATGGTCACTCTACCACTTCTCTGGGCAGCCTGTTCCAATGCTTGACAACCCTTTTGGTGAAGAAATTTTTCATAATAAATCTAAACTAGGTATTTCCATGTGTAACTTGAGACCACTTCCTCTTGTCCTATGGCTTGTTACTTGGAAGAAGAGACTGACCCCCATTTCACTACAACATCCCTTCAGGGAGTTGAAATGGTCTCCCCAAGCCTCCTTTTCTCCGGGCTAAACACCCCCAGCTCCCTCAGCTGCTCCACATTGGACTTGTGCTCCAAGAGCCTTCTCCAGCATCATTGCACTTCTCTGGATGTGCTCCAGCACTTCCGTGTCCTTCTTGTGGAGAGAGGCCCAAAACTGGACATAGCACTTGAGGTGTGGCCTCACCAGTGATGAGTACAAGGAGATAATTGCTGTCCTGGTTCAGCTGGCCACACTACTGCTGATACAGGCCAGGATACCATTGGCCTTCTTGGCCACCTGGATGCATGCTGGATCATGTTCAGCTGCTGTCAGCCAGCACCCCCAGGTCCTTTTCTGCTGGACAGCTGCTTCCTGTGAAGCCAAGCCAGTGAAGGCACAACTTGCATTCTGAATGCTCACTTCCTGTTGGGAAAAGAAAAAAAAGTCAAAACATCATCTTTAAACTCCCTCCATGTAGACATTTGTGTTGGATCAAGGAAGAAGGGCATTATGCGAAGTCCTACAATTCATCACTAAAATGAAGAACAACATGAACAGATAGAATCTTGCATTATTTTCACTGCATCCTATTAATAAAAAAGAGACTGCTGCAAAAGTTTTTTCTGCAGACAGCTGTGTATAACTCCCTTTGAGAACATGGGGTCTCTTGAGATCCTGTGAAGGGATACTGGAAATGTTCACTCACTCTCAACTGACCAAAGATGTCAATCAAATTTCATAGTAACTCAGCATCAGTGTAGCCCAAGGAAGCAGGGATAACAGTTTCCTCAGATTCTTATTCTGTATTTTGAACATGGAGATAGGAAGGTAGATGTTAACCACTGTAGTGCAAAAAGCCCTGTGAGCAAGCAGGACTTAAAAAGTCCGCTGTTCATGCCGCTGGATTTGGAGGGGAGAGACGGGGGGAGTTGCTTCTGTACAAAAATCTCCTTACTCTTTGGTGACTTCCCATGTCTTCTTGTTTCTTTTTTGGCTGTTCATTTGTGGGTTCTCTTCCTCTTCCCCACCACCTACTAGTCCTGCTGTGGTCCTTTCCTGCAGCTCTGTTAACGTTTAACAAATTTCCCTCCAGTTCCTATGTTTCTTTTGGCTGTAGCTCAAGGCAAACTCCCCAGATCCAAAACTAATTTAGGGCTCTGAGCAACAGTAGCATTTAAATGTTGGCTTTGTGCCATCAGGCGGGCAGCCTCTTCACTGAGAAGAAATCTAATTCCAGTGTTTATTAGATTAACAGTGGCCTCAGGACTGGACTTCCTTTTAATGTTGTCCTTTTAAGAATTGTAAGGCTAATACAGGAACTTGGGAACCCCAGGAGAGTCTCAGGAGCCTGGCTCTGACTTTTTTTTGGAAGCAGGACTCGGATCTGACTTAATTTGGGTCAGATGGCATAGGGGAGCAGACTGGTGAGGTAGAGCAGGAGGTGTTGACTTCCCAAGCAGTGTGTGTAAATCCTTCCATGTTTGTGCAATAGTGGCTTTGATTTCCTGCAAGTTTGTTTCAACAAGCTCTCTGGGGTAAGAACCTAGGTATGGAAGGGCAAATTGTGCCCTGGTTAAGAGGTGGACTGGGACTGGGTAGGATCTGTTTTAATTTCTCAGTTTAGCCACAAGCTCTTTGGGAAGTCACTTAAGGCTCAGGTTTCCAAGCGTGAAGACTGCCTGTGGTGGGAGGTATGAGTATTTTGTAATATTCAGAGTCAGGTCTGAGTCTCTTAGGCCAGCTGTGTAATAATGATAGTTAAATGTCTAATTTTCTACTGATTTTAATCACCTTAGGCACCCAAATACTCACAGTTCTGGGCTGTTTAGCTTCCATTTTTTTTCCTCCTGTATTGAAGATAATACTTCTCAGCTTTTTAAGAGGTGTTAAAATTGTTCATTAGTAGAAAAAGGCAACTTGACGCTGTAATAGTAGAGACCACCCACATACCTAGAAAGATGTGGTTCCATGACTGGGCCATTTTGTTTTTTGTGTATCTTCCTCTGCTTGCCTCACTGCTGTTGCTATTATTTAATTGAAAGTGAAACCCAGCATGAACAGTATGAAACTGGCTGTAAGGGATTCTCTGGTGCTTTTCGCTATTGTGGTGAATTTTTCTGGGGTGTGAATATAAATGAACTGTGGGACTTGGGGGTTTGTAGTGGCAGCACCTGAGACTTCCAGTTTAAACAGAGGAAGAGTTTGGTGACCATGTTCTAAGTGTTGCAAAGCAGTCTGAAGTCCAGGTGCTGTGGGAGGTGTAGGTTGGTGCTTCATGGGCTGCCCTGAAAGCAAACAAATGTGGGTGGGCTAAATAGGGGGTGATGTACGGTATAGCTGCCCTGCAGTAAGCCCAGCACTGACATTCTTGTTCTTCCTGTTGGCAATTCTGTTAGGAAGAATTTATCCCACCTGAGCCCATAAAGCATATTTGCATCGAACTTGTGTTTTTTGGGTGCACATCTGTGTGTGTATATATGTGTGCATATATATATTTTAAAAATATTGCTGGTAAAGGTTTCTTTTTTACTTTAAAGTTAATCCAGTTCTCTGGTAGGCTGCACAGTTGCTGTGATGTCTCTGTGGTTGTGTGGTACCTCTCTCTTTGCCAGACCCAGCTGTGTTCTTCCAGCTCAATCTGGGCAGTTAATAATTGCTCCTTTGCCCCTCATCCTCTGAGGGCAACATAATATCATGTGTGGAGTTATTTTTTAGAAAACAACATACAGAACAACTTTCTTTGTCCCAAGATAGCTCCATTTATCTTGTGGTTTCTGCTTTTGAAGTCCTCCTGCCCGTGGGATTGCAAAAACGAGCTCCTGCCTCCTTATTGCCACAAAACCACATTTTGTATCCTATCCCTTCCCTGGAGGACTCTTCTGCTAGGCTGAGCTCTTGTGGTTGGCTTCCCAGTCTCTTGAGTGGCAGAGCTGGAAAGGTTCAAAGCTCAGATGCTCCACTGCTAACATGAGGGCCTCTTTTTTTCTATAAATACCAAAATAAATTCCTTAACATGATCTCTCTATAAGAAAACAGTCTCTATCTTGTCCAGGGACCTGGTCTTTTTTGTATCATGCCATAATGATGGGAAGAATCTGACTGCAGCCTGCAAAAGCCAAAATGGTTTTTTTTGGAGCTGGTTGATCTCTTTGCATTATGGGCCTGGACAACTGCAGTCCCGCTAGAACCTAAAGTTCCTTGAAAAGGAAAACTTTTCAATGCTTTCACTTTTACTTTCTGAAAAGTTTATGGCTATGAGTATTGGTGTGTTCTGGGACTGAAAAGAACAGAAGTCCTGAAAAGGTTAAACAAATAAATGAGTTTTCTGGGTTTTGGAGAGAAGTTCTGGAGGGTGGAATGTCCTTACAGCTTGTCCAGTGCCTGGAGCATCTGAAAGATGAAAGAAGCTGGCTGATAATTTCCTGTGGGACTAACTTACTTAGAGTAGTTCAGAGAGCCAATGCCAGGTGAAACCTTGAAGACAGAATGAAAATGGCTTTGAAATTGTGTTGAGCAAGGTTATGAGTAATTTGTAAATCAAGAGAGCACTAGGGAAGCACTGATGCAGTAATTAACAAAGATCATGAGTGGTGTGGCAGGAGAAGCTAAAAGCTCAAGGAACTTTTAAATCAGAAGGAAAAGGATTTTCCTGTAGACTTTGTGGTAAGGAAGTGGCTGGATTCTGAATTTTCCAAAGCACATTTATCCTTGCAGCCCAGATAGAAAAATGCCACTTCTAGTTTGTCTTGGATCCCTGAAACCTCTGAGCACAACTTCTCAAGCAAAGATGGCAGTGGTGCTTCCTCCTCTTTGCTACCATCTTTTGACCATTCCATTTTCCTTTTGCCCCACCTCCAGACACCTTAGCTGCTCATGACACTGCAGGTAAATCAGTGCAGTTTACAGCCAGTAGATTAAAACAAATTGGCATTAATTTCGGTTTTTGTTAATGCTGTGACCTGTAACTGGTTCCTTAAATAGTCTTTGTCATTTGGAAACTGTTATTGTTCAACACTTATGTGCAGACAGGAAGATATATGGCTCTCCTGTATGAAACTGAAAACTGAGTGAGGATTTTTTTTTTACTTGTTTTTAGCTCAATTCATATTTAGTTAGTGGTGAGATGACAGCTGTGTCTTTCTCAGCTGTGAAGCAAGGAATTCAGTGATATCTCAAGGATGCTTGGAAGAGGAATGGGAGCAGAAGCAGAATAGATGTTGGAAAAGCACTGATTGTTATGCTCAAAAGTTAATAGTTGAGTTTACTTAAAATAAGAGAAGTGAAGTACAAGAGGGAGGAATGCATGTATTCAAATTAAATCTTTATTTTCTCATGTTGTAGTTAGGAGTGACAGATGCCAAGCTGGTTTTCATTAGGTCCTTTATGTAGCTTGCTTGCATTCTTCTCCATTTAGTGAAGGGGAAGGATTGTAAAGCTCCAGAATTTCTGCAATAGCTCTGAGATTCTGATTCTTAGAGATTGTTTCCCAGAAGTGACAGAACTTATCCTTACTGTGACTATAATAAACTTTTGATGCTCCTGTAGCTGAGATAATGTAAGGATCACTTTAGGATAATTACTTCAAGGATGAGAGTACTTCTGTCTATGAAATAATGGAAAAGGTAAAGGAAAGCTCACAGAACGTGAAATGCCAGTGTTTTCTGCCCCATATTTGGGAAAACAAAGTCCAGTGTTTCACTTCCATGAACTTTGATGTAGCAGAATGTTTTCTGGCTGTTCAGTTCACTTCATTTGCAAGTGCTGTCATGCTAGTGAAACTCATAGGTATCTCTACTAGGTGAAGTACATCAGAAGTACCTTTTTCCTGTGGATTATCTGCTTAAAACACCAGGTTGCTTCTCCAGCTGGCTCTTAGCAATTGCTTCTCTAGCTGGCACTTAGTAATTTTGAAAGTCACCTGGTAATGTTTCTGCTGTTGTGCTATTATTTTCTAAATTTTAGTCTACTGTGAGATTCATGATAAGCGAACAGTAAATTGTTTGCAACCTTTATGGGACAGGAAAGGGTAGAGGTTGTTAGTGTGTGGGTTAAAAAAAACAACCACACTGAAAGAAATGGAAAGTTATGTGTCTCATATTGCTGAAGTGACTAATTCTTGCAAAGCATGACGTAGGCTAGGTAGTATTTTAAAGTGTTTGTCTGGCATGCTGTATATTCTGAAAGGACCTGAGTCCTGTTTCTCTGCCTGTCAGGCCCTTGTGGTCCTGCTAAACATTCCCACAATGTTTTAGGTTGGATGATGATGTCCTTGAGTGATGTTATGCAGTAACAACCTTTTGTCATTCTGTCTATTTCTCAGTGGGCAGTATTTCATTTATGTTTTAATGTGCTTGAGTGGAATGATCCTGCATGACAAGTAACTTAATGCTGGGGTAAGTCCCTTGGATTCCTTATTGCAGTTCTCTGTTGACATGAAGTTGCACAGGAGCCTGCAGCTATGTAAGAAAATGCTGCTTCATGTTAAAATCAGCAAAGCATCTTTCTTGATGCCATCCTTCAGGTGTCACTCTGCACTTCATAATATAAAATGGATGACATGCTCTCTGCCAAAGAGAGAAAAGCTGCAGGTAATGAAATGCCAAGACTGAAGGGATGCTTTTAACAGTAACATGAAACAAATTCGCACAGTGGGAAACAATGTTCCTGCTCCTTGGAATCCATGTAGGAAAAATGATTTAGTCCACAGAGAAAATAGAAGTACATGGGTTAAAGATATGTAGGAGGCTCAGTCTCTTCCAGTTAGGGCCTTGGAGGTAAGAAACAGAATGTCAGATTTAGTGTACTGCAGGTCATGACTTTCTGAGGTCTTTGCACCTTCATAGATTCTTGGTAAAACAAACAGATGCTCCCACTATCTAACGTTTTTGTACATACTTATAGGGAGAGCCATCATAGTGAATTCTGATCCTTTGAAAGGCTCAAAGACTTTTTTAAAAGGGCTGTTTCTGTTAACATAGGACATGATGCTTGAAGCAGGCTGATATGGTGCTTGGTTTCTTGGATGTCAGCAGTGTTTGACAGATGTGTGCAGCTACAGAACAAAACCAGCATTTACTACTCTTCAGTTACAAATGTTTGGGGGAACCTTGTAGTTACAAAAAGGACATTTGCCATTTAATGGCTATTAAATATGCAAAATGTATCACTGTATGGTCACATTTCAGCCAAAATATCTGGAAATTAGAGTTGAGGTGTTTTACCAGGTCCTTAAAAAGTACTTCTGGTATTCCCAGGAAGGAGCTGCATATGATTCTGAAGAGAAGGCTGGGGGAAAAAGTCACAGAACAGGTCAGGTTGGAAGGGACCCCAGTAGGTATTGTGGTCCAACCCCTGCTCATGCAAGGTTGTCCTAGATCACATGGCACTGGATTGCACCTAGGTAGTTTTTAGATATCTCCTATGAGGAAGACTCTGCATCCTGTTCCAGTGCTTGGTCACCTGCACAAGAAGAAGTTCTTATGCTTGAGTGGAACTTCCTGTGCATCAGTTTCTGCCTGTTGCCTCTTGTCCTGTTGCTTGGCACCACTGAGCAGAGCCTGGCTCCATCCTCTGACACCCTCCATTCAGATATTGATAGACTTTGATGAGATCCCCTCTCAGCTGTCTCTTCTCAAAGCTGAACAGGCTCAACTCCCTCAGCCTTTGCTCCTAAGAGAGATTCTTCATCCCCTCAATCATCTTCTTAGCCCTCCACTGGACCCGCTCCAGGACCTCCATGTCTATCTTGTGCTGAGGAGCTGAGAGGTGGAGATAACATTGCAGGTGTGGTCACTAGGATACAGCTTTCTCCTGTCTAGCCTCACCTGTTAAAATTCCTCAGTCCATTTGAAATAGTTGTCATTTACCTGATACTTCATGCCTGCTTTTGGACAAGAACTTAAAGCTGAGATTTTCATATGTTTAACGTGCTTTAGTGGTTGAAAAGTTCCTGTTTCAATACTGAGACTTCATGTGTTGTCCACTGTGAGCTACTTCCATAGGCAATTAAAGAGTTGCTCAGGAAACAATGTTTCCTATTCAGAAAAAAACCCTCATAGAATTGGTAGTTGTTGCCTTTTATCTGATTTCAAGAACTAAATAGTCAGCAGGGAATAAAAATATACCATGTTGGTTCAGGCTTCAAATAATATTTTTGGAGTCTTGAGGGAACTGTGGGCTGTAACACACTTTTGATAAATGTTTGGTTGCTGTGGCTAGTATATGATGCCTAATTTCCCTGTACAAGCCTCAGTATGGACCTTAATCTTACACTTCACTTCTCAGATGGGGGAAAGTTTCTTCCTCCATGGTGTGACATTTATACATAATTAGCTTAAAGTTTTTTTTTTTTTTTGCTGCCATATTGTGTCATAGCAGAAACCAGTGGCTAGTCTTTTATTATTGCTCCTTGATTTTTCCAGGCATTGCTGCATCCTAGCCTTTTCTATTAATTTGTTCAATTTGTTTCAAATTAATTTCCACCAGATGCACTAGTTTAAAAAAAAAATATTTTTTTAAAGGTTGAATCTTAATTTCCTGCCCATAATTCTAATCTTCTAAGGTCTCTTCTGTATTATTTCTTTTTCCTCTGTTCTGTTTGGAGAAGAGTATTTCCTATTTTGGTATCATTTGCAGGCTCCTTTAACTTGATACTTATTCTTTCTTCCAGATCATTAAAGAAGTTATTTAATGGGACTGGATCTAATGCTGATCCCTGTAATACCTACTAGCTATCCCTACCCCCTGCAGCTTGACTTGCTGCCATTTCTCATTATCTTTTGTTTATGGTCCTTCAGCTGACTTTTTTGATCTGTGTTTGCTGGTAACCCAGCCAATTTGAATAGGATTTTGAGTAGGATTTCATGGCAATAATAATGCACCTTCTGTTCAAAGACTCTGTATGTGTAGAAACAGATTAAACATTAAACCTCTGTACATTGTGGTGGCATAATAGTAGTATACCCATTTTAGAAGGGAAGAAGTAATTTTGTCAAGTTCTGTAGAAGATACAGAATTAGGACAGATATCTAGAGACCTCAGTTATAGTCACATTGATTATTGCAAAGTATTAATTTATGGCTTTAATGTTTTGGAAGAAGGAACTGTAACATTTGCTTCCTAATCATTGAGTCTTTTTAAGTTCAAATCAAATGCTTCTTCAGTGTATTTTTTCAACAGTTGTTTCTGTAAATGCTTTCTTACTCCGCAGGTGTGGGTAGAAGTTTTCAGTGGGATTGCTGGTCTTTAATTCTGTGGCATCAGAGTTGGGATCCAGAGACTTGAGGATGTTTTTAAAGGTCTCCTATTTCTCTCCCCATGCAGTGTTTCTCAAAATATAGCTTCTCACTCTAGCTCAATCATACACCCATTGCACTAACACTCAGTCAGTTTGCACTTTGTTGTACCCCTTATTTTCTTCAAGTCCTAATTAGCAGATGCCCTGTGGAATTTTTCTTCCTTATGCTTTCTATTCTTTGTGCTCACATTAAGTGTAACATTTTTGAGGTCTGAGGTGTGTAGTTGTGCAGTTTAATATGGTAACTGGAGGTGATTGTGCTTGATAACATGCCTCTCCCTAGCACTTTGTGCAGTCATGTGTTTAATTGAGAACAAGCTGGTTCAGGATTGAGGTTATCCCTGCTTTTTCAAATTGAAAGGGGAACTTCTAGGACTAGGGAACTTTCATTCTCACTTGGAGACTGCCAAAGTAGGCACCATATTCCAATACCAAAAAGCTGTAACATCTTCAGTTTCTTCTATGGTTCATGTGGTTTTGTTGAGGTTTATGTCTTTTCTTTTCCTTAACCTTTCCACTATCACATACTTCCTCAAACAAAACTAACAATTCTGTTTAAAGCTTTGAAAACTTTTGGATTGCTCTTCCTAGAGATGTTAACTTTAGTCTAGGCAGGCTTCAACAACTCGAAAACTATGTGGGTACCCAATCAGAACTGCTTCAGATGCTTCTGTAATGGGAGTAGAAAAGAAGAGAAAACTGTTGGCTTTTATCAGTGCCTGGTGCCCCTTCTGACATCAGGCTGTTGTGCTGCAATGTTGCCTTTTCTGTGTCTGCCAGCAGAGCTCTGAGTTTAAACAATGGTCAGCAAATCCCTCTTCTAAAGCTGGATTAACTGTACTTTTTCCTTCAGTGGAAACTGCTATTTGGGTAAGAGAGGAATCCAGAATTTTCATTTTCCCTCAAGACAGGCAAGCAAATAAAGCTGAGCTGCTTTGCTGTAGGAATTCAGGGAAGTTCTGGATAAAGAAGGAAAGTGTGTCATCTGAACTATGCTCAAGACCATCTGATATATCCTCTCATATGCCCTCATCAAGATGTCTATGTGATGGGAATGCAAAAGAGAGCCTGACCTGAAAGTGGAGAGAGAAGGATAATTGTTATGACACAGACCTTCTGGCAATGGATGGGCAAGGTGTTAAGAAGGCTATTAAAGGCCGTGCTACAGAATTCACTAATTTTAACCCCAAGTAAACAATCAGATGCTCATGAGTTCTTAAAATACAGAAGAAAGAAATTCAGTGCATCTCTTGAAGGCAGGGCAAAATATTCTGATGCTTATTCCAGATTTGTTCAAAAATGCATCTGGGGATACCCTTCCATGCTTTCTCTGGAAAAAACCCTACACCCTTATACCCATCACTATTAGGACTTCAGTTCTCTCCTTTCACCTTTAATGCCATTAATCATATTCCATTTCATTTACACAGTCCTGGATTTCTTTTTTTCCTCTTTGTATCTCTAAGTGTCAAATGTGTCCTGTATTTTCACCCTCCTTCAATATCCACTTATACCTTCTGTCCTCACAACATTTTTCTGTGGTAGAATTAAAATTATAAAATACTGTATTTTTATATTTCTGGTTGCGTCTCTTGTAATCATGAGGTTTGCAGAAAGATCTCTACCTGCCATTGAAGGTCTTCCCTAGGCCAGAATTAGATCCCTGTCCATGGAGCGGGAGAAACCCAGATCTGTATGTTACTCAGTGCTGGACCAAGAGAATGATTGATTGTTCTTTCCAGAGGTTTCTGATTCTGAGCTGAACAGTCTGCAACTGTAAATAATGCCAAATGTGTTTGTAGTTCTGGCTTTTCTAAAGCTATTGGTGCTGTTTTCCTTGCAGCATAGAAACACTTACTTAGCCATGGTTTTAGCTGTGCTGTCCAATGTTACAGGTACATGAAGATCTGGAGGGTGGTGCAAACAAACTGATGGCTGTGAACTTCCTACTGCTGATTTTAAAAATAACAGTAAGAGGTTCTGTGTTAGGATCAAAGGGAAAAGATAAAATCAACAGGGTAGTGTGGAGTGGGAGTCTCTTTTATGTAGCTGGTTCTTGATACCTGGATAAAAGAAGATTTGGAAAGGCAGCATGGCATTGACCATTAAAGCAGCGTGGCATTGGCAGCATGGCATTGACCATTAAAGCCAGATTGTTTTGCAGTTGTTCATTGAGGAAACTTCATCCATATATGAATATGATAAAATTCTGATAGTGCTAGAATGCTACTACAGACTGACAGGAATGTGTTGATCTCAACAAAAGATGGTTTTTACAGTGAGAACAACCATGCTACCTCCCCATTACCTCCCCAGAGACATGACAGAGTCCCCATCACTGGAGGTTCTCAAGGTGCAGCTGTACAGGGTGCTGGATAGTCTCATCCAGTCTCCAATCTCCACAAAAGGTTGGGCCAGGTGATCTTTTGAGGTCCCTTCCAAATCGGGCTGTTGCATGATTCCATGTTGTATAAACAGCCTGTCAAAGGTTGAATTGCTGCAAAATAGTGTTAAGAGCTGCCATGTGTCATTATTTTTATTGAAGAGGGAATGGGTTAGAATCTTTCTTTTTGGAATAAAGCATGCCATTAAGACTTAAACAAAACCATGTTTTCACTCTCCACTAGAAATCTGCTGTTTCTGTCAAAGCAACAACTACAGACCCCAGTTTGGTAGTTTTCCTGTCTACTTAAGTTTTCTTTGTAATGTCAATATCTTTATGAATCTGTGGCAAATAATGGATTGCTCTGTAACAGCTCTGAGGGCTGCAAATGACTTTATCAGCAAAATGAAACTGTGTATATTATTAGGTTTTGCTTTATGGGACTATATTGTTTGACTTGATGAAGAGTTGCTGGGAGGTGAAGGAAGCAGAGTAAGAACCTATTGTTTAAGCAGCCCTGTCCTCACCCCCCCCCCAAAAAAAAAAAGGCAGGAATAATAGGATGTTAATTGACTTCTGCTTTTCAGCTATTTTCAAATTATAAAACTGCTTTGCCAACTTTAGACATAAAAGTACATAAATCCTAACTTGTTTTAAGAGAGGTGGGGGCAACTCACCCTTCCTTAGGAGACATTTCATTTATCGGATATATATGAAGATGTGGAAGATATTTGGAAGCAATCTGAAGAAACAACATACCATGCTAAATTGAAGGTGATGGCAGATGTTAAGTATGAGGGCTGTGTTTAGACTGACTTACTGTTTTTAAAATCCAGAGGTTGTTTGTATACTTTGCTAGAAAACTGTTTGGTTACTGGATCCTGCTGCTGTGCATCTGGAGGGAGCCAAACGACAGACAGCGAAGATAATTTTTTAGTTGTTTGTACCCATGGGCAAGTGAGAGTAGCAAGTTTTTTTTTGGTCACATGAGGGATCAGGAGAGGCCATGAAAATTGAGTGATATCAGCTCAGCATGTGGTAGTATCTCTCTTTAGCTTTTTTGTGGCATTTTGTATATATTGCATTGCTAAAATATGTCAGGGTTTTTCCTCCTACATAAGTGAAAATATTTTTGAATACTGAGTCAGTAAAATGTCCAAGCCTGCAACGTGATGTAAAGTTTTGGGAAAAATATTTGTCGTTACTAAGCCCAGACGTGCCTCTCGTTGTTCCTGCTCCAGAATAATGTGTACAAGTGCAATTAGATATGTCCCCTTTGATTGTTGGTCCAGTTGCCTGAACAGCAAGCACTGATTTCCGTCCTGTTCCTGGCCCACTGAGTAACTGGGATTGAAACGTGACACTGGAGCTTTATATGTGTGTTTGGTCAGCCTTCTGTCTCACACTCCCAGTGTTTAATGAGAGTTTGAGGTAAGAGAGTAGATCTCCTGCTAAAGCTTCTCACACCAAGTGCACCATTTCCGCTTGGAGTTGGAAAAAACATGCTTCTCATCTTTATCCTTCCTGACCCTCTACTGTTACAGATACAGTTACAGGGTAGTGTCACTGGAGCTCTGAGTGCTGGGAAATATTTATGAGACACCAAAAGTGAAATGCTATGCACAGTGAAATGATTGAGAAAATTCCTGCTGCCTTCAGGTGGGCCAGCTTTCATTCACCTTGTTCTTTCAGCTGGGAAAGACTAGCCATCCAGGATTTCCTTCTGGAGCTGTTCATAGCTTGAAATCAGTGTGCTTTCCCAGCAATCATGTGCATTAATTGACAGTGCAAAACCAGGGTAGATCATGATTTATAAATTACTAGAAGGCTAGTTCTCCTAAGGGTCACAAATCACAAACCATTAGATCTGCACTGGTTGTAATTTGAAATAGTTGAGCAAAGTATGCTTACATAATGGCACTGCAGACACCAGCTAGTGCAAATGAGAGAGTGTTGATACCTGGGTCATAGTGTGTCCTTCAGCTTCCACCAGTTTCAGTAGCAGGGTAAAATCACAGAGCAGAGATGATGGAACATAGCAACTTTAATGAGGTGAGAAGAACAGATTTAGTATGTGTGTGCTTATATGTAATATTAGTAACAACTTTGAAGAGCACTGTGTGTTTGACAATACAGCAGATTAAGTTACAGTTTGCAGACTGGGACAGCTGCACTAATTCTTTCATTGCTGTTGCAGAGCAGTCTGCATGCTGCTCATGGGGAAGGCCAGAAAAGCTGGTGAAAGGATTAAAGAGAGCAAGTCTTCAGAGGAGGGGCTGAAGGAGTTAAGGTTGTTTAGCCTGGAGAAAATGAGGCTCAGGGAGACCCTATCGCTCTCCACAACTACCTGGAAGGAGGTTGTAGGGAGGTAGGTGTCTATTTTCCCAGGTAAAAAGTGATAGGATGAGCAGAAATGGTCTCAAGTTGTGTCTGAGGAGGTTTAGCTTGGATATTAGGGAAAATTTTTTCACCAAAAGGGTTGTCAGCAGTGGAGGACAGGCTGCCCAGGGAATGGTGGAGTCTCCATTCCTGGAGGTATATAAAAGGCATGTGGATGTGGCACTTAGAGATGTGGTTTAATGGTGGACCTGGCAGTGTTGGATTCATGGTTGGATTTGGTGACCGTGGAGATCTTTGCCAAGCTAAATGACAGTGATCTTGTGTACTCCAACAGGAAGGGGTATCGGGGTTTAAAGTAGCTGGGATGTGTTTTGGGGTGCTTTTGAGGATAATGGTAGAAAATTGCTTTGGAAAAGGTAGTTTAAACAGCAGCTACTTAGGTTACAATGTACAACTAGTTCTGCCTTTTTAAAAGGTTGTAGCACCTACAACAGCAGAAGATAGTTTGTCCTGAATTTTCTGTCTTGTTGCTTTGAAGAGACAGACCTGTTTGATTTTTGTGTGTGGTTGTGGTTGTTCTGAATTTCTCCTAGTCTGAAATACTGCTTAGATGATAAATTGCTTTTCCTTAGCCATGTCTGTTGCTTTTTTTGCCTTCTGGCTACATCACCCACTTGCTGTCCTTTTGAGCCAGCCGTTGCCCTGGCCATACCTGGTAAGTCCTCCAAAGATCTGATTGCCTGGCCTCTTGCATTCCTTATTCACTTCCTGTTCTTTTAGCCTTTATCCCTTGTTACACCAGATGATGGCTGCATTTCTGTTGTATGCAGTAGCACCTTGAGATGTATGTATTCTACTAAACCTTTCAAAGGTAACTTGTAGTGGCCATGAGTGAAAGAATAAAAGATTTTCACGCCCATGACAGACTGAACAGAAATCCCACAACCAATTTGTTGGGTGCAGTTCAGCTTGGAAAATAGTTTGTAGTTAAGGCCTTGCAACCTGCAGTGTAGCATTTGCAAGCAGGCAGCTGAGGCCAGCAGAAAGCTCTTCAGCCAGTTTTGTGCAGAAGAAACATAATGTAATCCTTTTTCAAGGAAGTGCATTCTCTCTGAAGTTAAATCTTTGCTTTACTGGCACAAGTGGATGTCTTCACTGGAAGGAATTCTGCTGTTGAAAGAGTTGCAGAAATATTACATCAATTTTGCAGTTATTCCTTTTCTCAATTAGAATGAAAAATAATGAAAGTATGAGGCTTGCTTTTTCTTTTTGCTTAATTAGTGCAGGTTATGGTTAATCACATGTATGAGTGAGATCAATGAAATCAAAAAGGCTGAAAATAGTTCAGTATGTATGTAATTACCACTTGGGGCAGGTATTTCTCTGTAATTCTTTCCTTATGATCTGTTGTTTAATCTAAGAGCTTTGGGTTTATTTGAATCGCAGAAAGAAGGAACCATGCAAAAAAATCCAACCAGACTAGCTTAAGGGAGTTGATGATTGATAATCATTTGTTTAACAGTGATATTGATTATATAGATTGTCTAGATAACGTCAGACAGAAGTTCAGGCATGACCTTTTCCTTTTGGGGGTGGGGGGTGTTACAGCCTGTTCTTTCTCAAGGCAGAGATTTTCTTAAGAGGAAGTGTGGGATAATAGTGTCCTAAATAGTTGCATTTGCACAGGGGTGAGAGTCAAGAGTTGTGTTAGAGTATTGTTCTGAAGGTGGGAAAGGAGGGCTGGGAAGTCCTTAGGCTAACTTTAGGGCTGGAAAAAATATTCTCATCAGGTTATATATTATCATTTGGACTGCATTTTCTTTTGGTCAGTTTGTAAAGCTGAAAATCCTCTTGCTCTTATTAATGTCAGTTATGCACAGCCTAGTGTAACAGTTTAATGTTTACAGGTAAATAATAAAAGGTATTTTTTTCCACTCTGACTGGAGTCTGAAATGTCTAAAATAGTGACATGCTAAAGGTTTTAATCTAAAAAGTTTAGGGTTTGGAGAAGACCCTTCAAATAGCAAGGATTCTACTTCAGAGAGTTTTCCCTTGTGTTGTGGTGTCAGAACTAAGTGAAGAGCAGCAGCAGTGCTGTGGTCTAGGAGAGGACTGACTTTGTAAAATAAAAGGGGTGTTCTGATACCTGGCATTCCTTGAATGTTTGTGATTAGTGCTGAGTTATTTTTCAGCTGATTCCCAAGTCTCTTTTTGGCAGATTGCACTTTGCTGTTGCCTTCAAAGAGCCCCTTTCCAAGAAGCTGTGCATAGTAATTGATCTCCAATTTTTCAGCATGTGAGGTGAATATTTTCCTTTGCAGTCAAGGATGTGTTCTTACACAGTAGTGTGTACATACTTTCTGTGTGTACACAGAGAAAAATTGATGTCACTTTGTATTTAATGTTTATTCTAAAATAGATGGGATCTCTTCAAAACATTTTTCTCTCTTTTTTATTTCCTTTACAGGTGTTACAAGTAGCACTGAGTGCTCCTGTGGACGTAATCATTTTACCTGTGCTGTCAGTGCTTTTGGTGAATGCACCTGCATCCCTGCTCAGTGGCAATGCGATGGAGACAATGACTGTGGGGACCACAGTGATGAAGATGGCTGCAGTAAGAATACCATCCTAGACTTGTGTTTGGGAAAATTGAATATCTTTTTCTCTGCAGGTGCTGCCCTGTTTTACAGGCGCATCCTACCATTTGTGTGACAAATGTTTTTGTTTGTAGGTGACTTGTACTTTTGACTGACTCTGAGGTGAACAAAGCCATTGTCCAATGATATAAAACACAGTGGAAGCCCAACTTCGGCTTTTTTTGCAGCTGGTTTTAGGTGATGCTTGGACATAAATATGTTAGAGGGAGAGGAGGGACAGAAAAGAGTATCTCTCATTTTTCCACCCTTGCAAAAGCACTATCTCTGAGTTAAATTATAAGATTTTGCTGTGAATAGGAATGGAAAATAAACAGTTTGAAGAGGCGTATTGAGGGTGTCTGCCCACTTAAGTAACATTCTAGTTTCTGTCCTTGCTGCCCTGTGATGGGAGGGAAAGGCAAGCACTGAAATTCATTGGTTTTGGGATCTGCTGAGAGACATTACCTTGCAGATACCGTGTATCTGCATAGTGTTGGCACCTGTGTAGCTGAGCCCATCTAGGTGAGACCTGTTGAGAAATGTCATTCTGAATGTGTGTAGCATGACAGAGGTGAGTAGAGAAAGCCTCTTTCCATGGAAACACAAGGAAGTTCCTTTTTTACCTTGTCTCTTTGTATTCCACAGAGCATGGTAGAATGAAGAGCAGAAAAAAAGGCCTGGTGTCATGACACTCCTTTCCTAAAAGTTGCCCTAAAGCTGAAAATTTAAGGCTCCTGTCAGTGGGCATGAGAGAGAAATTTATCTTCCTCTGCTGGATCTTTCTCTAATCTTTCCTGATTTCTGTTGTTGATTACTGTATGGAAAGGAGCTTCCCTAATCTTTTAAGTATTGTCTTAAATAATCTCTTCTTCCTTAAATGTGGGAGATGTCAACCCAGCTTCATGAAAATTTCTTTCCTTCTGAGTTCTTGTTTCTTAAATTTTTTTTTCTTAAAAATTTTTTAAAATTTTGTGAATGTTGAAGATGAGGAAAAGGCTGGGTCAGTGGGCTGAGACCAGTTGTGCGAGGTTCAACAAGGTGAAGTGTCAGATCCTGCCCATGGATCACAACAACCCCAGACAGCTCTACGGGCTGGAAAGCTGCACAGCAGAAAAGGACCTGGGGATGCTGGTCAAAAGCAGCTGAACATGATCCAGTGTATGTGTCCAGGTGACCAAGAAGGCCAATGGCATCCTGGCCTGTATCAGCACTAGTGTGTCCAGCAGGACCAGGGCAGTGATTGTCTCCCTGTGCTTGGCACTGGTGAGGCCACACCTGAAGTGCTGTGTCTGGTTTCAAGCCCCTCTCTACAAGAGAGAGATGTGTGTCCAGAGAAGCACAACTGGGCTGGTGAAGGGTCTAGAAAACATAATAATATATAATTTTATTTATTGACTGGGGTTTAGCCTGGAGAAAAGGAGGGTAGGGCAACCTCATTGCCCTCTACAACTACCTGAGAGGAGGTTGTAGTGAGGTGGGGTCGGTCTCTTCTAGCGTGTCTCAAGTGAAAGTATGAGAGTGAATGGCCCTGAGTTGTACCAGGCATGGTACAGATGGGACATTAGAAAATAACTTTTCACTGAAAGAGTGGTCAGGCTTTGGAATAAGTTGCCCAGGGAGGTGGTGGAGTCATGGTCTCTGGAAGTGTCTAAGAGGTGTCTGGATGTGGCACTTGAGAGTATGGCTTGGGGGTGCTATAGGTTGACTGTTGGACTAGATGGTCTTGAGGGTCTTCTCCAACCTTGATGATTCTGTGATCTTATTCAGGATATAACTTGCTCCATTTATACAGAGTAGTAAAGTGATTCAAGGGGGAAGGACTAGAATAGGAGCTGTCTTTTTAAATATTGCATCCTGGTAGAATAGATACAAAGAGAACTTTTTCAGCTGACAGCCAGCAGTACTTGAAGTGCAATTTAGAGGAAAGGCAAAAGCAGAAATAAAAGTTAACATTTCTGTAACATCCTTTGCCCTATTTCTTAAGTGCATGACTTCAGCACACACATACAAGGTTGCAGTGGAGGAGCCCGAGGAACACTTACTCCTTTAAGCCTGTTATATCTTGCTCTGAGTGGCTGCTCATTATGAATCCAAGTATGATACTATTCTTAGCCTGTAAGAACTAGATCAGCTCTACAGTGTAGGTTTGTGGTAATTGTCTGTGCTGTTTCGTGTCTTGCTTAGTTATTATAGCACCAAACTTTTTTTGCCAGAACAGGTTGCTTGCTAAATCCCTCTCTTCTGCTTGGCATACAGGAGCCTTTTGAAGCTGTACTCATTTGTGGGGTTAACCTTCCTTTTTCTCTGCTTGCTGACTGTGCCAAGCATAAACAGGGCAGCATGAGTGCAAGAGCAAGGGTGGGGCTTGAGCCCCTTGGAACAGCAACTTGAACTTTAAATTGATTTAAGCTTCTCAGGAATCAGCAGTGATGCACACAGTACATGTTGGGTCACTAATTTTTCTTTCCTTCCCTGGCTGTTTGTCTATGACATGCATAAAGTTTCCTGGCTGGAGTGAAATTTTGAGCTTCTCTGTTTTGAAATTGATTTATAATTTTATTTATTGACTGAAATTTTAAAATTCCTTTTAATACAAATACTTAGCTAAAGATTTGGATTATTCTGAAGTCATCCAGCAAGTCCCAGATATACTAAAGGTCTACTTTAAAAATTCCTCAAAAAACTGGGGCTAGTCTTCATGCTGAAGTGGCCCAGTTGTTTTTTCTGACTTATGAACTGCAATCTGCAACCTCTTTATATGGAGTCTTCTGAGATGCTAAAGCTGTTTAGATTCTTTTCCAGCAATTGTATGGATATGCCGCTCTGAGTTTTACAGGCAGGAATTATAATATCAAGTAGATGTCTCTGATTGTCAGAGTGAACAGATGTGTTTGCAGGGAAACCCACCTTTCCACTGATCTGCTGCAAGCTATTTTTAGAGTTACAGGATTTTCTCTTTTCTCCTGTGAATGTCCAGACTTTCCAGAGAAATACATCTGCAACCTTTTTAAAGTGTACTTTTCTTCAGTTTATCATATGCTCATATGTGTACTCTAAGCCAGTACAATGAGAAGAATGAGTTCTGTCTACTTCCTTGGGAAGAGAGGAGGAAAATGGGAAGACATTGGACTTACTGGACTCCTAATAAAGCAAGAAACTGAAACAAGCTGGGGGCTAAGATGAAAATTACTTTAGCAAGTCAAGATTCAGTCTTGCATCTGTGTCTATACAGTACTCTATATATGCTTTAGTAGTTGATTGGAGTTTGCTACTTCTGTATTAATGCAATTTTCTAGCCTTGAATTGGTAATGGTGTAATTTTGGTTAAAGAATAACAGCTTGAAATGCAGTGTGTGGTGTAAAAAAAAAAAAGCAAGATACTTAGTAGTGAGTGGAGTTACAACTGTGAAAAAGAGGAGCAGAGGAGCAGACGTGGGAAACACTCCTTTTGAGAGATATTTTCAGTTTTGAGATAAATTCTTAAAATATGGTGTGTTTTACTTTGTTTGAATTTTAATATTGTGTTGCACACTATAAAACAAATCACGACTTCCTGAGTTGATTCCACTAAATTTTTCCTCAACTGTCACTGTTTCTGCACACCCCAAACACTTTACATTTGTATCAGTATCCTTGGAACATCTGCCTCTCCCATAGGTATTTTCCATTAGTTTTGGGAGAGCCCTGCCTCTGCTTCCCTGTGACAGAAATTGTTCTTGCAAATTTGAAGCCGTGCTGTGATGGAAGCCAATTATTCTGTGACATGTTTGCTTCCTGCTCTGGATCATGTTTACAAGCCAGAGTGCTGTAGTAATAATAGCAATAAGCAACCTGCTAGCTGTCATGCCAGCTCCATAGACTTTGTCTGGTGTCAGCTCTCTGGCTTGCTGACAGTGTCTGCCTTGGAAGCCCTCACTGTACATGCACAGAGTAGTTCAGCTGCCTTCCTGCCTTGTGCCAGCAGAGACTGCTTTGGCCTGTCCCTAACGAAAGCCGCATGCAAGAAGAGGAATGGTTTTCATTCTGCCCTCCTGCACGCCCTTTGAAGTCCTCATGGTGTGAATGAGTCTTACTTCCTGTGGCAAGGGTGAAAGGACAACTGAGTAAACTTGGCCAGAGGACTGATACACAGTTCTGTTTCTCATAAGATACACAGAATGTCCCCATAACCATCTTCCTAGAAGAGCTTTCTTGCTCTGAATTTTGGATCTGTATCATACATAATTACTTGTTACTTGTTGGGACGCAGACTTGCTTGCTTACCTCCTTGCACTGTTGTACAATACTTCTCCATTTGAAGGAACTGAAGAAAAATTTACTTCTTTTACCTTAAAGATTACTGAAAGTGATCTGTTATTCCCATCTCATGGAGAAATCTACACAGTTCCAGTTGGGCTACAGCTCATTCAAGCCCTGTAGAGGATCTACTCCTTGCCAGGCAGGACTATCACTATAACCTGCTCATCAGCCCCACAAGAAAAAATTTTAAGGTGAGGTTAGGAGAAAAATCTCATAGGTCTTCTATTAAAATTAATGGAAATTTTGAAAGAATAATTTTCCTTCTGCCATTCACTTAATCAGGAGCTCAGATGCAAAGGCTCAGGTGAAGCTTTACTTCTAAACTTCAAGTTTTAAAATCTAGGAACTCTTGTCAACAGTTCAGTATTCTATTGAAAACACACCAGTTCTGTATCTGCAACTTTGTCATGTTATTGGGCCTGGAGTATGTATGTTTCCTTTAAAAGGCACCAGAATTAATGCAATGCCCCCTCAGGCAGAGTGCTTGTGATCAAAGGGCTGTGAAAGATTGGATGCTGATAGTCTTTACTTCTTCTTTTTTTTTTTTTTTTCTTTTGACCCACAACATGCTTAAATACAGTTCAGCAGTGCAATAACATTTTATGTTATTCTGGAACGAGATTTTCTAAAATGTTTGTTAGTAAAATGCAATGTCTCCTTTTTCTTCTGAGAGTGGAATAACCTCCTTTATTTTTGTCCCTGGACTTTTTGCCTGCTGTGCTGCAGATCTCAGCAAACAGATCTGTTTGTGGGTATGTGTGTGTTTATACATATGCACGAATATGAACATAGCTGGGGGTCAGGCTGCACTTTTCTAATGTAGGTAGCATGATTTTTTTTTTAAATTGTATTTATGTTTAAAATTGACTTCTCATTCTTCACATGAATGAGAGTTTGTCTAATTAAGCAGCCAGTATTGTTCAAGCCTCTCTGTGTTCCAGAGCTCTGAACACCAGTTGCTTGCTGTCCTTGGGTACAAAGCAACCTGCTTGCCACAGGCAATAGGGAAAAGTGTTCAAAGGACAGTGGGACGTGATTCAGTCTGTGTTTCACCTTATAAACTTCTCTTTTCCCCCACCCTCCCCCTTCTCCTTCTGCTTGGCAATAAAAGAGTGTCCTGTGTAATAGGAGTTGGGAGAGGGGGAGGAATAGCAGGCTTATGATAGACCTAGCTTTGCTGAAACATTGGATGATGTCCAGTGTGACCATGCAGAGGGATGAGCTCAGGGAAATGGTTGGAAGTTCAAAGGCCTTTTTGTATTGCTCACTGTCAGTTGACAGATGTGCTCTCTTTAGCTGTTGCTGCCCAGCCCAGTTCTTCCCACTGGCTCCCCTTTCTTGGGTTTGCTCCCCATCCTGCCTCTGGCTCTGCCTGGGGAGGCAAGTTAGTACCTGTCTGTCTGGGCATTTGCCTGCTTTCAACTCCATCCTGGGACTTGTCTTTGCTCATCTCTCTTAGGGAAATATTGTTTCTTTGCATTGATATGGAGAGATCAAGCTGGAATTGAGCAGAGAAGGGGGGTTGAGGATTAACTGTGTTTACTGTTGGCATAGCCTAATCCTGCTATGAGTACTGGTGAAAGCATCTTACTACAATCTATGATAGCTCTCTTATCAGGGGAAGCGATGCCTATGAAGGACTAGCAGCTGCTTCAGAAAGTAATTAATATCCTTCATTTTACAGGTTGGAGAAGGGGGAAAAAGAGGCAGATCTGTCCCAGGGTCATACATCAATATCAAGATGGTATGAGAATATGGGGATTCAGTTTCTAGTCTTCTTGATGCTAATCCAGCTTGTCCTCCAGCAAGATGAAGAGGTCTTGTTCCACCTCTGTCAGTGAAAAGAGTTCTTGCTGCTTCATTTGTATTTCATGTACCTACCTTGTGACTATGGCTTTTGAAGTTAGCTATGTGAGTAAAAACAATACACTTACCAGACTGTATAGCTGCTCCATTATGTCAGAACAAGACATGGTGGTGGTTGTTTGAATGTCCTTAGTGCAACCTCCTAACTTTTGAATTACCTCTTAACTTCAAATTTCCAAACACTTTGGATGTATTTACAACAGTATTAAACATTCCCTGTGGGCTAGTGATATGGCCTTGGCTCTAAATCTATAGAAATGAAACTCATCAAAATATGAAGTGATAAATGGCCAACAGAAGAGCTGATTCGTAACAACCCTAGGGCAAAGGGCTGTGCAGTGGAACTGGAGCCTGATGTCCTTAGAACTTATAGAAGGAAACTGGAATGTTTTTGTGTAAGCGGTGTGCTTTTTAGTGGAAAGAAGGGATTGGGAGGGCGGAGCTAGGAAAAGGGGGATTAGGAAGATTGCCCCCATGTGAAAGCTGCTCCCAGAATTTCTTGCATTTTCTTTTGAAGCATCTGTTTCTGACCATTATTAGATTCAGGTTACAGGTTTATATGGATCCCTGCCCTGATCCCATTGGCAGTTCCTCTGCTCTATGAGACATCAGCCCTCATTCATTAGTTTGGGTTTTTTGGTCTCAAGTGGATTTGTGGTTTTTCTTCCTCCTTTAAAGTAGAGCTCCTGTAGAAGGAGATTTAATTCCACCCTGCCCCCACTCCAGTGTTTTCTGGGCTAGCACACACTTGCTCTCTGCTAGGGGAAGGGAATTTGGTCCTCCTTTGTATATGGCAGTTTGTGTTTTGCTCTCTTCCCCTGTGCTTGAGGCTTGATTTTTATATCTTGGGGGAGTATGAAATTGGTTGAACTGCTCCCTGTAGGGGTGGAATTTCATTTTATGTCCTTAGCTCATGGAGGGATGCATCAGTTCAGTGGGATAATAGTATCTGCTCTGAACCAGCGCTAATGGCTTAACCCTCTGGGAGCCTGAAGAATTCTCCCCTGGAGATTGAGCATGCAAATTCCCTTCCAGGTGGCTCCTGTGCAGTCCTTTGGTGATTAGTCATGCTAAAGCATATGCTGGGAGGATGGTCTTAGTCCTGAAATTGCAGCTGAGGCCAGGAAAGGTTTTTCTCAGCATGAAGTGTTTGGAAGTTGTTCTTGAGGGAGAGAGATGGGATCTGTGGGACTGATCGTCTGAGTCCAAAAATGTCCTGGTTTTATTTGGAAGCAGAGTTTGGAAAGTGGAGAGTTTTCAACTTCTACCTGCCCTGAGGAAGAAGATGAAACTCCTTCATTTTGCTGCAGCAAACCACAGAAAGTGAAATATAAGGAAGAGGGTCAGTTATTGAAAGATCAGGATGCTGTCAAACCTGTAGAGGGAAAATACAGATTTTTGTGCTTCCCTTTCCTTCATACCCCTCTGGGGCCTAGAAGAAGATACAGCTGGATATGAGATGGATAGATATCTGCATGGGGTAGCCTAGACATGATTGGAAGGACCTTTTCCCAAGGGCCAATGCCAAAGTCTTTGAATGTTGAGGGCAATTAAATCTGCAGTGATGTCCTCAGATACAAAAATGCCTGCCACACTACAGGAACAGCTGAGAAGATGATTTGAATTTGTGGTTAGAAAAATGGATGTTAGACAAAGTCTGAATTTATCTGCCCTAATATATTCTTAGAGAGGGGGGCTTTTAGGACAGGCCCTTGGTGAAAAATGTTGGAGGACTTGCTATGGAGAGCAGTGAATGATTCAGTATGTATAGTCCATGCTTCTTTAACAGGACAATGATGGCAGTCCTGGGCCAAGGGGAAACAGAGAAAAGCTGGAAAAACTGAAAATGTGACTATTTGTTCTCCTTATTAAATCATCCTCCTTTTGTGTGTGGCTGCTGTCTTCACCTTCCTTTTTTACCCACCTCCCTCCACTCTCACTCCCACCTCCAGGAGAGTGTTGGCAGGAAAGGGAGTAGCAGCATAGCAGAAGAGGGCCGGCCTGCCTGGTGACAGATGGGAGTTGCTGTCGGCAGGCTGGGCTGGGATGAAAGGGTTTCAGGCAGTAGCCTTTCTCACCCGTGTCACATCCCCGAGCAAATGCTGTTCTTTGGAGAACACACCTGTCAGGAACAGTCTTGTGCAGCCCCTTGCCTACCACAGCTGGCAGCACTTAAAAGCATGAACCTCTCAGAGTTGAGTGTTCCTCTCATCTGTGGGGGAAAGAACAGGAATGATGTTCCCCCTTGAATTCCAGCTTTGTGGCTCCAGGCCGCTTCAGATGCTGTGGATTTGTGGTTCCACTCCATTGCAAACAGACTCCTGTGTAGACAGGCATCATCCCATGTCTGTCCCCTTCATTCATCCTTTCTGAATAGAAACCTTGGGCAAGCTTGGGACTCTGTTGTCCACACCTGAGGTACAGAAAATTATCCCCTGCAGTGGATTCCTGCTTCTCAGCTTCTCCTTGCAGGTTTCTTAGGCAAAAAAAAAACCTGACAGAGCCCCCATGCTGAAACATACTGTAGCATGTTACTTCATAAAGTCAAAACATTTCTTCTGATAGTTCTCACTCTAAGGAACTTGCTGTGTGATAGAAACAGGATAGACTGCTGTGGGAAGCATGCAGGAAAGATGTTGATGGTTTAACTCTGTTTGTTATAAAACAAGTGCAGTTATGGGAGGACAGCAGGCTCAAGGATGAAAGAGGAAAAAGGAACTCCATGGGGGGAATTGCAACAGCTACTTTATTTTGGAAAGGTCAGTGTTTCTCTGGGGAAGAGAGACTGCCAAGCTACAGACCTACCCTGACCCACCCCCCCCCCAAGGAATAACTTGAAATTTTGTCTTTTGTTTCTAAGAGATTTAGCTCTGCTCCCTCAGGAGGGAAGGAACTTTGTTTTCAGGAAGGAAGCTGGCTGCAGCTCCATGAGGTGTTTCTTTGCTCTTTCAGTGCTGCCCACATGCTCCCCCTTGGACTTCCACTGTGACAATGGGAAATGTATCCGCCGGTCGTGGGTCTGCGATGGAGACAATGACTGTGAGGATGACTCTGATGAGCAGGACTGCCGTAAGTCACGTGTCTAGGGGAAGAGGGTGGGTGCAGTGCCTGCCTGCTGTGACTGGCGAAAGTTGACCCTTTTTATTACAGGAATGTAAGGTTCTATCCACTGAGTTGGACTACTGGCTTGTAATAAGCTATATTCTGCCCATGACAGAGGTGTGTACCTGTAAGCCCTGCTGCCTTGGCACCTGGCTTGCTGTTCAGCTGCCTGTCTTGGGGGAGGGGATGCTTCTCCATCCAGCTGTAGAACCGTTTATGCCCTGCAGCCCTGCTAGTTAATGTCCCATGAAGCACTTCCCTGAGTTGGGCTCTTCATGCCCTCCCCTGTTAGTGGAAACACCTAACCCCTGCCAAATCCTACTGAACTGCCTGTCTGGCTGACTTCCTGTGGCCTCAGGTTCCAGTGTCTGACTTTTCTGCAGGGCTGGCCTGTCACCAACATCCTGTCCCTTCAAACAGGGCTCCTTGAGGAGAGGGAGGTGCTGTAAGGATTCTGCCTACACAGAGTTGTGTGCATGGTGCTCCAGAGTGACTCTGTTGGAGGAACCCCATCTGAAGAAATGTAGAAATAAAGCTTTTGACTGTAAAGTATTCCATGTCCACTGCATGCATGGAAGTTTGTTCACCTTCTGATCAGTATATCCCTGATCTTTGCCTGCCTTTTTGGGCAAAGAACTGGGAAGCAAAGTTCAGGGGTTGACATCCTGTGTGATGCTCTGGAATGCAGGACTAAACTCCGTTTTCCAGTCAATTTGAATATATTCATCAAGGAAAAGATATGTAGGTCTGGGTCTCTTTGGTTTTCTGTTTCTTATAAAAGTTTGAAATGCCCTCATATCTAAGACAACAGTGGAGAAGGGTGTGATCAAAAGATTTAGAGACCAATGAAAGAAGAAAGACAAGGTTCTGTGCATGAGAAATTCCTGGGGGCTTATTCAGGCTAGTGGTAACCATAGGAGGGTTTCTGTTGGACTGGAGTCCTCAGGTGCTAAATTTGCAGTCCTTTTCATTTCCTTACTTGTCTGCAGACAAGCTTCCTTAGGAGACTGGCAAGGAGAGTGGAATGAGCTGCAAATACTGAGGTGTTCACAAGAGGAAGTTCAAATTTTCTCTCTCCCTCTTCAGTGAACATGTCCTTTGCTTTGACATTGGTGTGAAAAGAAGGTGGAAATACAACACTGCTAGCAGTTATCTGTTAAATAATGATAGAGACTATTAACTCATTTAAAAAGAGGTTTGGATTACCTTTTTTCTGTGCAGGGTTATCTTGAGTCTGGCTTGGGACAGTGCTAGAATACATACTGGCATAGGATGGGTGGCTTCATCTCTCTGTTCCAGCTACTTCCTTCAACCTAAACCTCAAGTTTTAGAGCCTGCTGTACTGTTGGTGTGTGAACAGAGTGGAAAAGAGACACTCAAGAAATCTCCCAGTGGCTCTCCTGGTATTTGTTAGGAGAATCAGCTCTCCAGCATCCTTGTTTCCTCGGAGGATGATGTTGCTTGACTTGTAACATGTCACTCATTTGGTGTCCAGCAAGCTAAATCTTCTTGCCTTGCCTTCACCTTACCCTGTTGTGTTCTTGCAGCTCCAAGGGAGTGTGAGGAAGATGAGTTCTCATGTCAGAATGGATACTGCATTCGCAGCCTGTGGCACTGTGATGGTGACAATGACTGTGGGGACAACAGTGATGAGCAGTGTGGTGAGTAAATGTAAATACTGCCCTCACAGTACTTTAAGAGGAGTTGTGCAGAGTCCTGCCTGTGCAATTCTAGGATTCCCAGAACACGGCTAAGGCTCCCAGCTGGCTTTTCTGGGCTGAACTTGTGGGATATTCCATTCCAAGGGTTGGCTGCTTAGGATCTTGGGTTCTGTGGCTTACCTGCCAGGCAAAAAAAAATCACTTGAGACCTTTCATTCCTTGACATGGCATTGTGAATTCCCCTTGGATTCCTGTTGAATCCAGCACTCTCTGTCAGTTCAGTGAACAATGATGGTTTTGCTCGGGCCCTGCCTGATATGGGTATGTATAGTTTAATGAGCAGTCTTGTTTGTGGGTGCCCTAGGAGCTTCAGGAGGATGTTGTGGTGTTTTCCTTGGTACTCTGAGAAAAGCCAAGGCTTTGTTTGCATTGCTGTCTCTGCAGATATGAGAAAGTGCTCAGAGAAGGAGTTCCGTTGCAGTGACGGCAGCTGCATAGCTGAGCACTGGTTCTGTGATGGGGACACAGACTGCAAGGATGGCTCAGATGAAGAGAATTGCCGTAAGTGCTTTTCTTTGTAATCACAGGAAATAGCCCTTTGGACCTGCTCTTGCCTTGGGTTTGGCATGTTTTCTGCAGCAGAGATCAAAAACAACTTAGTTCTGCCTGTACTGGCAACTATGCTACCTTCTGGTGCCTGTCCCAGAGGGCACAAAAGAATGGTGTCTCTCTTGTGTTTACTCACAGGCATACTTCATCTGTGTTTTGCTGCTTCTTTCTTCCCATAGCTGTGACCTTGAATCAGAGCAGGAGGTTTATACTTTACTGAGTATTGCTCTCTATAAAACTGGGGGAGTTGAAGGGCAGCTGGAAGGCGAGAATACTATTCCCTTCTTTTTCCTCTTGTCTGATTCCAGACTGAAATTTTGGAAGTGGAGGGGTACTCTGCTTATTGAAACCACCCTCAGGTACTGCACACTGAAGACACCTCCTACCTGCCCAGTCTCTCTTCACCTAAATGCTTTTTGTAGGATGTTGCCCAACAAGTGACCGATGCTGAAGGAAGAGGGTGGTGTTGATGCATGAGAATCCACAGCAGTTGTTTCCTTCTTCACCTTCACAGGCTTGTAGCAAGTGGGACAGGAGTTTGTGTCCCTTTCTAACCCACACTGCCTCTCTCCTGAGTCTGTGAGCACTGTCCATGTCTCTGGAACTTGCAGTGGTCCCTTCCCCCTCCCTGCTCTCAAAGGCATTTTGCAGAATTTGTTCTAGATAGCAGGAAACTTCAAAAGGCTCTGGGAGGGGGATGAGGGCCGCCAGCTCCTGAAGGGCAGGGGGAGTGGATGCATGGGGAGTTGTCTTTTATCTTTCCAGATAATGAGACTTGGCAGAAAGCCAGGGGCTGCAAACATTTCTAAGCCAGGAAAGGACTCTAAGAGGAAGCCAGCCTCTTTCGCTCTCTGCCTTTCTTGTTCCCTTGCCTGTCACTTCACCGAAGGCCATGAATAGACCCTCAGGAAGGGAAGAGAGATGTTCCAATGTTTCCTCCTGTGGGAGTGCAGGGGCACCCAGAAGTGCTGTCCCTGCTTCTCTGAGCTGAAATGCTATTTCAGTCCTAGTTGGCAGTTGTCTCTATAAGACATTTTAAGTAACTTGCTAAGAAGTTCAGTTTGGCTACCTCCTGTTCTTTTATCTTCATCCATGTGGTTGTCATCTTTTTCTTCTCTACAGTCGTGTTTGTCATTCGTCTGGGACAAGGTGGGATTACACACTTCTTTTTTGTCTGGGTTTTTTATTTTCTTTTTGTTTCTCTTGGGGATGTGTGTGTTATAATTGAATCACACAGCATGATAATTTAAATCACTGATTTAATTTTCTCAAGGAAACTGAAACACTCAGGCTCTTTTGGTGGGGAACACATTAACACACATTTTCATATCCAGCCACTGACACTCACTGAATTAAAGCTCTTAGCTCATGCCTTCAGGCTGTGCCCATTTCTTCAAGATGAACAGGCAGGTGAATTTCACTTCCTAGACTACTCTTTCTTTTCAGTCTTTCTTTTCCTTTTTGTTTAATAGATTTATATTCAGAACTCCTCAGTTGGGAGACTTGTATATCTGAAATGTACAGAGCATTCTCCAAATAGTATGAGAAGAGGTGTCAGATTCTGTTGTGAGGGACTCAAAATATTTTTCATGCCTTCCCACTTAGTGTACTGTTGAACAGAGAGCAGTAGGCAAATCCTTGACCATTAGATTGTTTGGCTTTGCCCGGGGTCATCTCTCTGGCAGTGCTCCTTACTGAATAGACATGGTTGTTTTGGTCAGAGCTTGAGAGGAGAGGGAGGGGGAAATCCTCAAAGGTCAGGTGCTGGCCTGGACACCCTGCTGCTTGTTTGCTTCCTTTGGTCTTTAAGTGCTTATTTTTGTTAAAATTTTAAAGGAATCATTCCCTAGTTTAACCTTGCATTCTGACATGCCTCAGTCCTTAATATAAAGCTATCCCTAAGGTTTCTTTTTTTTCTGTTTTTCAATCTACCTTTTTTCAGATTTATTAAACAATTTTAACACATTTTTGGCACTAAGACATAGTGCTTCAAGCACAAGATGGAAGGTGACACTCTTGGATCCATTTTGAGGCTTTCCCATCAATTCTTCCTTCATATCTTTTTGCTTCTCTAGAATTTAATGGCTTTTGAAAAGTTCCATGTTTATAGCCTAATATCCTATGTAACTTTTTTCAAAATTGTATTTACTGGATCGTCTGCACGAGTCTTTACATATGAATTTAACCTGCTTTTCAATGAAGCAAAACCAGCATTCCTCTCTGTAATACAAATCATGCAGAGATAAGCAGCAATGAATACTTGCCAATCCATTATGGGGCTGAGAAGGTTGCCTCTAAACTAGGCTGTGCCTTGTCACCTCACATATTTTTTCTTTGATTCCCTTGTTAGCATCGGATGTTCCAGCTGCCACCTGCAGCTTGGAGGAGTTCCAGTGTGCATATGGACGCTGCATCTTGGACATCTACCACTGTGATGGTGATGATGACTGTGGGGACTGGTCTGATGAATCTGACTGCTGTAAGTTAGCCCAGGGTGATGTCCTTGTCCAAGAATCGGGGTTGCAAACCTAAATGCATTTTGCATTGGCTGGAGAAGGGGTTACAATGTAGATGGCAATCTAATTGTTCACAGATAAGCTGGCTCCTTCATTATTAGGGGTTTTGTTTAACTCTGGAAAGTGAGAATAGTGATGAGAACTGTGTAGTTCGTACACTTCTGCTTACAAGAATTACTACAGTTTCCAGAAGAAATCTACTCAGGACCAAGTTCCTTAATAATGGAGGGTAATGGTGAAACTGAGGAGCTCTGGGGATTGTTACATTGGTCTGAGTTTGCTCTTTTTGTGTTTTATCATCTCTGCAGCATCTCACCAGCCTTGTCGCTCTGGAGAGTTCATGTGCAACAGTGGCTTGTGCATTAATGCTGGCTGGAGGTGTGATGGCGACTTCGACTGTGATGACCAGTCAGATGAGAGGAACTGCAGTAAGTGCTGGGAACTGGAGGAAACGTTCTGTTTCTGTGGATGCAAAAGAGTGTTTGGGACAGTTAGCTTTGGAATTGGGTCTCTTCTGATCCTTCTTGCTCGTTTGATGTTCCTTTTTTTGGGCCCTCAGCTACATCTATGTGCACAGCTGACCAGTTCCGCTGTAAGTCAGGACGCTGCGTCCGTCTGTCCTGGCGTTGTGATGGGGAAGATGACTGCTCTGACAACAGTGATGAGGAGAACTGTGAGAACACAGGTTTGACCTGCTGCCTTGCTGCTTAATAGCTAATTAAGTTTCCATCCTGATGGTAGTAGGTAGTAAAGTCTCTTTTGAATTGCTTCAGGGACTTCAGCCTAGAGTTTCTGTTGTTCCCAGAGAATGGGAGCTGTAGGCTGTCTTATATGCTTGCCAACTTGTGCAGATCTGTGTGCTTACACTAACTTAGGTGAAAGTATTTTCTGGTCAAGTATCTTCCTGTCTTGTCTTTGCACTGTGAATTACTACAGAGCTCTGGGACAATTCCATTCAGACTTGGAAACATCCATAATGTACCAAGTTGCTACCTTTGTCACATGGGCTATACTAACTTATGCCTTCTAAGTAGTTCTGGATAGCTTTCCTGTTGCATTGTGAAGTTGCTGAACAATTCTAGCAGACAGTGGAATCAGGAAGGACATTTAGTGGAAGAGAATAACCAAACCTTTGTTTTAGAGGATTAAGGGCATCAACTTCCCCCTTAGATATTTGCTCAGGAGTTACTCTTTCTAGTATTCATTTCACATATTGCTATTCTTTTGTGTGATAGTGGTTATGGGGAGCAGGAGGGTTTTAACACACCCTAGTGTTATGGTAGGATTCAAGAAATGTCTAGAATCTTCTTTTTCCTTAAAGTCTTCAGGATGCCTATAGGTTTTGTTGAGGACTAGATTGTGTTGGTCCATGAATTCATCCAAGTGAGTGCAGCCCAGCTATGTGTACTGATCCTTCTGCATGAGTGTATTCTCAACAGTGGTTTTAGGGGTGACAAAATGGATCTGTGAAAATGTACCTCTTGTTTTGGGACTGTAGAGGGGTGGAGAGTGGCTGTTCTATGAGGACAGCTGAGCTCAGAGGACCTGGAGAGGCACACTTTGTGGTCGCTTGAGAGCAGCTGCTCTCAATTGGTCAGCTGTTGTGAGCGTCAGTGTGGTGATCCTGGAAAAAGCAATTGTACTTAAAGACAAGCTGGTAACCCTGTTTCCTCATCCTGATAACAAAGGTATTTAGAGGTACTGAAAGTAGCCAAGTCAAACTTCCAGAGCCATTGACATTCACTCTCCATATCAAACGAAACACAAGGTACAGTTACTGTAAGGTTAGTTGTGCAGTTCTACGTTAGGTCTGTGGTGAAAATTAAACTGGTTTTTCCAGGAAGTGTACTCGCTCATCTAAACGACATGGTATGGTGTCCCAATGTCTGTAGCAAGAGTTAAAATCCTCTTGGCTTTAGAGTGGAGATATATTTTTATTGGCCATAGAGAAGATTCCTAAAATACTAGGCAATCAGCTGGTGTAAGGATCTTTATGTTCAATATGACAAATGAAGTCCAAGTTTCAGAATCCTTCATTTACAGTATTCCTGTGCTCTGAAACGTGAATCTGCATGTTGTCTGGTTTTATGTTCCCATTTGGTGTGTCTGTAGTTCTTAACTGTACTTGTTAATCTCACAACTACCCTTTTCCACACTGTTTACAGGCAGTCTGCCAATCTGATTGTTTTTCTGCTGGTAACTGTATTGTCCTATTATCTTTGTAAGATTATCAGAGGGTGATGATTTAGGGACCGCTAATCAAGTTAGCTCAAGAAGTACAAGTAAGAGGCAATAGGACAGTGCAATTATTGCTGAAGAAACAATTTGGCAAAGTCCCTACAAACAGTATTACTTTGCTTACAAGAATTCTGTACAGTTTCCTTGCCAGCAGCAGAAGTTGAAGCGTGTAGGTCATGTGAAATCCTGTTGCCTGAGCTCAGATGTCAGGGATGCATGTAAATCTCATTCCAAGTCCATCAAAGTACAGCTAGGGCTAGACAAGATGTTTCTTCCTAGGCAGGCTTAAGATCCATAGCTCTGCTGGTGTGACAGATCAGATTATTAAAGTGAGGAAACTGATTCCTCCTTTGCACATGCTGAGTAGAGTTGTGGATACTGAAACCAAAGGGAGCTAAGCCAGGACCTTCCCGTCATTCTAGGAGAAACCAGTCGCATGAACTTCACAGTAAAGTGACAGTGGACTCAGACTGGCAGAGAGTTTGCAGACCTCCAAATCAGCATAAAAGTATGCAGAGCAGTAAGGACTGCTAGATGAGCTGAATTCAAAGGAAGAGGAAGTAATATATTTGTGCTCATATGAAAAGTTTGTAATAAATCTTGGAAAATGTTCTGTATTCTTTTCTTCACCATGACTATTTTTCCATCAGTAAGCTGTGATGTGCTACTCTCCCCTTCTTCTATTGCAGGCACCCCTCAGTGTGCCCCAGACCAGTTCCTGTGTGGGAACGGGCGTTGTATTGGCCAGAGGAAGCTGTGCAATGGAGCAAATGATTGTGGAGATGGCAGTGATGAGAGCCCACATCAAAACTGCCGTAAGTCCTCCCAAGTTCAGTCTTAGACATAAATGGAGGCCCATTAATGTGTGGGAGTCTGTCTGGTGTTACTGAAGGGTGTGTGTAGGAAAGAAAGTCTGAGCTGTGATAATGGGAGCGAGTTAAAGATGGAGGAAAAAAACCTTGTTGGTTTTGTCAATTAAAGACTGCACACAAGGAATGATGGGGAAAAGATTATGATCTCAGATATCACCATTTGTCTGCAGAGACACTGAATCCTAAAAACATATTAATCTGAGCTCTGTTGTCCTGTTCAGTTTTGGCCTGCAGAGGAGAACTCTGGCTGCAAAGAGGAAGCTTCCAGCACAGCTTGTGTCCTCCCCCTCTTGTTGAGCCTGCTTTGAAGGGTGACTGCTGCCTAACAGCTGAAGGCAAGAGCAGCTGCCTTGTGGTTTCTGCTCAGTTATCTTCACATGTTTCTTCCGCAGGTCCAAGAACAGGGGAGGAGAATTGCAATGTCAACAATGGTGGCTGTGCTCAGAAATGCCAGATGGTGCGAGGGGTGGTGCAGTGCACTTGCCACACAGGTTACAGGCTCCTGGAAGATGGCCGATCGTGCCAAGGTGGGTTTTTGGAGCAAGAGCCTCCTCCCCGCTGCTTTGGTGTGTTTGAAATTAGTGGCTGTGATAGGGTGAAAATCAGAGTATGAAAGCAGATGCAATCTGTCAGGGAGATTTTCGGGTTTGTTGATGATCTATCTAATGCTAACTTTCTCTGTAACATGCAGATGTGAATGAATGTGCTGAGGAAGGCTACTGCAGCCAAGGCTGTACCAACAGTGAAGGAGGCTTTCAATGCTGGTGTGAGCAAGGCTATGAGCTGCGACCTGACAAACGTAGCTGCAAAGCTCTAGGTAAAGGGGAGTTCAATCCAACAATACAGCTGGTGTGTGTCTGTTGGTCCAGTTCTCATAATGATGTCTTTAGTGCTTCACTGGCAGCATTGTGCTGTTCACCAAACAAAAATGTGAAGGAAAGGAGGTACTTGGATTTGTGTTTGATATGCCCATGCTGTTGATAAATGTTTGTGAAAATTTTGTGTGATTTTGACCATGGAGAGAGGTACTACAGTTTCCTTTTCCCTGCCAGGGAGACAGCCCTTGCCTTTTCTTCTGACACAGAACCTGGGACAAAACAAGCTTTCTGTCTCTGTTCAGGAAGTGTCTTAGCCTTTCCAATGAGTGAGGTTGTATCACAACTCCTCATGGTTTGACCCTTAATTCTGGTCACCAATCCTGAATGCTGTGAATGGCTGCTGTATGGACATCGGCTGGGTTTTTTTAAAGATAGCTATACACCTCTTTAACTTTATTCCTCCTCTAAAGTAAGAGCTGAGGAATTAGAA
Source organism: Haemorhous mexicanus (assembly GCF_027477595.1). Taxonomy (NCBI): domain Eukaryota; kingdom Metazoa; phylum Chordata; class Aves; order Passeriformes; family Fringillidae; genus Haemorhous; species Haemorhous mexicanus. The sequence goes on from NC_082346.1 coordinate 26,341,443, forward strand.
ATTTCACTTAAAGACTTTAGATTTCATTAGGAATTCGCCTAGTGATATCCATAAAGGATGTTGATATTTTGGGGATTTTTTTTTGCATTGGAAATACCTGCTGAGTTTATATCTGGCTGAGGCAGATTTCACCTGTGTCCTGTCTGTAGTAGAAGGTGTAGTAGAGCATGTGTGTTTGCATGGCTAGGAAATGCATATAGGAAAAAGAAACTCTAGTCCAGCTGTTAAGCAGCTGTCCAGTGATATGGTTTCAGAGGCTGAGGGGAGGCAGGCTTAGGTAGGACCTGGAATGATTGCTTCTTGCATAGTTAATATTTGCCAGAAGGTTTAAAACTGCTCATCTTTGAGTTAGGACTGTGTATAGAGGATGTAAAACCAGCTCTCTGAAGTCTTTTGCACTTGAGGGGGTTGATTTCTGCTGCCAGTACTGCAAAACTCAGTTCTGGGACTTGATGCAGAGGGATGGTAGGCAGGACCCAGTCAAATGCTGTCAAATGCTCCAGTGCTGTCTTCCTGTATATTCTTAGGGCCAGAGCCCGTGCTGCTCTTTGCCAATCGAATTGATATCCGACAAGTGCTGCCTCATCGCTCTGAGTATACGCTGCTCCTGAACAACCTGGAAAATGCCATTGCCCTTGATTTCCACCACAGCAAGGAGCTGGTGTTCTGGTCTGATGTCACGCTTGATCGCATCATGAGGGCCAATCTGAATGGTAGCAATGTGGAAGAGGTGGTTTCCACAGGGCTGGAGAGCCCAGGTGCGTTACTGCAAAAAAGGCAATGGTATAGGGTGGGTGAGTGGAGGAAAGTGGGGACCCAGCATTCAGAACAAAGTGCATCTCTCTGAGGAAGCCTATGGGTTGGATGGAATGGGTGTTAGGTGAGTGTTGCCCTGGAGTTAATCTTGGCTCGCAGGGGAAGAAACTGGGCCTCTTCTGAGGTGGACAGAGAAAGGAACTATTTTTCTGTGCAGATCCATGGTTTCATTTTGTGCTTAATTCTGTCTTGTACAAAGGTGGACTTGCTATTGATTGGATCCATGACAAATTATACTGGACAGACTCTGGGACATCTCGAATTGAGGTAGCAAACTTGGATGGCACTCACAGGAAAGTGCTTTTGTGGCAGAACCTGGAGAAGCCCCGAGCAATTGCCCTACATCCTATGGAGGGGTGAGTGAAAATATGAGAAACCAGGGGGAAACCCCAGTGAGGTCTCCATGTAAGTGCTTTTTGTTGAACATAAAACCTCATTCTTGGTTGCAAAGATTACCTCAAGACTCAAGTCTTGAGTTGGCACTGACAGTTTGGGGAACCTGGCAATGTTGGGACCCTTCAGAGCCTTAATCCTGCTGTGGGCCCTTCAGCTTTCAGCAGGCTGTGACCCAGTCTCATGCTCAAGGTCACAGACAGATGATGCTCTGCCCTGATAGGGAGTGCTGCTGGGTGCAGTTATGTGGGCCACAAGTTTTCTAGCTGTCTCTCCCTGTCTCCTCCAGTACTATCTACTGGACTGACTGGGGCAACACTCCCCGCATTGAGTATTCCAACATGGATGGCTCTAATCGGCGCATTATTGCGGATACACACCTCTTCTGGCCCAATGGACTGACCATTGACTATGCAGGACATCGAATGTACTGGGTGGATGCCAAACATCATGTCATTGAGAGGGCTGACCTTGATGGACGCAATAGGAAGGCTGTTATTAGCCAAGGTAAGTAACAGGCTTTCTCCAGGGAGTGCTTTCTGCAGTAAAGACCACAGAGTAGCACAGTGTTGATCTGAGTTTGAGACACTGGCTCCTGCATCTGTGCTTGTCTGCTCTTGTGAGACTCCACCTGGAATGCTGCATCCATCTCTGGGGCTCCAAACATAAGAAGAACATGGAACTGTTGGAGGAAGTCTAGAGGAGGGCCACAAAGTGGATAAGAGGATTGGTGCACTCCCCTACAAAGGCTGGAAAGAAAGTTGGGGCTGTTCAGCCTCGAGAGGAGAAGGTTGTATGGAGACCTCATTGCAACCTTCCAGTATCTGCAGAGAACCTGCCAGGAAGCAGGAAGGGGACTCTTGATCAGGAACTGTAGTGTTAGGACAAGGAGTACTGGATACAAATTAAAAGAGGGGAAATTCAGGTGAGGTATTAGGAAGACATTTTTCACTTATGAGGATGGTGAAGTGGTGGAACAGGTTGCCCAGGGAGGTTGCGAATGCCCCAGCCCTGGCGCTGTTCAAAGCCAGGTTGGATAAAGCCTTAGGCAACCTGGTCTAGTGAGAGGTGTCTCTTCCTGCCTATGGTGGGGAGATTGGGACTAGATGATCTTTAAAGTCCATTCCAGCCTCCTAATGTTCTATCTATGATTATAGGACAGCAGAGAGGAATTGTCTGTTAAATTAGCGTAAAGTGTATTTGAGCAGGTTGAGTGTGGTGAAGCCTAAGGGGCAGTGAAAAGAGCTTTCCCTTGTCTCCCTGCTAGCCTGAGTTATGTTAGATGTGATCATATTCCTGTATCGGATGTCTATTGCAGGGCTCCCACACCCATTTGCTATCACTGTGTTTGAGGACAGTCTGTACTGGACAGACTGGCACACCAAGAGCATCAACAGTGCGAACAAATTCACAGGCAAGAACCAGGAGATCATCCGCAACAAACTCCACTTCCCTATGGACATCCACACGCTGCATCCTCAGCGTCAGCCGGCAGGTAACTGCAGAGAGGGTAGAAACTCGTTTGAGCCAGTAGAAGACCCGGAGCCACCCACTCCCAGTAAAGCCGGGAGATGACATCCTGAACCCAGCATGTGGACACACCCCACCCTGTGCCCGGGGCTGTGGCAGAACTTGCTCCACCGCCCACTTGTTCACTTGTTGAGGTCGCTGGGCCGGTACATCGGCGTGTACCTTGAGTGTTACCGCAGCTCCCCCTGCTGACACCGGGGGTGGACGCCTTTCAGTAGGAAGTGCCTGGGGCTTGTTTACGCAAGAGAAGTTTTGGGATGGGGAAAAGTCCTAAGTGGACGTTGTAATGACTGACATCTTCCTTACTCCTCTTCAGTTGCCATTATCTGCTCTTGAAGTGCATTGAGTTAAATGTTCATTTTAAAATTGAGCCTAAAAATTGAGTTAGTGCTTTAGTTTATATGTTTCCTTATTTTCAGTTAACTTCTGGGTTGGGAAGTTATATCCATGTGGCCATGGCACCTCAACTAGTGTTTTTCCTCATTTCTTTACTCTTTGCTTTATGTGTGGTTGCTCTTGTCTTTGGCTACTTGAGCAGGGAGAAACCGTTGTGGGGACAACAACGGAGGCTGCACTCACCTCTGCCTGCCGAGCAGCAAGGATTACACCTGCGCCTGCCCCACGGGCTTCCGCAAGACCAGCAGCCATGCCTGTGCCCAGAGTAAGTGAGGTGGGACCACGTGCTCAGATGTTCAGTGGGTGGCAGAGGGCTGGCAGTGAGACTAAGCATCAGCAGTATTTGCTTCCAAGGAAATGTAGCTGGATAGACTGAGGTAGAAGTATTAAGGGTCCTGCCAGAGGATGCTTCACCTCTTTGATACATTCCCCTGTTCTGTATTCTCACTGCCCTCATGAGGCTTCATGGGTGGGGGTGCAGACAAATTCCACCCTTTGTCCTTATTTCAGGGCTGCAGTTGGGACCATGCTACCTGGCACAGCTGATTGTTTTTCTAAAATTCTCATAATGATTGTGTCAGTGATGAACAAAAAATTCAGTCCTCGTCATTGCCACATTTCTCTTAGTTTGCAACTATGTGAAAGAATTTGACCAACTATCTCCCAGATTCTCAAGAGCTATTTTAAAATAGCTGTTTGATTCGGAGGGATGTCTGTGCCATCCTTTGAAGAATATGGTTGCCCTTGTTCCCTCAGCATAGGTTACACCCCAGGAGAGAGCTCACAACCACTCTGACCCCACCTTGCCTATCCTCTCCCAGTGGTATTTTGCTTCCAGTAAAAAAAAAAGACCAAAGGCCAGTGAGAGATGATGTAGGTAGTTAAGGTTGTGGTTGTAGCAGGGAATTGTCTGTCTATCACTTTATTGTTAAACTTAGAGAAATTAAAAGAAGACCTTTCGACCTTTGATCAGGTCTTGACAAGTTCCTGCTTTTTGCCCGAAGGATGGACATCCGTCGGATCAGCTTTGACACAGATGACCTGTCAGATGATGTCATCCCCCTTGCTGATGTTCGCAGTGCTGTGGCTCTAGATTGGGACTCAAAGGATGACTATGTCTACTGGACAGATGTTAGCACTGACTCAATCAGCCGAGCGAAATGGGATGGATCGAACCAGGAGGTACGGTGTTCACTGTGTGTGGAGGTCATCTGGCCAGGAGACTCCTTGAGCATCAGATTTGAAGCCACTGGGATACACTGGCTTTTTAAGGCACTGCAGTTCATGTTGGATCTTGTGTTCATTAGTTTGCCTCGTTCTGACAAACTAATGAGGTCACTGCACACTTCATAAACAATTGGGTGTATGGAGAGCCTTGAATGGAGACATGAAGCATGGTGATTTGTGGGCTTTGTTCAATCCCTTTGTTGTAGCCCTAGAATCTGAAAGGAAGAAGTGTTAAATCCTCTATTACGTTCTACGTTTGGAACGAGGATCATGCTCTTTGGAAATGGTTTCTGCACACACTTCTAGGCTGATGGTGCTATAAATGAGGCAAAGAGAGTTCAAAGTTTGGATTTGCAGTTTGTACAGGCACCAAAAAAGTAGAAGTTTCTCCAAATAAAAGCCTTGTTTGGACTTCAAAGTCCTTAATGTTCTCTCTTGTATGGCATTGCTCTGCTCAGGCTTTTGCCTTTTGCAAGTTAACATTGTGAATAGGTAGTGCATTGGACAAGTACTTTCTCCCTAAGGTCTAATTTCACTAAAGATTTTTTCTTTATGTTTTCATTTAGGTTGTGGTGGACACCAGCCTGGAAAGTCCAGCTGGACTTGCAATTGACTGGGTCACCAACAAACTATACTGGACTGATGCAGGTACTGGGATCCTCTGCTTTACATAGACTTCCGTCTTCCTTATTAGTCATGAAAACTGAAAATCAGCTGGGTAGTTCTGTCTGTTTCATTCCAAATTTGTCTGATTTCTGTGTAGCAGAAAGATGGAGTTTCATGTCATGTGCTTCTAACTGAGTGTGAATTGAGGCACAACCCTTAGTTTAATTCTCTTTGCAGTATCCCCAGTACTAATTCTACAAAAGCATTCATCACTGTTGTCTTGCTGCTGGGCTTGTGATTGTGTACATTTATGTATCTTCCAACAGTGTATCTTGGGGTGCAGCAGGTCATACTTGGAGCATGTTCCCTGCTGGAGAGTCATAGTTAAGAGAGATGTAAGGAAGATTATTCTTTTCTAGCTGTTCTCTCATGGCATGGGGGTTTAGGTAAGAGGTGGATTATATACAGGACTCCATATCAGTGACAGCCACAGAGGTGACTTTAGAGGATGGAGAGTGACACTTTAAGCCAGAGTTCTTACCTATCTTCCAGCTAAGAATACAGATGAGTATGGGAGAAGAATGCATTGTTGTATGGAGGTTTTTTGCCTTAGCTCTTGCAATTCCAATTTCATATGTTATTTTCTCTCTTGACTTTTGTAGGAACAGATCGGATAGAGGTGTCCAATACAGATGGGACTATGAGAACAGTTCTAATATGGGAGAACCTAGACAGACCTAGAGATATTGTGGTGGACCCTGTTGGAGGGTAAGAGAGTCTTTCTTCTGGGATGACATAACAATTCTTGCATGTCTAAAGTCTAAAGACTTTCTGATTCTTTGGTTTTGTACAATTTTCTTTCTCACTGGTGCCATTGTTCTACAACCTGCTAGTGACTGAAACTAGAGATGTGATTTTAGATGCTAATAGAACAAGATAAGCAGAGGTAATTGCCTGTTGTGCTGTGGAGCTTACTGGCTGGTATTTTCATTTGTTTGTCCTGGGGATGTAATAACTAAGGATGTGGTACAAAAAATGTTGAGAATGGGGCCATTTAGATATTTTCTATTTCTCTGTGAATTTGTGTTCAAGCTCCCTGCTTATTGACTTGAGTTTCAGTCAGAAGGATGTTCTCAGACCTTTTGGAGGTGGGGATAGGGTGGGTAGGAAAAAGCTCGCCAGCCATTGCTTTAGAGGTGTTGAATGAAAGAGCACTATTCTTTCCTTGAGTGGATTACTAGAAGACAAATGCAGCAAAAATGTAAAGGGCTAGTGGTGTACATTGCTAAATCATCAGTTAATTTTTAGACTTTGACCTATTTTCTTGAATATTTTTCCTACACATTGTAATTAGGCCAGCCCATGGGCAGTAGAAGGTATATAAATTTGAGTATGATCTTAGGTACATTACAGGAACCCAAGGCTGGACACGAGTACACTAATACTTTAATGCTTCTTCCTGCTAGAGCCTGAAGGCACCAGACTTGCTTGCTTCTCTGGCAGTGAAAAATGTGGGCATTCACTTCTATCTGGGCTTCTTCTTAGGTTCATGTACTGGACTGACTGGGGAGCTAACCCAAAAATTGAACGTGCTGGGATGGATGCCTCAAACCGCTTGGTGATCATTTCCTCCAACCTGACATGGCCCAATGGCTTGGCCATTGACTACGAGTCACAGCGCTTGTACTGGGCAGACGCAGGCATGAAGACCATCGAGTATGCCAGTCTGGATGGAAGCCACAGGAAGGTAAGGAAGCCATCTTTGAGGAGCAGGTCTGGGAGTCTGAACACAAAGGGATGATGGTTCCTGCCTCTTTTTCCAATGGAAAGGAAAATTTACAAATCAAAGTACACAGTGGCTTTCACTGAGAGAAAATAACTCCTTTTCAATTTGAAATTGTGTGAGGGAAGTTTGAGGGCTAAGGTTGCCTCATCATTCTCTTTTTGCTGTGATTGTATGTTATGATGTTGAGAGGGAACAAGGGAAGCCTCTTCTCCTTAGGCACTTCATAGTCACTAATACATATATATAAAAAATATATTTTTAAAATATTTTAATTTATATAATATAATATTATATTTTTATTTGGGTGATGGGGGTAATCTGAGCAGGTGCTGATTGGAAACAATCTGCCTCACCCCTTTGGACTTACTCTTTATGGCGAGAGAATCTACTGGACAGACTGGCAGGCCAAAAGCATCCAGAGCGCAGATAGGAGAACTGGGCAGTCTCGGGAAACACTGCAGGACAATCTGGAGAATCTTATGGATATTCATGTTTTCCACCGGCACAGGCCACCAGGTACAGAGCTCACACCCAAGCCCCGCTGAGCTGAGAGCTTGCTCAGGCTCTGCTGTCTGGCACGTCTTTTCTGCAAGCAGCTGACCTGTCAGCCCTCATTGTCTTATGTGTCTGTGTGGAGTATGAGGGCGTGAGAATTAACTCTTGACTTGGTATTTGAGGGCGTTCTACAGTGCGTCTCTGTACCTGCTGCATCTCTTTTTTGTGCTAGTGCTGCTGGCTCATGGATTTCTCATCCTCTTTTCTGTAGTACATACAGCTTGTGAAGTTAACAATGGAGGCTGCAGTCACCTGTGCCTTTTGGCACCTCTTCCAAAAGGCTACAGCTGTACTTGCCCTACAGGGATCAATCTGCAGTCTGATGGCAAGACCTGCTCCCCTGGTGAGTGTTCTCTGTAGAATCCTCATTGCAGTTTTGTATCAGAGCTACATTTTGCTTCTGCCACATTAGAGAAAAAATTTCACTTTTATGTGCTCAACTGCTTTATGCCTTGAAAAACCATTTGGTGCCTGTACCACCAATTTGAGTGGGAATTACTGTGAAGAAACTTACTGATAAATGGATTGATGAAGGAGACATTTTTCTTGAAATTATGTTGCCCAACATAACCAAATGTCACATTTTCTCCCATACTTTTGCCCCAATATTGAGGTGAATTCTTAAACTACAAGGGGATATATTCTTTAATAGGTCTGTATACACTCCTCCTGTGGACCCTCTTCCATGGACAGTAGAAGGCACTTGGCTTAAGGCCGTAGTACATCCACTTTTCCTCCCTACCAGAAAAAAAGCTAATCCTAATTTCAATTTCCCACACATATTAGCAGAAGTAACTCTTCTGTGAGTGTTATGCCTTTCAACTTGGATGTAAAGAAGCATTAAGTGATGCTCAAAAAAGTGATCCTTTTGTATACAGACTGTCCATAAGCCAAGATCTGTCTGAGACACTTTCCCTTTTCCACTGAAGTGGTTGTAAACTCTAGAATATTGATAAATGATGCCTGCAGTTGACTGAACTTGTTCCTCACTGATATCCATCCATTGTCCACTCTGCAGGAATGACCAGCTTTCTGATCTTTGCCAGAAGGACTGACATCCGGATGGTCTCTCTGGATATCCCCTACTTTGCAGATGTTGTTGTCTCAGTCAATGTCACCATGAAGAACACCATTGCAGTTGGAGTAGATCCTCATGAAGGTCTGAACTTCTTACTGTATCTGACTGTGTTTGAAACGCAACAAGTTACTTCCTATCTAAATGCCTTAGTAAAGACCCAGCCACAGATCTTACTGTAGGCTGTGGATTTGGGTAGGTTTTTATTTTCCTTGTATGTGCAGATAATTTGTTTCCAGTGAGGAAAGGAATATCCTTACAGGAAAGCAGAAAACCCAAACTATATGGCAAAAAATTGCCTGCAATATTGAGTGGGGTCCCTGTGCATTTTGGATTTAAGGAAGTTCCTCTTACTGAGGCCTTTTACAACAGTAGAGCTGAGAGATGCTGGTTGCTAATTTATAGTAAACATCTGATGCTGTGCTGTATGTAAACACTGTTGCACTGTAAGGTAGATGATCTCATTTGGAGAAGTCATATGTGGAGCTCTACTACTAGAGCTCCAGATGGTATTAGGTGTTCTCTGTCCCTGTGCGAAGGTCAGATCTTGTGTAAATATCCTACATATTTTGGGGAGAATTGGAACAAGAGAATTTGCACTGTTTTATCACTCTAGCTTAATAATCTTGTGCTGTTATTATTCCTGTCCAGTTTGAATGGTGTAGCAGGTAGTCAGACATCTGGATCTGTTTTTTAAGGATTTTGCTGTTTGGTGGTTGGGATTTGGTTTGGTTTTGTTCTGGACTTTTTCAAGTTTCTCTTTCTTCTTCGACCCAGGAAAGGTTTACTGGTCAGACAGCACGTTGCGGAAAATCAGTCGCGCTGCCCTTGATGGCTCACACTTTGAGGACATCGTCACTACAGGTGAGGGAGACTTTGATCTGAGAGCCTCTTGCTTCTTTGCAGTATGGAAAGAGAGATTCTCTGATGCCCTGGTAAAATACATTTTTGGTGGAAAGGCAAGCAAAGCCTAAAGCAGTTGCCTACAAGATGGACAAGAGAAATACTAGAAATTCCTGACTAAATTGGGAGAAAAAGCAGTGACCAAAATTTTTTGCTATTTTCTCAGGTCTGTTGACTACAGATGGGCTGGCTGTGGATGCTATTGGCAGGAAGATATATTGGACAGATACAGGAACAAACCGGATTGAAGTGGGCAACCTTGATGGCTCCATGAGGAAAGTCTTGGTTTGGCAGAACCTGGACAGCCCTCGGGCAATAGCTTTATACCATGAAATGGGGTTAGTATTGTCAAGACATTGTCTAGGAGTTACACAGGACTCCTGATCTCCTTTTCCATAACACTTGCTGACTTCTCCCCAGGTATATGTACTGGACAGACTGGGGCGAGAATGCCAAGCTGGAACGCTCTGGGATGGATGGCTCTGCACGTATGGTGCTGATCAGCAACAACTTGGGCTGGCCTAATGGACTGGCAGTGGATAAGGCTGGGTCCCAGCTGCTCTGGGCTGATGCACACACAGAGGTCTGATTCTGTTCTTCAGTGTTGTTTGTCATTGGATATTTGGTAGCCTGGAGGCTGCTTTGAAGCTCTTGAGCAAGTTGTCAAAAGAGCAAGGGGAATGGAAGCTTTTCTGGGAGTATGGGCTATGGAGGGAGGGTGAACCTGAATAACATCACTCGCTGAGACTGTTTCCCACTTGCTACAGTAAGTGCTAGCAAGAGGAGAAGTGTTTTGAATATGGGTTGATGTTCCGCTTCTTCCTGTAGCGGATCGAGGCTGCGGATCTCAATGGCGCGAACCGCCGCACCTTGCTGTCTCCAGTGCAACATCCCTATGGCCTCACTTTGCTGGACTCTTACATCTACTGGACTGACTGGCAAACTCGCAGCATTCACAGGGCTGACAAGGACACTGGTGCTAATGTCATCTTGGTGAGGGCAAACCTGCCTGGCCTCATGGATATTCAAGCTGTTGACAGGGCACGGCCCCTGGGTAAGTTGCTCCCCAGGTGGCGGTGTCAGTGGTGGCGAGGGGAGTCCTTCAGAGCTGTCACTGGAAACACAACTTTGGTGTAAAGCAGGAGTGATAGAGTGACTTCTGAAAAATCAGCTTTTCTTCTGATGCCTTCTTTCAAGGCATCACTTCTTCCCTCTTTAACTATTTTTGCACTCCTCCCTGTTTACCCAGCTCTGTAGGTCTAGTGTTGATTACTGCATGCTTTTTGACCCCTTTGTCCCGTTTCCTTATTGGATTGCACTGACAACCTCATTCTTGCACACAGCAGAGCCACTTTCTTAGGACAGCTGAACAAGTCATGCCTTATTAGGCTGCACCAGACTGTACTGATGTTGGACAATTTCCCTTCTTTAACTCCAGAAGACTCTAATTCTTCCTAAACCAGTTGCTGAAATATTATTTCAAGTTCTAGTATTATTTCCCAGTCACTGCAGGCTTCATCTTCTCGTCTCCCTCTTTGGTCTGCAAAATTTCTGCTGCTTTAGTTGCTCTTAATATATCATATTATCCAACTATTCTGTGCCAGAGTCAATTCTTACTCTTTGGGGATCCTGTAAGACCCCATCTTGCCTCCTTTTCAGTGGAAGTTGTTGCTTTGTGCTGTGGTTTTATTTTGGTAGAATTTCCCCAATACATACTTCTGTAGAAAACTCTGCTGCTTTTCCTGTGGTTACTAACAGCAGAACATCACTCTTTACTGTGTAACTTGGCAATATAACTTAAAGCTGACCAAAAGTCTAGCCATCATATCCACATTGTCTTATTCTTATCCATTGTCTTATTCCTACTCCCTGAACCTGTCTCCTGGGCTTATTCCCTCCTAGTAAATGTATGCTGGGTTCTTTACAATTTAAAAAAAAATTATATGACCCTAATATGTCAGGGACTTCCAGCAGGCTTCTCTGATGCCTTTGTTTACTTGCCACTGTGTACAGCTAAGTTGAAACAGAAGCTTCTTTGTCAGCCTGGCCTCTGGTACATTGTCACACTATTTCCCTACAGGGTTGGATCTTTCTGTCAGCATTACCATTTGTAGCAATAATAAAGTTAAACTGCAGTTGCATAAATCTGGGAGCATAAATCTGTTTCTTTTTCCCTGGAAAACTATGATTAGCAAGGAATGGAGGTTAAGATTTTTTTTCTAATGATCCCTCTTCTTCTGGACCCTCCTGTTCTCCTTGCCAATCATGCCCATACCTACCGTGAATCTTGCAGAGGAGGGAGAGCATCTCTGTACAAAGGGCTGTAGATTCCCAGCAAGGCTGGGATGGTAAGGATGAACTCAGCTGCTAGCAAGTTGTGCATGTATGTAGCCTTTAAAGTAAAGCTTTGTTCTGTGAGATGCTAAAACTATGCTTTCCCTGTTTCTAAAGGCTTCAATAAATGTGGAGTTCGTAATGGTGGCTGCTCCCACCTTTGCTTACCTCACCCCACTGGTTTCTCCTGTGCCTGCCCCACTGGCATCCAGCTGAAGAGAGATGAGCAGACATGTGACTCTTCTCCAGAGACCTACCTACTTTTCTCTAGCCGTGCTTCCATCCGTCGTATCTCGCTGGACACCAGTGACCACACAGATGTGCACATACCTGTTCCTGAGCTGAACAATGTCATTTCTCTGGACTATGACAGTGTGGATGGCAAGATTTACTATACAGATGTATTTCTTGATGTCATCAGGTAGGTTCCAGTCAACAGCTTGGCCGGTGCCCAGGTCACCCAGTGACTTGGGCTGAGTGTGCCAGTAAACTGGGGAGACTGAGCACTACACTAGTACTTATGCCTTGTCTTTGGTACACAGCATCATGCTGAAGGTGTGTTTAACCTGCTGGAGACAGGGGCAAAAAGTATTAGGGAGGTATTAGTATGCAGTGGCCCTGTGATTGATGGAGATCCAGCTTTCCAGGAACTACCCGTTCCTCACTGCCCTTTGTCATTGATTTTGATTCAGGCGGGCTGATCTGAATGGCAGCAACATGGAAACTGTTATTGGTCAGGGTTTGAAGACTACGGATGGCCTGGCAGTGGACTGGGTTGCCAGGAACCTCTACTGGACAGACACAGGACGCAATACCATCGAAGTGGCTAGACTGGATGGAAGCTCCAGGAAAGTGCTGATCAATAACAGCCTGGATGAACCTCGAGCCATTGCTGTCTTTCCCAAGAAGGGGTAGGTATGGGGTTATTGGTGGGGCAGGGGGAAGGGCTGCCCAGAGGCAGGCTGGAAGAGGCGGTTGTGAGAGGAAGAAGTGATGTGCCATGTGAATCTGCAGGTACCAGTAAGGGGTTGACTCTGAGTGACTTGTAGTAGTCAGGCAGACAGTGAATTTGAAGGTTGGGCAGATAGCTGTGAGAAGCAGGCTACAGACTATATTATCTTTTTCGAATCTGAAGAATCTGGCAGTTTCATTCATAACTAAAACTTTCTGTAGGCCAAGTGAAATGGTCTTTTCTTCTTACACTTGCCTTTTATCTCTTCAGGTATCTCTTCTGGACAGATTGGGGTCACATTGCTAAAATTGAACGGGCAAATTTGGATGGCTCTGAACGTAAAATCCTGATTAACACTGACCTAGGATGGCCCAATGGATTGACTTTGGATTATGACACCAGGAGGTCAGTGAAAGATTTTCCTATACTTGCATAGGTTTAAGGGATGTAATGAATTTTTTAGCACTCTTAGCTTCATTTATTGGAGCAGCACTGTGGGTTTGGGTTTGTTTTTGGGGTTTGTTTTGGGGCTTTCTTCTATAGCTTTTATTTCCTGATCCATCTTATGATTCCATGATCTTGGTCAGTAAATGACTAGAAAGTAAAGAGAGGTTGTATAATGGAAGCTCACCTCTTTCCCTGTGCCTTCAGGATATACTGGGTGGATGCTCACCTTGATCGCATAGAGAGTTGTGACCTCAATGGGAAGCTACGACAAGTGTTGGTCAGCCAGGTGTCACATCCCTTTGCTCTGACACAGGTGAGAAGATTTTCCTGCTGCCACCATTCTTCCTGGTGTGTTGATGAGTTTGTACAGTGGAGTTTGGGAACAGGGAAGTGTTACAGTCTGAGGAACGCAAGATGGCTGAGGGGATAGTACTTAAATCTTCTCTGGAGCTAACAAAAGAAGTTTGTCTGAACTGTGGGGTGTAGACAGTCATCTAATTTACAATAAGAGGGTAAGGGTTTGGAAAGGCCTTTGTTTTGGCCCTTCTGCCATTGGGATGTGTTTTTTATGGGTAGCCTGTGTTTATATGATTAAACATGCTAATAATGGCTGTGATTTTTCTTTGCTGTCTCCCTGAGCAGCAGGACAGATGGATATACTGGACTGACTGGCAAACGAAATCTATCCAGAGAGTGGACAAATACTCTGGGCGGAACAAAGAGACGGTCCTAGCCAATGTTGAGGGATTGATGGATATCATTGTGGTTTCTCCTCAGAGACAGACAGGTAAATAGAAGGACCTTGATTCCAGCAAATTCTGATTGTAGACCAAAAGAACTCTGGAACCACTGCACTATTGTGGATGTCAAGTAAGGATGACATCCTTTTTTATGCTCAAACTCTTCACGGATCTTCCCTTAGCTCATTCTTTGTCTGCCTGTGACTTTTCAGTCAAGTACATCTTAAAGATATTCTGTTAAAGATATTCTGTTAAGCAAATGTCACTTTCTTGTTGTTCACCCAACATAGTGTTAAAGCCGAAGAATGTGAGGTTCTGAGTTTTTTTTTATCTCTGCAACTGTGTTGTCTGGTCTTCTGTCTAAAGATTTCCAGTACCTTCCTTTCAAGACACCCCTAATCCAATTCAGTGTTTAGCTATTGTCATCACTTTTAGCAATCAGATGATGGGCGTATGCCAAAACCATAATAATTTGCCAGTTTTCTAAGAAGTTTTTCTGGCTGAGCAGCAAAGAAGGATGTTGCTCTGAGCCCCTTTTTGTTAAGATGTAACATATTTAGAAAATTGTTTGTTCTTTCCAGGTAGTAATGCTTGTGGAGTGAACAACGGAGGCTGCACTCACCTCTGCTTTGCCAGGGCTTCTGACTTTGTCTGCGCATGTCCGGATGAGCCAGATGGGCGGCCCTGTTCTACGAGTGAGTTTATTGAGTGTCACTTGGCTAGTGTCTTCCATAAGTGAGTCACTGCTACTGTTTATGCAGTGGCAACCAGAGTGGCTGAGGCTCTCCAGTGTGTAGATCTTATGCAGTCATATACTGGAACTGAGGCCAGTGGTTGTGAGCCTTCTTGTCCTTTCTGCTGACAGACTGGGTTTGAGATGGGAAGGCTGCCCATATAAGCTATAGAGAGTTTTGGAAATGGCCCATCAAACTTGTTTATCTGTCCCACAAAGTTAGAGTCCTGCTTATTTTTCTCTGCTTTTCTAGTTCCTGGTGTGGTGCCCCCTGGTCCAGAACCAACCAGTGTAAGTGAGAGAAGTCAAACACCGCCTGGCAGACTAGGTACTTCAACAACCAAACCTCTCACATCTCTGGAAACAGTGGAAGGAAAGTAAGTGTTCTTGTTCTCTTGGAATTGGGGTGTGAAAGTCCCAGCTTTTGCAAGGTTCTACATGCAAGCCCCCTCTGGTTACAATCATCCGAATATACCTATCCCTAGCCAAAAGACGATATTCCAGCTCCAAATTTCACATTCCTAATGAATGAAGCTGTTATTACAAAGATGCAGTTGAGATGGCAAAGAGCCATTGTTGAGATGGCAGGAAACAGCTGGAGATCCTTTCTGTCCATTTTGTTGAAATGTGTGTGTAGACTGACTGTACTGAAGTGTTAAAATCCACCTTTAGCTCATGTGTCATACTTTGTTTGATTTTTGAATCTCCTAATTTTGAGAACCTATTTCTGAGAGGAGGACAGAGGAGTCTGTTGCTTCAATTCACTGAAACATCTCAGACTAGACCCACACGGCTGAGGAAGTGGTTCTGCCATGGGAAAGGGATAGCTTGCTTGGGGCAGAACAGAATCTTTGCAGCTGTGACATTTAATTTACAATGCAGGTAGTTAAGATACTCTTTTCTGCTAATTCCCTATAGCCTGCTATTTATACAGCTCAGCAAAAGAGTGGCTCTATAGTATATGGTTTAATTATTTACAGAGCAAAACTTGCACTTTGTTGAGTATGATTTGTTGGACAGAAATGTCTTCATGCTGACTCTGAGACATTTTGATTTTTGCTTCAGCACTGATGCTGAAATTTGTTTCCTGAAAAATATGAGTACACCTGTGTACCTGAGAGGCAGGTCTAGAATGAATTGGATATGAAGATACTGTAGACCAATAATTAATGTATCCATGCACACCACCTATATACATGTATGTATAGTTGTCTCTTCTCTGGATGCAGAATACTGAAGAAGAAAAAGGAAGACCTGTGTTTTTTAACTGGAAAGGGAAGGGATATCAGTGCTAGCCCATTCCATCCTGTTTTTTGATACCTTTGTTACTGTTGATTCTACTTTTACTAAATGACTGTCCTTCTGTCATTCAGCTGCTCTGACAAAGATGCTAGGCAAGGCTTGTGTACTCGGGCCAACGAGGCAGTGTTGGCTACCATGGGTGAGTTGCTTTTCTTTAACTCTTCTCCCACCAGGGTTATTCCTCCAGATGTGCTCAGGGCATTCCAGTCCATAGTGTCTGAAACTGAAATTTCTGAAATTCAGACCTGAATTATTCAAATGGCCTCTGACTAGAGCAAAATGCCTCTATAGACATTCATTAACGTATATGGGGACTTTTCCAAGTGACTCTTTGGTCGGAAGAATAGTTCTGTTTTCTTTCATCCTATACCTCATCCACTGGGCTCTTCCCATTAATAGTGCTCAATTTCACTGTCCCCTTTGTGTTTAGTTGAAGATGGTTGACTGTAGTAATTGCTTCCCAATGCAGGAGTAGCCTGTCAACAAGGGGATCTAACTCCTCCATTACAACTCCATTACAAAGATCTTGACACTTCTTAGTTTGCTGGGGCCTGGGTGGGAGGAAAGCTGACCATATGTTTGTTTCATATGAAGCCAAACAAAACCCTCTGCTAAACCTTAATGTGCTGATATTTTAGTTTACATACTTGTGTATGGGTAAAGCCCCATCATCAGGCATTACACCAAGGTCAGTATTATCCAGTGAAATATAAAAGTGCATAAATTTCCCTTGGTATTCACTTTCAGGAGAAGGACTGCATGTCAGCTACATTATTGGAGGTCTTCTCAGCATCTTGTTTATTTTGCTGCTTATTGCTGCTTTAATTATATATAGGTAAGTGATCTTTTTTCCCTCTCCTGTCCAATTGTTAGCTCTTGGGTTGTAGGAGAAGAAAGTCTCTGAAAGCACTAAATCTTTCTTTTTTGTCATTTACAATCCTTTTTTTCCTCCATTGGAAGGAGTCCTTGATGATTTTATTTGCAAAGTTTCAGCCCTGTGCCTCTAAAGTGTTGGTCATGCAGTTCTACTATTTGAAACTTTATTGGCTAAATTTTCTGCAGAGAGCTTATAAATTATGGACAGGAATATGAGATAATTCATATCTCAGTAAATGTGTGAGCTCATGTGCTTTCTGACAGATAACTTCACCAGTTACTGCCATGATAGCTTTTGTGATTACATGGCAGTGCCTTGCTGTACTGGTAGCTAGTAAATGGACTCACAGCTGAAGAGCCAGGGGAAGCCAGGATTCTCCCTTTGAGGGACAGTGGAGATGGCTGAATCCATCCACTTGCTGAGCACTCAGGAACTTTGGATCCTGGCAGTGGGTTTCTGGGAGACTCTTCTGACAGCTCTTTCCCTCTAGGCATAATAAGTCCAAGTTTACGGACCCTGGCTTGGGGAACCTAACCTACAGTAATCCTTCATATCGGACATCTACCCAGGAGGTGAAGATTGAATCGATTCCCAAACCAACCATGTACAACCAGCTCTGCTACAAGAAAGAGGTAAGAACTGCTACTAAGGACACAGGAGCCCAGCCCAAGCTGCTGTTGAGTATTACAGGCCTCACTAGGTGGAAGGATTGCAACTTGCATTTACCTTTAGGACACAGAAGAACACCTTCAGTGAATTGTTCAGACTGCTATGGACATCAGCCAGCAGCACTTCTTCCCCAGTGAGCTGTAGTGAATTTGACTTGTCTTTAGTTCTCTGCTTCTTACCCACTCCCTCAGTGTCTTGTATTTTATTTGCATTGGGTGCTGGCCCTCAAAAGTGCATGAGCCAAATGAAATTGTCTTCCTTGGATACAGGTCTGGGTTAGTGACTTGCACCAAGGTTGCTTTGGACAGTCACCAGGGGAACCAGGCAGCCAGAAAGGGTTCAGTGACAAGAAAGTAGCTCCTGGCTGTGCACAGCCTGAAAGGGGTGGGATAGGGGGAAAAAATAGAACCCTTATTAAATAGAGCATTTTAAAGATCCTTCAGAGGTCCATACTTTGTGCCACATGACGGAGAGAGTTTAATATGATATCTTGCAGCACTTAGTTTCTCCTCTCTTTTCTCCTCAGAAGCTTTCTTATCACTCAGATAGCTTCTCATCTTCCCTCTTCTGATTTCCGTCCACATCCTCACGTCAGGTATCACTGCTCTGTGTGTTTGATCCTGCCTCCCTTACTCAAGCTCTGTTGTGTGGCTCAAGCGCTGTCCCTACTAATTGCTCTTTCTTGGTTTCCTCCCCTGCTTTTATGTCCTTAAACTAGCTCCACTGTCTGTCAGGAGCATACAAGTAATTTTCTGTGGCAGATTCTTTGGTCTGTGCTTTGGCTACTCATACTCACTGATATTTTGAACAGGCAATTTCTGTTAGGACAGTTTGTGATTATCTGTTAGATTGCTTGGTTCCTCTGGCAGGGATCACAGACTTACACAGGGGAGAGTTTTCCCTTACTGTTTTTCAAAGGTACTATCCAATAGATTCCCCAAATCTTCGAGCCATTTTAGCTTTATCTATTAAGGACAAGTCAGGATTATTTATCTGGGAATCTAAATCCTTTCCATTTTTTCCTTAATTCTGATGCTCCTTGACATACACAGATGTATATTTCGCCACCACCTCCGCTTTCTCCTCAGGGATAGATCAGGTGCTCCTTATTTCTCAGTGAGCCAAGTTAGATTTCACTATTTTAATCTCAGTGTGGTCCCTTTTGCCTCTGATCATTTTTGTTGTTTCCTTAAAATCTCCTTCCCCTCTGCTGCTGTGAGACTTGGCCTCAACAATGGTATTCCATCTGTGAGAGGTGAATCTAGAATGACTCAGATATAAAGATTTGCAAACCTAGAATTGATCTCCTGCCTACTTTTACCATGAGGTTTTCTGTCTGCTTCTGCTTACCATTTTGTTTGGTGGGGTTTTTTTCCTTCCATTTTAGGCTCAGTGTTCTTACTCTCTTTTGTCAGGGAATATGTATAGTTGAATGAGAAGAGCAGCCTCATCCTCATTCCGCTTCCATGACTGAGGAATCAGGGGGTTTGGAATGAGAGCCCTTGCAGGGAGAACTCATCTGGGGGTGGTAAAGAACTAAAGGAAGCTTAAAATGGGTTCTGTCATTGTGGCAGTTAAAGCCAGTGGCTGTTTACATGGAGGTCCAGCTCTTTGTCTGCTTCCCTGTCTTCATTCCAGCTCTGCATTGCTCTTTGACGTATTTTTCCATGGATGTATTTTTTTCATTCATCTGTCTTCTCCCTAGACTGCTCCTGACCACAGCTACACTAAGGAGAAGATCAAGATTGTGGAGGGCATATGCCTTTTATCCAGTGATGATTCCGAATGGGATGACCTTAAGCAGATTCGGAGCTCCCGTGGAGGGATCCTCCGGGACCACGTCTGCATGAAGACGGATACGGTCTCTATCCAGGCTAGTTCTGGGTCACTGGATGACACTGAAACTGAGCAGCTGCTACAGGAAGAACAGTCTGAATGCAGCAGTGTTAACACAGCAGCAGCCACTCCTGAGCGGCGGGGCTCGCTCCCAGACACAGGCTGGAAACACCAACGCAAGCCCTCCACAGAGAGCGAGGTCTAAAGTACACGTGACTTTGGAAACAGTCGCACCCTCCCTACCCTCTGCTCTGCACAAAAAAGACAGACTCTGCCTACCTGGCAAGGAAGGGCACAGAGACCAGCCTCTCTTGCAAGGGGCCTGAGACTGGGACCTTTCAGCATGGAGCCTGGGCAGCTGTGTTGTTGTGTTTGGAGAAGGAGGATGGGTGGGTCGGTTGGAACCCAGGGACCCTTTTGACTCATTTTCACTGTCTGTGGTTTATTTATATGTTCCCTTTTCCTGGAAGTTGCCACGTTAACTTTTGCAGTGACCCGTCTGGCCTGAATCTGGTTCAGAGTGTCTGTTCCCTGGCAACCTGCAAGTCCTGTGCCATCCAGCTCACAGTCAATGCCCATGAAGAGAGCAGAGCTGCCTCATTGCTGGCTCCTGATCACAGAAGTACCCCATGTCATTCCAGCACTAGCAGCACTCTGAGGCTTTGTGTTAAGGGGTCTCTGACATGAGAGAGGTCTGGTATAGATGGGATATACTTTGGGGCTCAAGAGGATGCTGAGAGAGCATCAGGTCACCTTGTAAAAGCATAAAGAGGATAACCACAGTTGCCAAGACTTACTTCTTGAGAGCATCACTGCTTACTTTCTTGTCTGCTACTAAAAACTTTAAGGAATGCTCACATTGGAGCACTGTGTCTGTTGCTGGCAGTGGACACTGCTCCTATTCTCCCCTTTCCTGTTAAAACATGTTTCTACTCTGGAAAAACAAGAGTCAGCAAATGCCCCTTTCAGAACTATTCCCTGTGGGTACTGGAGTCTGAGTGCTCAACTTGAGACAAGAAAAAATTGGTATTTTACTTAGCTCTACAGAGCTAATGGGGGGAAATGGATCTCAGCAAGACCTAAATTTTACTGATCTTTGCATAACTGATACATAAAAAAAGAATAAGAAAATTTGCTAGGTCCCCACTAGTCCAAATTCTGCAAGGTCACAATTATTTTGGCCTTTAGGACCTTTGATTTACCATAATAAGGGAAAAGAGAGAATTCCTAGGTCGAGTCTTTCCCAGGGGAATGCTCAGTGCTGACAGTTAGGAACTGCTTTATTACAAGGCTGAGCCCATTTGACCTAGAGTGGGAGACAATAATCAGGGAGCTGCAAAGGCCATTCTAAGTAGTTGTTTATCAGATAGAATTGCACTTTAAGTTCTTCTGTTACCACTAAATAGCTCTCATTGCCAAATAATTTTTCTCATCAGCTGCATGAGCTTCAGTTCTCTGGCCTCCAAGACTCTTACCCTTTAGGGAATGTCATCCCACCCTTGCAGCCAAAACCCAGCAGCATTTGGAGCTGGGTCTTGCATGTTCCCAAGGACTATTTCCACCTCTTCATACTCTCTTGTCATCTGTTTGTTCAAAAAGAAAAAAAGAGACAATATTGCTTGACACTTCTTCAAAAACAAAATTTATATTAACCCCTCAAATCACATGGTAAAATATTGAGCATTAAGCCAGATCCTTGGAAGCAGAACTTCCCAGTGAAGAATTTCTCACTGCAAACTTTGTAACCTCTTTTATCACACGGAAAGAGGTCAAGTACATTCCCATCCATGGTGTAAAGAGAGCAAAACATACACTGGGGTATGGTTCAGAGGTAGGGGGAGGGCACATCTCCCATGCAATGTTTTTTTCAGCTGATTAAAAAGGAGAATCATCCTACTCTGCTCGAACCTTGTTTATATGCTAAGAGGCCTGCTACCCCTGAAGAACACCACAGTTGCCAGTAGTTTGCCTGTACTTTTCACAGTAGAGGTAGCTTTGTAGATAGGGGAAGGTTGCAGCTTCAACCTGGCTAGGTGTCTTGAGACTCTGTCCCTAACTGCACCATTGGGCTGACTGGTGTATATTCCTGTGGAAAATGAACTGGAGCTAAGGCTTGGATTTCCCTGTGTTAATGTGGGACTCTTCCCTACTCCCAGAGGGATTTTTTTTTCTTTTTTAATTAGATTTTTATTTAATTATTTATTTGTTTGACTCCAGCCTTGGAAGCATTGATTTTGTTGGGCAGAGGCACTTTTGGATTGAGGTGTGGACTTGACTGGGAACTGAGAAAGGAGTGCATATCACTGACATGGATGCTGCCCATCTAAGCCACTTCATGCAGGGACACCAGAGGGCTCAAGCATAAGCAGAAGAATCAATTTGAGCAGAAACCATGTGTAGGGGCAGGGGCATCAGGGCTGGGAGTGGGGAGATGGGGGAGGAAGGCTCTGACCTGTAGGAGAGCAGGGTTTCTTTGGGTTTTGGAATGGGTTGTTCTTTTTTTTTTTCCCAGTAGCTTATTATGACCATGCACCAAAATCCTGAGGTGGGACAGGGGTGAAGGGAAACATCTGCCCAGACCTGTCACTTAAGATTAAGTCAGCCTGTCAGAGTAATGGCACTGCTGACAAGTCGCAAGTGTGGAAGGGAAAGGAAAAACACAGTCAGTCTTTTCAACAACTCATGGTGTTTGTGATCTCCACTTTGATCAATATTCTCTGCTGCTTCTTAGGAGAGACGCTGTGCACTCCAGCCTAACAACCATTCATAACTGCTCTCTGCTCCCTTCCTCAAATGATTATGGTGAAAAGGAGCAATAAAATGTCACACAGCCTCCTCTACCAGTGAGGTGGGCAGAAATTCGCATCTTTTTTCTAGAGACAGCCCCAGTGAGATGCTGCCTTGGGGATGCATCATGGTTCCCCATTCCGGGGAAGACCCTCATTGCACTTAGGATGTTAAGAATGTAGAAAGGCTACTGGAGGATGATCTCTTGAGCACTGATTTACTATGTAAAAAGCAAACCTCTCTCCTGTCTGTCCTGAGCTAACGTCAGTGATTTCCGTGTATTCCTGTGTAATGGTTTTAACGTTACTCACTGGAGACATTGGATTTTCTGGAGTTATTTAACCACTGTGTTCAATATTTTAGGGGTTGATGATAATTTAATATAAATTTAGCTTTTCTTAACCACTCTGTCTGGCTATTGGTTGTGAATCATGCATGTTATTTGGATTCTCCTTTGAATGAGGAACTCCGAAATCTGAGACAGAACCTCAACTTTGCTTCATTTGAGAGGAGCAAGAAGATAGGAACCGTTCTTAGAAACCTGATTGTAGCACACACTGTATCCTGGTGATTTTGAATCAAGGGCCCAATATCTATACTCACTGCTACAGATTCTTTCACACTCATAATACCTCTCACTCTGCCCCACCTTGCTTTTTCATCCCCCCCCCCGCCCTTTAACATGGCAACAGCAAAAGGGGCTGTTCATATTAGGACTGTAGAGAACTCAAGCCTCTGCTGAGTGGAAAATAAAGTTCTGAAGAAGAGCTGCTTTTTCTTTCTGTAGGGGGTTTTGTTTAAGCTTCTGTTGCCTTTTTTTTATAACTAGGAGTTTAAATAGTGCAAAAGGCTGAGTAATGAATGAAACATCCACTAATAATGAATAGTGCAGTACTGGTGCTAATCTTGTAACATTCTGTCCCTTTCTGATGAAAGAACTACCTAAAACGTTTAAAACAACTGTGTTTCTGCTCATTTCACAATTGAAGCACTGTGCAGAAGCCGTTTCAGTCAGGTCATGAAAAAATTGCCTCTCTTCCAAAAAAAGTGATGGTGTTCACATGGCATGGTGGGGAGAGTGCAGTGTAAGATTAATTGCAGTTGTGTGCATGGAGTTCTGGTGTCCCTTGTCTTCTATTGTGATCACCCATAAAAATTTTTCCTTCAATCTGTAAGCTGAAGTGAAGAAACAAATGAGACAAAACACACTGTGCTCTAAAATCAGTTCACAGAATAGGTCAGGGTGGAGAGGACACTGTGGGTCACCTGAGCCAACCTCCCTGATCAAGCAGGGTCACCCCAGAGTACATGGCACAGGACTGTCCAGACTAATCCTGTCATCTCCAGTGAGGGAGACTCCACAACTTCTCTGGGCCATCTCCCAGTGCACGGTCACTCACACAGGAAAGAAATTCTTCCTATTAATGTGGAATTTCCTGTGCATCAGTTTCTGCCCCTTTCCGCTTGTCCTATTGCCGGGCACCAAGGAGCAGAGCCTGGTTCATCCTCTGACACCCTCTCTTCGGATACTGATAGACATTGATAAGGTCGCCTCAATCTTTTCTTGAGTTGTTGCTTTACAAACTCACTGACCATGCCAAAGAGAAGGCCCATTCCTCTGGAACAGGATCTTCCCCAAAGCCGAATCCATCAGCTCCGAAATGCTTTAGTCCTTTGCCAACGGGTCCCGCGTCCTGACCCGGCTACCTTAGGACCTGCGCCTCTCGGCAGGCGCTTCTCCGGCCGTGGAGGGCCCGGCAGCCCCCTCCTACACCCTCCCTGGGGACACGGCGGCGGCCGAGAGAGCGGACAGGCACGTCTCGGTAGTTCCCGAGCGGGGTGCGCCGGGACCGGGCCGGTGCTGGGGGAGGCCGCCCGCGGCGGTGCGCGCTCCGCGGCGGTGCGCGCTCCGCGGCGGTGCGCGCTCCGCGGCGGTGCGCGCTCCGCGGCGGTGCGCGCTCCGCCGTCTCGGGAGCGAGCGGAGAGCACGCGCTGCGGCTGCCGGATTCAAACGGGCCAATAAGAGACGCGGGCGCTAGGGCGGGCGGGGCCGGCAGCGGCCAATGGGCGCGGCGGACACTGGGAGGTGCGGGCGGTGCTGGCGATTTCAAACCCCGCCGAGCAGCCGCCGGACCGTCACCGGCCCGACCCGCCGGGCCCAGGTGAGACTCGCCGTCCTTGTCCCTTCCCCGGTGAGCTCCGGTCCCTTCTCCGTCCGCTGTCTGTGCTCGTGGGAGGGTGGCTAGGCCTGCCTCCGCCGCCAGGCCCGAACCTCCCCGTTTCTCGGGGGACCGTGTGGAGGCGTAGTCCCAGCGGTGCGACATCTCTCTGCGGGGATGGCCCGGGCCCGCGGGCTGCGGCGGCATTCGTCCGCAGAGCCCGGCGGCGTGAGGATTGCGCCTGGTAGTGGCGAGAGGCCGCGGCCTGTACCGCGCCGCGCCGCGGAGGTGCCGCTCGCTCAGGCCGCCCGCCAGCCGGGGGGCGATGGGGCCGGTGGGAGCCGCGGGCTCGGTGGCTCCGCTACGGCCTCCTCCGTCCGTTGTGGGCCTTGGGCTGCTGGTGGGGGCCTTCCGTGGGAGGTGGCCGGGACAGTGGGCCTGGGAGCCGCCGGGGGAACGGGGCACCCCTTAAGAGAAATGCGGACTGGGCGCCTTCTGTCCCCTGAGGCTGCGTGCAGGATTGGTTTCGCCTTTAGAATGTCTTAAGCAAAACGTTCTCTGGGGTGATTGTAGTCCTAAAACCAAAGGTGCGAGCTCATCTCTTATTTCTGCAGCTCTGTTGTTGGGTGCGAGTGTTAAGATTGCCAGAGCCCCTCACCAGGAGGTGCTTCCCGTTGAATCCTCTCTAGTATATGCAAAGAAGAGCTGGGTAGAAGTGTGTGTCCTATGCTTCTGCACACACACCTTTCCTGCGTTTAATTTGATTTTGTTTCTGAAACAGATAGTCTTGTGATTCTTCCAAAGACAGTGCTTTTTAGGTTGGTGTGTAGAGGATTTTCCTCCTGAATCTGTAAGGTTTTGGGTCGGAAGACAGAGATTGAGGAATGATACTTCTGTGTGCCTTAAGCAAACTAGGATTCTGTTTAAGAATAAAAAAAAATTTAAAAGTCATATGTGCTACAGTTTTCTAACTGATTTGTGTTTGTTGTGTATTGTCTATCTGGTTATTCTGCAGCTTTGACTTTTTACTGATTTTAGTGTTTGATTTTTTGCTGATTTTAGTGGTTGATTGGAGTGCAGTTCAAGTTGCCTTGTGCAGGTGACAAGGGGTTGAGTAGTTGTCGGGATATTGAGCTACCAGCAATGGGAGCCCTTCCTCATGTATTATTTTTGTGTCAAAGTGTTACTCTAGGCTTTCAGTGAATCTATTAGTCTGAAACTGTAAAACTGCTTAGTTCAGAATGCATGGAATCTCATATATTGGCGTATTCTAAAGGTGTACTCACAAGTCTGTTACTAAAACTTTGAGGAAGGTTCAACTTAGAAGGTAGAATGATTGAGTGCAAATTGTATAGTTTTGACTCTTTAGTGTCCAACATGAGATCAGTTGACTGTACAAAATTTAGAATTTGGTTTGGTTTTCTCGCCTCAGGCTTGGCCTTTCTTTAAACTTTGCTGTTTTGGTAGCTTCCTCTCATATTGAACTTACAGAGTCAAGTTTCCATTTGGTTTTTTTCCTACTTCAAGAATTGTGGTAGGGGCAAGCCTTATAAGCAACATTGAGAGAGTGATCTATGAAAGCAAATGGCCTTCAGGTACAAAGGACTTTCTGAACAAATAGCTGAAGTTGGGTACATTAACCAGGTGACCTGCTATAGGAGAAATTATGTGACAACTTAACAAAAAATTTTGAATTTTAGAAGTATGGTAGTTATTCATTCTGCTTTAGATCTGTATTGATGGAAGGTTTCTCCCTTGGTATTGTAATATGAAAAAGGGAATGCATGGTGATGGAACATGATTCCTGGTTCTTGTACACATGAGACTTGTATTTTGCCAGACTTAACTTTCATGCTGGCTCTTGTCCTTCCCTTTGTATGGGTCAGTTATGTAAGGTGGGCCTCTGCCTCTGAAAACTTGGTCTGCCATGGTGGGTCTGTGCTCTCATACCAGAGTCTGCTAAAATGGGAAGATCTTGTTTCTATTTAATAGTCGATGCAGGAAACGTGAATTTCAGTGTAATGTTATGAATTGTTTCACTCTATGTGTTTGGTGGTAAATTTGCAGCAGAAAAGCACTTAGCATGTTGTACGCTCCTTCAGTTAATTTTTTTTTTTTTTTTTTTTTTTTTTTGCTACCTAGTTGTCATCTGCAAATGCAGCACTTCTGTTTGCCCCTTCTTATGCATCACTAAAGCACATCTTGAACAGTACATCCAATTAGAAACTGCTCAGAATATTTTGTGGAGTAGAGATAACTATCTTAATTATCTAATTTGGAGGATTTTGTTGTGTAGGATGCATGACTGGAAGGACACTTGAAAGATGTAAATGCTTGCAAACCTTTAATCAAGGTTTTCAAAATCCCAGTCAGTGTTCATTTGCTTCCCTTTTGTCCCGTTCCTACCTCTCCTCTGTTTCACACTACCAACAGCTGTCCTTATATGGTATATAAAAGAAATGTATAAACTTGTATTGCTAATTTGTTTGTAAACTATTTAATGTAAATGGTTTGTCAGGTCTGCCAGAGTAGGATGGCATTAAAGCCATTCACATCTGTGGCAGAATGGTTGGTTCAAGACAACATAGTCCAAGAGTAATATGGTGTAGCTTTGCTGATGCTTTGTTGTAGACTGTTCCCACTGGTTCATGTTATATGGGTGGAGTTCTGAAGTGACATTGAAAAGCCTTGTACCCTTTTGTTTAAACTAAATATTGCCTTGTACCAGGCAGTGTTTTTCTGGCTTCTTTGAATAAAGTCTCTTGACCTGAGCACTTGTACATTGTCTGGGGTTGTCTATGACAGCTCGGTTGCTGCCGATGTCAGATGAAAAGTAGAAGCTGCTGTTGAAAAGTAGAAGCTGCTGTGCATGTTTGTGCCTTCCTGTTGCAGGGGGTAGAGAGGTGGTAGGAAAAGTAACTTGGGCAATTATTCAGTGGGAAGCATGGCTGGTGCTGCCGGTGCTTGGATGAGGCTTCTTTCTTCAGCTAGCTAAAAAGATGGCTGGAGAAATACAGCCTTACATCACATGGCTTGATGCTCTTCTGAGGAGGAAGCAAGTGACACTCAGTTCCCACCATACCAGCTTCTTCAGTTGCTATTGTCACTATAGAAAAGGCATCTCAAAATGTCAGACGATGGGCTAGAGAGATTGCTGATGAATCAGCTCCACCAGAATGCTGTCATTACACATCTTGCAGCAGCATGAAATGCGGGGATGGTATGGTGCCAGGCTCTTCGTTCGTACCTCTTTTGGAAGGCACTGTTTCTCCTTCCCCACGGCTGGCCTTGTTCCTGCTGTCGGGTTTCAGAACCGCTCCCTCCTTCAATTAGGGATTGCTGGATGATTGGTGGCCTGGGATAATGTCTGCTGCATGCTGGGGTATGACCGCAGCTCCCTCTGTTAGAGTAGTAATTGTTCTGACGGGCATGGGCGTTCGGGGTATGACTCATGAGGACAACAGGCCTGGCGGACCAAGCTGGTCACTGGTCGCCGGCCCGGCGGCCCCTTCTTTGCCGAGAGGCGGCACCGCGGCCGCCGGCAGGGCCGAGCAGCGCCTGCTGCCGCTCGCCGGCCCCGCGGGGGCGGCTCGGCGGCGGCGGGAAGGGAACGCGATGTGCCTGGGGCTGCTGCAGGGTCAGCGCGCCGGGGCCGCCGCTGCCCTGCCCTGCCCTGCCCGCCTTTGTCTGGCCCCGGCGCGGGCCGGCTCCCGCCCAGGTGCGGCCGCGGCGTCCCGAGCCCCGCCCGCGGCGGGGAGGGGCTCGTCCCGGCCCGCCCGCGGTTCCCGCCCGCTACTGCCGGGAGCCGGCCCGGAGCTGTCAGGGTGAGTGTCCGGCCAGGCCCGGCCAAGCCGCGGGCAGTGCGCGGCGGCGCTGGCAGGGCCCGGCCCGGCCCGGCCGTGGGGCGGGGGCGGCGGGCACAGACAATGCCGGGCGGGCGGGCGGCCTGCTCGCCGTGCCCGGCCGCGGCCTGCGGCCAGACACCCGCGGAGTGGGAAACGCCGCCGGGCTGCGGAGACGCCTCTTGGGCTGCGGGCAGAAGAGTGGAGGGGGTGTTCTTCTGGAAGGTGCTGGGGATGGCGGGGGCGCCGCTAGTTGCAGAAGGAAGCCGTGCTGGAGGGAGCTTCCCTTGGTGAAAGAGGGAGCTAGTGATGTCTCCGCGGGAGCTTTCCTTCTTTCCTTCATCAGCAGTTCAGGCCGTCCTTTTAAAGAAAATCACATGAGCCTTTTCATGCCTGAGCTTTGTAAAACCTCTTGAGGGGTGGGGGCCTTTGCAGCTCACAAGCGCAGTCCCACTGATGTCTTTCACTCCCAACTGTCCACCCTTAGAATTATGTCAGTGCATGCCTGTGCACTTGCCCGTGTGTTGCCCTTTTCCCTTTTGCCCTTCTCGGCTCCCTAAGACTGGCTTCATGCCAGGCTTACCCATGCAGTTACAAATTGCTTTTGGTCTTAGCTGTAACAGAAGGTCAGTTTATTTTGCATTGTCTCTCACTTTTATATGAATGGGAAAGAATGGCCCTGGTTACTTTCAGAGGCCGTGTATTAAAATGTTTCTTTGCAGAGAAATTAAGTATTTGTATATCTTACCAGTAGCTTGTCATTTTTGCTATTAAAATTTCACTGGGGTGAATTAGGGCATACACATTAAAGCAGGCAAGAGAGAATTTAATGCTGTTTGTTCTTGAATGCCATTTCATTACTGCTGAAACAGTAGCTTCCCTTTAGCATGCATTTCTCCTTTTTCTTTTTGTTATTGTTATTCTGAGGTCTTTCTATTTTTTCATCAAGTGTCTGTGTATCTTGCAACTTATACTTCATTTGTTAATTGAAAATGCCAGTATTTAAAATTCTATTAAATTTTTATTGCCTACTGTGTTATGGTTACTCAAATCTTCAACATATTTTCAGAGCTACTTAATGTTGTGCCTGATGGGAAGATTTAGATGGCAAATACAAAAAAAACCCCGTGTTGGACTTAACTTCTAAGAAAGTGAAACTTTGTTCTTTCAGAGCCAAAGAGCAAATCTGACCCAAAACTGCCATTAAACAAAAAACCTAACAGTTCTTTCTGCTGAGAAAACTGTGGCTGTACTACCAGAGATCTGTCTGCAAAGAAGTATAGCTTCATCTGAAATGTGAAATCCAACTATATGCACTCCAAATTTGTGCCCAAATATATAGGAACATTTCAGACAGATTTTTTCCTTTAAAAAGACCTGTCTTGATTTCTCTGAACTTTTTCTTGAGTAATGCTTTTGAAAATCTCTCAAAATATGAAAATATTTAATGATATTCTTGTGCAACAGTAATATTCAATAGGTGAAAGTGAGTAGGGAGAAGTAGACAATCCGTATCAATAAACAGCTGGTTTTATTTAGCATAAAATGGCTTCCTAGTTTGCCGTTGTACATCTTCTGAAGAAAATGGTCTGGAAGCTGACACTTCACAATAAAATACAGTGATAGGTGATGATTGTATGCTTCAAAACAAGTCACATTTTAGAACATTAATGATGTAAAGACTTTTCCTTAGCAGTACCCCATACTCTAAGCTGTGATGTTAATGTGATGTAGCTCTGCAACTTGTAGCAGGAAAAGCATTTCTTTAGAAGTTGAGTAAGATCTGTTCAGAGTAGTGCATGGTGAATCCAAACTTTGATGTTTTCATATTGTCTCAGAATCTTTTAATGTGATACATTTGTTTCCTAAACTTACATATATTCATTTGGGAATTCTCACTTTTATGTTTGAAATTCTTGCATTTGTGCTGCCTTGTAAATGCTTTCCACTTTTGCTGAATTTTGCATGATCTCCCTTCAGAAGGTCCTTTTCTTTCCTTGATGGTCTTCATTTTCTCACTGTTCTGTAATATAAAGCTGCCCTGCCAAGAACTGTCAGGAAAGATTTGTTATTCATCTCCACTACTGATTTCTTGGGTGACTTGCTTTTGGAAATGTTGCATTGACCACTTTTATGACAAGTGTCTCTCACAAAACTTACTTTGGCAGTTCAGTTGCTTCAGAGGTCTTGTTTTCTAGATTTTACCAAAATGAATGTTGTTTCTGAAATACTTAATTCTGTTTGTTCCAAGTTGAGGCAGCAAAAAAAAAAAATCTATGTAGGTCAAACACTTCATTGCTGCAAATTCACTGGTAATAATGGAATTTAGCTGTGTTATCTAAAAATGAGGCCACTTGCTATTTGGTTGTTGAGAAGTAATGACTTGAGGTTTTTGCATGTCTTTGCAAAGAAGTTTTTAAGAAAAACCTTTTTGTCAAATGCAGGATACTCTGTGATCACACAGAACCCAGTGACTTAATTGAAAAGAGAAACAATCATCTTTTATTCTGTTAAATGCAAGATGTAGACAGTACAAAATCTTGGCATTAGGACAGACATGAGCAGTGATGAAGCTAGAAAGACTGGATGTTTCAGAAGGAGCTTTCCCTCTGTGACCCTGGAATACTTTCTGAGAAATTGTCTGTTCTAAAGGGATTTGTAAATTACTGGGGGGAGTATAATTTTATCACTATTTTTAGATGGTGGATTCAGTGCAGAAGATTACTTCAATTACAAAATGGGTTAAGTTTCGATTGTAGATTTTCATGACTAAAAATGGTGGGGGAACTCAGTTGACCAGACTGAAAAAAAAAAAAAATTGGTGAAACACTTTTTCATGGTCATTCAACTCCCTTCCCTATGTCTCTCTTACAGTGTGTGATTCCCCCCAAGTTAAGTACATTGTGATGTGGGAAGGGAAATTGCAGATCCTGTAGTGTATCACTACTGTACAAGCAAGAGGTTGTACTTGGTGGCAGTGAACTGTTGTATATGTATAAGGATAAAAATAATTGTAAATTACTATTAGTCTGGTAATGGACAAGCCTTTTTAATAGAGTTGCTATTGACTTCAGGGTTTGAATTGAATTGATGTTTTGTTTGAGGACTGTCCTACAGTAAGACTTCTTTCCTTGGCAGAACAGATCTCTAGAGAGAAATAATGTTTCTTTTTATTGTTGAAGTAGGAAGTTCATGCTTTTGTCAGTTTTATAAAAAAACAGTGTAGATGTCTAGTACAGGTGCCAAAGTTTTATCCTGGTCTTTCTGTTGCTGGCATGTGTGTGCATGCTTTTTTTCCATTTTTTGTTCAGATTAGCTATTATCCTTGTATTGGTTCCTTATGTGTTCTTTAACAAAAAAGTATTAATAGGCAATAGCTTAAATTAGTTCCAAGTTTCTGATTAAGAATCAGAGCTACCTAATTTTCTATAAAATTCGTTCTGCTTGTTCTTCGCAAGGGTGTTTGTGACTTTGGGAAGAAACCACTGCATCTATTTGTTATCTGCATCCACACTGAGGAAGTACTTCATTATTTCTGTATTGGTGCATTCAAATGAAGATATTCCTAATGACAGCTCAGTTTATATTGGCAAAGCTGTCTTTGCTGATGGCACTTGGCTGCAGAGCTAACTCGAGGAATGGGGGATTTTACTGCTGGAAACTGTTCGTTATAGGGCATGCCTGCATCCATTGCTAGGTGGGCTGTTTGGAAAGCTTTTCATGTGAATTCAGTCTCATTTCTTGCTTTTGCCTTTATAGAGTTAGATATGTTTTACCCCCCACTTCTGTATTTGCCATGAGCATCTTGCTTTTGGGTGTGGGGTGGTGCTTTTTGTATTGTTTCGGTGTGCATGTTTGGTTTCTGTTTGGTGGGTTATTTTGGTTGGTTTTTTTTAATAGGTAAAATGCATTGAGTTTGAATCAGGAGTCTGTTGATTTCTATTTCATTTTGAACTCTCAGTAGGCCAAAGGAGGGATAAGAGAACAAATGAGAGGCTGGGGCAGAGAAAGCATAAGCAGGCGTTCAAGCAGATGAAAGCAGATCCATTGCAAAAGGTTGATGGGGTTTGGATGCAGTAACTGAGTTGCCCTTTTGACCTCATGATTGTTTGGGATTGGTATGGCCTTTGAGTTCTATTCTCATTGTAAATTTTAATTTGGAGTACCTTTTTTTGTCAATTCCTGACATGGATGAATGCTGTGACTAGGGGGTTTTTTTGTTTTGTTTTTTAGTTAAGTTGAGCATTAAAAAAGATAGTGAAAGAGAATTAACAGTTCAGTTGAAAGGGTTTTAGGTAGCCTCACTTCTGAGTACTTTGCTTCTTACATAATAAGCAGATCCTTTCGTTTTCAGTGGTTTACAGTTCTTTGGCCCTCCCCAAAAAAAGTGTGCTTCTTTAGAAGCACATTTGGTCCCACTGTGCTGATGTCAAGAAAAAATATCCATATTGTTGTTTGTTTTGATGAGATAGGGAATGAGAAGGACAAACCATAATAACAGTTGGATCCACTTGTTTATGTATGTAGTCAGCTTGTGCTCTGACATTGACTCTTGTTTTACAGCCATAGGGCAAATTAATGGTTTAGGCAATTATAGTGAGAACAGTATTAACATCCATAGGAACTTGTGAATATTTAAGGCAAGCTTAGTGTAATTTGCTGTGGGGCTGTGTGTATTGGTGACAGGTAGGGGTTTTGGAGTTCTTTGTGCTTCTTATGGTTTTTGTTTTTTTAATTATTGGAAGGTTGGGTTGTTACTTAAGTATCTTCTAACTTACCGAGGAAGGAATAAAAAAAGATTGTTCTTAGTGTATGCTGTTGCTAGCCTAATTTTGCTGTCAGGTTAGCTCTATGTGTTAGTGTTGTGTGGCTGACAGAAGGCTTTGAAGTACTTGCTTATATTAATTTATGTGAGTGAAAATATACCCCTAATTCAAGGGATTAATTTTGTACAGAGAACCTCTGAGTGAATTAGGTGAAATACTTTGTAGCCAAAGGCTGAATTTCTATTAGGGGCATTCTGCTAGTATTGTGTACTTACATGCCTGTAGTGATAAATTGTTGTGTGTAGCCAGGTTATAGAGTTTTCAGACTGGTGTGTTGAAATGTGTTACTCCCTCTCTGGTTTGATTTGTGTTTATAAATAACACTGGGAGCCCTTTCTACTGCTGCTATTTTCATTTTGCTGACCTCTCTGCATCAGACTGGTTCTCATTATTTTCTGAGCAGTCAGATTAGTTGTACAATAAGTCTGAGATGGGCATTGAGCCTAAGATCTCATCTGTCATACCCTAATAGTCAGTGTTCTTATTTTAATCTAAAGGAAAAGGAGAAGGGGAAAACCACTAAAACTTGAATGACTGAGGATTTAAACCCTACACGTGGCAAGAAATTGATCTCTTGTTGATAGTTGCTGATGCTGGCTACATTAGAATTAGGGCAAAAATGGTTTTTGTTCTTCTTGGTAACTCTTCATTTCAGTTGTGCTGTTTGTAAAGTTGTTAAAATGACTGTCCTTACACTTGCATCTGATTATTTTTTGACACTGATTCATGGCACCTGTTGCTAAAAGCACGTGTCAGTAAGAGCCAGTTTTTAGTGTTGATGGGAACTCATTTTGGTTTAGTGCCTTTGCTGTAGTACATTCCTCCTCAAGCTTAGATGAGGTTATATTCCACATGCATTTTCAGCTTACTAAAAGTTTCACCTATTGAGACTGGTAGTGTGAGAAATACTACAAATTGCACTACTCTCTAATCTTTAATGGTTTCTGATAATTTTCTAGAGCTAAAAAAATAGTGGTCTGATCTTCAAAGTGTGCTTCTAAATATAATTACAGCCTCAGATTGCATATTAGCAATGAGATTTGCTATAGAACTGGGCAGGTGTGTTGTTTTGAAATTTTTTTGTGTTTGTTTTGGAATTTTTGGGGGGTTTTTTTGTGTGTTTTGTTGTGGTTTTGGTTTGGTTTTTTTGGGGGGAGGTTTGGTTGGTTTTTTTTGCTTGGTTTGGTTTTATGTTTTTGTATTTTTAGGTATAAGTATGTATTCACACAATATGTATTTTTCTGTTTTCTGACTTGTCCTTATCTCCACAGAAATAACTGTGGTTATAGAGAGAGCCTGATTTACAATGGGGGACGACAGTGAGTGGATGAAATTGCCCATTGATCAGAAATGTGAACATAAGGTAGGCAATCATGGATTTGGCTTGCTGTGTATCTCTGCTCTTGATGATTTTGTAGTGTTTCTGTATCTAAATACTCTGTAATTGGGTAATCTTGACAGCTGCACGGTGTGAGTATTAACAGATCTGAAACTGCATCAGCTCTATCCAACCTAGAGGCTGAATAACCTCTATTAAGCAGATTTTAGTAGCGTTGTATGGCGTAAGCTTGTGTGCTGACAGATAAGTACACTCATTCACGTGGAGAAATTACTCATCTGTAGCTGAAACTGTTGCTGGGCTCCCACCTCCTCACTGGTGTTTGCTAGAACTTATGAAGACCAAGCGGGGCGGCGGGGGGGGGGGGGGTGGTAAGACTGGCGTTTCTCTATCCAGATCATTGTTGGCAGGAGAAAAACAAGTATTTTGTCCTGTTGCATGTCATTCATATAGACACTGAAGAGAAATCTGCAGGTGCCAGCTTGCTGAGCATACTTTCAAATATGATTGAAGAGCTTTGTGAGATTTGGTAAGTTAAGGTTGTAATAGCACAACATTTAAATATCCAATTTCTGGTTCCAGCTATGGAAAGCCAGATTAAACGGTTATGAAGAAGCACTCAAGCTCTTCCAGAAGATAGATGATGAAAAGAGTCCTGAATGGTCGAAGTATCTTGGATTGATAAAGAAATTTGTGACCGACTCCAATGCAGTGGCTCAGTTGAAAGGACTGGAAGCAGCGCTTGCTTATGTTGAAAATGCTCATGTAGCTGGGAAGTAAGTAGCCTCTTCTTGCTGCTCTTAGGCTGTTGGGACAGTTTAATGTGCCTCTCTGAGAAAAGCTGCAGCTGAATGTAAATTATGCAGTGACCACTATCAATTCTGATCTCTGTTGTTAAGAGCAGAACTTGCTTTCCAGTCTAGAGAACTTGCCGAATGGCATGCTTTCCTTGTGGATGGCCTCCATGTGCATATTAACTTATCACAGCTTGCTTGCAGTGTTCTAAAAAACTATTGAAAATTTCTGAAATGGTGAAAAAGTGAATCACTAATGTGGCGGTGTAAGTGCTGTGAACTGGAATCTCTGTTCTTGTTTGTTTTGAAACAGTCTATCTATACAGGAGGGAGCCTTTTTTTTGTGTGTGTGTAATTCATACATGAAATAAACTATAGTTATGTTTATGTTACATTGCATCCAGCATAACCAATATGAATCTTCATACCTGCCAATTTCTTCACTGGATGTGTTTTAGTACTTCTGTGTTGTGTAGGCCATGAAGTAGACCATACTCCCGAGGGTGAAATAAAAGGCTGTAACAGGCCAGTTTGTCCACTTTGGTCCATTGACTTTGTGACCTGATGAAATGAATAAAATGTCTTACTTAAAAACCCCAAATCTTTCTTTAAAAAAATCTAAAAACCTTGCACACTCATTGATTTGAAAGTGGTGTCAGTAATTTAGTGTATGTGAAGCTTGGAAGTATATGTGAAACACTGTGCTGGGATTATGTACTGATACACTTAACATATTGCAACATACATAATTCCAGGACATGGCATTTATTTGTGAACCTCAACTAGAGAGTGTTAATACACTCTTGAGAATGTCTACTATTCACTGGTGTAGTCTGATATTAGAATCATGTTAACTGTGATCTGTGTTCTTCTATAAACTAGATGATGAAGCCATCCCTTAAAAAAGGTTATTTTCTTCAAGGTTATTTTTGGATGTAGTCCCTTTTATGTGCAGGCTTGTTGGGTCTTAATCTGGATTTGGTGCTATGTGAGTTTTTTTTCCTGTGGATAATGATGTAGAACACTTAATTCACATAAATGTTCCAAAAGTAATACTCTCTCATCTTTCAGGACAACAGGAGAAGTAGCATCAGGAGTTGTAAATAAAGTGTTCAATCAGCCAAAGGCCAGAGCAAAAGAGCTGGGTGAAGATATATGTCTAATGTATATAGAAATTGAGAAAGGAGAGGCAATACAAGAAGAATTATTAAAGGGTCTGGACAACAAAAACCCAAAAATCATAGTAGCATGTATTGAGACACTGAGGAAAGCACTAAGGTAAGCTTTTAGTTCATGGTGGTTTTGTGGTTTTCTTCTTTGCTTTTTCCTCGCTCCAGCAATATGTGGAGTCCAATTTTATTGCTGTCTTTAGCAGGCCCTTGTTATTATTGAGTAGAATGCATTTTTCCCGAATTGGTATTTTTTTGACAGCAACAGTTGACAACATCATGGGGTTTGTTAGATGTGAGGGTTGTCTATGTTGTACTAGCCTCATCTGTATCTCTTTCATTCATAGTAGCTGTTTACCAAACTTCCATTTTCCCATCCTCTGAGAGAAGGGCAAGATTACTGTGTCTTGTACCAGATTGTGAAGCTTCTCTTCTGAATATCTGTAATAAACTCACTGATCTGAAAACTAAAACACAGTTTAGGTTTTTTTGGTTTTTTTTAAAACCACTGTTTTCCTCACTGATGTACACATGTTTAATTGGGTACACAGTGTGTGTTTTTAGAAGAAAGGAAAAAAAAAAACCCAAGCTCATTGCACAGTAAGCTTTTATTGTCCATATAATAATTCCTTTATTGAAAAGGAGAGCTGCTAGTGCTCCCTAAAAATCAAATCCAATTTAAGATGATGTAGTAGGCTTCAGTATTAGATTACTTTTTGGTTCCACGTCAAGTTTGTTTGCTGCCTTTGAGTGAAAAATACTGGGGCTTCATTAAATTCTTATACTTGGTGTTTATATAATTTACTGACCATTAGGGTTTTTTTTTTTTAAAGGAAACAAACATTTGAAATTAATGAGCAGAACACTTCTTTCTGAGCAAAGTAGCTCATGTGAAAACTGTATGATGTATGTGGAGAGTGCCTTATATATCTTTTAGAGAACTTGCTGAGGCTTACATAGAGATGATCTTTGTTAAAATGATTTTTCAGGCTTCGGTAATATCAAAATAACGCTTTGGGCTTAACACATTACTTATGCTTCTGCTAAGTGAAACTACTGTCCTGTATTTATGAAGGTATTTTAGATCTTTTAATTTGCTTAGCTGGTTAAATGTCCTTTTAACAGTGCAGTGTAATTAGAAACCTGCATAACCTTCCTCAACTAACTACTTCTGTAAAATATGCCGCATATGTTTTTTTCTTACTTGCAGTATTTTATTATCTTTGTGATGGTAAGATCAAATACTCACATCAGCCCTGTAGGCTTAAACTCTGTCTTCTGCTTCTGAGCTGTGTTGCTACTTAAATTTTTCTTATGCTTTGGTAGGCTTTCTGCATTGATAACAAAATTTGTCTGTGCTGTAACTAGGTGGGTAGCTTGAATGCATAACTAGTTTAATTTCTGGTGTTTTCTGTCTTGTGCTAAGATTTCTATTCTTTCTTCTTATATCAATTAGATTATATGAATTAGATGCAAATAAGTTTGCATAGGCATTTCTCCAAATATGCTCTCTTTTTAAGTCATGATAGAAAAATTGAATTATTGGACAACCCATTTGTTCACATATTTAAATCGTGTTACTTCCAAGACCTGTTTTGAAGGTTTTTATACTGAGTATTTTCTAAAATTGATGTGGAAATAGAACAATGTGCACTAGAATTTCTGGAAAGTGAGACATGTAGATTTTAGTTCTTGAGCAGCCGTTTTTGCTAGCTTTTTTATTTGGAACTTGATTTGGAGGGAACCATAAGAAAAAGTGTGATTGGTAGAAAGGTTAATACAGACTTAAGAAGAAATGCTTCTGAATAAAAAAAAATATTGCTTTTGAGGTGTTTTATATATGATGCCGTAGTAATTACAGCAGCTAACTTTACTGTGTGTTTGAAATGAAAGTGCTTGTGTTCTCATTCATCAGTGATTGAAATAGGAAGTTTTGTGTATTAAGTGCAACAGCACGTAGAATCTTCTGTCAAGGAAGGGTGGTTGGCTGGGGAAACTTGTTTTATGTGTTCCTTCAGTGGCACATATTTCAGCACATATGTTTTCTGTGAAGATGACCCAAGCTCACTATAATTATCTGGTCCAACAAGTGAAAAAGTGACTAATGCTTTTACTGCAGTTTGTTTCCAAGGATAGACAAAGGAGATTCTATTCTAATTAAAAAAAAAAAAAAAAAAAAAAAGTAGGTCATACAAATTTTGGTCTAAGGACAACTTATTTCTTTCTTCTCTCTTTGTCTTTTTTTCCCCCCGGCAAGGGAGCTGATTTAAACACTGGATTGGATTAAGTACTTTGAAGTTATTTGATAGGCCTGATTTTGTAATTCCAAGCTGGGTGTGGAGGTTAATTTTGATAGGGCATATATTCTTTAAATTTTATGGTAGCATCTCAAGATAATATCTAGCATAATGGTTTGAGTAAATGACAAAATCACTAAATGTGCACTGGAAGACTTTCATGTTTTTTAAAAAATTGGTTATTTGTGGATTGCTCCCTGTTAATGGACACTGATGCTATTATGTGTGTTTCCCTGTCAGTGAATTTGGTTCAAAGATAATCTCACTGAAGCCAATCATCAAAGTATTGCCAAAACTTTTTGAATCTCGGGAAAAGGCTGTTCGAGATGAAGCCAAGCTCCTTGCTGTGGAAATTTACCGTTGGATAAGGGATGCTTTGAGACCTCCATTGCAGAACATAAATTCTGTTCAGGTAGGCAGGAAGTATTTCTGTATCCAAACATTTGATGCTCATCCTCCCTGATTCTGTGATGTTGGGCATTCTTAAAGCCGAAATTGGAATGTATTTTTTTTGCTCCATTTAACTTTACCCAAAATGTTGGTCACTCCTAGTCATTTGAAAGGAAATCATAACAGTGTTTGGTTGCTCTGAACATACATGAAGTTGTGGGGTGAAGCTTCATATTGGAACTAAGAATGGCACTTGAGCAGTAGAATGTAGCAGAATGGTTGCTGTTAAAAAAGACCATTGCACTGAAAGTCTTCAAGTCAATAATTGTCATTCTCAGTTTTCTTTTTTTCTGAAGATTTTCTTTCTGTGAATCCCTTCATACTTATTCTGATGATGTTGAGGATGTGACTGTTTCCCTTCAGGAAGTGGCATTGAATTATGATACAATATTTCATAATTTTAAAACTTTACAAATTATGCATCCTTTCCTCCTACCCACTTGAGTTAATTATGTTCAGGTGAAAAGCAGTAGCTTGCTTTAAAAGGGCATGGTTAAAAAAAACCAAACTGTTTCATCAAATATAGCTCAGCATGTTTGTTTCATCTTGTTTCTGTGTAATAACAGCGTGGCTGTAAAGGAAAGCTTCCTTCATGCTCAACCATTTTTATTTCAAAGTGTCTACAGAGGGGCCTCACCATTCTGACTGTTCTACTATTTGTTCTTATGTAAAGGCAATAACCTTTAGAGAACCTGTTCTCTTCTTTGACTAAGTATATCCACAGACTTCTGAACACTGAATGTGAAGTCACTCTCCTTTAGTGGCAGAAAAAAGATAGAAGTGATAGTAGAAATGTAGTGCTGTCCTGGCTTTGAAATGGGAAAACTGTAGTGGCTTGCTTGTCTTGGAGCATGTCCATAATGTCTCTGATGATTCTTTTCCCTTTTGGGCAGCTAAAAGAGCTGGAAGAAGAATGGATCAAAGTGTCATCAGCTGCTCCTAAGCAGACCAGGTTCCTGCGTTCCCAACAGGAGCTGAAAGCAAAATTTGAGCAGCAGCAGGGACTTGGAGGAGATGCAGATGGAGGTAAACTATTTAATCTCTGAACTCTGTTGGCAAGTATATTGTATATAGTTGCATTAAATTGTAAAGAAGCTTTTAGTCAAGCTGGTGCTAAATGTGGAGTGCACTACATAAGAAGAAAATGTGTCTGAGGTAGAAACTTTATATAAAAGAATATCTGTCTTTTGAAATAGCAAATTCACAACTGCTGATAGCACTTTCTGAGCAATGAGCCTTAGATGGTGTTCTAATCAAAATTTTGTGTCCCTCTGCTTATATATTCTCTCTCCTGGTTGCAGGAGATGATGATGAGGAGGAGGCGGTACCACAAGTAGATGCATATGAGTTGCTTGAAGCTGTAGAAATTCTCTCCAAGCTTCCCAAAGACTTCTATGAGAAAATAGTAAGTGTAAACTTAAATACTACCTGTTAATTCTTTGTATAGCTGATGAGTCTTAAGATTTATGAGCAGTTCTGCAATGTGTGCTTTAGTGCCACATGGATAATAACAAGCTAGTGTTAATAACATGCAGGCTATCATAAATAAGTTTTAAAGTTGGATTTAGTAGCAAGAAAGCTGTAATTTTAGGGGGTTGAGGTATGTCCTGGGAAAGGACTGTATTTCATATTTCACTGCAGTTACTGATGTTGAACTATAGGGAGACCTTGGTTTTCTCAGGATGGAATAAAGGATTTTAATCTAAGGTCTGTGGCAAGTATGCTTCTCTAGAACTGTTTCTATTTATAGATTAATGTAAATTATTTGCTCTGCAGGAAGCAAAAAAATGGCAAGAAAGGAAAGAGGCTCTAGAGGCTGTTGAACTGCTAGTGAAAAATCCCAAGCTGGAATCAGGAGACTATGCAGACTTGGTGAAAGCGCTCAAAAAGGTAGTAAATAAAACTCAGAGTGCACATATAATTTAATATTTTTTATAATTTATTTGTATGATAGTTTAAAAGTTTACAGTTGATATAATACTCATGAGTAGAAAATTACTAAATGGAGCAGTTGTGGAAATAACCTAGTCTGTGGCCCACTGATTATTGTAAGAAATTCTTCCATTTCTCTGAAACTGATTTTCTCTTCAGGTTGTTGGAAAGGATACAAATGTTATGTTAGTTGCTTTGGCTGCCAAATGCCTTGCTGGACTAGCTACAGGCCTCCGAAAGAAATTTGGACAGTATGCAGGGCATGTAAGTAAGAGTATGTACTTTTTTCCTGGTTTTATTCATGCTGGACACCTTTTTTCCCTTTCCCTTTTCCCTGTCAGGCCTTGGTATTTATCAAAGGTATTCTTTGTACAATTTGGAATGCTTACCAACCGCTTAAAAGAGTAAGCAATGAAATACTTACCTAGATCTTTGTAGCTTAAGTTTGAAAGGACCTTTTTCATTCATATTCAGCATTGTGAAACTTTCTGTTGCAATATAAGTCATCTGTGCTAAGAAAATTGAATTTTTTTGCCATTAAATGAACTTTACTTACGTTACCTTGTCCTAGAGATACTCCTGCAGAAATGCATTTGTAGGCCACAGTGGAAAAAACAGCTTCTAAATCAGAGTTCTTCTTAGCACCTCCATGGTGTGTGTTTTATGTTGGTTGGGTTTTTTGAATGTTGGGGGATGGTAGGTGGTGGGTGTTCTGTTTCCTTGTTGCCTGGGTTTTGTGGGGGTTTCTGTCTGGCTTAAATAGCAAAAAATTCTGAGATTTTTGGTACCAAAATGTTCTGGTGCTCCAGTTTAGTGCTGTTTGTTCTCTCTATGGTGCTCTTCTCTTACCAGTAGCTAATATCAGGGAAGCTTAAGCAATATATGGAAGCAAAGAAGGCAAAGAGAGCTTTTAATAAGTTGCAGTTCTCACTTGTTTATCAAGCCTGTGTCACTGTGTTCTTTAAGCTGCTCAGTCAAATTTTTTGTGTGATATGCAAGAGTAATGGGGTTAAAGAACTGATGTGCCTGGCTGCTGGTAGTGTTGTGTCTGAATTGAGAAGTTGTTCAATCTCACTGCTTCAGAAACATTCTGGTCTCTTGAAGTCTGAACAACAGTTTGGACAGTCATTTTCGTTCTGAAAGCTGTCTGTAGTTACAAAAATCATGCTGTCGTCATATGTTTTATAGTTGATTTCTGAAGGTTAACCCTTATAGCTACAGAGTCACTGTTGAAAAAGCCAAGCTTCTAGAACAAGGGTGTAGCTCTGTGGTTGCCAAGCAAATAGCATTGAGAAGATGACTTTTTCAGTAGTGTAATGGCAGCTCTGAATTGCATAATCTCAGTACTCATTTTAGCAGTTGACTTGATTTGTTTGCTGGATTTATTTGCTTGTGAGGAAGATGCAGACTTCTCCTGAGAGTGGGCATTGAAGTGTTATAAAACAGAATTGTTGCTAGAATTGTATGATTATAAACTCTGTTACTTAAATACAGCACTGCAATGGTAGTCTGCAGTCTGTGTTCCAACAAGAGAAGTGAAATCATGCATAGAATCACACTCCTCACTATAATTGAGTACATGTGTGCCACCTTCACCTCTGACTGCATTTTTACCCCTGGACTAATTTTTCTTCTTTCCCTCACATGGGCTACGGTTTCTAACTTCCATGTTAAAAAATGCTCATTTTGTCTGTCGATATTTTCTAAAACAGTGGCTTAATGATTTTAAATATCTCCTCCTTATGACTTTGTTCTCTGTGGGGTGTAGGGGTATCTAGCACCTGCAGTAGCATGTACAATGGTCTTTGTGGTGCCATCTGTATTATCTGCAGGTTTTTTGAGTGTTGAAGTCTGTGAACTGGGAATTTGGAGGCTGCAGCCCAAGATACCACCTGAGCCTAGGTCACAGTACATCACAAGGGGTTGGGATCCCATAGTGAGCTTCAGAGTAGAAAGCAAATCTGTTTGTTGTTATGCAAGAGCATATAACTTTCTGTAAGCATCTGACTGCTTCCAAACTATGAACTGTTATGTTTATGAAAATCCTGAAAATAGTCTGCTTTCCTCAGTTAAGATCTGCATGTTTCTGGCTCAGTGACAGAAGTCCTTACTCTTACAGAGCCCATACTAAAATGGAATTCATATTACTGGCACATCTGCAGTGTAGTTATTTTTACTTTTTTTTTTTCCCCCTTGATTATTT
This sequence comes from Haemorhous mexicanus, assembly GCF_027477595.1. Classification (NCBI taxonomy): domain Eukaryota; kingdom Metazoa; phylum Chordata; class Aves; order Passeriformes; family Fringillidae; genus Haemorhous; species Haemorhous mexicanus. The sequence continues at coordinate 26,384,418 of NC_082346.1, forward strand.
TATTTGTTTGGTTTTTTTAGCAGTGTCTGTCTGAGCGCCTAGATTAAGTAGGAATTGCTGTCAAATTCCAGTGTGGCATAGTTTACTGTCAGATGTGATTTTTCAAGATGGTAGATCTGAAAAATAGTGCTGCTGAGAGGATTCCAGTTGCTTTAGAATCATGATCTTGTCAGCTGTGGAGCAGACGAGGACATCTTAATGAGCCATGCTTAGTACTGTCAGAAAGCTGGGAAAGAGGGGAAGGGTTAAATGCCTTCTTGGATTCTTAGAATACAACAGCACAGCACCCTTTATGTTGTGAAATTGTTCATTTCCATTGTATTGCTCTGTATTCCAGCATAATTCCATAATCTGTAATTATGTGAACTTGTAGGTCTGCCTTTTGTCATGAAAATGTTTAAAAATCTAGAGTGACTGAAATGAGTTTAATATTGGAAGACGGCAAGAAAAAACTAGTTCGGACTGCTCTTGTGTACTTCTGGAGGGGTACAGCTGGGAGGTTTGAATTACTGGCTTCTCTGCAAAGTAGTGTGGGGTAGGCTATCAGGCTTTCCAGTTATATTAGTGAAGAGGGATTTGACATTTTTGTTCCCTTTTCCATAGGTTGTTCCAACAATCCTGGAGAAATTCAAAGAGAAGAAGCCCCAGGTAGTGCAGGCGCTGCAGGAGGCCATTGATGCAATCTTTCTTACAGTAAGTAAGACTGAAAATTTCCCCACTGACTGAGAATTGGTCTTGAACTTTGATTTGCTTTTCTCATTACTGAAATAATGACTTTTTTATTCAACACCGTAGACTACATTGCAGAACATAAGTGAAGATATTTTGGCAGTCATGGACAACAAAAACCCAACGATTAAGCAACAAACATCCCTTTTCATTGCAAGAAGCTTCCGCCACTGCACACCTTCTACTCTGCCAAAAAGCCTGTTAAAACCTTTCTGTGCTGCACTTCTCAAGGTAAAGCAGAAGGAGTTGATACTTCTCTGGCATTGACTTGAACCCTGTTGTTGTGAAACCTTGGATTGTTTGGGGAGAAAGACCTGAAGGTAGTGCAGAGACCAAAGAGTTCTTGTGTGCAGTGTAGCCCTCAGAGTCAGTTTTGACTGATGTCCAACTTGAAGGTGACTGTCAGTCAGGGAAACAATTTGGTTTCCTTTATCTTAGTTTTTTTGAAGCTGTAGACTCACTAAGTTTGTAGTAGATTAGGACAGTGATTTACAACTATTATCCCAGACACTGTCACTTGCATCTTGCACACATCTCTAAGGTTTTATTGGAATGGTGTTGTTTACTATGAATAAAAGAACAACCACCATTGATTCATACATGGCAGTGACACTAGAGCATTTATTAATGTAAATGATAATGATGTATTGCAAACTGCCCTTTCCTTGGTATAGGCTATATCCCTGGCTTAGAAAATTGAGATTACGACAAGATTACAGAACTTTAAACTCTTTGTAAACTTTCATGATATTTAAATGTTTAAACTTTCATGAATGTTCAACCTCTTCTTGTGGAAAAAAAACCAAAGATGAGAAAATGGCTGTATCTGAGGAAAAAGTAGACTTGGTCAGTACATAGGTTGTTTAACACTTCTGTTTTCCTTTTTCTTTCTGCAGTGGAATGTCAAGGATTACTCTGTAGTAGATTTAGATTCTAAATAAGGGGAGGGGATTTGTATAGAATATGTTCAGATATGTGCCACAAGTCACATGACATAAATTGTCTTTCTCTGTAGCATATCAATGATTCTGCACCTGAAGTAAGAGATGCTGGATTTGAAGCATTAGGCACTGCCTTGAAAGTAGCTGGAGAGAAAGCTGTGAATCCATTTCTAGCAGATGTGGACAAACTAAAGCTTGATCGGGTAAGTATTGTTATAAATGTTGTAAAAAGACTCCATTTATCCATTAAGGATGCATCTTAGGGTAGAGAAGGTGAAAGATGATGCTTTAGCCTAGTTAATTTCAGCACAGATTTTTGAATATGTATTTTTTACTTAAATATTACTGTTATTGCAGGCAATCTGAAAATCTCTTCATTCTTACATAAAGTATCTGACTGTATTATCTATGAGGTGGGTTATAAGATTTAGTTGTGGTTTTGGTTGGTGGTATATGGAATTTTGTTTGTTTTTTAACACTTCGTTGTCTGAAACAAGCTTTTAGGTCACAACCATATGGTCTAATTTTGCATTACTAGATAGGATTTGGTATTAAATACTTACTTCCCAACAACAAAATTGTTATATTTTTGCATAAGCTGGCAGGTGTGTTGACTGAATGAAGATTTTATAATTTGAGGTGCTCACACTTAATCTTGGAGCATCTCTGAGTATCTGTAGGATGTCAGTGTTTTCTTAGTATATAAATGCACTTCATTTTGAACTAGGAGAATTATTTTGGCAATACAGTGATGGTTGATGCCACTGATTGGTTAGCCTTACTATTGAAGGAACACCAGATAACAAAATCTTGCAAAGTAAACAACCTAAACTCTTCACATTTTTTCCACGGTAGTCAAGTTTGAGCCACTGCTGGTAAAGGGACACTGTGCATCCAATTGTGGTAGCTAAATGGCTTCTTTCTAACCCCACCTTTTTCTTTCCCCACTGCTTGGCAGATTAAAGAGTGTGCTGAAAAGGTAGAATTGGTTTATGGTAAAAAAGCAGGAGGAGCAGCTGAGAAAAAAGAAGGCAAGCCTATTACTGGAAAGACCACTGCTGTTCCAGGGCCTGCAGGAGATAAAGAAACAAAAGATGCAGCAACCAAACCAGGACCGCCGAAAAAAGCATCTGCAGTGAAGGTGAGAGGTCGTCTGACAATCAGTTGTCTGTGATTGCATCAAATAAGTTACTTACTCTAGATCAAAGGTGGCCTATTGAACATTTGCCTTCACTGAGCTATCACTGTCCTTTTGCCAGGAGTAGGTGAGCCTAACAGCAAAAGAAATCTGTGACTTTCTGCGAATCTAATGAACTCTCAGTTAATGATACAAACTGTCTTGTCACTTATGCCTTAATACCAGATTTTGATTTTGAAATAGTGATAAAAGACTGGAGGCATTCAGAGGAGCCTCAGATGTTGTAGCATTGGTGTGCTCTGTGATGTAATAATACTTGGCTGAAGTCAACATTTCTTGTAACTAATTAAGTATCGGGTATGTTTTCAGCATAGTTTTGTTTGTTCCTTTGTATATTCTGAAGTAATTTGAACTATTAGCCTGTATTTCTTTAATATTATTCTTTGGATTTTAAAAAATTACTGCAGTAGATGGTCTTTGTAATATGCTGCTTAGTTCTTCAGGTGGGATACCTGGAAGTGAATAGAAGAATAGATACAATTTTTGAAATCTATTGGTACTCAGATAAGCTGAGAAAGAGACACCAGTGACAGGTTTAGTATGTAACCGGTATCCATAGGAAAACATACAGATCAAGTCATTATTTCCTGAACTTTCACAAATACATCGTTCTTTCCTTTTTCATCTTCCATTGTCCTGTTATGTTTTGTAAAACCTGTAGTCTAAAAGCAATATATTAAATAACCTCTAGCTTATCTCTGCCTGCAGTTATGCTATCAGAGATAGGCATTTTTCTGACATTAGAATATAGAAGCGTAGTATAGGAAAAAACAGCAGTTCTTTTGATATCTGAGCTAGAGACCTATTTGATCTTGGCTAACTTGTCCATTTACTTTTAGGGTGGGGTCCCACCAAAGAAAGGCAAACCAGCTATGTCTGCAGGTACAGGAGGTGCTGGGCCTAAAGGCAAGAAGGGTCCTGAGACCAAAGAAATCTTTGAGTCGGAGCTCTCAGTGAGTATTCTGCTATTCTCTGAAATACAAAGCCTTCTGTAACCAAAGATTGCAGCTTTGGTTAGTCAGTTCTTCGGGTACTACAGAGTTTTTCATGGAGGTTGTCTGTTTTTGTTAGGAGAAGGGAAAGCAGTATCTATCAATCTGTAACTGGTGACATGGGACTTTGGTAGATACACCTGTTCTTCAGGCTGTTGTTGGCACTAGGCCATTTAAGGCAGTAAGCAATAAATCATGCTTATACCCTTCCAACGGGGTATATTGTTGTCCCTGAAGTAGGAAGAGATTAGAAAAAAGTCATACTTCATATGTAATTTAGGACACGTGATTTGCTGAAGGAGTCTAGTATTAAAAGCCTGAGAATACATTATTCTGGAGTTTACATTGAAATCTTAAGTGAAATAAAGTAATAATTAAAAGGAACTAATGTTTTGTGCTGTTCATATTAAGTTATATTTTAAAAAACGACTGAATTCTGTATGTTAGCTGACTATCTACCTACTTTCTTGGTCAGGAACCCGGTAAACTCAGGTATCTGTGGCTCAAACAGGGAAAAAAAACCTTTTAAAGCTTTGCTAGATGTATCTGCAAGTTTATTGGACTGTCAATCCAAACCATAGTTATATTTGGAGTGTTGCTTAGAGTGAATAATTTCTATTGTGTATCCAGCTTATATTGTTCATTATACAATAGAAAATGAGAATACAGTTCCTGAAGGTGATGCAGACACCGGTGAAACAAGGGAAGTTTTTATCACTAAACTTTCATTTTCTCTTTTGCTAAAAGGGAGACAAGACCTGTCTGCCCTCATCAAATTTGGATTTGTTGTTGTCAGTGTTTATTCAGACTTGATCCAAAATTACCTTGCAAATTTTAGGTTAGCTCTGCTTGATTCTTTAAGCAGATAGTTGGTATTCAAGATTATTTTTGACTGTGTGCACAGTTTCTCATACTTTCCAGGGATTACTTTTCTGTTGCAGTGCAATTTTAGCAGCTTTCTAAACTCTTAAGACCCCTAAACCACAATCCATAGAAAATCTTTCAATCTACGACAGAGCCCTTTTCCTATTTTGTAAATGCACCGCAGTACAAGGGTCAGTCCAGTCTATTACCTGTCCTTAAGGTTGCTGCCCTCTTCTGAAGGGATCCAATGGAGTGTTAACCTTGTTCTGATCTGGCTGCAGATAGAAGTATGTGAAGAGAAAGCTGCTGCTGTCCTTCCAGCTTCCTGTATCCAGCAGTTGGACAGTGGTAACTGGAAAGAGAGGCTTGCCTGCATGGAGGAGTTTCAGAAGGTATGTTTGGAACAATTGATAAGGCAGGCAGTAGGGAAAGAGAAAACAAGAAATAATTTCTTCAGCTCTCTAGGCTTGATAAGTTTCCTGAAATACTTACTAGTAGTAGTTGTATGTCAGCACTTCAGATGGATCAAGTATTAAACAATATTCGAAAAAGCCAAATGGCTTATATGATTTAAATTCTGTAACAATGATGGAAGTAAGTATTTTACCTTAATGTAGACACTTATGCTTTTGTCAAAAATACTTCTCTTTTGATTGAGGATACTTAGAGGTATTTTTAAAACTCCAAGTAATTGTAAAGCTTGGTCTCAAAGATAGCTAGATTTAAACAAAAGGTTCTGCAACTACTAGGCTAGATGTATTGCAAAGAAGTTCCTGCTGTTTGTATGTTAGGCAGCAATTCATTATAATTAACTATTTGCCAGTTGAAATTTTTGTTTATACAGTACTAGCAGTCTTCACAGCTAGTGGAAAGTGCTTTGTGTAGTCACAGACCAAAAAAAGCTTCAACTGTAGATGTACAAGTAGTTCATCCCATGACGCCAGTACAGTAATGACTGAGCTTTTAGTATTTTAGTGGGAAAAGTGACTAACTTCAGTTGGGAAATGGTGACTGGCTGCATATGAAATGCTGCTGCATTTCAATAAAGCCTGCTTTAATAATGCCTGCTTTATTAAAATGTTGCCATTTCAATTGAATGATTAAGCCTAACAACAGCTAAACCCCAGTAATTTAGATCATATTCAGGCTTAAACTCTGCTGTGTAGTCAACATTCCAACATGAAAGCTGCGTAACATACTTCATCTTAGTAACAAAAGCAGCTTTTTGAGGGGCAGGTGGGCTGTTGGTGGATTTTGTTTGTTTTTAATTAAGTGTTAAATTCCTAGGGTCAGAATGGCCAACAGTGATTGTTAAGGATATTTGTTAAAGAACATTAAAGGAGTAGTGATGTGCATCTGTAGGTTAAGTGTTGGTTCAGTACCTCAGACTCCTGTAAAAATGACTCTTCAGGAAAATTATTATGCTGAGACTTTCTCTAATTTAATTCAGTATTAAGAAAATACTTCGAGGACAGTTGAGAATTTCTGTTTGAGTTTTGTATAATTTGTGACCCACTGGCTAACTTAATGTTTATCTTTTAGGCTGTTGAGCTTATGGAAAGAAGTGAAATGCCTTGCCAAGCCCTAGTAAGGATGCTGGCCAAGAAACCTGGTTGGAAGGAAACAAATTTTCAGGTAATACATTTTCCTTTAGTTACTAAATAGTCCATTTTTGTTAATGTAAAGCAGTTTCCAGCTAAAAAGCTGTAAGTGCATATGTTACTGTGGTCACAGTTCTGTCTGTAATCAATGAGAGAATAAACTCTGAAACTGCATTTTATTTCTGTTGAGAGTTGAGACTCTAGATGTCATCTAAGGTATCCAAAGGTTGTCTTTAGATGTATATGTATACATTTGCATATATATTAAGCATGTGTGTGTATATAAGTTCTAAAAGTAGATAATGACAGGCCAGTATTAATGGTTGTGTATGTATATAATAGTTTGTATTTGTGTGTGTACACAGTTTTTGTGTATAGTCAACCAAAACACCTGTGTGTGTGTTTACAAAATCTGTGTGCATAAATACTTCTGCATATTCAAATGTGTGTGTGTGTGTATATATGCAAATACAAATTTTGTCCATATGTTAGTATTTACCCACAAACCCATATAATTCTTATATGTATCTATAGATATATAGAATGAGAAAAATTAGTCTAAAGTGCACGAAGTAGTGAGTAACTTTCTTGCTGTTTTGGACATTGCAGGTGATGCAGATGAAACTGCATATAGTTGCATTAATTGCACAGAAAGGAAACTTCTCCAAAACTTCAGCACAGGTTGTGCTGGATGGTCTTGTAGACAAGGTTGGTGATGTGAAATGTGGAACTAATGCAAAAGAGGCCATGACAGCAATAGCAGAAGCGTGTCAGTTGCCATGGACTGCTGAGCAGGTGAGTGAGCAGCAAAGGTATTCTTTCAGTAAATAAAATCAGAAATAGTATGTTGGGTGTACTTTCAGTAAAGGACACCCTACTCTGAGGAGTAAATCCCAAATCTTTGATTTTTCTCAGTTGGATGAAAGTGATTTGTTTGCTCTCAAGATGCTTCCCAAAGCAGAAGTTAAATATATATTCCTCTAAAGTTGAAAATAGATTCATAGGATGGTTTGAGTTGAAAGAGACCTTAAAGGTCATCTAGGTCCTCCCCCCACAGCCTATCAGGGATACCTTCTACTAGACCAGGTTGCTCAAAACCCCATCCACCCTTTCCTTGAACATATCCAGGGGTGGGGCAGCCACAACTCCTCCTTCCTCCTCACATTCCTCTTTGTCCAACCGCTGTATGCGCTTTTCAAAAGTTTTCTTGGAGACCTCCTTCAAGTACTAAAGGGCCACAAGAAGATCACCCTAGAGCCTTATCCAGGCTGAAAAATTCCTGTTCTGTCAGCCTTCCCTCATAGGAGAGGTGCTTCATCCTTTAAATCATGGTGTCCCTGCTCTGTACTCATTCTAACAGATCCATGTCCTTCCCGTGCTGAATTCCCCAGAACTGGATGTGGCGCTGCTGGTGAAGTCTCACAAGAACAGAGCAGAGGGAATCCCCCCTTCCCCCTCACCGTGCTGACCACACTGCTTTTGGTGCAGTCCAGAACACAGTTGGCTTTCTGGGCTGTAAGTGCACATGGCTGGGTCGTGTCTTGCCCCTTGGAAGGGGTGGATGCTCTTTCTTGTGCATGCTCTCTCTCCACTCATCCCCCAGCCTGTGTTGATACCAGGAGTTGCCCTGACCCAGGTGCAACACCTTGGCTTGTTGAATCTCCTCAGGTTTCCATGGGCTCACTTCTCAAGCTTGTCCAGGTCTCTCTGGATGGCCTCCTGTCCTTCAGGTGTGTTAACTCCACCACTCAGCTTGTTTCATCACAAACTTGCCCTCAGAAAGCCCTCAATCCTTTTGTCTGTCATTTATGACATTAAATGACACTGGCCCTAATATGGATCCCTGAGGAGTGCTGCCTGTCATTAATGTCTGTCAGGGCTCTGAGCCATTTACCACTACCTGGATGTGATCATTCCACCAGTTCCTTACCCACAAGAGGCCACCTGTGAAATCCGTGTCCCTCCAATTTAGAGAGAAGGACGTTGTGGGGGGCCTTGTCAAAGGCCTGACAGAAGTCCAGCTATACAGTATTTGTAACTGCACTGATGTAATTGCTCCATCAAAAAAGGCCATGAGGTTGGTCAGGGAGGACTTGCCCTTGGTGAAGCTGTGCTGCCTGTCTCAATCACATCCGTGTCCTCCGTGTGATTCAACACATCTTCTAGGAGGATCTCTTCTGTGATCTTCCAAGGCACAGTAATAATGAATAATTATCTAATGCTTTTTTTAAAATGCAGGTACGAATCTGTAATAAAGGTGTCTCTGATGCTTCGAAGTACTTCAGGAACTACTAATTCACTTCAGTTCCAGTTCTGCCCTGCTACAGTGACATAGTTGCTTTTTCCTTTTCTGTTACCCCAGCTTTTCCTGTACTTGCCCTGTGTTTTTTGCAGGTTTCTTCACTTTATTACAGTGCTTTGTCACCTCGTTTGCCAGTGAAAGTTTACACTTAACTCTCTTCTATTCCAGGTTGTGGCTATGGCTTTCTCTCAGAAGAATCCTAAAAACCAGTCAGAAACTTTGAACTGGCTTTCAAATGCAATTAAAGAGTTTGGCTTTTCTGGGTAAGTCTTCTAATTAAATTGCTAAGAGAAACTTGAATGAAAGTGTTTCTAATCTGGAACTAAGGTTCTGTTTGTTCATCTGAACTCTAGTTCCTTAAACTCTGATGTTAGCCATGTTCTTCTAGCTCTTAAGTATATAACTGAAAGTATCTGGCATTACTAGTATGATGGGATGTGATTACACTACTGGCTACTTTACTCATCACTTGATCTTCCCTGAAGAGCATTTGTCTTAAGGTACTTAGAGGTGTGGGCTGGGCACAGTGCTGTAGTATTGCATGTCTGTTATACTCCTACTTGGATACACCTGCGCCCAGGTGGATCACTGTACATTTTATAGTTGAAGAGAAAAAACCACAGCAACTGAATCTGGCAACCTACAGAAGAGTACATAACCAGCGTGCCTATTAATTTCCTTGGGAAACATTTTGAGGTTGATTACAGGTGGATGAAGTTTTAGCCAACAAAATAGCTGTTATTGTGTCTGGCATTCTGAGTGTGAGAAACTATTTCTCCATCTGAACCAGGGATAGCATGCCTTAATTTTTAATCACTAGCCTTTTAACTGAATGTGGTTAAGCATGTATAATAGAGTTTAGCCCTGAGGGGGAAAAAATCTCTAAGCAGAGAAAACTTCAAATATCATTTTATTTGACTACTTGGGCAGTTACTATGCCAGTCTTGAGTTATTATGTGGCTTTTAAATGGATAGTGACATTGATTAAGTCTAGGAAATACACTCTTCTGTAGTAAATTCCACCAAAAATATATATTTGCATCATGGAATGTGTATAGATGTGTTACTAGTACAGCAGTGTTTGAGGCTGCACAGATAATACAGAAGACTCAGGAATTTAACCCTTCTTTTATTTCTCTTATAAATATCCTTTTGAAAATTGTGTCTTTTTCTGGAAGATTGTGAGACTAACTATACAACAAAATAAAAAGAAGGCGCCCCACAACAGTAATATACCGTCAACTTTATTGTATAGTCATGTTTCAGGTACTTAAAATGTTTCTGGATTCATTCATCAATATTTCAGTCCTAGCAGTCACATGGATTATATAGCTTAAGAAATTTTCCAGCTGTGATGATAGTAGGCTTTTGTATAAATTGTTTACTGATTGATTTTCACAGTAGGCTATTCTCCAGACTGATCTTTCAGTAGTTATTTAAGCAGCTGCTATTTACACTGTACCTGTGATGATGTTTTATGAGTATACATGTCTTCTGCTTCTAAGTTAGCTGTGTAAATCTGTCTAGGGGTATCTTTTTTATTTAACCTAGTGTGATGATTTTGTTTGTTGGTTCTGTTTCCTGTGTTGTGTTTTATTTATGGGAGACATCTTTTTTCCACAGATTGAATGTCAAAGCTTTTATCAGTAATGTGAAGACAGCTCTTGCTGCAACTAACCCAGTGAGTAAATTTAGAATCTTAATCCTGAATTATTATCAGTCCTTAATTTGAAGACTGAGTGCTTTTTCCTCTTCCGGCAGGCTGTGAGGACTTCTGCCATTACATTGCTGGGAGTAATGTATCTTTATGTGGGACCTTCTCTGCGAATGTTTTTTGAGGATGAAAAGCCAGCCCTTCTCTCTCAGATAGATGCAGAATTTGAAAAGGTATGAAGTGGAGCTCTCTTGCTACCAACTGTCATTAAAGCTACTTTGAAACTTCAGTAGCTGGAGTTTGTAGTAATACTGTGGTCTAACCCTTGAGCTTGTAATTGATCCAGATTTATACGATGGTGCACAAAGGCTGAAAATTCATTATGTGTAGCTATTTCAACAGTTTTTTCATTATGAGCTTTAAAAGTTCCTGGGTTTGTTTGAATAGTATAATGGTTTAGAAGTCTGCTGTCCTGATCCAGTGCATTCATATCATACAAGTGGTTTTATTTTTAATGTCAAATTAAAAATTTTAAAATTGTTTCTGATTTTGTGTTGCTTGTAGATGCAAGGACAGACAGCACCAGCTCCAACTCGTGGCATTTCCAGGCACAGCGTGGGAGGTGGGGATGATGGCGAAGAAGAAGAACAGGAGGAGGTCGGGAATGATGTTGTGGATCTCTTGCCAAGAACAGATATTGGGTAGGTTTGTATTCTAGCACATGAAGATACACTGCCACTGCAATTCAAAACTTTGCATTTCTAACTGCTTTCTAAGTAGAAATCAATGGTGTTAAAACACTCCAATACTAATCGAGATATCACTAAGTAAACAGGCACTTTACCTGTTCTTCTCTGGCAGTGATAAGATCACAGCGGAACTAGTGTCTAAGATTGGGGATAAAAATTGGAAGATTAGAAAAGAAGGTCTGGATGAAGTGACAAGCATAATAAATGAAGCAAAGTTCATACAGCCAAACATAGGAGAACTTCCAGCTGCTCTGAAGGGTCGTCTCAATGACTCCAACAAAATCTTGGTATGTTTTTCAAAATCCTGTTTCAGTTGTTTCCAGCTTAAATCTTAAGGTAGTCGTGATTTCTGAACCTTGATTATTTCTGTGTGGTCTCTTTCAATGTCATTATATCAACCGTTCGAAAATAATGAACTGTGTGTTTCCAGATCATTTATTTCCATATTTTAATAAGTATTTGCCTTTTTTCATTTAAAAATGCTTCAAAAGCAAGGAAAAACTACCTTTACTCTGAATGTAATATAAGGAAATCTGAAAAGAATTTGACTAATTGCTTCATTTGTGAAGCAAAAGTGAATTGTCCCTTGTTTGAAGATATTTTTACTTTAAATTTAATTTGTTCTGAATATGGAAGTTTTTTTTTTTTTCCGTATGATGAATTTGAAGGCTGGAATAGGTTTCATTGAGCAGGCATTCTAAAGTAAAAGCTTAATATATAGCAGTATCTCTTTTCCATGTGTAACTGGAAGTTTTTGCACAAATGCTTGTAACACTGTTTTATTTAAAACCTTTTTTTTTCCTTATGTGCAGGTGCAACAAACACTGAGCATTCTTCAGCAACTAGCAACAGCAATGGGCCCCAATATCAAACAGTATGTGAAAAATTTGGGGATTCCTGTCATTACAGTCCTAGGAGATAGTAAGGTAAGACAAATGTCAAGATCTCTTTGCTTTTTGTGTATCTAAGCTATGCCTGAAAGGTGGTTGATAGTTAAAACTTCCTTGGAAGCTTTCCAGTTTTTAAAGAAAAAAGTTCCTGCCTGAATGACAACTTCATTTTCAAGTATAAATATGTGCCTGAATATATATTCAGATGTATTTCCTTGTAACTAAACCCAGTGAAACAATCTGGCTTTTAAATTAATGTGGTGACTATATGCCTATTTCTGCTGCTGAAAGTACAGTATTTTAGACACTGAACAGGTTTGCTTGGTAAAGTTTCTTGTAGAATTTTTAGTGTATCACTGGATTACACTATACATTGTTTTTGTCTCTGCCACTGTGTAGGGGCCCTTTGAACTGTAGGTAGAGGCATAGGACATTCACAACTGACACTGAAGCTTGTGTAAATAACATCAGTGTTGAGTTTGACAGGATGCTGTGTCAAAATAAAGCTTAGGACCATGGGAAAGAGCTATTTGAAGCAGTGAGTAAAAAGACTTGGGAAGATGCCAATATCTTGTGCCAGAAGCCATGGGCAATTATCAAAGATGGCATACTGTCTCTGCTTGGAATGTGAGTAGGAAAAAGAGCAGAAGCTGGATCTACCTGTCCCAAACAGTGGAAAGATTTGGACTGGTTCTAGGGCTGGATAAAAATCTCCTGGTTAAAATTGTTTTCTCTTTAAGAGGCTTCAGGATCTGAGATCTTATATGACTGTTAAATTCTTTTAACTCACCAATTATCCTGAGGTAACATCAAGCTCCTTTTGTAGAGACATAGAACTTTTTAGGTTTGAGGGGAGCCCTACAGACCATCTAGTTCCAACCTCACTGCTATAGGCAGGGACACTTTCCACTAGACCAGGTTGCTCAGAGCCCCAGACAGGTAGGAGAGTTGCAAGTATGTGGCTTAAGGATAAGCCCAATTGTGATTAACTTACACTGTTACTAAAATGCATAATACTGACATAACTTGTAAGCACTATAATGCTGACAGAAGATTGTATGCTCGTTTGAACACTCTTATAGTGGTAATTTTTTTAAGTACTTAAAGTGCAAGATTTAACTAGTTTATCAAATTTATCAAGTTTTTGAAGATGAGGATGGTCCATTTTGGGTCCTACTTCAGTGTGTTTGTCATGGACTCACTAATAATTGAGGAAAATAATCATCTTGAAGCTTGAGTGAAGACAAGTTTAATTTGGGTGAAGGGAAGCAAGGCCTTGTCAGAGAGGCTGATGACCATGTGTTTATATGCAGCACATGATTTGTTCGTTTTCCTCAATGAGATAGAAGATGGGAGAAGTTGGTAAAGCAAGGATGCTGACTTCTTGTTTACAAGTATACCTGGATGTTACTTCTGCATTTAATATGGTTCATACTTAACAAGAGTCTACTAAGTTTTTAGCTTTCCTCAGAAATTCAGCCTACAGGAGAAGGTCATGTGTGTAAAGTCATGTCTAGACTGTTAACGTTTTAAAGAACCATGGTTGTTAAATATTCCATCTGGCTTCTCATAACTTCGTATAGCTGCTTCAAAAAAGGGTGCTGTTCTAAATTTTGCTTGGAAAAAAACAAGGTGGAAATTGGTAGGAATTAGAGGGTTCTCTCATTCCTGGTTTTGCTCATGTGTATCCTAAATAAGAGTGCCCTAATAGTCAGGCTCAATAATCCATTTGTCTTGATTTATGAATGTGCAGCCTATTTAAGCACTATATAAGTCACTATCACTATTTTTTAGCTTCTTTAAAAGTTACTCTCAGAATTGTCGTCAATGAATGGTAGCATGAAAAAGTAATTTTAGAGACCCTCACCCTCTTCATTAAACTTTTTTTTTTTTTTTTTAATTTTGGTAGATGAGTATAATGTCTGATTTGGAAATTGCTGCAGCTGATATCATCACTGAAGCGAAATTCTTCTGAATCTTAGACTTCTTAAGCTGCAAATACAAAAAGAGATTTCAAAGCCCATGGTGTGGAAGCTTTTTGCTTTCATAGGAAGGATGACTATTTCCTCTTCTGTCATAGTCTTCTGACCCCTCTTTAGGTTTATTCTTTTTAAATCTTGTTCTTGCTACAGAATAACGTTCGTGCTGCTGCACTGGCAACTGTGAATGCCTGGGCCGAACAAACTGGCATGAAAGAGTGGTTGGAAGGGGAAGATCTGTCAGAAGAGCTTAAAAAAGAAAATCCTTTCCTTAGACAAGAGGTAGGCTTCTGTCAAGCAAACTTCTTATGTGTGTCAAATCAAAATAACCTTATTTCTATTTATCTATGCAGACTGAAATGACACAGTGCTACCATTATATGGGAATACAAGTAGCTGTGTATTTGTGCTAACATAAAATTATGAAAGGCTAAAAAGTAAAATCTTGAAAGGCTAATAACAAGCTTTCTTTGTGCAGAATAGCTGTCATTTAGACTTCAGTGCCTCTAAAATGAAACTTCTGTTTTGATTAGCGTTTTAAGAGCTAGTTTGTGTTCACTCAGATTCACCGTGGAACAGAATGGGAGACATTAAAAAGAGGGCTGAAATTCTATTCCTTTCAAAAGGAAGGAACAGCCTGCAAACAGACCAGGCTTAAAGTTTTAAGATAGTTGTGTGTTAATATGCTGTACTTAATTTAATTTTTGTAATTGCTGATATGAAAATTGATGTTGAAGAGTATTTGTCTAAAAAATGTTTGTGTGGGTTTTTCCTACTCTTTCATTGTAGAATGTAATGGTATGCGAAGGACTGCTATTCAGGCTCTCGTGCCTTGACACAGCACTGTGAACACTTGTTTAAAAGCTTTTATTTTAAAACTTTCTTACAGCTTCTTGGTTGGTTGGCTGAGAAGTTGCCTGCCCTCCGTTCTGTTCCTTCTGACCTACTCTTGTGCGTGCCTCACCTGTACTCCTGCCTTGAAGATCGAAATGGGGATGTGCGCAAAAAGGCACAGGATGCCCTGCCATTCTTCATGATGCATCTGGGCTTTGAGAAGATGGCAAAAGCCACTGGCAAGCTGAAGGTACTTCTGTTACAAAGATTAGGTCATGTGGTCTTGAATGAGTGACTATTAAGTCCTATTCACAGTCTCATGACATGCTGTCTTGAGTCATGTAAGCTTGTCTGCATTGAGTATTTTCAGCGGGACTGAAAATAGTATCAGGAGCTGTAAGCTAGAGGTTTCTCTGCTACAGAAATGACTACTGCCATTACAAGCTTATTACATCAAGAGCTTGATGTTTAGTTACTCTGCTTTACTTCTGAAAAAAATCTACTTGCAGATAGCTTCCATACCAGTTCCTGTCCCACTCTATGTCTCTCTACTCATACTTTAATATGATTTCTAGTGGTTTGGTTTGTCTTATGGACCCCTGAGTGGAGAGTAGGCACTCCACTGACATCCAAAGATCACTCACCTAGACTGAGTTTACAGATTTCCCATAGATCTTGCAGAAGAAAGTTTAAGGAAAGATGTTTTAACTCAGAACAAAAGTATCTGAGAACAATGATGTTCTAAGATGACCACCCTCTGAGATGCTTAACAGAGCATAGATTGTTTCAAACTAATTTTGGTTTTGTTGTCTGTAGCACGTATTGGAAAGATTAGTGATAGGCATTATTAAATTTATCACTCCTTTTTGTACTTTTTGTTCTCTAGCCAACTTCTAAAGACCAGGTACTGGCCATGCTGGAGAAAGCCAAAGCCAACATGCCAGCCAAACCAGCTCCTCCTGCTAAAGCGTCTTCCAGAGTGGTAGGAGGAGCAGCTCCAGCCAAATTCCAACCTGCATCAGGTAACTTCTCTGACATTTTGGGAAATGACTGAGAAAATGGTGGATTTTTAAGCTTTTTGACATGCCAGAGGAATAAACATACTTATCTGAAGAAGTATTCAGCCATAGTTAGGATTCTGGTCTTTCTTGCATTTGAATCAGCTTCCAGTGTAGGAGGGTGTTTCCTTTCCACACAACCATCTGTCAGCTGCTATTCAAAAACTTGAAAATATATACTTGGTATTGCAGCTGAAACCAAGCTGGGCAAAAGGGGGAGGTTTATTCTAATTCTAATCTGATTTTAATGTAATTTTTTAAAAATGTTTTCACATTATTTTTTATCTGGACTATTTCCTCAGTGTAGTTCACTGTGGGACTGCCAGAATGCTTCCATGATGGGATTAGGGGACAACTGATTTGAAGAATCAAACTGCTGGGGCTAGCTTACTCAAGCCAGGTTAAACTACAGCTCTAGACATTAGCCTGCACAGTATATATGCCTGCATTTTTTAATTGTTTACAAAAATGACAAATTGACTGAGGACCATAATCTTAATTAGGAAATTAGGAAAACTTTGTATGCTAACATGGAATTTAAGGGACTTCTTCAGTGGGTCTAAAAACCTCAGACATATGTGTGATTAAGCATATTGTATCCACGAGCAGTTTTTCTTAGGTCCTAAGAAGAGAAAACTGATAACCTAAAATGGGCTTCTAGATAACTTTAAATGGTCTATTGTTTCTCCAGCATTTGCTGATGATTTGGGGTCTAATACTGTAGAATCCAAGCCTGATCTCAAAAAAGCCAAAGCAGGAGGACTCTCCTCTAAAACTAAGGTATGTTGACTGTCTTTTGTGTAAAATCAGTTTTATGAAGTTAGTAGCTGTGGTTTGTTAAAGTGTTAGAGGTAGAAGAGTGTAGTCCTTGCTACAGACAACTTTTATTTGAAATCTTCATGTTTGTCTGCACTCTGAAATGACAGACATTCCCATATCACTTACCTGATCTCTGCTTTTGTCATTACCTATGTAATTTCTAATGTCCGTATTGTCAGAAATCAGTCTAATGAGAAACTCAGTCTGTTCTAAATTTTCCTGGCCTCTTTGATTTTGTGCTACTGTGAATTCATTCTTACTATTCCAGGCCCAATGTTACACTTGAATGTTAATTTTGAACCCATGTATCAAAATAAATTAATCTTTGCCTTACAGTATGTAGGGTAAGAAGTTCTCAGTCAAAGCGCAAAAAGGGAAGGAGTAGCCTTAAAAACACAATCTCAACTAATTACAGTCAATGTTTGATTAGGTTTTTCTGTTGTTTTGTGTTACGGTAATTTTTTTTGTTGTTAATACATAAGTTTGTCCTATGTATGTAACTAAAAATAACCCAAATTGTTCTGCAGTCCCATTGTCTCCATTGTCTGAAGTAGTGCTGTAACAAGAACATTTGATGTAGGTCCGTATTCATGGTAAGAATGAGCTGAACAAACCTTGAAGGATGTTGTAGGTTTGCTCAAGTCAATGCAGTGTTCTGCCTGAACTCTGCTGGTAGAATTAAGACCTTTATTGTCAGACAGCTGTTTACTCTTAAGAGTTTCCATTCCAAACCTTCTAACACTTTCTAAGCAAAGACTTTTCTTTGGCTTATTTCCAGCAGTCAGATGTTAATAGCAATATGTCCAAGGGTAATGCCTGCCTGTCCAAAGCTATTACAAGCCTCAGCAAGGGCAGTTCAAGTCTGACAAAGAGCCAGTCTGTCAAACAGGTACCATGTTGGGTTTTAGGGATGTGTGTGGGTGACTAGCACACTGGTTGAGTGTGATGTGTCATAATTCAGAGGGTACTACTGTGCACACTGTCATGGGTATTGCTTCCACAGCAGCTGAGCACACACTTTTAAACTTCTAATCAACATTTTTCTTTCAGTTTCTCTCTGGCTCTTATACACTATAGGCAGCATGAGGGTGGCAAGTATCTAACGCTTGCAGTTGCTGGGACTGAGGCATATATATGGCTTGTGTTGCCTGCTAATACCTTGCTTCTTTCAGGTACAGGGAAAGAAGGTGCTAAGCAAGCCTAGTCTGAAGGAAGATGATGATAAATCAGGCCCTATTTTTATCATTGTCCCAAATGGGAAGGAGCAGAGGATGAGAGAAGAGAAAGCTCTGAAGGTGAGAACAGTCAGAATGTGTTCACAAATTTTGAAGTGGAGGCTTTAAACGCTTTCTTTAGTTTTTAATTTGGTATTAAACATACTGTGACATGTGTTAGCCACTGTCTATCTCTTGGAGTCTGATTCTTGAGCTGAATTTCATACATCAGTAGTGGGCTTACTGTGGTGTTTCTTTTCTGATTTTCAAATTTTGTGCATTTATACACTGTCATAAAAACCTGAGGCCTTTTTACATTTTTTAAGTTGTAAAGTATCATTAAGCTCAGTCAGTTGTTTTCAGGTACAATGTCAGAGTTCTAGGGTATGTTGCAAATGCTTTAATATACTTACTTTGAGCAGTCGCACTTAGCAGTTTGTAGGGAAACTTCTATTAGTGAAAATATGCATGTTATTTGTAACTTGCTAGTAAGTAGGCCTGTCTGGAGCTTAAAAACAAGTTTAAGTGATAGTTAAGATAATAGCATAAGAATAATTAGTCCATAGGAAGAAAACTTGTCATGTAAAAAAAAGGTGAGCAAACACCACTGATTTTTTATTACTTATTGGCAGTAAGAAGGCTTTGAAAACAGATTCTAAAGCAGAATTAAAAGATGTTCAATCAGCAGCATCTGTCAGCAAGAAAAGGTATTGCTTGCTGTGAGTTCTAAATGCTGCCTTTTACAGGTGTTAAAGTGGAATTTCACTACTCCCCGTGATGAATATATTGAACAGCTGAAAACTCAGATGTCCACTTGTGTCGCCAAATGGCTGCAGGATGAGATGTTTCATGCAGACTTCCAGCACCACAACAAAGCCCTGTCTGTTATGATTGAGGTGAGTTTGAATTTGTGGTAGAAGATGAGGCTGACAGAATTGCTCTCTGCAGTGAAAGATACTGCTTGAATTAAAATAAAATACAAATTTCCTGAGGAGCCAGGGGCCATTGCTTTGTGTAGTTGAAACCTAAACATACATAGAAATAATTTTCAGAGGTATGATGAAGTTGGTATTAATACTGTTTCTCTGGAGAAGGGAAAATTTCCTCACCAGAGACTTCTCTTAAAATTTCAGAAAGGCATATAAGTTAAAAGTGAGTATGTATTGTTCTAAGAATCTACCAATAAATGTAGATTACCTTATCAGACATAGCTTAGCTTATTTTCTTGTTGAACAGTGTATATATGCTTCATTTATTTAACTTTTTTATCTGCCTTCAAGCACTTGGAGAGTGAAAAAGATGGAGTCATCAGCTGCCTGGATTTGATCCTAAAATGGCTTACCCTGCGGTTCTTTGATACCAACACAAGTGTTTTGATGAAAGCACTTGAATACCTTAAATTGCTTTTCAATTTGCTGAGTCAAGAAGAGTATCACCTCACCGAAAATGAAGCATCTTCTTTCATCCCATATCTTATCCTAAAGGTACAATTTGTTTCACAGAAACTCATGTTATTTTTCATGAGGTTTATGGCAGAATACCATCAAACACTACAATATGTTCATTCTAAATATATTTCAAATGGAATTAAGTCCAGTTGGTGGCTTGTGTGAGATTCAACAGGCTGTGTTTATTTAACCTGGAGAAGAGGAGGCTCGGGGGATATAGCAGTGCTCTTCATAACTACCTGAAAGGAGGCTGTAGTGAGGAGGGTGTTGATGTTGTCTTGTCAAGTAACAAGTGAATAGAATGAGAGCAAAAGGTCACAAGTTGTTCTAGGGGAGGCTTACACTGGGTATTCGGAAAAATTTCTTTCCTAAATGGGTTGTCAGTCACTGAAATGGGCTGCCCAGGGAAGAGGTTTAGTCTCCATCAGTGGAAGTATTTAGAAGACATGGTTTAGTGGTAGACTTGGCAGTGTTGGTTTAACGGTTTGACTCAATGATGTTAAGGTTGTCTTTTGTCACCTTTATGATTCTATATTGCGTATTTCCCTTAAAAGCCATTGACAAAAATGGGATTTTTGCCTTGAGAATGATTCTGGCTTTCCTAAGACTATTTAGAATAGTCAAAACTAATCACAAAACTGTATAAAATATTCTGGTTTTTTTCTCCTCTTTTTAATTTTTTATGTTAATTTTCCATTAGGTAGGAGAACCGAAAGATGTCATCCGTAAGGATGTACGTGCCATTCTGAACAGAATGTGTCTCATCTATCCAGCCAGCAAGATGTTCCCTTTTATCATGGAGGGGACAAAATCAAAGAACTCCAAACAACGCGCAGGTGGGAAATGGCCTGTTGAACTGTACATGTGCAAAGTACTTGAAATTGCTTTGGTTTGCATCTTGAAAAACCCAGCCCAAGAATGTTGGGTGGGATGTGAGATTTACATGCACATGGCATTTATTTTATGCAGATGTTTGCAAGTGTTTAAAGGATGAGATTTTCAAGTAGTATCATATTGCTTTTTATTTTTTGGTGTCTTTGTACCTTCCAAAGACAAGTAATCCCTTAAGTTGCTATGAGTATTATGAGTCCCTTGAGTAGGCTTGTTTTCTTAGTGAAACAGTGCTGGTGAGAACAGTGGCAGTACGGTTTCCCTACTCACCAAGGGAATCAGTTAATCTGAGCAAGAAATGTCTCTAAACTGTACATCTGTCTCACCACAAGTAATGTCTGTAATAAAGTTGTGGCATTTGTAGTTCAAACAACTTCCTGATCACTTTGAGAATATCTTATCCTGGTATATGCAGAAAGTTAAATTCTATTCATAATATAGTATTGCAAGCTCACAACTGTTTACCTGAATGTGATGTTAACTGTAGCATTGCTCATACATGGTTGTGGGAAATCCTTGAAGTGTAGAAGGATGACTGACTGCTTTTATCTGTAGTCTGCTGTATCTTACTATTCATCCCATAAATCACCTGGAGTATATCTGTCATCAGCTTTGTGATTGGCAGTTCTCTACAGTGAATGTTGAAGCTGTGCAAGCAACATAGGCATTGGGAGGGCTCTCTTCCCAGCAGCTTTTAAGCTGAATGTGCATATGTTACCTTCTTTTAGAATGCTTGGAAGAGCTTGGATGTCTGGTTGAATCGTATGGCATGAATGTATGCCAGCCAACTCCAGGGAAAGCCTTAAAAGAAATGGCAACACACATTGGTGACCGGGACAACACTGTGCGCAACGCTGCGCTGAACACCATCGTGACTGTCTACAATGTCCATGGCGACCAAGTGTTCAAACTGATTGGAAATGTCAGTATAACTGCACATGAGTTTATGGGGGATTTTGGTTAGTGTGCTGTGCTTGGTTTGGTTTGTGGGATTGTTTGTTTGGTGGTTTGGTTTTTCTTCAAGTCCTTACACTTGTGTAGGGGATTAGCACTCTTTTGCTTGTGACTGGTCATGGTACATTTTGCTGATGGTGTCGAGCATTTTGTAGTTTTGAGAATAACTTACTACATCATAGATTCTCTGATGGCTATTTGGTTAATCCCAGATGGTAGAATATATGACATCATAGAATGGTTTGTGAAGGGACCTTAAAAATCATTTAGGTCCAAGCCCCCTGCCATGAGCAGAGACACTTGAACACTTCCAGGGACTGGGTATCCTGTTTCATTGCCTCAGCCACTCTCACAGTGAAGAGTTCCTAATCCAATCTAAATTTTTCTTCTTTAATTTTAAAGTAATTCCACTTTTCTGTCACTGTGTGCTCTTGTTAGAAGTCCCTCTCCAGCTCCCTTGTAGGCCCCTTTTAGGTACTGGAAGACTGCAGTGAGGTCTCCAGAGCCTTCTCTTCAGTATGCTCTCAAACCCCAACTCTCAGCCTGTTTCCAGTAAGAGAGGTATATATAATCTGGATGTGCATGAATGAAAAAGAAAACTGGAAAAAAAGAGACTGACCTACATGGGAATGAAATTGTTTATAAAGAGTAACTTGTGTTATAGTCAATTTCACAAGTAACACATCCGATTCAGAATATTTGGGTAACTTATTTGGCCAAAAAAGGCTGGTTGTTGGGGCTCCAATAAGTTCTCAGCTTTTTTTATTTTTTATTGTCCCCAACTTGTCTAACTGCTTTGTAGTTGAAGTCTGGTAAGTTTTGCTTACTTGCTTCATCTTACTTCATTTCATTTTTAAAGTATCAGTACTATGCTGCTTTGTATTGCTGCCATTTTGCTCTAAGAAAATTATACTTGACCATTGTCATCTTAAATGCAGTAAAAGTTAAGGATGGCAAAACTCAGTTTCCAGTGTCCGGCAATGGAAAGCTAGTTCACTGTGTTTGTAATTACTGTGCATATCAGATTACGTACACTGAATTCCAATCTAAATCAAGAGCAGTTAGATAATTTTTTACAGTTCTGTTCTCTGAATTTGGCCTTGGTAATGTTTCTAGCAGCATTAAAACTGATTGGAATGTGATAGATATTTTAATGCCTTTGCAGCTTTGTTGTGTTGTGTCATATGCCATAGGGCATACAAGCTATTGGATGGATATTTTATGGAATATGACAAGGCTGCCCTGCTGCATTTTTTTTTTTTTTTAATTTCCAGCTTCTTGAAAAGTTGAAATTTAATGTGGTGCTGATTTTCTCTGGCAACTCTTCCCATGAGAGTTAATGTTGCATTTTCATTAACATCTTATATTTCCATCCTATTTAACTATTGTTCAGAGTGCAATCTGCTTCTTCCTCAGTTTTACATAGTCCATTTGTTTTTGAATTTTCAAGGTAAAGGAAAAACTGTAGCACCTGAACCATTCAGCTCTTTCTAACCATGACTTTCTGAACTTCAGTATGGTCCATCTATGTGTTCTCAGGAAGGTTTCTAAATCATAGGGATGCTGGAAAGTACTTCTCATGAAATTGAAAATGCCTACTTTTATTTCAAATGGAGTTATTTGTAGTCTTTGGTCTGGTAGATGAGCAGGTAAATATGAATATTTTCAGTGCCTGAGTTGGAGCATTAAGTTGCCTGATCAGGTGTTCATACTGAATTATGAGTACATTGAACAGGACAATTGTCAGAAGAACTCTGGCTTCTGTGGCAGAGTCCAGAGTGTTCAAGCACTGCCTGATCTGCTAATAGGGAATATAGAAAGGTGGGTGGGGCTTTTTTTGTTTGGGGTTTTTGCAGCAGCACATGCAACAATTACAAACACGGGATAGTACCATAGTTTGACTTCAAGATTAATTGTTTCTTGAAAGTTACGTGGGCTAGAAATAGATGTATTCTGTATTACAGCTTGTCAACATGGTCTAATTAGCTCTTGAAGTAGCACCTGACAGTCCAGAGTGTTCTGGTGAGTTTGCTGCTACGAAGTAGCATTGACAGTTCCGACTTTTGTATGAGAGAGCTTCAGTCTGCACTGATAAGTATGGTGTGAATCCTGTAGGTGACTGAGATTTCTAAAACCCATACAGCTCAGGATGAATGATAGCATTGTGTGTTACAGCTTTCAGAGAAAGACATGAGCATGCTGGAGGAAAGAATAAAGCGATCAGCCAAGAGACCCTCTTCTGCTCCAGTGAGACAGGCAGAGGAGAAACCTCCGCGTACTCAGAGCATCAGTGCCAATGCCAGCATGATGCGCAAGGGGCAAGCTGAGGACATGTCCTCCAAGCTCAAGTATGTAATGTTATATTATGGTCTCTAGCCTGCATAATGTATGTGCTAATATGTCTTACAATGTCATTTTAGTTCTCGTATCATCATCTTCGCATGTTGTGAAAAATGGCCAAATAATATAAATCTAAATGTCTGAAATTTTTTTGTCTTGTCTGTCTTTAAATCTTTCTAAATGGTCTTGTGCCTTTTTTCACTGCTTCTCCATGGACAGAATTATGTATCGCACTTATAGGATGTAAGTACTGCCCACTAACTCCTTGGTAGTAAGGCTCTTTTATCTTTCAATTTCTATCCTTGCCATCCCTTCTTGAGGGTGATAGGTTTGCCATGGCTAGTTCAAGGTTATTTACAGGTCTCTGAATTAAAGAAAAGAAAGAAAACAGAAATACAGGTTTCTGTCAAGGTGACTGTAGATCAGGCTGCAGACAGACATGGCACTTCCTCATTAAGCAGCTGTTCAAAATATTGGAATAACTTTCAGTGTGTTGGACTAAACTTGATATTTGTTGGATCACGTTCTAGTTGTGTTAGACATGAAGCACAAAAATGGATAAGCATGTGTGAATTGTAGAGCCTGGGACAACAGTACCCAAAACAAAAAGCTCAGAAACTATTCCTTCCCACCTGCTCATCATTTTTGATTAAAAGTCTGTGCTGAGAACTATATGTTCAAGTATTTCCTTGAAAAATCTGATATGCAGTATAGGTCATGTGGGAATGCTGTGTGTCTTAGATTCAGAGGAGCTTGTGAGGTTGCTCTGTATGTATGCATCCTGTCCATTATTTAAAATAAAAGGCAAAAAAAGCCGCTCAAACTTTAAAGTTATATTCTTTTAATATTACTGTAAACTGTGCTAGTTAGCCCAAACCGTGCATGCCTGGCACAGGTACAGGACATCTTGTGGTTTACAAGAGAAACTAGGAGGGCAAGTAAGTAGCAGCTGCTCTTCTGGCCTACAGAAGTTTGTTTTACTAAGGACTAGGGGAAAAGCAGAGGGAGTTAAGGGGCTTGAATATAATCCAAGCTGCCAAACCTGTGTTAGTATGAGAACTTTAGGGCTACCAGTGGATGCTAGTTGCTAATATTCTTACCTCTTAAGCTAAAACCCTCTCCTGGTTTCTGTAGCCAAAATCGCAACATGGGCGGCCACTCGGAGACAACACATACAGTCCCACGGGAATTTCAGCTGGATCTTGATGAAATTGAAAATGACAATGGAACCGTCAGATGTGAGATGCCAGCACTTGTACAGCACAAACTGGATGACATCTTTGAGCCAGTCTTGATTCCTGAGCCCAAGTGAGTTTAGCTTTACCTTCTAAGTGAAATCAGCAGGGCTACCTAAAAAGTATTTTGAGAAGGCGAATGGATAGAGCTAGTTTCTACATTCAGACTTGTTTTCATAAGAGCATAATGTCAGCTAACTAGAAGAGATGACAAAACAAAGGTCTGTTGTACTCTTCTGAAATCTGGAGAGCAGTTATTTTTAATGAAAAACATTAGTTCTACTTAGGCATTTTTATAGTTAAATGATACTGAGTTTGTAAATGCATCATCAGTGTCTTTACAAACAGTGCAATAGACATGGTTAAAAGAAATTACTCCTTCCTTGAGAATCCTCAGTGAAGAATGAAATTCTTTGTCTTCTAAATCTTCACTGAAATGCAGCAGTTAAGAGTACATAAGTGGAGCTCTCCAAAAAGTAATGAATGCTGTTTTCAACCCTTTAGAATCCGTGCTGTGTCCCCGCACTTTGATGACATGCACAGTAACACAGCTTCTACTATCAACTTTGTCATTTCCCAAGTGGCCAGTGGTGATATAAATACAAGCATCCAGGCTCTGACACAGGTAAGTGAATTAAGGCAGCAGCTCATCGCACTGTACCAGACTTTGCCTGCGAGGGTGATGAGTTGCACTGTGGTGGAGCAATCGTGTCAGGTGACGTGGTCTCTGCTCAGAATCTCCCTGATGACAAAACTAAGTGCACAGGGGCCATCTGACTCGCTTTAGCAGTAGAAATTCCACTTGAAAGATGTAGAATAAACTTAATGCTTTTCTCATTAGTGCTTCTGTGTTATAATTTTGGTTTTGTCAAGTTATTTTTGCTAAGTTTGTAAAAACCAGTTAGTCAGTGAGACTTAACTTTTAAATTTGAACTGTTTTAGAGATCCTTAGGAAAAGGATTGTCTTGCCGCATAGTTTTTGTGTGGGTTTAAGGTGTCTTTAACGATTTAGAAGCTTTTTTTGTCCAGAAGATTTCATAAAGCTGTAAATTCCAGAATCTGTTATGCAGCTGTTGATGTTTTCATTTGTATAGGGGATAGGATTGCAGTTCTCTAAAATATCAGTAATTGATTATGTTTGGATTAGCAATACAAATCTCTAGCTACTGATTTTGGGTGAAAGCTTAGAATACAACTGCCTTGGCAAATGGATTGGTCAGGGCAAAACCTTTCCTACAGAAACGTATTTAAATTATGGTTATTTTGTGCTGTTTGCATTATGTTGACTTTACTAGAGTGTTTTGGTTTTAAATCTTAGATTGATGAGGTACTCAAACAGGAGGACAAAGCAGAAGCTATGTCTGGCCACATCGACCAATTCCTAATAGCCACATTTATGCAGCTCCGGTTAATCTACAATACACACATGGCAGATGAGAAGCTTGACAAAGAGGAGATTGTCAGACTTTACAGCTGTATCATTGGGAGCATGATCACGGTAAGGCTTGCTGTAAAAGATAAGGTGAAAAGCAAATAACTTCTGTGCAGAAGTTGTGGGAGAATGGAATGTCTGTTCTGTACCTAGGTTAGCTTACTACTGAGTCGTTCTTACGAAGGTTTGTTGCCAGCTGCTCATCAATGCACCTTTTGAGAGTAGGTGGGGAACGAGAATTTGGGGAAGGGAAGAAGGTCTCTGCTTCTGCAAAATACAGCCACTAAGACTTCTATTAAGCTCTATTTTTAATATTCTTTGCCTTTTGATTGCTGAGTTGGTGGCCTGAGTATTTTCAGAAGTCACTCAGTAGAAATAACTTTCTTCATAGTTCTGTTTTTACTCTTGTGGAAAACGGGGAGATGTCGTGGTTTGACAGTGGAGTCTAGAGATGTCCTTACACTAAAGGATTATGTGCAGGGAAAACTAATGCTTTCTTCAATCTGTAGCTATTTCAGATAGAGAGTCTGGCTCGAGAGGCATCCACTGGTGTGCTTAAAGACCTAATGCATGGTCTTATTACATTAATGCTGGATTCTCGGGTTGAAGATCTTGAAGAGGGTGAGCAGGTCATCCGATCAGTCAACCTCTTGGTAGTTAAAGTTCTGGAGAAGTCTGACCAGACCAACATCTTGAGGTAAGTAACGAAAAGTGCACGATTAACTGCTCTTCTTTACCTATTCTCTTATGTTTCTTGAACAGCTGAGTTTTAGTCATTTTGTAAGCAAAGACTGATGTTTGTAGATTATTCAGCTAGCTAATAAAGAATTATCACTGACTGTGATCAGAATTTGACTGCACAGCTGGAGGCAGGCTAAACAAGCCAGCTTAGTATGGTTCTTTGTGCTTTGAAGTTCAGCAGACTGTCTCTTGATTTCTTGTAACATACTAAAAAGAGAGAAGGAAAGAGCTGTTGCACATCTGCTGGACTAACCCCAGTCTCTGGTATGGTATTCTGTGGTGAGTTGGTATGGTTTTTTTCTTATGTATAGCACTTTTTTTGTGTAACCTTTATCAATTTATTCCTTCTAGTGCTCTGCTTGTCCTGCTCCAAGACAGTCTTCTAGCCACAGCCAGCTCTCCTAAGTTTTCAGAACTTGTCATGAAGGTGAGCCTGTATTAGAGATTTTGAACTTACGTGGTTTCTCTGAATCATCTTACCTGAAAGAACAGATGGAGTTAAAAAAATTAGTGTCCATAACTTGAAATATTTCTTACCACTTCTATAATTCTGATCTTACTAGATGTTACATATAGGGACTTTCAGAGGGAGCTTAACACCTGTTAATAGTTTACAGAAGCTTGTGTACACTAATACAAACTCCACACAGAGGTGCAGTCCTCCATACAGTCACCTGCTGGGCTTGTTTGCTTGAGCACTGTACTATGGATTCAAACAGTGCCAGGCTGGAACTGACTTCTATCCTGTCATCTTTATTGACAGGCAGAGTGAACAGGCAAATGTCTGCATTTAAAGCATGAGCATAATCTTTTCTTACCATACAACACCCTTTTGTAACTGGTATGATTTAAAGACGGCTCAGGCATTCTTAATGAGGTTAAACCTAAAGAACTTGTGCTATGTGTAGGTGTGCATAGCATATATATATATATATATCTGCTGAAATTCCTTCACACAAAGCATTCAGTCTCCAGTTACAAGTAGAGAAATCAGTACCTTACTTTTGCATCAGCTCTAAAAGATCTGGATACTGTACAGCCAGTTATAAAGAGAAAGTACGTACTAGTGCAAATATAGCTTGAGCAGCAGACACAATGCATGCCTGTATGATGTGCTAGCAGAGTGAAGTGGCTCAGTGATAGTGTTGTGTAACTTCTTGTATAATCAAGTGCTCCTTTCTTGAGTTGTCTTGCTTTAAGTCAGCCTCTCGTTCCAGTGTCTGTGGAGAATGGTGCGTCTTCTTCCGGAAACCATCAATAACATCAATCTGGATCGGATCCTGCTGGATATCCACATTTTCATGAAGGTCTTTCCCAAAGAGAAGCTGAAGCAATGTAAGAGTGAGTTCCCTATTAGGACACTGAAGACGCTCCTTCACACCCTGTGCAAGCTGAAAGGGCCCAAGGTTAGAGCAATCACTAGTCACATATTTTTAAATTGGATGTTCATGCAGTCTTCAGAGTATTTCCTCTTTTTTTTTTCCTTTTTTTAAATTCCATTTTTTTCTCATTTTAGATCTTAGATCATTTAACAATGATAGACAACAAAAATGAGTCTGAGCTAGAAGCTCACCTTTGTAGACTAATGAAACACACTATGGAACAGACTGGAAAAGCTGATAAGGATACAGAAAAAGGAGCTTCTCGCATAGTAAGTAAAGATGTGTTGGCAGGGGAAGGGAGTGTAAAGCAATTCATTTTAAGAAACAAACTAAATTTTGTGTAAGTAGTGATTCCCTTTTCAACATGCAACTAATGTTGGAAATACTCTTGTAAAGTGAATTTTTCATTTACGGCTGTTTTGGGAATTTGTTGTGTGTGTTTACCTGAGTATTCTGTGCATATCCCAGGATGAAGTACTCTGCAGGAAATTCAAATGTGCAGTAAATGTTTTATGCTGCATGGTACTGCATCTGATCTACTAAAAGTTAGCCATATCCAAAACAGGTTTTAAACTTCTCAGAAGGAGTCCTAAAGCTTCCTGATGTCCTTGTTCACATTCTGCGTATAAAGTGGCTGTATAGAACCCTGGTCACTTCAAGGTTTCCTTCATCTTGGAAGTTCTGTACCTAGCTAGCAGGTGTGAACATGTCATGGGTTTGTCTGATTGCTTTTTGGTTTTATTCTTTGTTTTAAAAGTCTCCTTTTGTTTATTTATTTAGGAGGAAAAGGCTTCGAAAGCCAAAGTCAATGATATTTTGGCAGAAATATTTAAGAAGATTGGCTCAAAGGAGAACACCAAGGAGGTGAGTGCCCCCTTCCTGCAAGAATGAGAGCATGATACACTAGAATAGTGTACGCCGCGGTTGTAGTAATACATAGCAACTCTTCCCTCCCAGGGTCTGGCAGAACTGTATGAATACAAAAAGAAGTATTCTGATGCAGACATTGAGCCCTTCCTGAAAAATTCCTCACAGTTCTTCCAAAGCTATGTGGAAAGAGGCCTCCGACTGATAGAAACAGAACGGGAAGGGAAAGGACGCATTGCTACTTCGACAGGTACATGTTATAGCAAAACTCATTGGTTTGTGAGAAGCAGAAATAGAACAGTTCCAGGTCTCCTGGTAGAAATTAATATTTGCATGAGTTTATGGATTTCTGAAGTAAGCCATGTATTTTCTTGCTGCTTGAGTTGCTTCATGAGGCAGCATTTTTAGGGAGTATGCATTCTTTGTTTACAAAACCAGAAGTTAGAACCACACTAAATGTAGAAAATATCTGAAAGGCTTGGCAAACATGTGGTTCTAATCCATATCCTGTAGTGTGGATTGAACATTAGTCTGTGTTTCCTGTGTCTGGTATCAAGAATTGGTTCTGCAAGGGATAATGCTGGTTTAAAATAGCAGCACCAGCTGTCAGATTCTCCTTTTACCTTTTTACTAAAAAAACATATAGGATGCTTTTAATAATATTATTTTCTGTGGAATTGGAAAGCTTATTTTAAATAACATTAACTGTTTCTGCAGAATTTTGTATTAATTGGATGAATTACTGTAAAACTGTTTGTTGCTGAGTCTTTTCATTGCAGATAAATACGAAGGAGTATTTAATGAAATATTAGGGAAGGAATGTGACAAACTATTAGCTGACAGTAAAAGCTGATACACAGTCTAGCAAAACTACCTGTAACCTTTATTTCTTGCTCTTTTCATAGTGTCCTGTGAAACTTGAGCCTTTTTCTACTACTGCCCCTTCTCCTATCCCTGTATTGTAGATTCCTTTAGGAAGATGGATGATATGAGGTTCTTTCAGAACTTCATAAATGTGTCCACCTATATAGGACAGAAAATTCTACCTTGCATTGTGAAAGTCTGTACAACTGAGAAATACTAGTTCAGCAGTTTTCAAAACCAAATTTACGTGCCACCGTTGTCTTTTTTTTTCTTCCCTAACTTTGTCTGATATAATAAATTATGCTGTTCCATATTGCAACAGTGCTTTATTTAGAGTAAGATATAAATGCTTAACCTTAATTCTTCTTTTATCTATTTTAAACATCCTTGTAGTAAATTAGTGAAAACAAATCCTTGTCCATGCTAAGTCTTAAGAAAGAATTTTCAGTTCTTTTAATAATGGAAAAGTTTTTTTTCATAATGTCAATTCCTTTTCTAGTCTCATGGTAGGGAAGCTTTAAAAACCTTGTTATGTGCATTCCAGAAATCACTGTTTGAAACTGTGTTGGAATAAAAAGCTTCAAGTTGTTCAAATGAGAGGTAAAAAGGGATTAGAATCAGTGGTAAGCCCAAAAGTACGACTTAACTAGAAAAAGTCAACTCCAAGTATTTCTCACCTTGCCAATTGCTCAATTCTCCTGCTATACATTATGGTCACTGCTGATGCACATCAGTATCTTCCTCTCCCTGTGCTGTTCTCTTCAGCTGTTGGCTTTGGCTCTTCTAAAGCTGCTCTGCAGCCATTCCTTAAATTTCTTCTTTTTTTTTCTTGGTTTTCAGTTGTCATTTTTGCAAGGAAATGAAAGGCCAGATATATCTATACTAGCAAATGCAAATAACTAGCAAATAATAGGTTGATTAATTCTTCATCCATTTCATCTTATTTCAAGGAATTGCCCAAGAGGTTTATGCTTTTTTGACATTTTAAATTTTTTAACTCTCCTCCATCCTTCCCCTCATCTTCCAGGAATTTCTTCTCAGATGGAAGGAACATGTGTTCCTGCGTCTACCCACACTGTATCTTCATCTATAGGAAACACAAATGGGGAGGAAGTGGGGCCTTCAGTTTACTTGGAAAGATTAAAAATCCTGAGGCAGCGTTGTGGCCTCGACAATGCAAAGGTATTGTACTTCACAACACTTGTAAATCCCCTGGAGAGGCACTTGATTTGCATTTACCTTTTTTCTTTTTTTTCTTTTTTTTTTTTTCCTTATGAATTCAAATGCCAGAAGGCAGATTCCAATCAGAATTTATGATCTTTCATTTATAATTCATGTCCTGGCTACTCACTGCATGTCACTATGCCTAGTATAAATTGCTTTAATCTCATTGCTTGGCCAAGTAGGCTTGCATTTCAATCTGCTCTGTCTGCATTGCTGGTGTTGTGTGCAGGTTGTTTCTACAGGCCTGTAGCTTATTGTCTTTCCATGCTGGGAAGTTGAGTCTCAGAAAGGTTCAAAAAATAACTGTTCTCTAAAAGTTAACACCTCAGAGATGAAGGATGTGGAAATTCTAGACTTTCTTCTCTAAAACAATCATGAGAGCTGATAAAACTAAATTTTATATATTTTGGGTGTATGGATACTGAGGTGCAGGAATGCTGAATGAGCTTAGTACTGGAAATCTGTGGACCAAAATTCCTTACAGTTCAATGATTAGTGTGTTAGGAATCTAGTGCCAATTCCTGAAATTTGAATTCGGTGTGAAGTGATGTTCACTCTAGGAATAGTCATCCAGATGCATCACTGTTTTAACCTTTTGACACAAATTTGAGTATCAGCTTAGAGCTCTGAGGAGGGGAAATGTTTCCTAGATCATAGTAACAAGGTAAGTAACTCAGATGGAACTATCCATTGGTAAAAGAACAGTGAATTGACACTTTAAGTCTTTGACAGGTTCAGTCTTGCCAGTTTCCTCTTCTCATTCTTCCAGAAAATTCATTGTCTGCTGATGTTGCACATAGGCAGGGATTTTTCTCTTGTGTTAGAATTTAGGCTGTTCAAGACTCTGGCAGTCTGTCTCAGTAAAACTCTGATCTGCAGGAAAGTTTTTGATCTTGAAAGACTAGTTTCTTTGTGTCCCTGTTGACATAAAATTAAACATTAACTACTCGGATGATTGAGCATAGTAATTAGCTTTGCATGGTTCTGACTTTGACAGCAACTGACTTTATTACTCCAGATCCACTTGTCTTGTAGTGCTCTTTCCCTTTCCTCTGTTTTTATTGCTTGTAGAGATAAAAAGCCGTTGATTATGATTTGTACATTTTATATGGCCTTTACCACTATATGTCTTAACACTTCACTTTTCTCCCTCATAGCAGGAAGACAGACCCCCTCTGACGTCTCTGCTCTCTAAACCAACACTCCCTACAGTTGCATCCTCTACAGATATGCTTCACAGTAAGCTCTCTCAGCTGCGTGAGTCTCGGGAGCAGTACCAGCATCTGGACCTGGACTCCAATCAGACTCATTCCTCTGGCATTGGAACTACCCTGGCTTCACCCTCTTCTGCAGCAGCCAATATTGATGACTTGAAAAAAAGATTGGAGAGAATAAAAAGCAGTCGCAAATAGAGATGCAAAGAGACGGTATCGCTGTTGCTTGGGGCTGTCTTCAGCTTTAGTTTACTAAACTAGAAGTCTTCATAGTTAAATGGCCTCATTTAGGCCTAATGTATACAAACTGGTTTATGTATAATACAGTGGATTTTGGGGGGTTGAGTTATTGTGGCACAAGTATTTGTACATAATCTGCTTCTCAATGAGCATCTCTTTGACAATAGAAGGCTGTCTGTGTATTAGTTTTAGTGTACAGACCTGTAAACAACCATCCTCTTGCTCAGACTAGTTTCTCATGACTTGGGGTTTTTATTTGTAAAGTTGTCTTTAAAATCTTTTCCTAGTTCTTAACTCTTAGAAAACCTTTAGTGATTTCACTTTTAATTTTGTGAATTCTTCTCCATGTAATCCTTGAACTGTTGATTCTGTATGGACACATGGCATGAAGTAACTAATTTAAGTGTCTTTTGTAAATAAAGTTTGCATTAACTATACCAGCCTCTATAGGAACAGCAGCAACTGCTGGTTAGAGGTCACTCTCTATTTCTGAATGTTAGTGACTGGGCATCTAGAAACTGAACTGAGCTGATGTGAACCTTGGAGTTTGGATACACTGTAAGGAAGATGAGTGGAAATACACTGTCTGTGGGTGCAGTCTTGAGACTTTGCACTCTTGTATGAGCAGCAGTACATTTTTTTATATAGTTGTGGGTTTTTTTGTTTTGTTTTGGAATGTTTCTGTAACTTGAAAATATTTAGTTTGCTGAAATGTTTATTTTGAATTATCTAGTCCCTGTGATGCCTTTACTCAGATTGTGTGGTCCCAGCTGAGGGAGCTTTCTTTGAGGGAGCCTGCTGCTGATGATATGGAATAGAGTAGCAGTGGTGTATGGTCAGTGGACTCATTTATCCTAAACTCATCTGGTTAAGCAGTGTTCCTCATGCAGGTAAACCTCCTTCACTACATTCTTTTTGCTCTTAAACATCAGATGTTACCATTTTTTAACTAAGACACCTAACAGAACTAGTCTGCAAAAGTTGTAGCCACTTCTTTTTTTTTTTTTTTTTTTTTTTAATGAGTGAAGAGCCTTTTTCAGACACTCCAAATAATGAAGATTTAAGACAGACATACTGCGTATCCTTTCTAGCCCTTTCATTTCTAGGGAGGTCATGTGTTTTCACCTTACTGCTGCACTTCTCTGTGAAAACTGGTTGTGTAGCATGAATTGCACATCTGTTCCATAGCTAGAACAGAGTTATTGAATGGTTGGACAGGCAGGCTTAAAATAACACACTT
Organism: Haemorhous mexicanus; assembly: GCF_027477595.1. NCBI lineage: Eukaryota > Metazoa > Chordata > Aves > Passeriformes > Fringillidae > Haemorhous > Haemorhous mexicanus. Next base: position 26,418,314 of record NC_082346.1, read on the forward strand.
CTACTCTAGATTTTTAATCTCTTCCATGTAACTGCTGCTTTTGTTGTTTGCTATGTGGATCAGCAGTCTCTGCCTAAGAGCCATTGCTGAAACTGTCTTGCCTGATTACAGTAAAAACGTGACTTTAAATTAGTACTTGTACTACAGATCTATGCCAGAGCTTCTGCAAATGTCTGAAATCTTCCTTTCACAGGACCCCTAGGCTGGGGTTGCAGTTGACATAATGCTGCTTGGTGCTTATGGTGAGTTTGCACACTGTGATAGCAGGTGATCACGAGCATTCTCCATCCTGTGTTAACTGATATGATGCCATTCATTGCTCCACTGCCTTGATTTAGTAGTCATAGTCTCCTCTCATAACCTGAAATGGGCGTGCACTTGTGGAACAGAGCTCTGTTACAAGTGGAGGTTTGGCCCTTGTTGGTGAGTGCTGTGGTTTTGTGCACTTAAACTGGGGCAGTTTGTGAATAGTTTGTGTTGGCTAGAGATACACTAGAGTTACTGCCACTACCTCTCAGTTACTAGCTGCTCTCTGAAACTTAGTGACATTTTAATTAATCCATATGTTCCTTTACCATATTCAGCAGACATTCTGAAGAACTATTTGTTAATTAGCTCAGGATGTAAAACAGCAATGCCTGCAAACCTGCATAAACTATTTTAAATTTGAAGCTGACTCAGAAGTGAAATACAGGAATAATTGAGTAGCAAAAGATATAATTGTTTTTATTAATGAGTTTTTGCCCTGTGTCTTTGTAGTGTTTGGTTGGACTCAATATCCTGGGAGTTCTGAACTAAAACTTGTGCACATAAATTAATAAAGCCTAATCTTTAGCCCAGACAATATTTAAATAACATTAAACTGAATTTTAAAAATGATTCTTCTGTATTGTTTGTAACAAGTCAATATGAACAGTGACTTTCTCCAGAAACTGTATGGTCCTGGTTCCCTTCTTTTGTCACAGATTTGATAGTAGTGAAGGGGTGAGGCTTAAAATTTAAACATTAGAAGGGCTAAACATTTTCAGTGTTCAATGTATGTGGTTATCAATGACTTTAAACAGTCATGAAACTTGAGCTGTTGAGGTTTTTTTTCTTCATATTTCATTGAGAGGTTGGTTTTTGTGCTTTATTTGGGAAAAAAAGGCATGATTGTCTTAGTAGAAAATTGGCTGGTCATAATTTCTGTTTACTGCTGTACTTCTGGGTCCTCAGTGGTCAACAAATTCCTACTAAAGAGGAGTTTATGAAAGACTGAAGCTTGTTTTTGGAGAGATCCCTAAACAGCCTTTATAACACAAGCAAACAGGTATAGTGCAGGATGTTTTCACTGCAGGCTTTGACAATGACTACATGAATTGCTTCCTTCAGAATCTTGCTGTGCAGGTGGAAAATACACAATGAGGACCTGGCACCACCTGCTGTGTAGGAACTTACTGGAAATGCTGCTTAATCTATTCAAGCCACTATTCCTTTGTAGGATGAATTGCACACAGTGGTGCTGGTATTTATTGCTGGCTGTTGTAGTGTAAACAATGTTTTCTGATCAAAACGGCTTCTAATTGCTTTCCTTTTGACATTGGTGTTTTGTGGAATGCTACAGGTACTGTAGGGTGGTTATCTCTGGTACATATATGAGTCAAAAACTAGAACAGAATGTTAGTTGTCTTGAAGGGAGGAAAGGGAGAGGGCATGAGGGCATAATCTTGCTTGCTGTGACTGACAAGGCCATTGTGTGGGGTCTGAAACCTGTTGATTATAGCTGATGGAAGGGAGGGGATTTGAAGCACAACAGGTAATTAGCAGTATTGCTAGTGCCGTGGCACTCCTGGCTACTGTCATGACTTAGTACAACTGCACCTAAACTCGGCATGAATAAAAGGAAGAAGATGGGTTTCAGAGCTTTTATTTTCAAGGGATAAGACCTTCCTTTTGTCAAGTTGTAAGGATATAACTTGTCTTACTTCACTATCTTCTATGCTTATGTTTTAAAGTGGAGCATTGTAACAAAACTGAGACCAGGCAAGGTAAATGCTTCATCTATCGCCCTTGATTTTCGATGACTTTTCGTATCCACTTTTTCAGGCGGAATACATGGGTGTAAAATCCATATTTGCCATCTCGGTCACAGCCTTCTCCCCATGAAACTATTCCCACTTGATACCAGCGGTTGTCATCTGGGTTCTAAAGTAAACAAAAAATTAGATTGATAGAAGGAGAAAAATACCTTGATTGAATCAGAGAATCATTAAGATTGGAAAAGACTTCTAAGATCAAGTCCAACCTTTGACCAAACACTACCGTGTTAACTATACCACTGCACTAAATGCACTCTTTCAGTGAAGAAATTCCTCCTGATGTCCAACTTGAACCTCCCTTGGCTCAGCTTGAGGCCATTTTCTCTTGTCCTTTGTTTGACAGGAGGAAGAGGCTGAGTGCCAACTAGCTACAACCTCCTTTCAGGAGGTCTCCCCCTGAGCTTCCTTCAGACTAAACAAGCCCAGTCCCCTCAGCCACACCTCATGAGACTTGTGTTCTGGATTGTTTAGCAGCTTGGTTGCCCTCTCAGATCTAAACCTTGGATGTGCCCCAGTGTGTTTAATGATGGATGCTACTTTGGAATTCAGACTGGCATCTCCAACAGAGTTTGTTGGAGTAATTTTGTCTCTACTCCTAAATCTCTAGTTAAGAATTAGCCATCACTCATGCATCCTGCAGGTGATCTCCCAATATGCTGAGAGCTCAGTAAGAAATGGGCCTGGATGACTGCAGGATTGGTCTCCATTGCTCACTTTGGGCATGAGCTGGGTTTGCTTCAACCACTCAGCAGTGGCTTGACTCTGCTGCTTTTTTTTGACTATGAATTTCAGCACAGAACAAACCTATTTTCATACGTCTTATAAGCTTGAACTTGCTGAACATACCTTCATTACAAAAGGTCCCCCACTGTCCCCTTCACAGGCATCTCCTCTCTTTAGCGCATCAGGACTGTAACCTACAGGCAAGAAAAGCGGATATTTGACCGTAGGGGGAGTGGCTGGTGTTGGCCATGTTTTCTTTAAGGTTTTGGGATAAACGGCATAAATGTTTTGGGACCCATGAGATTGCTGATTCTGTCAACTTGGACTTCTGTTTTTCATATATGTAAAAATTCTAACTTTGCATCTGTCTTTGCAGCATTCTTGAATCTACCCTCTGCTCTCATTCCTGTTTTTTCATCAGAATTTGTGTTAGTGTCAGTTGCACTGACACTGTACAACAGCTGTAGCTTGAGCTACTGTGCTTGTCTTGTCTTAGAACTTGTCTTGTCTTAGAACCTTATTTGTAACAATCTGACTTCCCTCTTCTTCTATTTACTATAGAGATTCACTGCTATCCCCCCTTTTACTTTCCTGTCATTGTAAGTTCTGCTTTTCCTCTCCCTAGCTGTCTTTCTAAAGTATCACTATGAAGAGGAAGAGGATTTCATTCATTCCTGATAAACTGGATAGTATCTCTGCACGTTCCCATCACCCATGTCTCCATTTTTTCTGAATGTCTGCATGCCAGCTATTTCATAGAATGTTGTTTAGAAAGAGAATCCAGAAGAGCTCTGTATTTTCAGCACACTTGTGTAGTTGGCTTCCATCTTAACTCAAGCAGTCGCATGTGTTTAGATGCAAGCAGCACAAATTTAGTCAAAAATCTCAAGGCTTGCTTGTAGGAACTGATAAAGTCTGCACAAATGAAGAATATATCAGAAACTATTAAACTGGTACATAAATCCATAGTAACTTGGTAACTTGAATTCTGTGTCTACTTCCCTTCTCACTCAAAAAGGGTATGATGCTAGAAGAGATTTAGGAAGGTAGGAGCCTTCAAAATTTGTGACCATAAGTATGAATGGGCTCCAAAAGATTGAGACAAGCTAGTAGATAGGATAATAGGTGTGTAGCCTTTAATTTAGGAAGTCGCTCAACTGCTCTCTGTACTGGTGAAAAGATAATTTTATTTGTGCTTAGCTCTCCCACAGTTGCTGCTGCTGCATAGTACCATTAGACTAATGCCTGACACAGGTTGGTGTTGCAAACTTTATTCCTAGCTTTAAGTTCTCCAGCTTTCACAGTTTCTGAGAGCTGAGAAATTTCTTATCATGGCAAAGTTATTCTTTGTGGAGGGCATTTGCAAATTTATCAGAAAGTAACCTAGCTGCAGGAGTCACACCAGGAGCTCAGAGCCCTTGACTTCTGTGGTAAGTTGTGCCTGTGACTCCAGTGTTACTTACCTGCACAGAACATGTTGTCAGTGACTTTAACTTTGGTGGATGCCTTGCAGGTACTTTGATCTACAATAGGTACATTGACTTGTTGCAGAACTGTGGGCAAGTTGGAGGGGCTAGTGGCCCATGTTTCTTTCAAGTTTCCCCAACCAGTTACCCTCCCTTTGTAACCTGCCAGCATCAGCCTGTGGAAGGAAGCACAAGTATAATTAAATGTATTGTAACAGCTTTCTTCTGCCTGGCACTCTTACTGCCAATAGCCTTGAGAAGTTTTGTTTTTCTCTCTCTCTTCTCACCTCTGCACGACCTCTTTGGTAGGCAGACAGACAGGATGGATGTAGTCACTGAAGCTGATGGGTCTCTTTAAGTGCATGAGTGCAATATCTCGGTCCATGTTCTCTTTCCAGTTGTACTTGGGATGGATGATGATTTTATCCAACAGAGCAATCTTCTCTTTATTCTTTTCATATCTGAAATAGTTATGAAGGAAAGAACTTGCTGTACAGTAGCAGCTGAGAGTCTTTTGGAGTTTATGATACTCTCAGCTTTGTACCCTCTGAGACAATGCTGTCTTTACATAGGAGCACCCTTTTAGATTTCCCAGGCTTCCTTGCTCCCTTTCGCTTCAACCTTCAGGATCAACAAAAGCAGCAAAAGACAGCCCCATTAGACCCTTATTGAGAGGCATGTAACATTAGTTATAATACTTCTGTGGATACTGAATGACAGCCCAACTCCAAAGTATCTCATTACTTCAAGAGGAAGTCTAGTTCCTTCTCACTTGATTCAGACTCTTACTTTGCTCTTACGTGCTTGCCAATCCGCACCAATATGTCACTTGTACTTAGGTTCTTGTCCCAGGGTGGATAAAAAAGACAATGAGCAGCAGTCAGGATCCAGCTGTCACTGATGAGGCTGGCACCACACAGCAGCTCCTGAGGAGACTTTTTGTAGAGCATCACCTGCCTGAGAGATGAGGAGGAAGGAAGCCCTTAGAAGGCCTAAATGGGTCGTGGTGTCTTGCAAAAAGTGCAGATTGGGCAGTGAGCAGAAAACAGCATTGCTCTATACTGACAAAACAGAGTGAGTAGCTCTGTAGCAAGTCTTCCCTGGGAATGTATATCCTATGTAGCAGGCCATTTATTTACCCCCTTTCTTTTACGTGAAGTTTCTCATCCTTTTTGTTCCAGCAAAGCTGGAAAAAGAGGAAGACATGAAGATGAAACACAGCAACACACTTACTTTCTCTGGTGGTTGCATACTTGATTCAAGCGGTGAGTTTCTTTCCAGCTATTTTAGTACTGCTCTGTCAACCACTTGGAGAAGCTTTGATTAGAATTTGTAATTTTTGCATATTGCCTAAAATAGGAAAGCCCTTTTATTTCTACCTGCATAAGCTGAAGAGAAGGAAAACACAATTGCCAAAGACTATGCAAAGACAATACTTACCAGGGGGAGCTTCCAACTTCTGCATCATCCCCACTGACAATTCTTCCTGTGTAGGAATCCAACAGCTCCCTCTCACTTTTGTCTGTTATCTTTTTCTTCTCAAATAAAGGACGAGTGCCACAATCTGAAAAAATAAGCAATCTGGCTTTGCTTCTGTACCTGAATCACTGGAGAACTGTTGTCTGCAGTCAGCAAGTGAAGCTGGAAGATCTCAGAAAGGAAGTGCTTACTAGCTCCATGATTGGAACTGGATATTGACTTTTGAGAGTTCTTCAAGGAATTTAAGTATCTTCCCCTTCTTTTAACAGCTTTTGGCTAGCTGATGTTTCTGAGGAACAGGGAATGGGAAGAAGCTATAGCCCTTCTGCAAACATGCTGTACCTAGAGTTTTTGCTCACCTGCTTCACCTGAACCAAAAGTTTTTTCATCAAAGAAGGGTTTGAACTCTTTAGGAATTGTAGAGCGTCCCGATATTCCCTCAGACTCTTGGTTCTCATCCTCTAGCGAGCTGTCTGAGAGATGGAAAGACAAACAAGGCAAAATGTTTAGGTGTAGTTGCCATAGTTATCAGCAATGTAAATGTTCCTTTCCCCATACAGTGGGTCTGATGAAGGAATGATGTTTTAAAACACCAGTGCTCTTTTTAATATGCCTTGTCCACCAGTGTGAGTTTTCAGGGAGAACACCTGAGAGAGGTAACAATGCTATGCACGTAAGGCAGGTTCGTACATGTGATATATGGACAAACATGACTCCGGTGTGCGTGGTGCACGTGCATCCTTCTCTATTCCTCCCAGGCCAAGCATTTCATTCTACTGTTATTTGCCACTGCTTCCAATATGTGCCTACCCAAACCTAAGCAGACTTCTCACCGCAGTAATGCAGATCACAGTAGTCAAAGTAGGGTGATTCATCTGTGGCACACCAGGCACCCTCGTCATCTCTGTCTGGATTCCGACAGTAATTCTCCTGCAGCTCCACTTCTGGGTCAATTAGTTTTCCATGGAGCAGCTCTTTGGCTTTCTCAGAGTTCCATGGCAGACACTTAGCTCCAGACACAGTGACTGAGAGAGTCCCTGTGTAAAGCATGCCTTTCTCTGGTTCACAGGGCTCCATTGGTGCAGGTTCTATGGTCCGTGGAGTGAATGGAACTGTTGTTCTATCTTCACCTGGAAAGACAGAGAGCTGTGATTTAAGCCACAGCTGTGTACTCAGAAGTGCTATTAGCAAATAGCACCAGAGCCCCTTTACTAAAGCCTAGAGTTCCATGGGGCCTCCCATTATGTTTAGGAACTCCTAGTGTGTTTCTGTGCATGTGGTGGCCCTCTAAAATATTGCAGTGTCAGAGATGGTTCAGCAGTATGTGAAGTGAGACTGGCACGATTCATCGCACTCCTCTTTGTCACTAAGATATGAGGAACAATATTGTGTTTCCTTCTGGGGCATCTTTTAGAACCAGCTCAAGGGATGGGTAGGTGTTTCAGGCATCATAATTCTGCTGTATTAGCTCCTTCAACACCTTATTCTAAAATGCTTCACTAGGCCATATTTGGGGGAGACTTTTACTGTGGTATTCTACTAAAATGGCAAATTTAACTTTTGCCAATGTTCCTAAATCTAATGATAAGTGAAAAATTCCCCTGCAAGACTTTTCACACTTTTTCTTGCAAGTGTCCTAATGACTGCAAGTTTTAAGCAGCATTTCCTGAAGGAGTGGGTACCCAACAATCTCTTTTGGCTTGGCCTCAAGGTTGCCTTCTCCTTGTGCCCAGGGGGAGTCCCCACGTGAAGAGAGACCCCATTTCACTATTTACTCTGGTGCACAACAGCCATTGGGCAAGTAGCATTCACCTTTATTGGTGGGGCTTTTGTTTTTTGAGTCATGTCAACATGATTATAAAAGAACTGTGCACAAAACCAAGGCTTTTCTAATCCTGCTATATCCATGCACACAGGAAATCTAACTGTAAGATACTGCAGGTCAGAAATTAACTGGTGAACAGAGCACAGATGCCTGATGGCCTCAGAGCAGTATTTCTTTTCAGTTTGTTAGATTCTGCAAACCAGAGCAATAGTAATGGCTTTTGAAATTTCAAAATAACCCCATGTCAAAATGGTTGCTGACCTCTAGCTTTTGCTATTGAGTTGTTGCTTCTAGTCTGTTTTTGAAAGTGAAACTTCTGCTGTGTGAGAAGGTTCTCTCCTTTACCAGTTCTTCTGAGACAGAGGCCAAGCCCCAGGGGAGATGGCTCTGTACTAGGGAGAAACAGGAATGTGTAAGTGTAGGGGGATGATCCTCCATGTTCAGCTCAATGATGAGAGAAGGGCATCTTCTCTTTACTTGAGATTGTGACAATTAAACTGCACACCACAGGAGAGAATGTTAGGGCAGGCAGTCAAGCACAAACTGTAGTTCTTTTGTCCTAAAGGTAGGAATTCAGACCAAAAAACATTATGACTCATGGCTGTCACAAATTAGAGACAACTGGGCCAGGATTTTGGGGTGACTGACTAGAAAATACTGTAGTACATTCCAGTGTACTGCTGACACTGGTTTTAATTTAGATCTAGATTAGCATAATCTAGCGAAAACAGCTCCTTATGTATGGGCAACTCGGTGACTTTTATTCCTCAGCTCCTTTACCCTTTAAGATGCAGCTTCTCTACTCCTACTGACCTCTGTTCATATAAGCATTCCCCTCCTTAACCCTCTCCTTGACTGCTTTAGTATCAGTCTCAGTGCAGTGTTTGGCTATGAGTGAAGGGCTCTCTGGAGTGCAGGGCATACCACACACGGGGATGGGACACGCCTCCCGTTCTATCGTTGGGTCTCGGGTGTAGCACCATGGGCCTTCTGAGTTGTTGTCTGGGTTCCTGCAGTAGTTCTCAATGAGGTTGGGATAAATGGTGGCATTAAATCTATGAGAGACAAAGCTGGTTAGGCTAGGAAGGAAGGACACCCCAAATAACTCTTAAAGGGGTATGCAGGAGATGAACTTACTTAGGAATATGTGGATATTTGCTTGTCCACACTTGACATTCAATCCCAGACTTGGTTTGGCTAATTGTTCCTCGATAGTTCTGGCCCAGCCCAAGAGCGCAGTTACCTGTCAAAATCCCAACACAGTGTAAGCCACTCAGTGGAACTGGATGTTGCATTTTTCAAGGTCAGAAGTACCATCTCACATATCCCTTTAACTTTTGCTGGGTGCATGAGCCTGCAATAGCAGAGGCATCCTCTTCCTGTGAGAAGAGCACACAGCCTAAGCTTTCTCTGCTTCATCAGAGGGAGCTATCCCTGAGGGCTCTTGGCTTTGCTTTGGCTCAGAGCCTTTCTTAGAGGCTGCTCACACCTGACTGTGTTGCAAGGATAAGGATATTTACCCCATGCTATTTTAGTGCACAAACTAGATTGTTTGTTGAAATTATTACTGGGGAAATAAAGAGTAAGAAATAATTTTAAATTCCTCCCCTGGTATTTTTCTTTAAAATTAGATGGCTTCTCTAACATCGGTTTAATTTTTTTCTGTAAAATCTCTGCAGGAAGCAAGTTCCTGGCACTCACTGTATCAAGGAGATTGAGGTCAGCATGAAGTTCATACCTTCTAGACAAGCATCCAGAACTGTCCTGGACTTTCCCAGGCCCTGACATACTAGCAAAATAAGAAGAAAGAGACACATTATATGAAAGCAATCCAAATAAGCATCATCATTTGAACTACTTTATCATCTAGAGACAAAACACAAGTGCTTAGGCCTGGAAAGCGTGCTCTTAAAAGAAGGAGCCATCTCTCCAGGATGAGACAGTGCATCCTAAGGAATAACAGTACCTGCAAGAATCAAAAAACTTACCTTGGTATTTTGACCAAAATATATCCTGAAAAAAAAAAAAAAAATTAGGAACACAGAACATCAAACCTTTCTTGGCTACTGCTATTCAAGGCAGTAAGAGAACGTCCCATCACAACAAAAGAAAAGACTAACCTAGCTCTGTTTATACCAATTACTATGGAGTCAAAGCAAAAAACATGATACCATTTTTTATAGGAAAACCACATTCCTATAAAAAAGACTCAGGAACCAAGACTGTTGTTTCTAAAGAGACCAAAGATGTTTACAACCTTCAGCAAGCTGCAGAGCAAGCAGTGCAGTGGGCTACAGTGCAGAAGTCCAAGCAGCTGAACCGGAATTTCTAAGGCCACAGATCGCATGTAGGTATTGCTCATCTCTGCCACGCAGCCTGAGGCTGATTGCTTTTGAAGTACTCCAAAGAGGTAGTGTCTTGCTGGCTCCTTACTGTTTATCTGTTGGTTTTTTGGGTGTGAAATTCTGCAAGGACACCAGCCTTGGGGCTAGGAGCAAATCCGAAAAGGATGCAACATGAATTTGGCAAAGTGAGTCTGGAAACCGGAAAAAAGGACAAGGTGTGCAAAAGCTTCAGCTCAAGGGAGTCTGAGGAATCTGCACTCAGTGTTTTGACTACTATGTCAGTGCTTCTGTGAGTGTCTGGGATGTGTGGTACCATGCTGAGCTAGTGGAAGATGCTACTCAGGACTAATGGCACCTTGTCACTTCATGCATCAAGAGGGAGAGAAAAGAACCTGAGCTTTCAGGTGTAGTCCCTGCAGTGTCTCAAGGAGGGAAGCTCCCTAAGGAAGCCTGCGCTTGCCATGGGGTTTGCATTCATCAGCCTCATCTTTGGTTCACAGAATTGAGTATTACAACCCTGGCCCCTGACTGTGTGGGCAACCTGCTGGTGTCTCCTACAGAGGCTGGCCGGGGGAATGTTTCCTGGTACGTACCGTCTGATCGGTGGATTCAAGGGCTTCGAAAGCCTCCTCATAACTGCATGTCTCCTCCAGGCACTCTCGCTCCAGGTTTCCCCTGAGCATCTCTTCTAGAAATCCCTTGTTGGCACGTCGGTGGCGCTTGAGCAGTGACAATGCCTGCCCCTTTTCCAGGAAAACTATCAGGTCAGAACACTGCCAGTCAAAGGGCTGCTCACAGCCAGAGGGCACCTTTGTCTCCCCTTGCAGTTTCCAAAAACCGCAGGCAGCTGATGTGATCCCACAGCCCAGCCTCCCCCAGCGCACCATACAGAGAGGAGAAGCTCTGTCAGGTCTACGCTTCATGATCAGAGCAGACTCTCTGGAATTCATCCCGTCACAGCTCCCATCACTTATAAGGAACAGAAGTGACAGGAACACTACTTCCTCAGCAAAGCTTGTCTGCTCCTTTGCAGTTAGATAGAGGCTTGTTTGCTTTGAGCCTGCTGCCTTCTCTGGCCCCAGCCACTGTATTTCTGTCTTGCAAGCCTCAGACCACTGTGATAACCACAGCTTGGTTCCATTTCATGTTCAGAGCCCCTGATTTGAGACCTGGAGACAGGTCTTCCCCTACTCCGTAGCAGGTCTGAGAGGACTTAACCTCATTTAAAGAAAAGACAGAAGCTCTAACAAAAGGAGCAGTGGGCAGGAAGGTGGCATTTTTTGTATGACCTAAAGTTTTGATAAGGGACAGCTGGGGAGGCAATAGAAAATTGAAGTCACCTAGGTCAGCTGAGAAACTCTATCCCCAAAAGCCCCATGGTTATGTTAGACTTGATCCTGGACTAAGCCACAGTCCCCTCCCTGCCATTTCCCATGTGACCCATAAAATGTAGAGTTGCTGTCACCAGCTGACAGATGCAGCTGCATCCTCCTATGTTCACTCGGTCCTCAGCACCCTTTTGCTCCCAGCTTCAAGCTTTTAGCTTGTCCTCCTGACTTGAGGAAGAAAACTTGCCACCTGTGTTGCCCCTGGAAAGAACTATCCCCGTCTTCCTCCTGTCATCTACTGGTACTTCTGCCCTTGAGTCTTACCTCCAGCATGGCTCAAGGTGAGGTGCAGAAGGCTGGAGAAGAGCAGGCCCCTCAGTATGATGGTTTTGGTCTGCGCCATGCTGTACAGCCCTGGCTGCAGGGGAATTGCAAAGGAAGCAGAATAAGCAGAGTCACAGCCCCGCTGGGTTAATATTGAACCAGAATGAAGAAACAGGACTCCAGGTCGTGGTGTGTCAGGGACAGTGGGACTCTTATCCCTCCTCTCTTGGCATCTCTCCCTCCTGTCAGAGCATCTTTGTTTCCTTACTTAACTTCCTATTTCATATCTAGGAAGATGGCATGAGTAGCAAGAGGACAAGTTTGACCTAGGGCACAGGGAGAACTTGGGCCAGAGAAAGGTACCTCTGCCAGCTCACAGCCATCCCAGCCAGAGAGCTTGCTCCTTTTCCCTGGTTTTGCTCCCATGCAGCCCTTGGCACCATCACTGCCTCCCCACCATGCTGGTTCAGGCCCCTGCCACTGACTTCTCAAAGGCTGTACTCTAGCAGCCTCAAACGCAGGAAGACTTTGAGACCACCTTAGCCATTCCCAGTCCTTCTCTTTTTAGCTGCAAGCCCCCCTGATTCTCCCTAGTGCTCAGTTGTCTTTCCTTCCTGAAGTTATCAGCAAGCTCAGCCCCAGCTATTTTGGTACCACAACACACAGTTTCAGTGTTCTTCCTTCTCCCTTGCCCATGACAGTGAGCAGAAAGGATGCCTTTCACAGCCCATTTGGAATTTAAATTTTCCTCCAAGTTAGGTTAGTTAGCAGTGCCATTGGCAGTGCATTCTTCCCAATACCTTATAATTCCCAGCTAAATGGAGGAGGAAGAAGCAGCACGAAGGCTGGGCTCCCCCTTTTCTTCCCCCCATAGTGGAATGTACTAAAGTCCATCCAAAAGGAAACAGAAACTCTGACAAGCGGGGACCTAGCACACCCAAAACAAGCCAGGAAAACAAGGGCTTCCAGGAACAGGGAGAGAGGAATGGTCTGGATGTCATGACATCAGCTATTAAGTAAAGAAGTGGGCTACCAGACCTGAGAAGGCTCTAATGATTGCTACAGCAAGCAGACTATTAGCAAGAGTAGAAAAACAGGGCAGTGTGGGGGTAGTCTCGGGAATTGCCACATGGAACAAAAGTGCTTCCTGCCAGCAGGGAGCATATTTTGTGCTGTGCCTCTGTGCAGCCAATACATCTGTAATGTTTATCTCCATAGAAGGAGTGCAAATATTAGCATTAGGGTGGCTGAGGAATGACTCTGGACACTGGTACAAAGAGCAGTTGCAGAGGCTTCCTTCCTCACATAATAAGAGTATCTCCTGTTCTTATCCATACACATCTCTACTCCTTGCTATGGATTTTGGAGAGACACCTTTAGGAATGGCTGGGATTCCCTGGGTGGAAATGACCTGGGGGGAGAGTATGTGAATGGGATTAGACACAGCCCTAGAAATACCCATGTTACATAGCAGGGGAAGCAGCATTTAGGCAGAGAGCACAGGCAGGGACCAGGAAAAGCACAAACAAGGATGGTGAGGTCAGAGCTGCTGCTGTGTCCCCCACAGGCACCTCCACTCCTAACTGGAGGAGGACCATCTTTCAATCTCCTCAATCACTTTCATTTCTGCATCTCTGCCTCTTCTTTATGATAACCAGGCAGCATTTACACTGCAGCTTAAGTCAAGGTTGTTATACTTAGGCATAGATTTTTACCCTCTTCTTGTCTTTCCTTTAAAGAAAAGGTTTACCACCTTCCATAAGATCATGCAGAATATAAGGATAACTGTAAGCAATGCTACAATACAGTAGTTAAGCTTGGTTATCAGACAGGTATGAATATCTTCTAATGCCTACCTATGCCATCTTCCTTAAACATTACTTCTGCTCTGGTTCCTACATTTATTTTGTTGCTTAAGCATTTGTTTGAAAAACCCTTACTGAAACTGATGATGATTCTGTCGCTACATCTGGCTGCTGCTTGTCCAGCTGCTGTTCTTCTTTCCCCCGTGATACAAGACAAACCCACCTATCAGGGCAACTAGGTTGTTAACTGTAACTGCTGAAACATTTATCTCTAGAGTACTCAAGGCTTCATCCATCACTTAGGTGTCTTCTATTTCTTCATGTTTTGCTTTGTAATTGGAGATTTTCACTACATCCTGGGACATTTTCCCAGCCCTTTCTGGTGTCTCACAACAATGTTAGTAATTTAAGATGCTGACTCCCCACACTGTGGCCTTTCTCATTCCCTAATGTGCTTCTAGGGCTTCTCTCTGTTTCCCCCATTCCTGTGATTAGCCTCTGCAGCAGCACAGCATGCATCAGCTACCACCTCTCCAGGAGTGTGACTTCCACCTCTCCAACATTTAACTCTTCCATTCCTGCAAGCAAATTTTTATAATTTCATTTTCTTTCTGCCTTCACTCACCCATGAATGATGGATGCTATTTTCTTTCTTAGGACAAGAGAGTTAAGATATCTTTACCATCCAGAGTTATGGCTTGTAACACAGTTAGGAGTTTCGATCTCTTTCCTTCTATGCGTTGTTTCATCTTTTTAAGTAAAGAAAGATTTTGGCTTTTTTTTTTTCCTGTGTAACTACTTTTTCAACTTCCAGGTAGCAGAACATAGGGGGTTTGGCCTAGGCCCATTTTCTTTGACCTTGGTCTGTGATGGATAGTTTGCTGGTTCAATAGTTGAGGCATTTATCAATCTGTTCCTAAAGTGAGTTATACAGTTTAATCAAAGCAACACCTTGGATACAATCAGAAAGATGAAACCCTTATCCCCTTCACATGGGAGTTCCCCTGTCCCTGAGGGCCAGGGAGCTGCCAGGTGGGGGAGGACTTCAGGACCCAGAGAATTGTCTCCTTCCTTTGCAGCCTGTTCCTTTTCATTCAAACACCTTGGTCAGGTTTAAGCCAGTTTACAAGTTGGCTAGGGACTGAACCCTGACTGTGGTGTGAGGTTTAAATGTAACACTTGTGTGCATGCCTGACACCTGGTGTGGCCCTGCCAGCAGGAAGGACCCAAATCATCCAGAAGACCTTGGCACTTGTCACGCAGGAGTGTTGCAGCAGCACCCCAAAGCTCTGGTGAAGCCCTGCCACCATGGTGGACTTCATTACCCAGCAGAGGTGTGTGCTTGCTGCTTGAACCTGTACTGGTAATGGGTGCACAAGATCTCCAGCCAGCTGGGTAATCCACGTGTCTGCTGTCCCGAAGCACAACCCTCCCTGGCATTGAAAGGCAGCATGCTGTGTAACTGCTCCCCATGCCAACATCTGGCACCAGGCAGGCACACATCCTTTTCCTTGCTATCCTTCTTCCCTTCTCACCAGCATCCTGACAACTGCACCAAATGTAATGCACTGGCATGAGGGTTTGTTATGGATCCCAATAAAAAAGGCACTCAGAGCACACAATGTAGTCATTAAAATGCCATTTACTGGACATAATACAAGAAAGGGTATGGTATTAGATAATCCCACACCCCTTCAGATGCTGCAAACACCAAGCTACACAGCACTGCACAGCTATCCAGTCAGGCCACAGCACCCTGTACAGATCCCATCCATGCTGAGGTTCACCAGCACCATGGTCTTCAGGGCTTTTATAGGAATTTCCTAGGAGTAAACAACTTTATGCATCATTTTGCTGTCAAGAAAAAGGTTGTTCACACGAGAACATGCTGTTTCTAAGACAAAGGCATGGTGGTGGCATCACCACCAGGGGCCCATGGGAATCACCTATGGGATCCTCAGAATTAGCCAGCTAAGTTTATCTTGCAGCCAAGTGATACGTGCAGCACGGCACAGACATGCTCCCACCTACTCAGATCAACTGTCAGGTGAACAATGTTTCTGTGAAGACCTCCTAATTCATAATTCCTCCTCCTGCTTCTCTCCTGTTACCTTGGAATAAAGAAGCAGTCAACCATTTAGGCAATAGGGGTCTGGGTTCTCCCTGCCCCTTCCCCCCATTGCTCCCCCTTCTCTCCCAGTTCTGCTGTGACAGAGGGCACATGCTTCAAACACAGCACATGAGCCCAACTCCAGTGAGAACATTCTGCAGCTGTGTCAATATTTGAGTTTGGATAGGCACCAAAGAGAGAACAGTAGGAAGCACTGCACCTTCAAATACGAGCCCACTCACATGCCTCTGCTCCAAGCACTCAGGGAAGACTTAGCTCACATGCCCCTATAGAGAAAATAATTAAAAATTAGGACATCCAAAGGTTTATCAACTGAATTCACTGTCCATCTTTACATCACATCCAAGTGTCATAGAGCTCACTCTAGCACCTTGTCTGCAAACGTGTCATAAAAGTTAATGAAAAAAAATTTATTGTAGAAACCACAAAGAGCAGCTTTTAGGAGGGTCACATAACTGCATTCATAGCACCCCAAAAGGGAACTATGCAACTTATGATTCCCTGGTGCCTTGTGCAGTGGACATAAGAAACCCAGAGAATTTAAAGCCATGAAGCAAGACTAAATTAAAAAAATTAGAGGAATCTCAGATGTTTGAGAAGCATAAGACAGAGAGCAAGAATAGCTAAAACTGAGGATTCAGCAAATCAAAGTGGTGTTCCTATAACATATGGAAAGAGAGTGCAGAGCAGGCAAGTCTGAAAGACCTGTTAAGTCTGGTATTGTCAGCTCTTCCTAGGAGGTCAAGTTCTCATAGTTGTGCACTTCATTCCTGCAACAGGACTAATTTACATCAGCATGCCTCAGCTGGCAAACAGGGACTGAAAAGATGGAGCAGAGTGGGTATAGGGATGTAGCTGTGACAGTGCTGTCTTTTAATGTTTTGGTGCAGGGGCAGGAGAAAAGGGGAAGAGAGGAAGCACGAATGTGTGAAGAGAAACAAGGGGAAAAATTATTGAACCCAGTATGAATGGGGAAAGAGAGGAAATGGACAATCTTCTGAGCAGGGATGAACTTGTCAACCTTTATGCAGAGCCTTTCAGCTGGGGACACTGAAAATTGCACATTGAGGCACAAAACTATCCTTTTCGTGTTCTCAGATAGACTGTCTAGTCACCATAAGCAAAAGAAACTCACAGCAAGCAAACCAGATGACAGCAGAGAAGGAACATTCAACCCTAGCTCCAAGGCAGGACTTTGCTTCTGCTAATTGTGAAAAATGCTCTTCATATTACAAGCTACCTTGTAAACACTTGGAAAGCTGCTTACCAGTAATGTCTGGCACCAGCGTGAGCTTCAAATGATCAGAAGTGTTGCTTAGCTCCAAGAATAAAAGCCCAGGAAAGTGCTTAAATACAGCAAGTAATTAAAAAACTTGAAAGGAAGGCACTGTTAAAAGTCACTCCATTGAGACTTTTCCTGCCTTCCCCGCAGTGCACTGTCACTGACTGACAATGTAACACAGGCAGAACAGAAGCACTGCTCATTAATGCAATGTCTTCTCTAGGAAGTTATTTCCATCAACAGCCAATGTCTTCCCTGTGCCAGGCCCAGCATGTGGCATGTGTAGGCTCATAGCTTCAATGAGCAGCTACTGCAAAGACCCACATTTATACAGGCAGTTACCTCCAAGACTGCTAATTCTGCCTGGTGAAGAGTCACTGGGCCTTGTTGCTAACAGAGAGATGAGAGAGCTAGGTTTTATTTTGTTTTTTTACCTCATTTTAATAAGTACAGAAGATCAGCCAGGGCATGTTGGGACAGCCAGGTGTCAGTCTTGACCTCTACCACTTCTGCCATGTCTCCTGAAGCCCATCCCTCCTGGATGATAACCACGTCACTCAGTGAGGCCTCATCCTGCACCATAATGCCTTTGTCCTCAAGCTCGGAGAGGATGATTTTGATTATATCCTTTGCTGATGGACACATAGCCTTTGTCCCGTGTGCCCCAGGATCTGGGACCTTCCTTTAGACTGCTAAGTAGCAATGCAGTGACTGCTGGCTGTGATCAGCAGCTCAGCCTCACTCACTGGCCTCAGCACCTCTGCCATGAGCAGGGTGAGCTCTGCTACATGCCCCCCCTGCTGGCCCTTCCTCTGTGGCTTCTTTCTTGCTGCCTGAGGTAGGCCCACACCAGGTGAGGCCACTGTAGTGGCGAGTTCCTCAGAGTCCTTTTACCACCTTGTGGGCGAGCACATGGTGCACAGGGCTCTGGGGAAAGGCGTAGTCCATGCCACAGAGCTCGCATTTGCAGGGCTTGCCAGCCAGGTGGGATTTCTGATGACACCACAGCTTAGTGGCCAGGGTGTAGGACTTGCAGCACTGCTTGCAGGTGAAAGTGCACTACCACATGTGCAGGCACATGTGGTTGCACAAGGAGCTGGAGTTGGCCAGGTGACACCCACATATGACACACTGGTGCCCCTTGGGACCAGCTGGGCCAGTCCCAGCAGCCAAATGGATCTTCTTGTGCATGCAGAGAGAGAGCCAGCATGCAAAGGCCTTGCCACACTGCTGGCAGGACAAGGGTCGATGGCCAGTGTGCAGGACCTGGTGCTCCTGCAAGTCTCACTTGGGGCAGCAAACCTTGGTACACTGGGTGCACTGGAATGGCCACACAGCCCCGTGGGCCAATGCATGGGTCTTTAAGCTCCCTTCTGAACTATAGCTCTTGCCACGCTCTGTGTGCAGGGGGGCTTGTGGCCAGGCTGGACAAATTGGTGCTTCTTGGGGTGGCAGAGCCACAGGAAGGCTTTATCATACTCCCTGGAAGACCACCTGTGCTTGATCATTCCCTTTTGGGACAGAGATTTTAGAGTGGGACTTGGGCTGCCAGAGTAATCCTCCACTAGCTGTGTATACTCCTCCTGCCACTCAGGCCCCTCCAGTAAGCCCTTCCCCCCATGCTGTGGGAAAGCCAGTTTGAAGGTTTTGGAAGCTTTTCTCTCCTTCTCACAAATCTTTACAGTCTCTCCTTCTGTACGACTGGGCTTCTGGGGTTCCTGCCCAATTGTCCTGCCACCAGAATCCTTCAGGCACTTCTGGAGTGGGCTGGCCAGAGCATGTACCTTGCATGGCTTGCCAACCAAGGGAGCACTGAATCAAACCCTACTTGAGGGAGACAACAGATCCAGGTCTCCAGGACTTGCTGCCTGCTGTCCCATTTCCACTTTCTTCTGCTGCAGATCTGGGATCCACAACCTTATCCAATTCTTTTTTGCACCTGCCACTGGTCTTAACGGTTGAGATGGGCTCGACATACTGATTCTCAGTCCCCAGCAGACTGGCTTGTCATGGCTCATGTTTGGAAGCTTCTTGCAGCCTGTGAAAATATTTGGTGGACCGCCTGCTAACAGGGTCATTGAGGACCGTGGTTTCGTCAGCTACCTTGGAGACCTCGGGATCACCTGCACAAACACAAAGGCATGATGGATGAATTAAGGCTGGCTGTTATGTGACGGGATTGCTGCTGAATAAGAGGAAGATGAACGCTGGAGATGGATACTTTGCTATGCAGTAATCCTGGGGCTCTGCCATGAGAACCATTACTTTTATGATCTCTTTCCTTTTTAAACTGGGGAAGAGGGACGAATTTCTCACCACAGACAGTACCTGCGCAACATTTCTATTGTTTCACGACCAGTATTTCTAGGACGTATCGTCATGACTGGCATAAAACAGGGCGACTCGCTTTTTTCTCGGCTGGCAGCTCCTAAGAGCGATGCACGGTCCAGACCGCCGTCCCACAGGGGCTGCAGGGCGCACCCATGCCGGGGACAGTTCAAGGCGCACACCCGACTCTCGGGAAGGCCAGGCCGCTCATCCCACCCACTCTGGGCCTCGGCACGCACCTACGAGGGGCTCTGCCTGCGGGGGGAGCCTCGGCCCCCCCGCGCCTCCGCAGCCGCCCCCTCGGCCGGCGGAACGCTGCGAGGGAGCGGCGGACGCGCCCGGACGGCGGCCGGCAGCGGGCGGGGCGGGGCGGGATCCCCCGGCGGCGAGGCCGCGCTTCCGGCGGGCGGCGGTGACAGGCGGGCAGCGGCGGTGGCAGGTACCGGCACCGGCGGGGCGGCGTGGGGTGCCCGGAGAGCGCGGGCGGGCCCTGCCTGCAGCAGCGGGGCCCGGCGGCCTGTCCCTGGTGCTGCTGGGACGGGTGCTGGGGCTGGGGCTGAGGCTGAGGCTGAGGCTGAGGCTGAACGGGCCGGGGCTGGGCCCGGAGCCCCGAGCGCTCCGCCCGGGTGTTGTCAGGCTCGCCCTGTGTGAGGGAGCGGCTCGGTTCGTCCGCGCTGCGCGCCTGGCGGGAAGAGCGCGGCCGGTGAAGCGCCGCGGGCACCTGGGCGGGGAGAGCCGGGCCAGCAGCCCGCGGTGTCCTGGTCACCGCTGGTCTGGGCAGGCGGTGCAGGTACCGCCGGAGCGGCGCCACCGGGGCTGCTGCTAGCTGCTCCCGACCTCGGCGGCTGCGGCGGGGCTGGCGCTGGGTCTGGCTGCCATTAATCCCGGTGCCAAGCAGGAGGAGCTGGTACTTGTCCTGCCTTCAGGCAATTGGCGTGTACTAGGGAACCTTTGTTTTAATAGTGTAGATAGTAAATCCGTGAGTCTCGTCAGCAATCTTGAGGTTCCCTCAGGGGTCTCCCAGGAGATGAGTCGAAGGGAACAGGAGAGAACAGATGTATGGTGGAGGGGATGATCAGGAGGAGGAGGTGGAGGGCGGCAGCCCGCGCAAGGCTGTGTGTGCCCCACTGCCTCCCTCACATGTGAGTCCTGGGGGGGTCCTGCGCGGCACTGAGAGCAGCTTCTGTACTTTGTGCAGCAGCTCCGGAGAGGACGCTTGGAGAGTTCAGCGCTTTTGCCCTCTGACCCTGCAGAGAGCCAGTAAGGGGAAGTTGGCTCCTCGCTTGAGTGGATTTCCAGCGGGCACGGAGGTAGCCTTCAGTAAATGGATTGAGGTGACTGGGGAAGGAAGGCTGCTCAATTAAAAAGCTGTTGGAATAATGAAGGACCAAAGGGCTTCCCTGAGCAATAGTGTATCTGTTGTGAGTTTATTGGTCATGGTGAGCCAGGACAAGGTCTGGCTCTTGACCTCTACATTCTTTCAGGGTAGTACCACGGTAGTGATGCTCTCGGCAGTATAATCAGTCTTGGTGTGAGGGAAGACAAGGGGTGGGCTTACTGGGTGAGTCTTGGTTCTGGACCTCATTAATGCACGTGAGAACCCTGAAGGTCTGCTGCTGAGTAACTGTTCCCTTTTCTTTCAAAGTGCTTTTTTTTAACACTAGCAAAGTGCAGGGCCTGATTGATGTGTACAGAAAAAGAGGCGTCTGTGCAAATTGGCCGAAACTGGGAGTAGGTGGGGATGGTAGCAGAGTCATAAAAGTAATCCCAGAACCAGGACTGTGTTGCATCTGACCATATTTTGTTCATCTTGGATGGGAGAAGAGGCCGCTTTACTTCTGTAATTCTTTATTGTATGTAGAGCTGCAGGGTGGTAATATATGCATGGACGTATTTTGAAGTGTAATTAACTTCTGGACTAATAGTACATCTGGAAGAAAAACAGGAAAAGGAAATTACCAAGCAGGTGTATCTTAGAAATAAGTGATAGAAAAATAGTGAAACTGAAATTGCAGAAAAAAATAGTTTTCATGAACAGCAGCTACCAAGATTTCCTGGATAGAATGTGAATGGTCTTCCATGGGTAAATTCTGGATCTTATATAAGTTCAGAATTCAGTTCAGTTCAGAATTTGTGTGAAAATTGTATTTTAATGGTCTGAGTTCTCTCCTTTAGTGGAGTGTGCTGTTCTCCATCATATGTCTCTCTTATCTAGGAAGGTTAATTTTTATTACACAACAAGTGTTCAGGTGTAGTGCAGTTGCAGAAAACTTACTTAAATACTTGGGGGAAAAGGTAAGAGTTGGCTCTTTAGAGCCTGGCAGTAAGTAAATGCTTCTACTGCCATATGTGATTCTTTAGGTTTTAAATCTTTGGTTAGAATTTTTGGTATGTAGGTATGTAATTTTAAAATCTAGGTATGTAATTTTTCTGATCTTATTATTTGCTATATGGAGTGTACTACTTGCATCTTGTCATGACATTTATGTAAAACAGGTGCAGATTTTAAACTGAGTTAATCTGTTGAAATGCTCTTTTATTGTTAAAAAACATGAAATGTTTTTAACAAACACTTTACTCATTTTAACAACTATATCACCATGATACATATGGACTTTCTGTTTAATGACAGATCCTTAGGGATCATTTTTGAGTATACACGGAAGCATCTCATGCAGCTACACTATTGGAAAGTGAAATGTGTATCCTTATATGACAATCCTCAATTTGTGTCTTACATGATAACTCTAGTTCTCTCCTTCTCAGAGCCTGCTAGTTCCCAAGCATTTAGAAGATTTCATGTCCTAAACTGCTGTATGGTTATCTGATGTGAGATCCTGTGCTTTTGCCTTTTGCATGTTGGGAAAGGGCTGGAGAAAAATCTGCAAAATCTTCTGGGGCTCTCTGGGTACTACAGTATGGTTCACAAGAAGGACCTGAAATCTAAGAGGTCTTCTGCTCTGGATCCTGCTTCCATTAACACCATGGAGCAGTAATCTACGGCCAAGGAATGGAGCTGGCTGTGAAAACTACATGAAGGTATCTGGAGAGCCTTGTCTGTTTTTCCAAGGGGTGAGGCCAGAGCACTATCCACTGGGCTCTTTTTGTGGTGTGGATCCTACTAACAACTTCCTTCTTCCACATGGTGCCACACTAAGATTAATTTTATGCCTCAGGGGAAGTCCCCCAATGCTGTCTAATAACCTGCTCCTCTGTCTCTGGACAAGTGCTGCAAGTTGACTGTGAAGCCAAGTGGTGAGTGTAGGGACAAGTGTAGGGACCCTTGGTGACTTGCTGGCCCTATGGCAGTACCATCACTACTCTGTGGGGGGATTTGGATTTGGTCCCCAAGCGTTTCAGGACTCGGCTTTGGGGAAGTGGTTGCTACCAGGCGTCCCCAAGAATCTCCCATGAAAGTCATCTCAGTGAATGGCAGCAGTCACATGTGGTCCTCTGTCCCCACTAGGGCTGGGAAGTCCCTGAGAACTGTCCTGGGGAGCCATGGATGCTTCCTCAGCATGCAGCACTGGCTTTTGGGGCCGCTGAGCTCCTGTGGGAAATGCTTTAAGCTCGCTGAGTCATAGAAGTTAGTGCCTGCCGTTACCATAGAAATTGGATCAGCTGCTAGGGGTGGGGAGTCCTGGTCCTTTGGCTCCACTGCTGCGTGGTTCCAGCATGAGCTCAAAGTGCTAGGGAGCCTGATTTCTTGCTCCTTTCCCTGTCGATATCAGAGGAGGTCAGGCAGCTCTGGCAGCCCTGACCAGAGGGCAGGGAAAATAATTTTGCTTGGATCTTTGCATGGCTGCAGTGGTGGGACCCTGTGTGTCTGATACATTGTCTTGATGGCCTGCTGTCTGTATATATCACGCTCTTTCATATTTTGGGAAACATTGCATTTGATTAGCAGTGCTTTCAGTCCTTTGGGAGCCCCAGAGAGGTGAACTGGTTGTAAACTGGTGAGTAGCAGATAAGGGAGGACAGGAAGTAAATAATAAGCTTGGAATGGTCCAAAGGGAGAAGAAAACCACTGAATATCCAATTTCTTGTGCTCTCAAAATGCATCCCCAAGCTTGGTGGCAATGATAGACCTGAGCATGGACGTGACACCTTCCAGAGCTCAGTCTCTCACAGGTTTTGCCCTCTGTGCTCAGTCTGAGTAACTGTTTCATTGTTTTCTCTGGATGAATATACACATTCAAGCTTGAGGGATGGAAGATGCAAAACATCATTGCCCCCTCTCCATTCTGCCAAAGGAAATAGCTTTACTGCAAATATACTTTTCACACTAAGGTGTTGTGCCTCCTTAGATCATCTTTGAACCCTTTGCTCTCCTTGTAAAGCAAAATAAGCATTGCTGTGAAACAGTGTTACAGAGACTCTTGCTGATGCAAGGTGTCACTTGATTTTTCTACACTTCCTCTTGGCTTGCTGCCTGCTGACCACTGAATTACTGTCCACGTGGTTCTATGTGAGCAGTCCAGATCTACGCAGTTGTCCTTTTTAATGTTTCCTTGCTTACTTCCAGGAGACTGAATTCAGAGGATAACAGCTGCTTCCCAAGGGTTGTCTCTAAGAGTTGGTACTCTTAGGAGGTCTTGTGTGCTGTGCTAGCTCAGTCCCAGCTTTAACGTATCTTTCGCTTCAGATGAGAGTGAGAAATATTTGCAAACAACAGCAAATGCACTGAGCTGTCTGTTTCTTGGACCCTCTTAATTCTTTGGTCTGCTTATTGCATGCCTGGTGAAAAATACTCATTCAGGCACTATGGCTTTAAATGAAAGAAGTGATTCCTTGCTGCTAGTTGTTATGTAGGAGAAAGGATTTACTGGGTGATGCTGAAAGGAGATGAGGATTGTATGTGCATTGTTCTCCCTGTTTTACTAGCTCCGCCTAAAAAATTCCTGTTTTAAGGAGCTGTTCACTTCTCTGTTCAGATCGCAGCACACTGAAGCACGCACTTCAGTGTTGTTGAGAGCTCTGGTTCTCCATTATGGGGAGAAGGAGGGGGGCGATTCTTGGGAAAGCTTCCAGCACTGGGCCAACTGTGGAAACAGCCGGGCTTTGTGCCAGCCGTTCAGAGGGAGGGGGAGCTCAGAGCCATACAGGGAGTGTATCAGGCAGGGGCTGGTGCAGCCTGTCGCCTTCTGCGGAGTCCTGGTGCTGCTTCTGTTTCAGGAGAGAAAAACTATTCTGCCCAGAGCTGTGGTCAAGCAGAGACTCCTTGAGAGGTTGGTACAGCTCTTGATGGCCTTTGATAGCACTTGGCATGAAAGAATCCGACGTGTTGCGCCTCTGGCGAGGAGGAGGAGTTCCTGCTTGTATTAAGGGGGAGGGGACACAATCTCTGGATAAGTAAGGATGAGGGAGTATTGGGGGAAATTGGTGAGAAGAGGAAGTATCTCTGTGGGGAGGTAGATTTGTGATCTCTGTGTCTCACCTAACAATCTCTGCAGTCCGTGTTCTAGACACAGTGAAATAAACTGCGGTATTTGGGGACCATGGCTACAGACCCACTCTCGGAGCTTCAGGATGACCTGAACTTGGATGATACCAACCAGTCCCTCAGCCAGCTCAAACTGGCCTCCATAGATGATAAGAACTGGCCATCAGATGAAGTCCCTGCTTTTCCCAAATCAGGTAAGTATCCTGCTTGTTTGGGATCTGGGTTTTGGCCAAAAAGCAGTTGTTTGTCTTGCAGCATTGTGGTCATATCTACATATACAGAGAGCCCCAGCTCCATTTAAAAGCTTTATAGACACATTAAACTTGCACCACACCCAAGTGAATCAGCCTCAGTATTGAACAGCACTAAAAAGTGCAGAGCCAGCTACTGTAAATATGCTCTTCTCAGTCCTGTGCCTGGCTGCATTTTGGTGCTGACAGAATAGATGTGCTGTAAATCTTTGAGTATGCTCCATTATGGTCTCTTGCAGGAGAGTTTGGCCTTCTGGACTGGAATGGTCTCAAACTTCCTGGGAGTTGGGGCTGGAGATCTGAGTTGTTGCTCTGAAATCCTGTGCTGTGAACTATGAACAGAGAGGTCAGGAAAATTAGCTCAAGGATATACAGTATGACCATCCATCAAGGGACTATGTTAAGATCCTCCTTTCCCTAGAAAGCCATGATGGTGTCCTTGGGTTTTGTCTTTGTGAATATTTATGACATATCTGAACATTTGTTTGAGAGTGTACATTCTGAGGGACACATATGGATCACATAGGACTAAGAGGACTCTTCTGAAGTCATTGCTGCTCTTGTCCACTCAGAATTTCAAAAGTGGGTTTTCAAGGTGTATAGTTGCATACATTAGTTCCTCCCATGTAGAAGTGCCATTTTTTCTTATACCTCTGTCTTTCTGTACTTGCCAATGTGCTCCAGATCCCTTCTTCTGATTGCTTGTTTCTTGTACTTTGTTCAGATGACTCCAAAGGCTCCCCTGAGCCTGTCACTCACCTACAGTGGGATGATCCCTACTATGATATCGCCAGGCACCACATTGTGGAAGTAGCAGGTAGGAAACTTCCTGTTTTCTCCTGTGATCTCTTTGCAGCTGGGCTGAGGAAGGACTGTTCTAAATAGGGTTCTGGGGACATCTGCTGTTTGCCAAGCCCAAGTGGCACAGAAAGAACACCAAACTTCTGGAATGTTTGTGATATGTGTAATTTTCCATTGACTTCAGCTAAACTTACGTTACTTCTTGGCTCTTGCTGACTTGATTATATTATTGTCAGGACTCAGTTGCTTTTGCTGAATTGTTTTATATATGGGTCTTTACTATGTCCCGAGCACAAAAGTGGTTTTTGCTTGATAATGCCACAGAAATTATGTAGTTAAGCAATACAGCTATAAGGTCCTCAGCTGACTGAGTAATCCACAGTAGGTGGCATCACTCATATCTGAATGGCAGTCCTGTCCAGAAGTAACATGTACAGAAATCTGAAATAGGGGGAACAGGCCTGTGTTCCACAGCAAGGAAAGACCTGTTCATTCAGGGTCACAAGCATTTGGATTTTCTTTGTGTTTTCTTGTCCATATTATTTTATTTATGCTAATCCTTGGTGATACACTGCTTGGGCCTCCATGAGAAAGTGTTTTGGAGGTATTCTTTAGGTTGCTGTGGTGAGCCTGAGTGAAGGGTAAGGCCAGTTTGTCTTGTGTTCCTTGTTTTTTAAAAAAACAAGCACTTCTACAACTTGTTATGACTTGATTCATACTTCCTGCTTGACTATAGCCACCTCCTACCCCTCCTGCTGCCACCTCCTACCCCTCCTACTCCCATCTCTCTGTAACTTGGTCCCTGCCCCACATGTGAATTGTCAAGGAAGCAGAGGCACAAGCTGGAGTCCTCCTGATTCAGGGTTGTTCTGCAGCAGAGTTTGACCACAACGAAAAGAGTCTCTGGCACTTACTTTGGTAAGAGTTGTCTTGATATCATTCTTTTCTGGGCAGTTTTCTCAAATGAGCTTTCTTTTTCCTGGTCTCTCATGTCCTATCTTTTGTGGAACAAAATTATAATGGCAGACTCAAAACCTTGTTGTTTATTGTTTTCCTGCTCAGTTTGACAGGCCAGGTGTTTGACAATCAGGCTGTTAGGCCTTATAGATTTGCCAGAAGTGTTTTCATTTACAAATGTGTTGCTAAGCTTCTTTTCCATGGGGCTGGAGTTTCAGGACTGCGGTTTATAGAGGTCTGCACCATGGTCTCTGCTGCTGAAACTGGAAAGAAACAGATGTGTGGGCTCCACCATTTCAGTGGTAATACCAGAATATTTGGAATGTGAATGGCACAGGTAACTGGTATTTGAGGACTCTGGGAAAGGGTGAGTTAAACGATAACAGTTCGCTTTAGGCTAAGCTTCAGACAAAGTGCTTAGCAGAGTTTAGATCAGAGACATTGATAAGACTGGAATGTCAGCCCAAACCAAGGATATACTTTGTCTGCTGCCTCCTGAGATAAACACCACTCTTTCTGAGGGATTTCTGTTCCAAGGTAACATGACTTTTTCTTTGACAAGCTCTCTGAATGGAGTATCACTCCAGTGGAGGTGTGTGTCAGTGACTGTTGGAATGGAGCCATTTGGCCATTTGACACGGTCTAGGCTAGCAAAGGAAGAATTAGCCAGCTTCCTGAAAAGATTCCGGGGTGGGATGATGGCTGACTGGGAGCCGTGCCTGCATTCTGAACTCTTCCCCGCTGTGGTTTAAATTTGTATTCCTAGTGAGCTCTGTGTCCCTGCAGTGTCTCTGTATAGTGCAGAAGCAGCTCAGAGAAGCTTCTGTTCTTGGCTCTTGCTGGCCAGTTTTCACCGGTAGCTGATGTGTCTGAAAGCATGTGATGGTCCCACACATGGCGTGTGGTGTGATGCCTTTCTTGGCACTGGAAGAGCTTGGAGCACAGCTCCTGATAGAGGATTTGCTGCCATGTAGGTTGAGACTTGCTGGTTTCTCATCTCCTGAAAGGAGAATTTAGGAGGTTGATCAAAGGAGTCTGACTTGTAATCTTGGTTCTGGGGAAGCTGATAATTTTTTTTTTGGTCAGTAATTGAGAATTTTAACTGTTCAGAGTATTGGACAGGGTAGTCTTCTCTGGATTGTTGTTGGAAGCAAACAGTCTGGTAAAGTCTGGAAAAATCCTATTAAAGGTAGCCTGGAGAATAAAATCTCACTGGAGGATTAATATGAAACTGTTCAGATGTCGCTCTGCTGACAAATTGTGTTTGTCAGCAGCTCCAGGTGCAATGAACACTGGCTATGCTGAGCCTGAAACAAAATTACCCTAGATCTCTTGTAAATATTAGCAAATGGCAGTAGATCAAGGATAGTTTTATCCACTCTATTGATTCATCAGCTTTCTGTCCCATGTCCTTCCCTGTTCTGCAGTTCAGAGCAGAAAGCTTGTGGCTAACTCTGTTCCTGCCTGCCCTGAAATATGTTCTGGGATGATGATGCTATTTTGAGACAAAAGCAGAAGGCTGGTTCCCATCCTCAGGCTGAACTCCATGATCCCAGTGTTATCCTGTGTGGTCAGAAAAGTAATTGCTTCTTGCTGGATGTATGCATGGCGTTAATAACTTAATAAAAGCCCAGTTTTGATGGCAAAAAGTCAGCATGCTCGTTTTCTAGCTGACCTTAATTCAGTCCAAGGCATGCTGGATTTGAAACATCTGGCTATCTGACCTAAGAGAGGAAAGTACTGAAAAACATTTTACAGAATTTGTTAAGAAAATAAAGTTTTGGGGTTTGTTTTTCACTTAAAAATAGCGCAGCAGTTTCATGGAGGCTCTCCTTTGTGCCCTATGCTTCTGTCTCTTCTGGGGACTAGGATCTTGTGGGAAGAGGCTGTCCATGGGAAAGGAGCAGGCATGTCACTGCTGTCTCATGTGGTGGTGTGTTACACAAAGATGACAGCAAAAGGCATCCGGGCCACAGTCCTGAGGGAGTTCTCAGAACCGGAGTATTGTTAGGAGTCACAATATTTTGGTTTAAGGAAACATTCTTTTGGTTCTGGGACTCAATCCTTTGTGGAAGATGTTGGTGTTCTGCTAGTCCTTTCAGACCTGCCTTAAAGTGTGTGTTTATGGAATGTTTTACTCAGGCTCTGGGGAGGTTTTGGTATGATTTTGTTCTTCTTGTCTCTGAGTGCCTCTTTTTGTGAGCGCTGTAGCAGTGAAATTCTTCTTTACCTGTGGCCTGAAGCTGAAAGAGAGGAGGCTTGATTTCATTGCACAGTCCACTTCTGCAAAATGGATTTTTTTTCTTTGCTCACGTCACATAGCATTTGGAGGAAGCACAAGCTCCTGGTTGAAGGCTGTTAAGGAACTATCCCAAGTTTCTATTATGCTGAGAGTTTCTGTGTTCTCCTGCCAGTTCTTACATGGCAAAGGCTGCTTCCATCTTCTTGGGGGTTGAGGCAGACTAGACGTGACATAGTCTTGGCCTTTTAGCACAGGCTGAATTGCAAAACTAAGGCAGGTAGTTAATAATAGTCTAAAGGAGGTTTCTGGAGATGGTAGTTCATACTGGAAACTTGTGGCTGTGTGGGAAGAGCAGAGCTCTTGTCAGCTCTGGCAAGGCGTTCCTTCCTCGTTCTGCTCCCCAGTCTGAAATACTGGTCTCTTCTTTGTGGTCAATATGCAAAACTATGGCTATGAGGTTCATCAGCATTCCCATTTTACACAATAACTGCCTTCCTTTCTTTTGGGATAAGAAAACAGGGGCCTAACATATATTGGCATATAAATCTCTCACTACCATGGAGGGTAGAAGATAGTGTATCAGTGGTCAGGAAAGTGGCTGTCACTATATACTCCAGCTATGTAATCCCTGCCTAGTGATTTCAAAATTTTGTTGGAGCTCAAAACATGTTTCTGCTAGTTTGTGTGGGAAATCTACTGCCTCACACCATTAATTGTCAATCTGTGGGGCTGCCCTCACAGAAAAGCTGTGATGCCAATACGTGTAAGACCTGTAACTGAAGTGGGAAAACAAGGTGGAGAGCTACGAGTGTACCTTCTCTTGCATTACTGGATTGAAGCTGCAATTCCAGCAGTAAATCTATTTTCATTGGTGAACCTGGTACCAAACCTACCCAGCAAACTTGACTGCAGGTGCCAAAGCTATAACAGGTGCTGATGATTTGCTGTAGGTGTTGGTGATTGACATGGGGAGGTAAAATCAATATTGGAGCACCAGTAGGTATTGTTTCTCTAGGCAGACAAAGGTAGAAGGGGCAGACGCAACTTGTGTTGAAGATGTGTTGCAGGGTGTCTTTGGTGGCTAATGGACTCAGCAAAGGCCTATTAGCAAAGGGTAACAAGTGTCCTTTTCAGGCATGGTACATTGTTACTGACTCCATTAGTACAGACTGCCTGCATTTCTGCTGCTTTTGGATGTAGTTTCCAGCTTTTAACTTTTTTTGTTTATTCGTTTGTTTAAGAATATTTTGTGTGTTAAAAAATGATGAATTGCCTCTGTAGAATTGAGTCCATCCAAAGCTCAGCTTGTGCACCATATTTTGATATGCAAGGTCAAGGGAAGGGAGAGTATCTTAGGAATTTTAAGTTTATAAAGGAATGGAGAATTTCTTCCTAGAGCTCTGCTCTGCAAAGGCTCCTATGTTGATAGGCTCATGTTGGTCTGTTGAGTATATAGCTGTGAGAGTGATGGAAAGGGGCTAGGTGTGGTAATAAATGCCTTTCTAAACTATAGGAACCTTTTTAAAATTCTAATTGGCAGTTCAGTTTTTTTACTCAGAATCTACTAATCATGAAAAAAAAAGTTATGGGTGTGGGATGTGTTATTCATATGGTATGATGCCATTCTCTGTACACTTCTGAAGTTGTTCAGAGGACTTCAGAATTAATTGCAATTAACCCTTTTAAAAGTGGCAGTACAGCAGTTACCATATTGGTGGCAGCGGAAGTGTAACAGTAAGGGCAAGAAATTTGATTATACAGTGTTAGTTGCAAATTCCAAAAGGAGATTTGGGAATCAAGGCTTGCTGTTATTGCCTCTAATTGTTAGAGAAGGCTGCTTTTTGCAGAGGAGCATGGGGGAAAGATGAAATGGAAGGAGGTTGAATCCTGCAAGACAGCAGCTAAATGCATCCCAGTGGCAATCTGGCTAGGCTCTCAGACTTTACCCTCATGATTACTTTCTGGGACAGGATGCAAAGCTTGGCTTGCTATAACTTTTTTTCTGTTCCTCCAGACCAGGGTGCACTTGATGGGGCCCAACCAGGTAGGTAGATTTTTTGTGGCACTAACATTTGGTTCTGTAGATCATGGTATTCCTTTAGCATGACCATGGCCTGTAGCTGGACTGTCTCAGGGGAGCCCAAACTTTGCTCAGCCTTAGGCTGCACTGGCAATTTTTCAGGAATCCAAAGGCTGCACAAAATTGTTGTCTGAGGGCTGCACCTCTGCCTCAGGCACAGCAGAATCATCTGAGCCAAATTTGGCATGTGGGTTTTACTTTGGGCACTTCGGGGCTCATGGGTCTCAATGTAAATCCTGCTCCTGTCCTGTCATCATGGTGGCCTGCTTGGACCAGTTCAGTTTGAACTCCAGTTCATCCTGTCATTGTATGTGGTTTGGAAGTTCATTCTAGGATTGTTTCCTGTTCTTTCACATGATCTGCTGCTGCACTCATGTGCTAAGCAGCTGGCACTTAAACTGGATTCTCTATCTGAAAGCAACTGTTATCTATTTCTTCTCCATTTGGCTGCAGAGATGTTGTGTTCTGGTAACTTGTTTGCCCAAAGCTGTGCTTGACTGCCCTGGGCTTGCTGAGCATTTGTTAATACTCTCCGGATTTCAGTCCCGAGTCTCAATAATTTGGCTGCTGGTGCTTTCGTGCTTCTCAATGTACGTGAAAACTTCTATTGGTGTGAAATTCTTACTGCTAAGACCTTCACACAATTCATGGAAATGCTGATTCTCATTTCCTCATTATGTGGAGTCTTCTCCCCCTTTTTCTATGCTCTCCAACATCCTCCCATTCTGCATTCTTTAATCTGACCCTCTAGTATATTTTTGTATCAGTTAAAGCTATATTCGCTTCATAAGGCTGATTCTGGCAGTGTTTGGATATTGGGAATATCAAGATGGCTGAAATCACGTATTAAAATACTTTTGCTTTGAACTCCTTACCTTCTTTTTCTTCAGGGCTAAATCCACTCGGGAATTCAATAGGCACCTAAAATCTACTATGCTTAAACGTTTCCCAGCTGTGCCATAAGCTTAGCACAGCTAATTGAAATGAAATTACATTTGACATGTTTTTTTCTCACAGTAGCTTTGATTAAACATGCTAAGCTTTGTGAAACTTGTGTAGTAATATTCCAATATTCTGTAGTGGTACTCTTTCCTTGACCCTCAACTCTGTTAACTTTGCTCTTTTAGCAGTAACACTAGCTTTTGGTGGCAAGTTCTATCCATCTGCATTGTCTCAGTATCAAAGTATTAGGGTATTCCCATATGAATCTTTCAACAAGATGGGCACCTAACTGAGGCAACCTGGTGAAAGCAGGAATGAGCACTCTCTAGACTGCAGCTAGCCTGCCTCAAATCATGACATAAATGCTAAAGGATATATTTCAGGATATGTAATGGATATATTTCTATTTACATAGAAATGCTAAATAACAGGATCTGCATGCCAAGGATGTATTTTCCATGTGCAGATTTGTGTATTTTCCGACTGTGTAGATTCGTTTAATGCCCAGTCTTGGGACATTATTGCCATCTTGATGCGAATTTCTGCTGTGATACATTTGTATTGCTGCAGGTTTTGATCTGAAACATTTGCCTCAGTATTTTAATTTCAGCCCTTTTAGAAGTTTGGCCTTGTGCTCGTAGCTTGGAAACACAGCAGTGATTTTCCTTGCCCCTTG
Organism: Haemorhous mexicanus; assembly: GCF_027477595.1. Taxonomy (NCBI): domain Eukaryota; kingdom Metazoa; phylum Chordata; class Aves; order Passeriformes; family Fringillidae; genus Haemorhous; species Haemorhous mexicanus. Next base: position 26,450,820 of record NC_082346.1, read on the forward strand.
TCTTAGAAGTGCCCTGGAAATGCTGCTTGTTGAACGAGAAGAAAAATGCAGTTCAGGCCTTAAAAGTGCCATAAAAATATTCAGGAGCTTATGTCAATCAGTGCTACAAGTTCATATCTCTTTAGATGAGCAGCTGTCTTGTCTGGCTTTAGATATTGGCTACTGTCTTGCTCTTTGTTGATAAAAGCAAAATAATCTGAATCACATCCTTCAGGTAGGTAGTTTAATTCCAGCGTACTTGAAAATATTTTTTAAGTTGGGGTGTTCTTTGAGTACTGATACATAATTTGTTATTGGTTTGTTGGTAACTATTGAGCATTCCTCATGTGGGAGAGGTAGGAGGCAGCCTGAGAAGCCAAGTGATTACTTCATGGTCTGTAGTTTTGTTCAGTGGAAATTTCAGCTATTTGCAATTGCAAACAAGGGGTGAAAACCTAGATACATAAGATTAATGCTGCAAACAGGAAAGCAAATAGTACAAGGGATGGAGCATCTGGGAGAGATCAAACCTGATAAGAATCTGTTCTGTAGGAGGCAGAGGGGCCACCTGAAGGTAGTTTCCTCCAACAAGAATGCATGGAATGGGCTTTAGGTTCTTTTTTATAAATTGGAGCAACTGATTGTTCAGCTGTGATGCTGAAGTTTTGATTTTATCATGTCTGGAGCAAGGAGACTGATCAGATATATGTCAGGTAGAAACAAGACTGGCAGTTGATTGTTTTGAAAATTTCTGCATTGACAGGCTAAGCTCAGTGTGATGAAACTGGAGCGAAACGCAGAACTCAGAAAAGGGCATGCTCGTTCCTTTGTAGGTCTCATGCATAAATTCATTCTGATTTGGAAGGCAAAACAGGCCACTCCTTTTTCAGTCATCTAGGGCACTGTAGATTATCTTTTGATGTACTTGGCCCTGGAAATTGTCTAGGGGATACATGCCATCTCCCATTTGGAAGAGTCATGGATTGTCTGTTTATTCTTTACCAGCGATCCCAGACTATGTAAGGAACAAGACTGTAGACTTTGCATAGGCCTTGCTGTAGGCTTTTATGTCATTTCAGAGAAAGCTATTTAAGGTATGTTGTTCTGGAATTGTGACTTGTCAGATCTGATAATCAGTGCCCAGAAGCCTGAGCTGAGTGTATGGCCATCCACAACATGGCACAAACATGGTACTGTACTGCACACCACAGAGGCCTGCCTTGATTAAACTTGAAGTCTGCATCTGGCCCTCAGCCCATCCACTCTAGTGTGAAATGCAGCCTCAGTTAACTGAAGATATCATCTGTTCTGAATTTAGCATACAGCTACATATGATCTGCAAAGATCTGTTGTCTTTCTGACCATTCTCTTTCATGACTATAAAACTCATCAGATTCTCAAATGTTGCATCTTCTTGGTGCTTTATACAGGCAGCACCCTTTGTCCTTCAGATAGAGATATATGAGTTATTCAAGACCAATGGGAAGGGTCACAGTATGCCATGTTCCTTGCCCAGGACTTTGTAACCTGCACTTAGTCGTTTAGACAACTCAATTACATTAGACCTGGCCCTAAAGCTCACAGTGAGCTACCAAGAAACTCTGGGGTAGGCAGAGAGTGGGCTACCGTGGGAAACGCAGTGTGATGTTGGTCTTGTGGCCTGGCTGTGACTGTACCCGGTTGTTCCAGATGAGCCTTGCATCACTCTCCTAGTCCTGCATTCCAGGTCATGCGTCCTCCCCAGCTCCCCGTATCTCCGCATGTGTATGTCAGTGCGATGGCCTGTGCCGCCCTTTTCCTGGTCTGTACCTAGTGCTGCTGCAGTGTCCTTAGCTTTGGTAGAATTTCTGCCTTGTGTGCATCAGTAAATTCTGTGTTGTCTGGTGACTTGAAAATGAGACTTGCAAGGTGAAAATAGAAATTAACAAAGTAGCAAGAGAATCTGTTCTGGCAAGATGGGGGCAGAAGGGGACCGGTGGCATCTTAATGTCATGGCTGGTGTGTATGAATTCTCTGGCTGCCATTTGCAGCACCAAGTTGTCCTCTGGTACTAACAGGCAGCGTTCCCAGAAATACCAGGTTTGCTGTTCTGAGACCTCAGTTTCTGCATGGCAAGTGTGGCCAAGTGATAGCTGAGGGCCAGAGCCTGTGCAAAGGTGAGAAAATGGCTGCATGAATATTGTAAATCCATGCTGGGAAAAGGTTATATTTCAAGAGGAATGAAGTATTGCTGGTCAGTCCTGCATAAGTAGTGATCCTTGCTGCTTTTCTATGCTGTGGTCTGTGTGAGATGGTTTACCATATGGGCGTAAGGAGAGTATTGTTGAGTGTAGCCTCAACAGCCCCATTCACTGTTGCACTCTCTGCTTGACAAGAAAACAGAGGTTTCAGAGCAGGGTGAGTAGCTAAAAAGGTGGGAAGACTTTTACCCTTAATACTAAAGGAACCATTTCATTTCCACTGCTGCTAAAAAGAAGTCATGTTTGTGGAAATTGATTGGGTGTTGTATCTGGGAGAGAATCAGACTTTCCTTCAAACTCTGTATGTCCGCAGGATTTGTGACCTGGTTCTCACTTATGCAAATCTCTCTATTCCCCAGCATGTCTGCTAAGCTTGGCCATGCGTGTCTGCTTGGGCTTTGTTCATGGGGCTGAGATCTGCTGGCAGAAGTCCACAAATGGTTGAAGATTTGCTTTGGGGAAAACTTGGCTTGTTGTCTCTGAAACCTCTAGTGGTGCCTGGGAGTGTCCTCCATGACATGACGGTGCTTTATGGGTTATTTGGCTCCAGTGTGATGGGGACTGTTTTCTGCATGGCTTTTACAAAGAATGCTTTGTCGTGCTGCACTTTGCAGCTCCTTCTGTCTCAGGCTGGAAAAATCTTTCTGTGGATGGAAAATCTAGGAAGCGGTGAAGAGCTTATTCTACCATCTTTCTGGAGAATCCGGCAGCCCTGCTTGGCCCGTCTGTAGAAGAGACTTTTCTTTGGAAATATGAGAAATCATCTGGAACTCATCCAGAAGAGTTCTTATCTGGAACTGCTCTTTTTCTATGAATTTCTTGGTTTCCAGGATATGAAATGGCTTGTGTTCTGTGTGCAGAACTGAGCTCCAGGTGAAGCAAAAAACAGATGCACCAGACTATTAGAAGTTAGTCTGGGACCGTGTGCAGGGTGGAAGGAGTTATCGCGCCAGTGAGGGGCAGTTTTCCCTTTGTCTCCCTGGACGTGTGTGCATCGGGAGCAATGCCCAGGCACAGCTTTGCAAGATTAATGCTCTGAGCACTTTGCTCTGTACTTGCCTCCATCCCTATGTGCCCGGAGGCATTCTGGTTTCCAGTCCTTCATCTTCTTTCAGGGCTGGAGCAGGGAATCTGTTCTTGATTCTCATTGTTGACTTGCCAGGCCCTTGGTGTTCAGATTTCTGCTTCCACATTAGGCCCATAGCTGCTGAAAATCAGATTTAGCTTTGCTGGCAGCTGTGCCTTGTTACTGTGGTTTCTCATTCTTTCTTTACCCCTTGCTGCCAATACCACGATGAAGTCCTTAACTCCCTATAATCTCTGACATTTTATCTGCAGGTGATGACAAATATGGAAGAAAAGTCATTTTGTTCAGTGCCTGCCGGATGCCTCCAAGTCATCAACTAGATCACGTGAAACTGCTGGGGTAAGTACAGTCTTAGTAGGCTGCTGTTAATTTCTTAAATCTGACCTAATTCTCAGCTGCTGGATTCCTGGGGACAAATCCATCTGCAGTAGCTTCTTTAGCTGGACATGTCCTCCCAAGTGCTTACCTCCACTGCTGGAGATGCAAATCCTCTGTTACGGCACACAAAAAGAGTCCCAAAGGGAGGAATAGCTTCTCTGTAGCAGAGCACAAAGTGAGTTCATCAGTTCTTTCTTCTCAGGTACCTGAAATTCACACTGGACCAGTATGTGGAGAGTGACTACACCCTGGTGTACCTGCACCATGGCCTGACCAGTGAGAACAAGCCATCCCTGAGCTGGTTGCGGGATGCCTACAGGGAATTTGATCGCAAGTGAGTAAAGGTGCAGCAAGCAAGGATGTTATGTGCTATTCTGTAGCCTAACATAAAGGATCTTCCCCAGCCTTCCTGTGTAGCTTGGTGATCATAATTTACTGTCACTCATTCTCCTGCTTAAGGAGGTGGATTTTTGTTTAATACAAACTGAATCATAGGTTAAACAGCTCCTTCTGTAGTTACACCCTTTAAGCCAATAGGCAAGCAGCAAACCCAGGACCTGGTGCAAGTGTGTCAGCCCCACAGTATAATTGTAGGTTCTTGGGGAGGCTGCTCACTGGTTTTAGATGAATCTTGGAATACAGGGTAGCATGCCCTTAGGCTGGTGAGTGGCCTGAAACAGCTACAGAGCATGGGAGAGCAGAGGCCATGGGTGCTGGGGTGTGGTGAGGCTCAGTGCAATAGGCATGAAGCAACCAGGGTGCCTTAATCTTGTGGAAAGGTTGGTTCCTCTGCTTAAAGTGCAGCTTGTCATTACTAGGCTTCTCTCAACAGATACAAGAAGAACATCAAAGCCTTGTACATTGTGCATCCAACCATGTTCATCAAGACCCTGCTGATACTCTTCAAGCCTCTGATCAGGTAGGAAGGAAGCACTTTTGGAGGCTCACCTGCATGTTTACACTTCAGGATAACAGTGGGGCCTTCTCAGAGGGGCACAAGCTGAGCCCAGGGTGGCAGGCCTATCCTGGAGTCTCTCACCTTTTTCTATCTCCTCCCACTTCTGAGCTCAGAAATACTCACACAGCAGAAATACCTTTTTAGGAACCTACAGAGTTTTCAGCTCTGTGCTACTCCTTTTTTCTCCAGTCAAGTGGAAGTAAAAAGTTGCAGGCTCTGTAACTCAAATATTTAATTTATTGTGATACTGAAATAATAACTCTATGAAATAATTGGAAGTAAAATCTTCTCAAGCCTAGTGCTGAACACAGGAGGGAGAAATCTACCATTTGAGGGAGCCTGCGGCTGCCAGGGCTTCTAATGTATATTGGAAAGTCTTTGCATCTCCTGGTAAAGTAGATGGAGTTGGAGAGCAATGTGGGTGACATCTTTGCTGCTCAGCCATACCTATCCTTTGCCCCACTGATGTTTTTTGTGGCCCTCTGCTCTCCTTTTCTGTAAGAAGTCAGTTCTGTTACTGGATTTCCCAATTTCTCACATATCTACCTTTCTCTTGTTTTTCAGCTTTAAATTTGGACGAAAGATATTTTATGTGAATTACCTTAGTGAGCTGGAGGAGTATGTGAAGCTGGAACAGTTGGGGATCCCAAGCCAAGTGCTAAAGTGAGAATACTGTCTGTCTCCCCCTTGCTTAGGAGTCTGTGAGAGGGGACCTTTTGTAAAGAGTGGCAAGGGAAGGAAGAGATTGTTCCACTCAGGTTTTGCAGGGTGTGCTGACAAGTTGCCTTCAAGACTGGTTTCTCTCTGTAGTCCTTCCTGTGTGTCCTTGACCCCAGTCCCCAGTTCTGTCTTTGAGTTAAAAATCCTCCTGCAATGGAGTACCAATCCTACATCTCCCACTCACCCCCTGGGGACTTTCTACAAGATCCTGACCTTAACACTGACCTGGAGCTCATGGTGTGCATCTGCTGTCGTCTGGGCACCTGCTTAGCTCATTCTGCACTGCTCAGCTTGTCTTTGGGGCTTCCCAAAGTTGCAATAATCTCAGTCCTACCAGATTGCTTCCCTCTCCCACACCCACATATGCATCTGTCTCATCACAAGCGGTGCTGTCCTGGCCTCCTGCCCACGCTGTTACTCAGCTACTCCACCTCTTGATTACAGATAGATACTCCTTTTCTCCCTGCTTTTTTTTTATGGCAACCAGATGTTTTTTCTTGTGCTCCAGAGCTGCCTGTGGTGGCTTTGCACCGGTGTAATTGACCATACCAGTCTGGTGCTGCTGCCAGTGGGTGTGCAGTGCTGGGTTCATGCACTTTCTGGGAGGTGGACTTACTTTTACTAGTCTGTGTTTTGCTGCAGGTATGATGAATACCTGAGATCCCTGCAGAAACCTTTGCAAGTGCCCCAGAAGCCAACACCCCCACGCCCACCGCTGCCAAACCAGCAGTTTGGAGTCTCCCTACAGCAGTGAGTATTTCTGGATGGTATTGCTTTTGCCCTGACTTCCTTGGTATGAGGTCACTGTATTTATTACTGAACAACAGCAGAAAATGGCTGCAAAATTTCTTACAGTTCAGACTTCCTATGAAACTTTAATAATTTTCCTGAGGAACTCTGCGCTCGTGTCCAGATCCTGACTAACTCAGTTCAGATCCACCCTCTTGATCCCTGGGTTAGATTATTTTTGCAACTTAGGGTCACTAAGGGAGGAGCAAAATAAGAGCCATGGGTACAGCTTTATGGTACTAGAAACTTCCTTTTAAGCAAAAGAAGTCTGTAGGAGGCTGACAGGGTTCTCTTTAGGACTGTGCTGCTTTGAGCAGCACTGCAGATTTGTTTCTTAGTTGTTTTTGAAATCCTAAGTTCTATTTTAAAAGCGCCTCTATTCAGCCTTGTAGTGAATCCCACTCCCCATTCCTGCACAGTGACAAAGGCAAACACAGACACTGGCAAGGGCTGGGATACTGAGTAAGTGTTGAAGGTATTTTTAACTCTGAGTGTGGTTTTGCCTCCCTGGGGAATGAGGAGGAGCCAGTACTGTGTAGCTAGACACATCCTCTGAGGCAGTCTGGGAACACATTCCCCAGCTTCAGTGCAACATTTCCAGATGGTGTTTGCCATGGTGCCGTGGTGCCTGAGCTTGTTAGCAGCCTGGGAGGGGTGAAAAGCTCCCAGCTATCTAGTGGTCTGGACAATCGAATGTGAGGGTGGCAGGGAGCACCTTGGCATCATGAGGTTTTCCCTGATGGCCATTTTGTTGATAAATCTTCTGTCACAGGAATGTGATGGCCAAATTTTTTTTTTTCTCATATGTCAGCTTCTTTCTGCCCTTGCTTATATGAGGAAGGAAAAAGGAAGTGTAACCCTTTTCACCTGTTTCATAACTAGCATCCTTGCCTTCTGGAAAACCCTTTGCCCTGGCATATACAGGTTGAGATTTTTACAGAGTATGGAAAAACATTCCTGTGGTCTAGTAATCAGCTCATAGCTTCTCCAGTGAATGATGTAACATGATGGGTGAAGAGGATAGAAGGCTAGAATAATGGCTGAACCAGGGATAGGGATAGCAAGATCATATGTAGTACAGCTTGTGTGGGTAAATTCAAGAGTTGGAGGCTGCATGTAAGGCAGGACCAGTCCTGTGTACCAGTTGTGTGTAACCTGTTGTTTCTTGGTGCAGTCTCAGGGAGAAGAGCCCTGATCAGTCTCCTGTTCCTCTGGTGGTCAGAGATACCATTGCTCACTTGCGGGAGCATGGTAAGTGTTTGGGGAAGCTGCAATCCCATATCAGTGACCTCTGTTCTGTCCAAGCTCCCATCAAGACTGTGGTAAGATAAAGAAGAACTGCAGTCTAGAATAGGGTGTAAAGCCAGAACTAGGTGAGTTAGCCTTCAAGTGAGACTGTGGAGGGTTTAGGAGACCTCCTTCTTTCAGGAGTCCATGTTCCTACTTGTGTAAAAGTAGCCAAATGCCCCTTGTATCCTTTGTCAGATAGCAGAAGCAGAAAGAATTGTTGTACTCTAAAAAAGGGGCTTGTTGATAACAGTCTGAATGCCCCACAGCATGGATTTATAATTGCGAAGGCCAGCATTTTTAGAGAGTCTCACATGGCTGATTTTTTTCTTCTCCATCTGCTGCCACTTCACAGCTCTTAATACAGAGGGGATTTTCCGGAGATCAGCAAATACACAGGTTGTCAGAGAGGTCCAGCAAAAATACAATATGGGTAAGTGCCCAAACACATCAGAGCCCCTCTCATTCCCTAATTACTACTGTGCAACTGCAACTGTGTAGGAACTAGTCCATCATGGATCCTCTCCTTCTTTGATAGATCTGTAGGTGAGGCTTCGCCTTGGGGTATGACCTGAATTGCAAGGGAGAAGTATCTGGTACTTCTGTGTGGAAAGCATATTCCTTCCCACTCATATTCCCTTTACTATCCTTTTTTTTTTCCTGAAAGTTTCCCTGTGTCTTGGGGTGAGATACACCATCTTACTCTGGTTACACTGGAGGGACTTAAGATGACCAGGATGAAATTTAGTCGTGTTTGATTTGATGACTTCTAAAGATGTAGTGCTGGATTCAGGACTGCTTTGTATATGATTTTGGGACATATTTTCCCACTTTGCTAGAAGATGTGGTACGTCAGGATTCTGTGGTTTTAAAAATACCTCTTCCTTAGTTTCGGGCTCTGACCATCATGTCCCGTCCTTTGTCTGGAGGAGGTGCTGCTTTTGCCAGTGAGCACTGAGTCTGCTCTACTTTCTCAGGTGTGCCTGTAGATTTCCAGGAGTATGAAGATGTCCACCTCCCCGCTGTGATTCTCAAGACCTTCTTGAGGGAGCTACCTGAGCCCCTCCTTACTTTTGGCCTCTACAGCCATGTTGTCAGCTTCCAGAGTGAGTTGTAACAAGTGCTACTCCCTGAATGTTGCACTGGCTAAGGGCAAAGATGTCTTAGGGGAGACATGCATGGGATACCTTGTTACTGCCAGCAGGGCCTTCATCAGGACGGGTGCTGAGGATTGTCCTGTCTTTCTTGATTTTTAGGCGTGGAGGAGGTGAAACGTGTGGATGTTGTTCGCAAAACGCTCCAGGATTTGCCAGAAGAAAACTACCAAGTGCTCCGTTTACTGACAGCCTTTCTGGTGCAGGTGAGCATCAGCCTAAGCATTTGCTTGTCATAACACTGAGAGGCGCAGCCTAAAAGGTGCAGGCATCCAGCCTCCCTCTGGATACGAGGGAGGCTGGAAGCTCCCCAGGGTGGAGGTAGAACTACGAAGTAACTTAGTAGAAGAGGGGTCTCAGATCTGCTTTACAGTACTTCCTGCTGCCAAGAAAGCCACTGCAAGTCCATTCAAGCAAGAGGGAAGATCATGAGTGGTGATCTGGACTTGTAGAGATATTATCTGCCAGTGCTCTTGATGCTGTTATGATATGGCCTGGTCAGCTTTTCTCCTTGTTTTCTCTGTCTCTGGCTTTGGGGAGGGTAAGCAGCTGCTGTGCTATTCTGTAGGATTCACAGTCATCTCTTTCCTTCCCACATAGGTCTCTGCTCACAGCGACAGAAACAAGATGACAAACACCAACCTGGCAGTTGTGTTTGGCCCAAATCTGCTCTGGGCCAAAGATGTGGCCATCACTCTAAAAGCCATCAATCCCATCAATACCTTTACCAAATTCCTGTTGGACCACCAGAAGGAGCTGTTTGAGGCTGCGGAGGCCTGAATCTGGGCCAGCCCACACCTGCACACTGTGCCCACCTTCCCCCTTCTTTGTCTTGGAGCTGTGACCAAGCTGTCTCCAGTACAAAGGGACCATTGATTTTCTGGGTGATGAGCAGAGTGAGGGCTGTGGAGATGATGGTGAAATTGTGCAAGTAAGTGAGCAGGAGACCTGCAGCTCTGGATGGGCAGGGGAGCTGGTCTCCTAGCTGCTGAGACTGGAGTCCTAACCCACCTGCACAGCTCCTCCAGGGCTCATCACCAGTCTTCTGCCCTATCAGATGACCTGCCTTCCTTTCCTTTCCTTCCCTTCCCTTATGTGCAGTTATTCTGCCCTCCTGGTCCCTTCCTTAGCACAGATCTTTTTGTTCAAGCTCCCAATAGCCCCAGCTCACCCCTCCTTGCCTCAGCTGGGCTGTTTGGGCTAGGGCAGGGTTGCTGGGTTTTGTGATGGAGACATTCTTACTGTGAGTGCCATTTCTCAGCATTGAGCATGCATCCTGCCTTTCCCCAGGGGCACCTAAAGCAGGGAAGGGAGCAGCGGCCCTTGTGCTTCAGATAGCAGCATGTCCTGCACTTACAAACACCACTCTTAGACCCCATGCTTTTGGCAGGCAGGTGAAGGACAGGCTCATGGCAATGGGCTGTGTTACCTGTCAGACTCCAAAACAATGAAGGTGAGTTTAGCCCAAGCCCAGTCCCTCTGATGTCACCCACTCCAGGTACTGTTCAGTGTTTTTTGGACTCTGGTGGGTGACTTGCCTCCCGTAGTTATCCAGCTCAGGTGTGTTCGTCCCTCCAGCAGCACTCCCAGCCTGGCTGGGAAGGTTCATGCCAGGCTTGGCTGTGCATGCAGGCCAGCTGTGACCCTTTGACCTCTGGTGAGTCTGAATGGCAGGAGCAAGTGCCCTGGTGGCACTGAGCTGCTGAACACCATGAGGATCACCATCTGTCCTGGCAGCAGCACAAGGCCTTCTCTTCTGACACATGTATCTGTGCTGACTGGCATAGACTGCCTTCACTAGTTAGTTGTCCGTTTGAGCATAATTTTCCCCAGCATAGTGTAACAGAGAGCATGGCCTTGAGGGGAATGTCTGGGGACTGGGGCTAACCCTCACCATGGAGTGCACCAGGCCTGGATTACAAATTTCTGCCCAGATGCTGAGCACTCGTGCCAAAGCTGTGAGGGAACAGCTATTCCATGCCAAGGGCCTTTGCTGTGTCTCCTCCTGGGTTCGTACTTTCCACCCTGCCATCTGGTCAGATGCATCCTCTATGCCCTGGGCACAGCTGGAGAGATCCTGTTCTCTGCAAGGCAGGCTCAGAGTGAGGTGGTCCTAGCACCTCCCTGGAGCAGCTGCGATACTGTTACAGCATCTCTGTTTGGTTTGGGTTGCCTCATTCCCGTTACCTGAGCTAAAAGAGATCCTTCTCCTCAGCCTGGGCTTGTCAGGGTTAAAGGAGGGAGCTTCTAGCCTTACTTCACTGATGTGATTTATCTTTGTATCTTGTGCCCTGTGTGCCTGGGCCAGACCTCCCTGCTGCATCTGGCCTCAGGGACAAATCTTTTGGACCAAGCAGAACTGCTTTTTTAAAGCTACTGGATGCTAAAGAGAATTTGCTTTTTCATAATATTTTAACCTGCCTTTAAACACTGACCAGGGGTCGGTGCCCCTGGTGTAGTCAAAGTAAGTGGCATCTGCTGCAGGAATTAAGGAGATTGCTCTTTTTGCTAAACTCTGGAATGGTGATGGGTGCAAATGTAGGCAGCTCTGCAAGGCAGCGCAGGTCCAGCCAGCTGCCTTGGAGGAGGCACACCAACATGTGAGTGGGAACAGGGAACAAGTAAGTGAACATTACTAAAACTGGAGCAAGAGAGGTTCTAAGATAGGACTGGATCTGGTCCTTTCTAGATACTGGGAGACTTTGCCCTATGGAGGTTACCAGCCTGCTGACTTCTTCAAGTCTCCCTCTTTCAAGAGTAGGAGCCTTCCCTGTTTGGCCAGGCTATGAATTGTTTCATCCTGAACAAGTCACAGCAGTAACTAAGTAAATGTGTTGGAGGGAGAGATAATCTGCTTCTAATTCATTTGTGATCTCTTCTAGAGTGAGTTAGCAGTGCTGTGGAGGAGTAATCTGGGGTGGACTAGTGTGCAGAGTAAACACTTCCCCCAGTGTTTAAGGGGCAAGGCCGTGGAGGCTGAGGGAGCCCAGTGCAGCTCCTCTTTCCCTGAAGGTGTCCTGCTCTGTGGAGGCTTTGGTGGGGAGAGAAGGAGACTTGGTGCTCTGACTATATCTGCAGCTGACACTGGCTTCACCTTCATCTCCACAGAGAAAAGGCAAGCCCAGTTAACTTCTGGGACAAATGCCCAAGCTCGGCAGCCTGGAATCCAAGTGCCTGCGTGCATGAGGCCTGGCCCTATGCACTCTCTGGGAAAGGTGGCATGTTCTGGCCTTGCAGAGCAGCAAGGACTGTTCCCTGCCCAGTAGCCAGAGGAACAGTGCTGGAGTAGCTCCTGTCCAGGGGGAAAGTGGGGAATACTGCAAGTGTCTGAGTTCTGGCTGGACTTTGGTGGTTTATTTTAGGGCTTTTTTTGGGATTTAGGTTGTTTGGGTTTTTTTTAGTGAATTCTCGAAATGATGTTTCCTTTTTTAGCAAAAGAGAGGCTGGTTCATCCCCTGCTGGCAGGGATAAAAGCCTGTTCAAGTTCAGTGCTTACAGAGAGTGTTCAGGGAACTACTACTGCTCATGGTGGAAAATTGCTTGCAAATCTTGGAAGGGACCCACTGTAAATATCCCCTTTCCTCTGCTGCTCCTTGTGCTGGAGCTGCTGAGGGCCCTGGAGCAGGCACAGTAACCAGGGTTGCTTTTGCAGTCTTTTCTTCTGAATGCCTTGCATTGAAATTTTCCTCCTGTGATCTGAGCAAAGAACTGGCCCGGGCCTGTCTGCAGCCTGTGTCAGGTGGATGGTCACCAGAGTCTGCACCTGCCAAGGCCAGGGGATTAAATTCCCTGCTCACATGGGCAGGGTGCTGGCTGGGCTGGGTTTCTCTGCCTTGTATAGGTCAGGGTGGTATACAATTAAGGTGCTGGACTGTGTTGGTTTTCTCCTTGCTATAGAGCTGCCCAAGGGTCTCTTTCCTGGCTTACCTTTCAGGTTAGCTATTAGCCATTTCTTCCTGTGGGGGTACTTGTTCTGCATCAACCTCCTGCTTTTTAGCACCTAGAATGTTCCCCTCTGCTAAGCCTCCTGCTGTCTTAATGGCCTCTGATCACTCCCTGGCCCAAGCTGTGAACTGACACGAGAGCTTCTGGGTGGTGCAGGGGGTCTGGGGCCATCCAGATGCCTTGTGTGCTAACATGAGAGAGCTGAGGGCCAGTTTGGTCCCAGTTTCCTTTTTTATTCACAGGGGCTCCTGTGCAAAAATTTCGGCTTTGCTTTTGTTGCTGGTGTTCCCTGCCTTTGTTGATGTTCATCAGGTGCAGGCCTGGGTTTTCACAGTTCACACTGTTTGTTTTCTTTTAATCTGCACCAATCTTGTATTTCACAGTTTGCACTTTTTGTATTTCAATAAAAATCAAAATGTAATCTCAGAACCAGACACGTTCATCAAGTGGCAGCAGCAGTTACACATCTACAAGAAACAAGTAAAGCTGTCTATGCTGCAAACCACAACCATGCTGCAAGGAAGGAAACAAAGTATTAAATGCCCCCCATGTGAGTAACTCTGAAGAAATACTAGGTTGCAGGAGCCTTGGGCTGGAAACAGATTTAAAACAAAAATGAAGTGGTATAGATTTGGCTCTTCTGAAGAGACCGTCTTCCTGTCATCTTCCTGTAATGAGCAGTCTGCCTAGGATTTCCAAGGGTGCCAAGCAGGAGCCACTTTAGGATTAGCTGGCTAAGTTTATCCTGGGGCCAGGTGATAGACTCAGCAGAAGCCTGCACCTTCTCATTTCGATGTACGTGGATTGCTAACTTGATGAACAGTAGTCTGGTTAGGACCACCGCACTCCCCTCGATCCATATTCAGTTCACTGCTTTTTCCTAAAGACTGCAATTTGCCTGTACGTCAGTAAGCTTTTTGGCTAGGATGCAAGAATTAGGAGTAGAATGGAGAGGGCTGGAGCTAAAACCATCAACATTGGGCAGTAGCCTGACTGCTGGGATGTCAGCGATGTGTTGATGCTGATGTTGACACTTGCATGTCTAAAATGTGTGCTGCTTGTCTGTTTTTACTGTACCAGTTAAAGGCTTCCCAGTGTTTCCAGTTCCCCTTCTGCATGTTGACATGGCCCCTGTAATGGGGTCAGTGTGGTTAACATGCCAACTATACAGAGAGATCTCAAACCTCCTCAGTGTAGCAGCTGCTCCTGGCTCTGGGCTTTGTCACAGTGACCTGCCTGGCATTGTGCTCTAGCAACATCAGCTCAGAGGAGCTGGAGAGCAGGTGCATCTGTCCCTGACAGGGAGCTGGCGCTGGCAGGACGTATGTTATGTGCAGCCATGGGCAGTACTGAACACAGTGTGAACACCATTGCAACTGGACACTTTCTCATGAGTAGCTGCCCCCTGACTTGATGGACACTGTTCTGGGAACGTTTTTTATAAATACATAAAGTAGGCTCACAAGGCAATGATATTTAATTGTTCATGACCTTGGTGGTTAATCATACTTATGTGGTTGTTTACTGTCTCACTTATTTCCTGACGGTTTTTCCAATCCCTTGTCTTCCTGGTGACATGGTGTAAATAGTGGAAAATGAAAGCCCTGGAGCAGGCCCCAGATCCTACAGGATGGTTTTTGTGAGTTTTGACACTGCACCACGTCTTTTTTAAGTTCATGAAATGACAGTATAAATACACATGTATAGATGCATATGATGTAGACAGATTGGTCCTTGTAAGATTCCAGCGGTATGCTCAGTTTACTCTTACCTTCTGAAGATATGATTAAGAAAAGATTGCTTTTATTAGTTACCCTTGTATCCCAAGCTGGAATATTCCCTTCATAGAAGCTTCTAATACACAGAGTAATTTTTCTTTTTTTTCCCCCCCATTCATGTAATTTTATCCACTGTGTCTTTTTCTATAATAACCAGACATCCTTCACACTGAAGCTTAAATCAGCAGTTGCTATTAGTACATGGATTTTTATAATCTTGTCTTTCCTTTAAAGGGAAGGTGTTGGCACCATACCTGGCATTGTGTGTTATACAGGGTTAACTTCTACCAATACTAGAATACAGCTGTTAAGTTTGGTTATTCTTTCCATATTACATTAGTCTCTGCTATCTCTCCTGTCAACTCAAAACATTCCTATGCTTCTTTAAGTATATAGTAACCATGTACAATTCAAATTTTGTGGGTATATTTTTCTGCCTTTTCCCACCCCTCTCCTCTAGTTTTCCCAATTCACTGGTGAGGTCAGCAGGGTCAAACACTGCATGACTGTTCCTCCCACCTCCAGGCACCTGTTCTGTCTGTCCCTTACTGTCCTTCCAGTAGGCTGATCTCAGTAAGATCCCACTGACCTCTCCAACTATAATGCACCAGGTCCATTTTGCCCTCTGTCGGAGGCAGAAACTTGCTCTGTCCTGCATTCACTGACCCTCCTCTTTCCTGGAGGAAAAAAAGCATGAGTCTGGGACTGTCCCAGACCTGTTGGTACACAGAAAAATGCAGAGTGTTGCTTACACAAAAGTTTTATTGGAAATTCTTTGAATACTTGAAGTACACCGGAGACTTCCAAAACAATACACTTGAGGAACCTTCCCCTCCACCCAAAGTATTTGTAAATCAGCAGCTACATAGATACTGTCCTTAATATTGAGCAGAGCAGAGAGCTGCTAAAATAAACAGCCTTCATAACACAATCTGTGGCAGGCCACAGCAGCAGCTAGGTCTTTACTGAAGCAGAGCATTTGTGCAGTGGTCAGGGAACTCAGAGCCTAGATGTAGCAACTGTGTGTTAAAACAGAGGATTGTCCTGAGAAGAAGCAGGTAACTCAGCTCTGGAGAATCTCTTATTGCTATGGCCATCCAGCTCAACACTAGCAGCTTATATAGGCACTCTTCCAGCCTTTTGAAGGGAAGAAAACATGCCACAGTGCCATTTTGCCTTATGAGATGTGAGAGCTGTAGCTATGTTTGGAACTCCATCAATAAAGGACAAGTTCAAGCCCTGACCTCCTGGATGGGATTAACAAGAATGGCAGTGCTCCCTGCCTGCTCCACAGCTTGTTAGCAGAAGAGCACAGCAGGAGTGCTGGCTAGATGATGTTTAACTTCAACTATTCTCTATTCATATGGTGTGAACCAGCCCTTTGCCTCCTCTCTGCTGCTCTGCAGCCCAGATTGTATCACTTTGAAGACTAAACCTGACAACCACCTGTCTATGAACTACTTTCTACAAAGTGGCAGACCAACTTCCTGAGCACAGGTGAGAGGCAGTTGATCCATTAATTCCTTCTGCTCCTGCACCCTTCTGCAACCCTTTCCACCTGTGAAACAAGGTGGCTCTTGGATGGGTATCAAGTATTTGTTACAGCCCGTGTAACTGAAGCCCTGTTACAAACTGTTTTGTCTTGGAACCTTTTTTAAATGTTTGTGCATCTTACTTTGCATGGACAAAGCAATTTCCATGTGAGGTTGCTAAGAAGTTGAATCAGTTGAGAAAAATAAAAAGGTTCTGGTGGGTAATTTTCCTTCAATGAAGCTCCTACCTGGAGTTTTAGAACTTAAAAGGCATCCCACCAAATGCATCTCTCAACAAAAATTCTCATAAAGTTGAAAGCATTGCTTTGCTCTGGCCTTACAGTAAGCTCTGTTCTGAATTTGGCTCCTTGCTCCAGCAGTGGCACGGAAATAGTGTTCCAGAGTGGAGTGAGGTTCCCCCATCAGCTGCAGGCAATCTCTTCCAACAAAGAAAGTAGCTAAGCTGAAGCTGCCACATTGCACCAACTAGAAGGCTGGTTACTCAGCCACTCTGAGGAAATGAAGATGGTTTCTCAGTACTCAAGCAACACAACTCCACTTAAAAGAAACTAGGGGGAAAAGAAGGGGTTTTGGACAGTAAGGGGTCTTGTAGTTGCTCACTCTAGTTACATGGGGCAGGAAGAGAGAGAACCACAAGAAAACCCACCTTATCCAAGGTTCTGTTTAGTGTCACTGTTTCTCCTCCCATCCTTACATGAGGCAGAAGACATGCAACAGCCACATCACCCATAGAGCAATTCCAGCCAGTCACACTGTCAGTGGCAGGATTATTACAAAAATAAAATTTCAGCTACTCAAAAGCCAGCTGATTAAAAAGTACCATAAGCTTCCCAAAAAAGTGTGCTTCTTTAAAGAAGCTGCCTTCTGAATGGCCAAAGAACACTACAAATTCATCCATGCCTATCAGAAAACAGCTTTTTTACCAAGGCCCTGCCACTCCATTCCACTGATGTGTGCATTTCATTCTATCAGTGAGCCCTGACTGGATGTAATGGACACATAGTCCCCCAAACAGAGTATAATATTAATCAAGTCTGTCTTAGAAAATAAATATCTTGGATATTTTCCTGCAAAGAGAGACTAGCCTCACTGGCTAGGGTTCCATGGCACACTTGCTCTCTGCAGTGATCAGGACAGAATGACCCGCACTATAACATGAAAACAAAACATCTTTTAAATATAGGTTTCTTTAAAAGCAATAAATATTTTTTAATTCTTAAGATCATCTATTAACCATAAAGCAGGAAGGCTTGCAAGGATTAGAGGAAAAAATCTTGAACTAAGACTCCTAGTTACATAACCCTAAAGAAATAGGATTCCTAGTATTTACACTTATGTTTCAAAAGCAGAGACTATGAATTGAGCATCATCACAGCTGCTATGTGCAGGCTTGCCAACAGTCAACACTGTTAAACTCAGCATGGCCGAGTGTCAGTGCACTCAGGAAGAAAATGTGGAAAGCATTCCTGTAGTTTCACTCTTGCTTATCAGCCACCTAACAGAGAGCCTTGCACTGTGTAGAGATTCAATTCCTTAAAAGCAGGAAAACAAAGGTAACTTGGATTATGCAGGTCCCAAAGCTGACGTCTCTCCCTGTGCTCCAAGCACACACTCTGAAGTCAGGACGAAATGCCCAGTTCTGTGGAATGGATGTCCTGGACTTCAAACAGTTGAATTTGCTGAACTCACAGACCCTGGAAATAAGCCAAAGCTTTCTATGCTCTAACAGGATCAGAGACTGCAGGAAAAGTCTGTTAGCAAGAAGCTCTACCTAGGAAACTTATACCATAGGACCCTTGGAGGAAGCATATGGCAACTTTCCACAAAGCCCCTCCATACAGAACATAGACTGAAGAGAAAGTAAGTTTCCATACATTGGAGTTTGACTTCCTGTGTCCCTACTAAAGTCTTAAAACTGACTGTGAGCAGGAAAAGCGTTCCAGATCTATGTGGTGGTAAAGTTGAGGAGAATCAGCAGATGAGCCATATCTGTCATTGAAGAGAGAAGAGAAAGCTCACTTGATGGAGGGAACTAGTCGATGCGAACAAAAGGCAGAGCAGGGGCAATAGAGATATTTGTTGATGTCATCTCTAGGATGCTTTGAGGAGGAAGAATTGCTGCAGCAGAACTGGAAAACAGCTTCACTGCAAGGTTTCCACAAAAGCATCAAATTCTTTGACATTTTTCTCATGGACTGCCAGCTTCTCTGGTAACGAGTCCTGGAAGGTAAGGAAAGATGCAGATCAGGGCTCATTCACAGCAGACAGAAGGAAATTTTAAACCCACTAGGAAGAAAAAAATCTGTTTCTGAGTCATACAATCCCTCACCAATGCTCTGGGCTCACCTTTCTACGTGCACAAAAGCAGGAGCCCTCTGACAGTATCCAGCAGGTGACCCTGAGCAGGACACTCTGCCCAGAGTCTGTTTGTTCTGCAGGAACAGGAGGTGCACTGGGGCATCACCTTGTGCAATCTCCACCAGCTGCAGCACAATAACCCACTCAAATCATTGCCTTCATCAAGTCACTTGCTGCTCTCTGGTTTTCATTTTTCTCAACAGTATGGTACAACACCAGAGAGCCTATAGAGCGCTCACCCAGATGTGACTCACCAGCCACACCAGAACTCCAGCTCTGCTCAGGCTGCAAAGTCAGGCCTGGTTTGCCACCAAGTGAGATACCCCAGGATTAGGCAGGATTAGTTTGGGGGGGTTGCAGTGACCCAGAGCAAGCATGCTGCAGCAGCCTTCAGCTTCAAGACACACACCGGTTGCAGAGGCTCAGATATACCAGAAACAAATCTGCATTTATTTAGAATATATTAGGGAGGGACTCCCTTTGGGCAGGGTCTCTCTTCTGAGAAGTATAGGAAAGACAAGGGGCCTGTTAGAGTGGGTCCAGAGGAGGACACAAAAATGATCAGAGGGCTGGAGCACCTCTCCTGTTAAGACAGGCTGAGAGACTTGGAGTGATTCAGGCTGAAGATGAGAATGCTCTGAGGAGACCTTATTTTGGCTTTTCAGTACTAAAAGGAGACCTTTAAGAAAAATGGGAACAGACTTTTTAGCAGGGGCTGTTGTGTTTGGACAAGGGGCAATGGTTTTAAATTGAAAGAGAGTAGTCACACTAGATAAGAGAGAATTTTTTTATGAAACTGGTGAAAAATTATAACAGGCTGCCCAGAGAAGTGGTGGATCCCCCATCCATGGAAATAATCATGGCCATGTTAGATGGGGCTAAGCAACCTGATTAGTTGAAGATATCCCTGCTCATTGCAGAGGGGTTGGCCTAGATGACCTTGGTTCCTTCCAACCCAAACTATTCTACAATTCTATGAAGATACTTTTTTCAAACTAGGAATAAGGAGAGCATTATAAAGTACATATGATTTCCACAAACAGAAATTTCAGGATTCCATACCAAATCCTCTGCCATGGACTGTGCTCCAATGTCAATGGAGAGGCTGCTGAGTTGAGGGGGGTTTTGAAATTCACGGTAAAATGTCCCCAGGTCCATTGGAAGAATGTCATCTTTTGAAAATGCTGGTTTCTACAATCAAAGACATTGCTGTTAATTCCCAGAGACACTGGCTTCCCTTTTGTCATAATCTCAGGTAAAGTCATTACCTGCACTCAGTAAACATCTTGGCATTACAGCTGTTCCGCAATAATGCATATTAAATAACTGAAGAACAGCCAATATCACTTGATTTCACAATAGCACTTGAGCAGTTGGAAGAGAACATTTCTTTGGAATCTAGCTCCTTTTGGTGCTAAGAGAGAGGATGCCAAGCCCAGATGTTAGCAGAGAACTGAAATGGTATTTAATTTGTAGCTGTTGATGCCTGGTACCAGTGTCTTTGCAGTTCTGGGACTGCCACGCCCTAGAGTGTGGTACTGTGAATGATGTGTCCTTACCACTCCCACTGAAAAGTACTCTGACATCACTTGCCATCACCAGCAAGGTGGGCTTGCTGAAGCCCACCTAAGGTGCAGGTGTAAGAGCTCTGATGAGGGCACTTACAAAGTCGATCATAACAAAGTCATCATGGGTGTTCCCTGTGCTGCTGCCACTGGAGCCCTCCGAGTGTAAGCTGCCGTGTAGAGGAGATTCCGTTTCTGGGGATTCAGGAGGATTGACCTGCCCAAGAAATCAAAGACGGTGAGTACTGATCTTACAGTCATGTCTGTGTGTGCTTTGGCAGTGTGGGGGCAGTTAGGAGGTTGGACAATTAACATGAACTAGAGCAGGGGCAGCAAACACATGCTGTTAATTGCATGTCTAGAGAGCCCAAGATTCAACACAGGAGACTTCTTGAAACCAAAAAGATCTGAATAACTAGTTATTTTCTCCAAAACCAAAGCGTATTCAAGGCAGAGAATAGCATGGTTGTTTGCATAAGGGATGCTGAGAAGGCACATAAACCTCTGGAAGAGTCTTACCATGGGGTCGTTATCTTCCAGCTCAACATTCTTGGGAGCAAACATGGCAAAAGGAATGTCTAAGTTGGCCATGGTCACCTGAGGAGATTTAGCAAACAAAATTTCACTAAGATGATCTGCTTACCCGGCACAAAAAGGATATTGAATGTCTTTGTCGGGCCAGCTAAAAATGGCCCAAATCACGTCAGCAGTCAGGCAGGAGGCTGACAAGCCCATTTAAAAGGCAAGAAATCCAAAGATGATACTCATTGACCTAATGCACATACACATCTTGAGATGGGATTGCTTCTATACATATCTTGTATAACTTAGGCAAGGATTAATGAACTGCTACAAATTGAAACAATTCTCATTCCTTCATCCAAAAGGCCTACAACTGCAGCTCTAGGAACCAAGCAGATCTCTAAGCTGCCCTAGCTGAACTTAGATGCTTGCTTCTAGTGATGAACTGGTCTACTGCATGTTCCTTCAAGGAAGGGAGGATTGCTACCAGCTTTCCTAGTTTATGGACCTGTTGTAGTGGCAGATCATTGTGAGATCCAAGTGGAGTATCAAGTCTTCTATTCTCACATAGGGTGCTGACAAAGTGGAGTAAAGTCAATGGCTGTCACATCCCAAAAGGATTTTTTGAAAAACAAAATACACCTTGGCAAAACCTTGTAGGGAAATGCAGCAGGCAGAAATTTGCACTCTCAGTCTCTGGGGTCGCCCTGGCATTGGGTGCTTTTTGCTCCTCTATATATGAACAGATGGGAAAAGAAAGGTATTATGGTGCTCTCTGAGAAGATCTACTGCTTGTTACCTGGTTAATGGGTTTGTTGACAAAAGCTCCCACCTTCCGGATAAAGATAGTCTCCAAAAGGTCATGTGGGGAGCCACACTTTCCTTCACTGCTGTTGGATACTGTTTCTGTGTCCTCACTGGGGGAGGAAAATACATAATTAGTGCCTCCTGACACAGGGTAGATAATGTTTTTTTATGAGACTCCTTCATTTTTCTTGGTTTACTCCTACTATTGGAAGGAGAACAGAAATCTGTCCTTATACCATACCTTCCTCCTCAGTCAGGAGCACAAAAGGAAAGTGGACACTTGTGGAATTAGATTTTTTGTTTCAAGCTGGACAAAAACTATTTAATTGAATATAAAGTTGCTGAAATAGGCTTTTCTTCTGGGAAATGGGTTTTTACCTTGCTGTGTGTTCACAGCAATTCCTGTTCACCACTACTATTTTTTCAGTAACACGTTACTCACAGCTCTCTCAGAAGGTGAGAGATCTCCCATTATTTCTGTCACTCAGTTCACAAATGCAGCAGATCTGGTACATGACAACAGAGCCACTCCCAGTATGATTAATTCACTCCATGGCTATTAGGTACTTCCTAATAGTCTATTTGACCTATTTGTTTTGGTTTTTTTCCTACCACAGGTATTCAGAACTTTAAAACAAAATAATAGTTTTGTCCCATGGAAAGAGGATTACCCTTCAAGTATAGCCAGGAAAGTGCTAGTGCAACTGAGTTTTGGTTTCCCCAGAGCAAAACCTCTCTAACTCACAACTATGTGACCCCAGGAGAGATTTCTCAAGAAATAAATATGGTGATCAAAAAACCAGAAGGATTTAATTAGCTGTGAGGGAATTGATTTAGGACAGTTTGAGGTTGCATTGTTTCCTTTTAAATAATTTTGTGCCTAAAGTTTCTAACTAAAATGGTGAACAGATTTATGGTAACTACAACTGGCTTTGGTAACAATGCACATTAAGTCTCTAGAGAATTTAAGACTTGTTTTTGAACTTACTGCATCTTGTTTTACAATCAGCAAAACCAGCAGAAAAATTGAAAAAATTCTAAAATTGATAATAAAGTTGACATAGAAGAAGATACATTACATAGAAGAAGAATATTACATAGATTGAGAGGTTTAAATAGATGGGCAAGATCATTGTTTGGAGAAAGGCTGAAATAGCCCAAATCAGAGAAATCTGCAAGTTGATTTGAGGAATGAAAAGACAGTAGTTATGCTACAAACAATAGATAAAAAGGGGAAACAAAAAGCTTTATCTTAATAGGCTTATAAGTGGGTTAGCAGAAGTGGTAGATCATCTAAGACCAACCTACCTGCTAGAAGGAGTAGCTGCTGAGTAATGGACTCCATCCAGTGGGGTGCACATCCTCTCTTGGTCAGCTTGAGTGCCATGTGCTGGCTGGCTAGGAACTGGGGGAACTCCCCCTTCTTTGCCTGGACCAATCAACTGAGATAGAAAGAAACAGTCAAGTTAAGAAATCTCAATATCAAACCAAAACCACAGTGCAATACAAAGTAGATTCCATCATACTGGGCATAAGTTGTGGGGTTTTTGGCATATGACTGGGCTCTAGCCCCTGTGAGCCTCAGAGAGATGTCATGTAGGAGTGTATTATCACAATACTAACTCACTTTTTACTCCCTTTCTATTCTACCGTCAATTTCAGGCGTGTTTTACACTGCAGAGTTCTCTGGCTGTAAGTCCTCTGCTTCATGGGGAGGAATGGAGGAAAAAAACCTTACATCCTCTTGCTACAACCCCATGGCTCCCTACAGCTTCAGGAGAAGGGGAAGTGGAGAGGGAGGTGATGCTTTCTTCTCCCTGGGATCCCGTGATAGGATGCATGGGAGTGTTTGAAGCTGCACCAGAGGAGACTTACACTGGACATTAGAAAGCATTTCTTTGGAGAGAGGGGTGTCAGAAACTGGAACAGTGTTCTCTTCCTAGAGAGGTGGTCAATGTCCCAAGCT
The DNA here is from genome assembly GCF_027477595.1 of Haemorhous mexicanus. Taxonomy (NCBI): domain Eukaryota; kingdom Metazoa; phylum Chordata; class Aves; order Passeriformes; family Fringillidae; genus Haemorhous; species Haemorhous mexicanus. The sequence goes on from NC_082346.1 coordinate 26,473,906, forward strand.
GCCAGTTTTTAAGAGGCATTTGGACAATTGCCTTAATACCAGGCTTTAACTTGGCCAGCCCTTAGCTGGATGTTGGATTAGATGCTCACTGTAAGACCATTCCAACTGAAATAATTTTATTTTATTAACATTGTGTCAGCAAAACTGGTGCAACACCAATATCACAAGCAGAAAAAGACTTCTGTCAACCTGGCTTATTTTTCTGATGAACCAATATAGCTATGTCAATATGAACTGCCAATGTATCCTATGTCTAGCCTACAGAACTGTGCTTGGACAGCTACAGGGGCAGCAGCTCTGTAAGACAGGCAACATTTGGAATCAGTGACAAGCTGGTGCAGCAGACAGGTCTGGTGCCTGCTCTCTTGGCATAGTTTTTCCACATGACCCCGTACCCCGGTAAAGTCAGGAAAGCTGAGGAGCCATTTCCCAACTCCTGTGGAAGTTGTCCTTTCTCTGTGTTTACATTCTTTCCAATCCTGACAGACAGGACACCACCAATGCATGCATTAGTTTCAATGCCTCTCTAAGGTGTTCAAGTGACGCAAATGGCTGCAATACCAGCCATGTTGCTTCTACTCTCTACAAGTACCTGGTGAGGGTGTGCAGCATTCAAGCCACCAGCAAAGAGTACAGGACACCCCATGTCAGCTGATCCAACTCCCAGGGCAGCAGGCTGATAGGAAAGACGAGAGCTGGACAGCTAAGAAAGAAGAGAAAAAACAAGGGCAAAGGGAGAGGAGAGAGGAAAGGGAAGGGGAATGCCCCACAGCCTGAATAATCACCTGTCACTAAAGAAGGAACAGGAAAAGTCAGAGGCACAGCATTTCGGGCTGGCAGAAGGATGCTAGATTTTCACTGGAATCAATAATGCAGGTTATTGTTCTAAAAAGTTCTTACTGCTATGAAGACTACTTGACAGTAGTTCCAGGGGACTAAGTCTGAACCTTGACAGGAAAAGAAGATTGGCTTCCTACACATATAGGAGGAGGAGGCTGTGCTGACATCCAGTATGGCTGGATGGTATGACTGACATCCAGTCTCAGGGAAGCTCTGCTCTACAGGCCTACTTCAAATACTGGTGTATTGGGTTACATGAATGCCATGGTGAATTTACTAAAGAGTTAATATTTTTTTATCCCAAAACAACTTCATTATCAACTGTTTGAACCTACTTCCATTGCAAATTAAAACAGCTCATCTTCCAGACCTCTTCAAATAGCTTCACTGAAAGAATACATGGTCCCATAAACGTGCCAGGTAAAGAGAATTGGGAAGCTAACCCTTGTGAGATTGCTTTAGGAATTAAGTGTTGGAAGCAGTGAAACCCAGGAGAAATTCCTTATACATCCCAGGCAGAAATCTATCCAGTCAGGTTAGATGAAACTTTCCTGTTTTGACTTGCCTGACCTCAAGAGTATTTCTTCTAGAGCTCAGTGTGAGCTCCAGCAGCACCAAAGCTGATGTCTTTTACAGGGATCAAATGAGGAACAGCACTTTGATTCACATGAGGCTAGTTCAGCTGAGTGGAGCTCTAATGACTACACAGGTTCTAGGGACATTGGCTGTTAACAGAAAACACTCAGAATTGTGCCTTACTAGTGTCTTTCACCAACAATCCTTGACAGCTGTTCTGTTTTAGGGGTGCTTGTCCTGTCTTTGGGAGACCTTCATCTGCAAAGGCATTTAAGAAGCCAGTCTCAGTAAAGTATCTGGCTCACTGTGGGTTCACCACTCTTTCCCCTGCACAACAAACACTCCACATTGTCAAATTTGTATTTTCCTGTATTTGTTTTGTCATGCCAGAACTTGTATTCTGACCATGTACAGCATATTCTCTTGACAACTCACTTGATGTGAAAAGGCCAGCCCCATTACTGGGACCTTCAAGGTGTCCGTCACCACAGGAGGAGGGGTCTGAAAATGTGTCTTAGTGACAGTAAAAACACACTGTGCACAAACACGGACAAACAGAGGAAACAAGGAAAAGAGAGAATGAGGGGGGAGAGAGAAAGAGAGAGAGAAGGACTTCAGAGAGGAATTATGAAGAGTTGGATGAACTGAATGCTAGTGAAGAGGTTTTGGCTGCAGCAGCCACACCTACACAAGAGCAGAAATCTCAGTATTGCCAGAAGCACATTCATTTTGTAAAGAATTGACTGTATTTTAATCTGAGTAAACCACTGAACACAGGTAATATTTTAGACTCCACTAAACCCTAACAGAAAGTAACTGCCAGAGACTCTGTTCCACAGTTAATTATAATTGGTACCAGTGAATTAGCAAGAAAGCTGAGCAGATGCCAGAAAAAGTCAAGTACTTTTTTTTTTTTTAATTTACAAATTACGTGTATTTCAGCACTCTCCATCCATCCATACTCCCTATCCTCCAGCTTTCTGAGGGATCCTATCTTGGCAGGTATGTGCTGCACCCTTAGAATAAAGGGGACCCAGACTACAGTGCAATTCAAACACACTGACCTGTGGGAACTCCATCAACAGGAGCAAAGCTCCAGAAGTACAATCTCACAGAGGGTGCTAATGCAAAAAGGGCAGTCCAAACCTGGCTCAGTCCCATACCTCCTCCCACTGTCATTTTCCTAGCAATGGCTTTCAGTTTGAGGAAAGCTTCAGCTTCATTTCTGGGTATTACCCATGGCCAGACTCTCCTGAATTTTGGGCTGCTTCACAACACACATATGCAGACATACAAGCTCACAAAGCAGGTGACAAGTATTTCCTTGTATCACACAGGTTAGGCCTCACTTTTACTGAGAAGACAGGCAGAGATTCATACAATTTGCCTACAAAATCACACATTTCCTAGTATTTTCCTAGTCATTAACCTGCACAGGACATGTAGAAAGCTGAAGAAAAAACCTAACTTCTTCCTTCCCTTTTAATTCAAAGTCCACTCTGCCAAGGCAGCTTTACAATTCTAACTGTGGTAACAAAGACTGGCAGTTGCTTTACAAATAAGGGCTCAGCATATGGCAACTATGAGCCACAGAAAAAGCAAGAATGTAGGCTCATACTTTATGTGAATCCTCAAGGTTCAAGTGGTTTCATGAAGCTTTTCCCCCTCAGTGACAGTAAGGCTTCATGAACCCTCTGGAAACATCAATTTCAATGTAGTTACATACACTACTACTGTTAAGTAACACTGGCACAAGCAAGCCAGTGGAAATTTCCTTATGAAATCTTTTGTATTTTCCCCACTTCAGGAAAACGCAGGACACAACTCAGCCACAAACTAATTTCCTGAACTGTGTATTGCAGAATAAGAAAAGAGTTATTCCATCAGACTTACCGTGAGTGCTGGCTAATTAGTTCAACACTGCCTGATGCCTGGTCTTTTTGGCACAGAAATGCTTCCTAAGAGAAGCTCATTTCTAGCTTGTTCATATAGCAGAATACATTCTGCTAAACCAGGCGTATTCCTCTGAAGCAGCAGAAAGACCCATAGCAAATTCTTTCAGTTTGGAAAAGCATTCCAATTATACTTCATTCCATGTTTCACATTGACAGTGAAAGAGATTTAGAGTCTTTAGATTGTCTTTAAAGGTCAGTAGAGCCATTTGCTTGGTTGGACAACAAGGCAGGGCAATCCTGAATATTTAAAGCAATAGGGCAATTGCAACTCTGGCTAAGTCTTCAAAATACAGAACTGTGGAGTCACATATGTAAGACAGTACAAGAACTTGGGAGTTTCTGGCTTTTTATACTCAAAAGGAAACCATTATCAATTTATTTTAAAATTGAAACTGAAATGAAATTTCCATGGGTAATTTTTTTGCCAATACTTAATCCTGCTGCCCCAACTAATTTTAGATGGTCCAATAAATACAGCTTTTGTCTTTTTTCTGTCTTTCTCTAGCATTTTCCTGGTATTTCAGTATTTCTTTCTCAATGTGTCTGTTACTTCTACTTAAGCTGCATGGCATCAATGTCTTGAATTCCTCCTCTTGCAGTACTGGTATGCAAATGTGTAAATGTGTAAGTACACTGTTGTCCTCTTCAAGCACAGCTCAACCCAGCTACAGGAATAGGCTCTTTTAATCCTCAGTAATTCAGTCTTTCTAGGCCCCTGGAATTTTGTTGAAAATAGTATCTAATTTCAACAGATTTTACTCTAGAGTGTAATGACATAAATAACCCACACATTCAATTTTAATTAGCAGCAAAAGGATTTCTGTTTGCACAAGAGCTGATGTAGGAATATGCAAACTATTCTTACAGCAATTGTTCTGTCTAGAAGTAAAAAGAGCCTGGTTTCTCTTACCTGAGATGGAGGAGAGGTGGAAAAAGATGTGGTACACACTTCTTGGGAATCTTCTACTGAGGGGTATACTGCACCATTGTCCTCACCAGCTCTAAGACAGCAAGAAAAAACCAGTTTTCTAACCAGAAATACTCCTTAAAACAAACAAATAGTAAAACACACTGGGACAAACACTGCAGGGAGGTTGAGAGTTTTTGGGTGTAGTTGAAAGGAGAATTATGAAGGGCTCTCATCTGCTTGCCAGATCTGAGGAAAAAAAAGTGGGAAAACATCGGTTTTCCTCGGGTGTTTGTCTCCTACCCCATGTAAAATAACAGGTGTTTCTAACTAATGCTTTTGTTATACCAGCTAGTGCTGCTGGCTTTGGTGTTTACACAGCCATTGTCAAACAATACCACTGGTCCAAACTTGAATGCCCTCACATTCATTTTAGAGAAGGCAAACCTCTCATCTCCAAAGAGAAATTAAACTGCTCTTCCCCCAGTGGAAATATCCAGGGATGCATGCATCTAGACATGTAGTTCTGCATCAGGATTCACCATTACACTTTCAAATTCCTGAAGGCAGCCAAGATTAAACATCCTCTGTGTCCAAGTGCTTCTGTGAAGAATTTGGGAAAATACTGGGCTTTGCTGCACTCAGCCATCTCAATGTGAGGAGAAAAATGTCACTCTTCATCACATGTTTAACTATGCCAATATGACTGACACTAATTCTCCCATGTCCCTTCCCATGCTGTCAACAAGGAGTGGAAAAGGCTCTGTATTTGGGCATAATGGATGCCTTTACCATGGCCCATGACTTCAACTCAGTTTTTCCTCACCTGTAATTGCAGGGATGCATGGGTGAAGAGCTGGGATAGGGACGGTCCACAAAGTGATCAATTATAATCCCCATGATAGGAGGGGTCCTCTCAAACTGCCTGCAAGGCAACAAGCAATGGTGTTACTGGCTTTTTCTCTCTAACTCTTCCCAATTCATGGTGCCCTCACAGAAAACCCTTGTGTCTATTAATGGGATGAGAGCATCTTTACAATTTAGTCCTGTGACTCCAGGCATGCATCAACAATTTGGAGTTCTAGAGCCTGGCTCAGGGCTACCCAAATACTCCCCTTGCTGAAAGGTTTATCAAGAGAGAGAGCATTCTTCATAAAAGAGAATGTCAGCAGGAAAGGATAAGCAGAAGGGAAAGATTTGGGGGCTCAGAACATGAGGGGTTTAACAGTAAATTATTGTAAAACAGTTTCTGGCATGATCACATTTTCTCACCTGGTTGACATGAAAGCAAGGTTGATTCTGTAGGCACAAGACAAAGTGATGGTGCCCACTGGGGTACCCACTGTCCCAACACGGACTGTCTGGAAACCTGTAAAGTTAAGGAATAATTCTCAGTTTCACTGATTATTTATGTGCCACACTTTTTTATTCTGAGTTTACATTATCTTATTTCAGTAGTGTTACCATTATCTCTTGCAATCTGAACGCTAAAAACACATGTAGAACCCATAACAAAACAGCAGCACTAGGTTGCCTTGCTGGTAGGCTTCACTTGCAAGACGTGTGATGTTGCTTCCTGGTTCCTTGACCTAAAATATTGTTCTGAAGTGCTTCTTGTTCCTCAGTAGATCGTGATCTCCTTTACCAGTCCTGCCCCTTATCAACATAATTCTATATTCTTATCTCAGTTCTGTATCACTAGAGTCAAAATGGCAGTCACCTGAGACTTTGTCCAAGTACCACCATTATACTTGTCACCTTGTGACACAAGGCTGCACTGGCAGAGCCAGACAAAAAGCATATGTAAGCCTCACACTAATTCTCCTTATGGTACTTGGGAATAGTAACCAAAAGGCAGTCAGAATGCAACACAGTTCTGCTCTTGTTTGTGTGTTCTCTAATCATACCTTCTCCCAAGCCACTCAGCTGGACTTCACCAAAATATATCCTGAAGGAAAAGGAAAAAGAAAAGCTGTTGGATCCAGTTGAGACATGATGTTATACATATCCTAATTCCTTACTTAAGTTTGGGAGTTGGAAGGCTGGAACTACTTTTCCTCTTCAGGAAAAAAAAAAGTCCAAAATAAATGGCTGGAATGCCCATCTCAAAAAACCTTACAGCTGCTCCAGAAGAACAGGTCATGTAAAAAGAAGGAGAAAGAGAAAATGCTAGTCCAATCAGAAATTTCTCTTTAATTTTTTTAGGCCTCTGTGGTTAAGTCTACAGTTCAGAGAAAAAATGTGACGTGATACAAACTTCACAGAGAGAACTGAGTCTAAAAGCTGATGCTCATCACACAACATAAAAGATGAACTGTGCTGTAAGAGTTGCTCTTAAGCACATGCCAAGTCAGCAATGGAGGCAAAAAAGTGAAAATGGCTGGAACTTGAGTTTTCAGCTGTACAAATGATAACAAACCTGAAATTTACAATCATATAAATTAGCTATGCAAACATGTCAAAGACTTTTCTCACAGCCAGAAACAGAGTCTGGAAGATAACTATGAACTACAAGCCAGTCAGACTCACAGGCTAAACAGAGCTGAACCCAGTATTTGGATGTGTAAACTGCAAAAACTACGGGACATGGAATTGAGGATGCATCTTTAAAATGGAGTAACAGGAGAGAGTCTAAATCTATGCTGCAAAAGTATACATTGCAGTTATGTGCAATGTAGAGAGGCATTTATCAAACACAAGCCAGACACGAAACAACTGGATGCTAGTAAGCAATTTAAATGATTCCATGTAGCATTTTTTTTACTCTTCCTAATATGGCAGGCAAACACTTCACAGCCTATGCTTAGCTTTTCTTTCAATGGCTCAAGTAAAGGCCATAAGGTGATACATAGACCAAAGTTTTCTTCTGTCACTGATCATAGTACTTCTATACAAATAAATTGATTTTATTATTGCTCATCCCTTTTTAACTACATTTGCAGCTACACTGTGCAACCTGTTTGCATTTCAAATGGGAAATTTTTGCTTTACCTGTACAATATTACATATTCGTGGCCTTGTTTCCTAGAGAGTCTGTAGGCTGGAGTTACTCTGGTTATAGCAAGCAAAGACTTCAGCAGTAGAGACAGCCTGTTGTATACAGTGTATGAAACTTTGATTTCTTTGTCACACCTAGAGAACACAAAGGAAAAAAATTAGTCTTTTGTCCACAACTAAGTTTCCTGGATTTGGGGTTCTTGTTTGTTTTGGTTTGCAGTTGCTTTTGTTTATTTTATTTAAAATAAAAATGACTCTGGGCCAGTTGTTTAATATTACTGCCAAAATGATACATAAAGCCCCAGTGTGGCTACCTGTACTGACCAACCAGCTAACCATCCTGCTTCAACCTAGTCACCTGCTGTAGAAGTAATTGTTGAAAAATGCCATGCAGACTTCTACTAAACAGAGACATCATTTCAATATGAAAAACATTTGTCATTACTGAGACGATGAATTCTTGTATCTGAGGAAACCTACTAGTTGTAATGGAAGAATGAAGAAGGAATTAAATTACTAGTTTATTTTCTTGACACTGGTGCTTAAATAGATTGACTGCTGCTCTAGACAAAGAGAGGAGTTCTCTCTGAAGTGCCCTGGGCCACACAGCCAGTATGTGCTCTGATCACCATGGATTAACCACATGTGCCCATTGCATCAGCTAAGAACTACAAACACAAAGAATGCACTTACTTTTCATTCATTTCTAGACACCAAATTTCCAGCTCCATGGAGTCCCCCTGGATCAGAGAAAAGATGGCAAACAAAGGCTCATTTCAGAACACAGACCTGTTCAAACCTCATTAGTGATCAGCAATGGCCACACCTCTCAATGATTTGTCTCCTGGCTCCCACTTTCTTGTGATGCAATGATAGAAAAAGGTGCACTGGAAGTGTCCCTGCACAATTATATCACCTGAGGGAATACCTTCTTTAGAATGCCTAAGCTCTTCATCGGCTAAGAAATTATTTTTTTTAAATTTAAAAATTTAATTTTCTTAAAATTAATTTCTTTTAAAAATTTAGATTTTTCTGCTGTGTCATTTGTGTGTTTGGCCTCAGATTTTTGCCGTGAATTGCTTCTGTTAAACAACACATTTAATTTCATTAGCATATCACCTAACTTAATAAGATTTAGATATTCTCACATTGTCTTGGATTAAAGGGCAGGAGCTCTGGGAGTTGACTTAAGATTCAAGCAAAAAACCCCACAAACAAAAAAAAAAGGGCATCTGTTTTGACTCAGTTCTCACCTCTGAGGTTTTGAGAGAAATCTCCACGCACATCGACCGTCCAACAGCAGGCAGCTGTCCTGCCAGAGCTTTCTTTGCTTCATGAGTAACCTCTGGTATATCTTTGATTGCCAAATTGAACTGCAGAACCAAAGAGATTGTTCCATTTATTTTATTTCTTTGATAAACTGCCTGATGGTACATTTCAGACAGGCTCACAGACCCATATATAACATACTAGGTCAGTGTCCACTGAAATATTTATGAAACAGAAAATTCCCAGCTGGGTTCAAGCTTTTCATATTTACAAAGATTCCCTTCGTTGCTAATTCAAATGTTTTTCTTGATCCTGCTATAAAAAAATATGCTCCTTTTTCCTCGCTTCAGTCCTATCTTCACCCACAGAGTATCTTGAGTCTTTTCAATTTTAATAAAGCCCAATAATAAAATGTCCTGAATTGCAGAGTAGCAAACTTCTGACAGATAAGAACTCATCACCCCACCCCCAAACAGATCTTGGAAATGTGCCTTAGCTGACAGGAGTTGCTGAGAGGCATCATTTCTCTTTCCCATCATCAGGCTGTAAGAGTCCAGAGTGATTTGTTGCATGTGAACAACAACCACCAACCCCTCACAACATCACTGACATAACTAAATATAGTACTACTCTATGAATAATTATTATTGTCTGCACAAGACTGTAATAATCACATGGTGTTCTCAGCACACACACAGAGCTATGGAGTTGCTTTAAAAAATAAGACCTTACCCAGTCAGAACCTGTTGGGGAGGATGATGAGCGGGTACAGATTTTCTCTCCAAGTCGGGCCTGGACAATTACTTGTACTGTCTGGAATAGAAAGAAAAGGATACTTAGTAATGTTCTGGGCTCAGCACCAGCTCTGAACCTCAGTTCAGAGCCTGAGCTACACAAGCTCCGAGTGAAAAAGATGAAAGGGCTGACCAGGATGTAGAGAAGTAGAGTTTGCTACACTGTTCTTCAGTTCTAATCAATTCAAATTATTACATGTAACAGGCAAATGTATTTCAGAAAGAAAATCATTTTAGGCTGACCTTTCTCTCTAACAACATTAAGAGACAAAGTCAATTTTGCAATCAGGATTTGCAGTTTTCAACAGAAAATTCAGAAAAAATTACAAAAATATCCCAGGCCTGAACAACTAAACTAAAGCCAAATGAATCTGTACATTTACACCAAAGCCACTGTCAGATTATCTTCTTACATCTAGGTATAAAGTGTGGCCAAATTTTATTATTATGTATCAACATAATTCGAAAGAACATTCTGGTATTATTGGTTTTGGATGCAATATAAAAATTAAGATAGGCTGAGAGAGTGGAGTCCAGCAGATAAAGTACCTAACAGCTGGTGGTTAGACATGCTGCTAGAAACTCAAAACTGACAAGAGGTGTGAAGTGCCTACAGCTGATTCTAAAGCAAGATGTTTCTGGAGGATGGAAGAGGATTTGAGAGTAGAAAAAAGGGGAAAATATGTTTTTCTAGTTGTTCTCAGAAATCTCCTACATTTGACATCAGCTCTTCTTGCTTTGTTCTTCAGGAAGACAAAACAAAACAAAAAACCAACAAATCCAAACCTCAATCTTGTTACTCTAGCCACACCAAGTACGTCATTTGTTTTGTGGTGTTTTTTAAACAAGGAAGAAGAGGCATTTGTCCAAAGGAGAAAAATTACCTTTAAAGCAAAAAATTTGATGAACTTGTCCAGGTCCTTCCTGTCCTGGGAACTGAGATCAGTGTCCATTGCATATGGCAATCTGAAATATAGCACAGGTCTGGGAATGAAGTCGTCTTCCAGCTTTCTGTTTAGATTTCAAAATATTTTTGCCATTAGAGGCCATCTCAAAAGAAATTAAAAGTACCAAAGTGCTCTACCTTTCAAAATCTGAACATGCTAAAAACTTTGGGATGTGAGTGTGTGGTATAAATGCACATTGCTAGTTTACCTGGTCAGTGCAAAGATAAAAAAAAATTAAAAAAACAAGGCTTACAATTAAAACTCAGTACAAGTTCTACAATGTTGCTATCTTAATTTTAAAAAACCAAAACAACCAAACAAAAAAAACAGAACACCCCAACACCATAATGACTGCATTCTATGCCAAGCTAACCATCAGACATGGAGGTCTTTGCATCAGAAATAATGTATATTCAGCTATCAGCACTGGTGAAAACCTAGCCAAATTGTTTTCTTGAGCCTGAAATTCTTAGAACAGTATTTCAGTGGTATTTCAGCAGAAATCTATGTAATAAACCATTGCTGGAACAGGCTACACTGCTTCTTTACTTTAAATAAAGAGTACTTGAAGTAAAACTGCGCAGCTACAAAATTTACCTACAACCAACTGAAAAGACAAATTTTTGTCAAGAAATAGACCGAAATCCTCCATTCACTTCTCCTGAAAGCTCTGATAATAAATACTTAGCTTTCACACTGACACTGTCTTGTTTTTCAAAATACAATTGTTTCTAGGAACACAATGAACTTGCACAGCATCTGAAGCAGGGAAGGGCAAGGCACTAATCCTATTTTTGTCACCATCACATCACATGGCCTGGGATAAATCACAATTCTTCTGTCTCTCAGTTTCTTCACATGTTAGTTAATAATCATATAGAGACCATTGGGGAGGAACGCCTTAATTAGCAGCATTTGTTGTAGTTTTTGCTTGTAAGCCTTCAAAGCATTAATTCACTCTTGCCCCCGTTGCAGTTTTGAGACAGCTAATCAGCCTGAAGCAGCTTGTCAGACATCCCGTATTTACGGAACGTGCTGCTCCTCGCAGGAATGTCGGCCAGCTGAGGTCAAGGAGCACGAGCAGCTGCTGTGCACAACGTTATTCAGTGTTCAGTCATTAAGCAAAGACTGAACTTACAGTAAGGTATGCTATTTATGCAAATTAAAGCTTGCAGGGCAAAAGGGCCAATAGCCCTGTTCACACAGAAAATACAGAATCTTTCATGACCATGCACATGCAGAACTTCTATTTAAAATATCACACTTAATGACAGTAAAGCCCAATGCTTCAGGAGCATCAATCAAAACAGGCTGCAAGATAAGAGTACTGCATTTCCAGAGCATTTTATAGAGAACAGTGCTGCTTTCTGAATGACTCTATAAAAAGAAACCTGGACGTACAGTATAGTTGAAAGTTCCTAGGCTACATTCATACCACATCTCCTTAAGCTGTACTGTTCTCATTATAAATTATAATTTAAATTGAGAACAAACAAGACAAGTGATTCAACATCAGATGGATTTTCAAATTATCCTTTGGATATTTTAACCTCGTTATTGAAACTGTTATCCCTTCTTTCCCTGTGTTCACCTCCACTAGACAGATTACAGACCCTTTCCACTGTTGGGGGTGCAAAAGGAAGGCATTTAAAGTGCTTGACACAGCACTCAAAATTAACAAAACCCAACCCTTTAGTATAGACATGTACCACTACAAAAAAACCACAAATCCCCCCAAACAAGCAAGCAAACAAAACCCCAGGCAAGAACAACCTGTTATTATTATTTTGACTTAATTAAGTACAGCACTGTAAGGGCTGAGTAGATCTGAGATCTTTGACAAATCTGGCTGATATAGGCAATAAAATACAGCATTAACAGGTATGTTTTTCTCAGCGAAGAGAATGCTGACATTGAAATACTAAAAAAAAATATCATACTGCCTTTTAATGTGAAAAGTGATATGTGACTTCTGCAGAAAGATACAAGGAAGTATATATCCTGATATTGTGGGAGAGCTGTCAAATAAAACACCCATATTTGCCTTTGGAGGCTGGAAAAAACTTCTGACATCAACTATTTCTAGATACTTGGGAATGAATGGAAGGTGTTAGGCTCACTGGTCTGTTAGGAAAGGAAACAAAGTTGATCATCAGCATGGCTCCATGTGCAGTACAGAAATTTGTTCTAATGACTCAAATATCTCTAGAGAAGAGAAACAACCACCAGAGGGTTCAAAAAATGAGAGCCTCATGGCTCTGCGTTGCTGCAGCAGGACTGGATTCTTCTTGGAAGATCTGAAACTACTTGTAACATTCATCAAACATTTGGAGATTCATACTGCTACCTCTCAAGCTCCAAATGCCAGCAACAGTTAACCCAAAGTAGAGCAGAAAGTATCAGGCAAGGTTTCCTGGAAAGGAATAAATAATTTCATGGGAAAACTGGGACTTTGGAACTCAGCTCCTGAAATGTCTAAGGGCTCTCATCTGACAGCCATCATCTCCTCATTTTTGTAGGAGGACCTCTGGTGATTGCCTGAGGCCTTCTAAGGCTTAGAATGGTATTCACCTTTAGAATCAGTCTTGGTAAGAGTTAAGATGGAGCTAGAATTACAGCAAACTTTTTATTGACAGAAATTCTTTGGTACTCTCAGGTTAGCTGCCACAGCTGACCTGAACAGGAAAGAAATTATTTAAACTTAGTTCCACTAAACTCAATTAACTTTTCACATCCCGTAGGTTACAATGCCAGCACGGCTCCTTGTTAAGTGCTACTGCACAGGCCTATGCTTAGCTCAAGGATAACACTGGCTCATTTTACACAGAATAACAACTAGAAGGAAATAACCTTTGGTCTAGCTTTGAAAAATACAGATGACTGATCTCCCCTCAACCAGGTAATCCATTAAGTAAACTGATATATCTGCCAGCACATGATGCAACTAGCATCTTGTTTATATGGCTTTTTGCTTTGTCTCCCACTTCCTGCAACACTTGTTTTTATACCATTGCTTTTATTTATATGCCTTTGTCTTCACTTTACTATGAACAGAAACATCAGAAACAGCAAAGGAGAAATGCCACATGTGGCTCTCTTGACTAAATCCTTATTCCTTCTCCCAAGGTTGAGACAGATTTTATCCAACAGTTTAACATCTAAGTGTTGTGCCTTATACACTCTACTGCTATTTATACCCTCCTTCTCTGAGAAGACGACACATCAGCATAAGGTGATGGCGCTGTTCGCATGATGCAAGGAACTGCAAGAGCCCTCCCCTCAATGCCTCGGCAGAGCAGAGAGGCACTACAGCGACAGGCATGCCGTGCTCCAAGCCCTGCTCCGTGCTCCCAGCCGCCAGCAGCCCCGCTGCCGGCAGACACCTGTAACCCCGCACACCGCAGGTGCACGGGAACACCTGGGATCACCGGCATTACACTACGTGTTCCATGCACGGGAATTGAGCCAGTACATCTCTCTGACACCTACAGAAACAGGAAAGGAGCACAAGCACCTGACACACACCAGGCATTATTACTGCTGCTGGGGAAAGCATATAGAGGCTGCTTCCATCATCTCCTATATTTCTCTCTGAGCCGTGGCTGCTACAACTTAAAGTTATCTTGCTTTCTTTTCAACCAGACATTCATCAATGCAAAATAATTACTCATGGTTCTTATGTCAGAGTGAAACTGAAAAGACAAGAGGGAAGAAACCAGAGTGGGTGTAGCGGTAAGGAGAGGGCTGTGGACAAATCTTCGTTCCCAGTTACCAGACTGTGCACCCCAGACTGCACTCCTTGCCCATACCACTCTTCCAGAACTTCTTTTTTAATACAGGACCAAATCCAATCTCCAGAAGTGTCCTATGAGAAGCTCAGAAAAGCCTTGTTGAATCATGCAGTAAACAAGAAGCACATGGAAGTTTCTGAAGATTTTAAGAGCTCCTACAACAGAAGCTTCACTGCAAGGAGGTATTTTGAGCACACTAATAAGCAACTATATAAAGATCTTCATAAATACAGTGCTCTGTTTCAAGACTGGGCCTACAAGTCAAACTCCAGTATCCTACAATTACTTAAAATTAATCTCCATTTTGCCTTCTTAGCAGATTAGTCAGAAACCTAGGGAGAAGTAGCAAACAGTTCTAAGGTGTGACACTCTCATTCTTTGAAGTTGGTGGATTTTTTTTAAAGAAAAGATTAAATTCTATAGCAGAATAGAATAAATTCAATAGCAGAAAACCTGTTTTACATAATATAAACATTCTGATGTAATCAAAAGCTCTGTAGTTCACTATATGCTCAGGTTTTGACTGATAAAGAGGTAATTTTTCCTCCTGATCAGGAAACAGACTCACTTTTTAACCAAAAACTCCACAGCTTAGTAAATACCTTACTAAAGCCAGCACTGCCAGCTCCACTGACTTAGAAACAAAATTAATTAATTCCTGTTGACCAGCAGTTACATCCTGTACTTCCCTAAGGTCTAAAAATGGTATCAGTCCAAAGGTCCATCCTCTCAGTTTGTTTGTCAAGCCAAAGTATACAGACTAAACCAGAATCTGCTCCTACATACCCTGCACTATAATCACTAACACAATCACCATTGCTCAACGATTGTATGAACCCATGTTCAGAAATGTTAAGATTATACAACACCATTTAAGCAAAATAAAGTGGTCCTGTATGAGCCTTCTGGACATCTACAGACAGCCTGGCTCATCTGAAAGACTTGCCACAAGAAGGAAGGGTCTTCCAGGTCAGGCCACTCCTGCAATAATTTGGAGATGCTCTAAACTTTATTTGGACAGCCAACTAATTTTCAGCTAAGGCAGTAATTTGCCGTGTTTTTTCCCCTTGGTATGTGCCTAGTCACATTGCTTTTGGGATTTGTGAGCAGGCAGTTTGTAGGCTTAGTCCAAAGAGTCCCTTTTCTACCTATTCACTGACATGGAAAGTGTCTCTGCTCCCACCGAATCCACAGGAACGACTCTGTCTGTGCCCTAAGAGCTACACCTCCCACAGGAAAGAAAGACCACCTGTAAACCTCTGCTCTTTCCCAGCATACCACAAACTCGCATCTCACAGGAAGACTATACAAGACTATAAAATGGAGCGTGCGGTCTCAGATTCTACTATTTCCAAAAGGCTGTGAAGCATTTTGATTTTAAATGACCACCTGCTGAGAATACAGCGGGCCACATCTTTCCCAGGCTCCACTGACAGCCACCAGTCGTTAAGGAAAACGAATCGCAGCCGACACGCGGCTGTCGGGAACCGAACCCCGCGAGCAGCGAGGCAAAGCAAAACGGAGACGCGAAGCCGTAGCCAAAGGTTTAAGACGCACGTCACAGCCCCCTCCCCTGGAAGGGCCTTCCGCAGGCTCGCGGAGCTGCCAGCCCTGCCCTGCGGGGGCCTGCGGTACCTGCGCGGGGCCGGCAGTGCTGGCAGCGCGGCGGTTCATCCCGTGCGGGGCCCGCTCCGCCGCCGCGCCCCGGCGCCTCCTCCGCGCCCCGACCGGCCACGGGGAGAGCCCCGCGGCCCCGGGGCCGCGACCGCCGCCTCCAAGCCCCGAAGCCACTCCCGGGCTCCGGCCGGCGCCCTCCTCCTTCTCGTTCCCGGCCCGGGGGTCTCGCCGCGAGTGTCAGCGCCGGCGGGGATGCGCAGCCGGCGGCGGGGGCCGGGCTGAGGCTGCCGCCACCCTCAGAGCCGCGGGCTGTGCCGCGCCGCCGCCATCGCCGTCGCCATCGCCGCTGTTTGTTTTCATCCGCTGCGGGCGGGGGGGGAAGGAAGGAAGGAGGAAGGGAGGGAAGAAGGGAGGTGCCTGAGTGTCCGCAACGGCACTTTCCGCACGCAGCCGCCGCTCCCCGCCCGCCCGCGGCGCGCTGAGCCCACAGTCCGGGGAGGCGGGAGGTCGCCAGGCCTAGAAAAGCAGTGCAGCGCCCGGTACCGCTCCCGCCGGTAGCCCCTTGCCTGTGGCGAATCTATCGCGGCGAATGTGGGGCCGGGCCGGCGGCGACCGCCTGAGAGCGGCCGCGGGGCCGGTAAGGGCTGGGACGACTCCGGCGGGGATCGGGCAGCCCGTGGGGTCCGGGGCGCCCGTCAAGGGCAGCGCCCGCCGGGGCTGCGAGACCGCCCGACGGGCTGCCCGCGGCTCGTGTCTGCCGTGCCCCGGCGAGGGTGACTGGGGACGGATCCAGCTCCCTCTCTGCCACGGGAGCTAAATTCCTGTCAGCGCCAGGCAGAGTTGTCGGCTCCGCGGTGAGTCCACCTGGCTGCCCGTGTATTTAAAAGCAGAAAAAGAAAAGTTAAAAGGTTTGCTGGATGATCAGACTGAAAGGGAAACGGTAACGGAGTCTGATAAGCTCACCAGTAACAACTGTTCCGAGTGTCCTCTTTTGTTTTATGCAGGTGAAGCCTCTGGGAAAGCCCTGTCAGAGAGGAGCCCCAGGGGACGCCCCTGACCGTCAGCCATGGCTGTACCTATCGCGGTTCTTGACTGCGACCTCTTGCTCTATGGCCGCGGACACAGGACTTTGGATCGCTTCAAGCTGGAGGATGTCACGGATGAGTACCTAGTATCCACGTACGGCTTTCCCCGACAGTTCATTTGTTACCTGGTGGATCTCCTGGGAGCCACTCTCTCCCGCCCTACACAGCGGTCCAGGGCCATCAGTCCCGAGACTCAAATCCTTGCTGCGTTGGGTTTCTATACCTCTGGCTCCTTCCAGACTCGCATGGGGGATGCTATTGGCATTAGCCAAGCCTCGATGAGCCGCTGTGTTGCCAATGTAACCGAGGCACTGGTGGAAAGAGCCTCACAGTTCATTCACTTTCCTAAAGATGAAGCTACTGTACAGACGCTGAAGGATGACTTTTATGGCCTGGCAGGAATGCCGGGAGTGCTGGGGGTGGTTGACTGCACCCACGTGGCAATAAAAGCGCCAAATGCTGAGGACCTGTCCTATGTGAACCGAAAGGGTCTTCATTCCCTGAACTGCCTCATGGTGTGTGATTCCAGAGGAGTACTCCTTAGTGCTGAAACGCACTGGCCAGGCAGCCTGCCTGACTGCACGGTGTTAGAGCAGGCAACCCTCACAAGCCAGTTTGAAACTGAGCTACATAAAGATGGCTGGCTACTTGGTAAGTCAGCTTTTCATCCTTGTTTTCAGTAGAAAGTCAATTATATATTGTCTCCTTACTCTGGGCATGAGTGATATGTTTGCTTTCCTGCGAATTGCTTTGAGATTTATGACTCAGTTTGGACAACCCTTATCTTGAAAGCTTAGAATATTAACTTCTAATCTGTGTTTTATACAGTCTGATTATTGTACATATTAATCCTCATTCATTCTGTTAATAGCTTTCTTTCAGTATTCTACACCTTTCCATGATGAATTATGCAATTTTTAATCCTAGGTACTGCCCTAATCCAACTGTTTTTCCCTGTTTTATGTAGTAGATTAATTCTTTTAAAACTCTTCTGTGGAAAATCTTCTTGTGTAAAACCAAATGCCTTTACTTTGTCACATTTGTAAACCAGAGTTACTTCTTCCATAACTTCTCTTTTAGCGGGAGGAAGAACTTATTCTGTATCTGCTGTACCAGTAAACCAGGCTGAAATCTGTGGCTGACTGTAGGTGTGTAACCTGTCCTGCTCCTTTCCATGGCTCACAGGTGACAGCTCCTTCTTGCTCCGGACGTGGTTGATGACCCCTCTGCACATTCCCGAGACACCTGCAGAGTACCGCTACAACATGGCCCATTCTGCCACTCACAACGTCATTGAGCGCACCTTCAGAACCATTCGGTCGCGGTTCCGCTGCCTCGATGGCTCCAAAGGCACCCTGCAGTATTCTCCAGAGAAGTCCAGCCACATCATTCTGGCCTGCTGCGTGCTTCATAACATCTCCCTGCAACATGGGCTGGACGTGTGGTCTGCACCAGCCACAGGACACATGGAGCAATCGGAAGAAGAATACGAGCAAATGGAATCAGTGGACTCGGAAGCCTGTCGTGTTCGTCAGGAACTTTTACTTACTCATTTCAGCTAATGTTGTGACAGAGAGAAGGCTATTAACAGTTGATCTGGGAAGTTATCTGGAGCAAATATGCCCCTTCCTCTTCTTTAAGCCCGTAAAGACCTACGCAGATGTGAGACGAGAAGAAATATACTCTCTTCCTTTCAGGCAAATTTCTGAACTTCTCTCAGTCTCTCCAGAGATTCAGTTTAATTGGTACATTTTTGCTGTCGTGATGCTTAGAGGCACCCCATTCACTTGAGAACAACGACTAATGTGACAACAGTGGGAAAATTAGGGAAATTGTCTTTTATAGTGATGGAAAATTTGTAAAGCTTGCACTGTTTTACAAATCAACAATTCTATTCTACTGTGTAACTCAAAACATTTATGACTGATTTTTTTAAACAGTATTTTGCACAAATTAAATTTCCACATGAGCTCCTAGTTTCTACTGTGAATTCATGAGCAGCAAAGCAAACATTTATATTTTTGTTTGCAGGTATAAATTCTTGCTCAACACCATTTTGCACGCCTTTCAAACTCCAGTGATTTCTCTGAAAGCTGGGTGCTGTGTTCTGGGAGGGGTCTGGTATTTTGCTGGGCACATGCTAGTGCTTGCATATATCTAGAGGGATTGAACCTTCTTTCTTTCCCAGACAGGCTGGAGAAGATGTTAAGCTATGGTGACTCTGTTGGGTACTTGACAGACATCAGGAAACGGGCTAGTGGAGGTGAGGCTGGTTTGCTCCTGCAGCAGGAAACTGGTTGTCTTGGTGGCTGCTATAAAAGAAACACCAAGGACTGACTGGGTCACAGAAATTGTACCAATTGCAAAAGTTCTCCTCTTAGATCAAAGCAGAGGTGTGGAAAGGCTACTCTAGCACTGCTGGCAGTCTACTTCTTCAGTGGAACAAGATGACTGATGCACGCAGTTGTTGCTGGCACAAGGCTGGGCAGTTTCCTGGAAATGTTCTCTTTCTAAAAGGCACAAGTGTTTCCAAGGATCTCATGACAGCGGTCTAAGAAAATTTTGTTTCTTAGATTTTATTGTTTACTGGGCAGTAAATGTAACAAAAATGGTAGGGAATGCAGAAAACTACAAAACTGTAACTACTTAAAGTAGCAGGGATACTGCCTGGCATTGTAGATTTGTCCTTTTAGAGGAAGTGAGTCTGCATCATGCCTCACATTTGATGAATACAAGAGTACAGGACACGTTTCGCAGTGCAGGGTGGAGATGCAGGGCTGGATACACTCCGCCAGGTTTGCAGTGGCAGTAAGCACTTTCTATCTCACAGAAAACCAAGCATGCTTGATGGCGTGTAAACAAGACATTTTCAGAAGCCTCAATGAGGGCTGTAAAATGTTATGTACAAAGATCTCAAATGTAATTCAGTTTTCTTTACACAAGGTGTTACACAAGAACTACTGTTGGTCACTGCAGCAAAACTCTTGCTCCTTTTACCTAGGAAAAAGCAGACAAGCATTGTTATCTAAAAAAAGCATTTTTAAGGTAAGAGTTGCTGCCATATATGGTGCCTGATGGCTCATAATGGCATCTGACAGTCTGTGCTAAAAATACTGTTCACTAGACCAAAACACCAGCAGACACTGAATGAGCTGTGTGGGTGGTGGTAAGGTCAAGTGAGACTTGGACATGTGTAGGTACAAACATTGTCACTTAATGACAAGCTGGAGTTTCTCAATTTACGCTATGAATAGCTCTTCCCAGCGTGTGCTGAGGCCAGAGCAAACTCAGAGTGCAGGCACTTCCTGGAACACATTTTCTGCTCTGTTTTGTTTTCTTTCAGCCACTGTCACCTGTGGTAGAGTTTAATTTCAAAACTGATCTCACTGCTTGTCAGTTTGGGCAAAAACTGCATCAGACCACTCTAGACAAAACCAATCCGTACCCTTCTTTTCACTCAGGAAGTGTAGGGAGCAGTTTCCACCACATACTCCTAAGCAGCTTCCTTCAAAACCATTCACCCAGACTTTTTTCTTTTCCCTCATGGGGCCAGGTTGCTCAGAGCTCCCTCCATTCAACCTGTCCTTGAACACTTCAGGGATGGGGAATTCACGGCTTCTCTGGACAACCTGTTCCTGTGCCTCATCACCCTCACAGTAAAGAATTTTCTCTACTATCTAATCTAAACCTACTTTCTGTCAATTTAAAGCCCTTCCCCTTTGTCCTGTCACTACACACTCTTGTAAATAGTCTTCCCCATCTTTCCTCTAAGTTCCCTTCTAGTACTGGAACGCAGGAGGTAGGTCATCCAGAAGCCTTCTCTTTTCCAGGCTGAAAAAAATGTGAAAAAAAATTTTCTGCAAACTGGTTTGAGATTTGTGATTTGGTTTGTGCAGAAAATCACACCGTGAAAAGCCAGTGTCCACAAATGAGACAGTGTCCTGCAACTTTATTTATTTTATTTGAATAAAATGAGAGTTCACTGGGCCATACCCCCACAGGGTCTCTCAAGGTTTTGGAGGAGGCAGCCTCCTTTTATCCTAAACTCCCGAATGCACTCTTCCTTTCTTGCCCTCTTCCTTTCCCCATTGCCTGAGGTATTGGGAAGGTACAGCCTTCCCGATCTGCCTGCTACATATTCCCCTAAAGTTCAGGAGCTCGAACTGTTCGGGTTCTGCGACAATCTGGAGACCTCGAGGGCCATTGCTCCAGCACCGGGCCGGTTCTTCCAGACCTGGTTTTTGTGAAGACATTAACACCAATTTCTCCTCTTAAGTTTGGACCACCCTTATCTTGGAAATCTAGAATAGGAACTTCCAATCTGTTTTATACAGTCTGACTATTGTACGTGTTCGTTTACACTCGTCTGTTAAGAGCATTTTTCCAGTATCCCACACCTCTCTAAGCTAAATTATGTAGATTTTAATTCTGGGCTGGGGCGCTGCCCCGCAGTTCTCGGGACTCGACTGCTCTCGCCTGCCCTCCGTCGCCGCCGGGCGGCGGTGGAAGACCTCGTCGCTCGGCTGGCGCTGCCTGGCGGCGTTCGAGCCTCGGCTGCTCGGGCCTTGCTCCCGCGCTCGGCGCCGCCGCCGTTGGGCCCCGCTCGGCGCTCGGCTGGTCCGCCTGGCCGGAGCTCGGCGCGGCGGCGGCGACGACCGACCCCGGGGCCGCTCCGCCCGCCCGGCCCGGCCCGGCCCCGCCCGGCCCCGCTCCGGCCCCGCCGCTGCAGGTACGCTCCGGGCCTACGCGCGCCGCCGGCCCCGCGCCGAGGCCTCGCTGCCGCTCCCGGGCGGGCGCGGCCGGCCCCGCGGCGGCGCCCCGGAAGGCGGCGGTACCGATCCGTGTGAGGCCGCGGCTGGTGGAACGCGGTCGGGAGGGAGTCGGGAGTCGCTGCCGAGGCCTCTGTACGGGAGTTCCGGGCTCGCGGCCCTACGGTGGGGGGAGCGGGGAGGGCGGCGCGCTGCTTCGGGCCGGGCGCCATGGCGGGAGGGCGAAACCCGCGGCGCTGCTTCCCACCGGCCGGCGGGGACGGGAGCCCCGGGCAGAGCGTCCCCAGTCCCGGGGAGTAGCCCGTGCCCCGCTGCCGCTCTCTTGAGCGTGCCTCAAGCCGGATTTTCTGTCCCAGTTTGGCTGCCTGGTGCTTCGCCGTCCGTCGCCCCTCTTGCTGTGCCCGCGGCCCCGTCCGGGGCCCGTGGTCCGGGCTCGGTCCCGATGCGTTCTGGGGCTGGTGCTTCGAGGTGTTTTTTATTGTTGTTGTTTTCCGGCCTTACCCAAATAAAATGTGCGGTAAGCGTTGTCTGCTCTGTCGCTCCTCTTTTTCATCGTGTGTTGCAGAACACTTGCTTGTGAAAGTAGTGTTTGGCATAAAATGCATTCAGGTGTGCCTCTACTTAGGTCTTGTCTTGTGCGGAAACGAACCCAGCTAATTCACTACCTATGGGAACGTTTTTGTTGTCATCTCTCATATTTTTCCTGACAACACATAAGTTTCTGTAGTGTTCTTGTAGTGTTTTTTTGGATTACTTGTGATCCTGTCAATACCATGCGTTCAGCTGCCTTTGGA
Organism: Haemorhous mexicanus; assembly: GCF_027477595.1. Taxonomy (NCBI): domain Eukaryota; kingdom Metazoa; phylum Chordata; class Aves; order Passeriformes; family Fringillidae; genus Haemorhous; species Haemorhous mexicanus. The sequence continues at coordinate 26,496,247 of NC_082346.1, forward strand.
AAGCAATTTTTCCTGTTCTAAATCAGCGTTTCATCTTCAAGAGATCCTGTAGGTGGTTATGAGTAGCTTTTCTCACTACACACTTTCTAGTATTGTTCTGCGTGTCTTCAAGAAGATAGGTTGTATGAATGTGAAGTCTGTAAATATGGTCAGTGCTCAGTGCTGCTGTGTTTTCTCCTCTGTATGAAGTGTTCTTTGGTCTTTATTTAAAAAACTAGTGTGTTTTTCTATATTTGTCCTTGTTTACTGATCCAGCCGGCTTGGTGTCCTCTGCAAATGTCATCTGGCTTCTTTGCCTTTGCCACTCCCATCCTCTTTCAAATTGCTGATGGGAATGTTAAAAAGGGACCTAAGAATGACCTGCTGGTAATGTGCACTTATTGCTAGTCCATTACTGGTCTCTTAAGTTTGTTGTTGGGTCGGTTTTCAGAATGTAGTATGAGGTTGAATCCATGCAGATTTGAATGCCTTATGGGTGATGCAGGCAAGAGGACCTGAAATTCTCTGCTAAATTAAAAACCCTTTCTTGTGTTCTGAAGGGCTGTTGTAATGTGTTTCCTAACATTCATAAATTTTCAGTGTAGCTTGTGTGCTGGTTCTTGAGTCCACAACTGGTGCTTCTTTGGTTAATTTTGTTTTAACAAATTGGTCCATTTCTATTTTGATGGTCACAAATAAGTGTGGTTTTTTGTGGCAGTATGGCTCTTAATGAGTGGGGCTCTCCACTAGCATTTATATTTTTCCTGGTGCTTGGAACGAAGAATGTATTTGGATCCAAATGTCTGGACATGCCTTTTCAGATTGAGTTGCTGGGAGTTTCTGACGAATGTTTACTTTGCTGACAGCTTCTTCTCAGTTTTATTTCTTTTGCCCTTTTGTGAGTCATAACTGACCCTCTGGATTCTTGTTTGGTTGTTTCCTACTTTTTTATTTTTCGAGCTTCTAACTTTTATGCAGCTGTAACAACCAGTTCTAAAGAAGGCAAGCAATGATCCAGTCTGCTGCTATCCCTCTGCCAGAAGTTTGGCATTTGAATAATTATTTTTTAAAGAAACTTCTGGAAAGAAACTCTAGTGCTAATCTTTTATACCATGATTAGCAAGCTGACTGAACTCATGGGTCTTGCAGAGTTGTTGTTGATGTGAATATTTACTACTAATGCAAACAGCACTATGGTACTTTTTCCCCCTCTTGGGTTTCTGGGGGCCTGACAAAGGGCATAGTGAATAATAGTTACCTTGTGTGTTTTGTGTTAGTAGCCCTGTGCTATCCTAGCAAGGGGGATGATAGAAACAAAATATTACTAAGGTAAGGACAGAAGAATTTTGTTTTACAAAAGTGAATGACAATGTGATATGCAGTGGAAGAGGATTAATATTAGAAATATCTTACTGGGAGGTTATTTTAGGATATAGTCGTTGCCTAATGAAAGACCCATTGATTGGGTTGCTTGAAACAAGAGGAGACCTGCTTTCCTCTACAAGAGGAAGCAGTACTTGTCTGCATCTCAAGACTTGGTTGGTTCTGACTGGGATTGTTGTCTAGTAGCTGTTTGTCATCTCCGGTTTTTGTAAACTATTTGTTGAACGGGATGGTGAGGTGTCAGGCTTGAGTGTGGAGAGCATCATCTTAATCCATGTACTCGCTCAGCTCCTCTTCACATGCTCTCAGTGAGGTGTTTTGGGTTGTCCTTGCAGAGTGATTCCTGCTTCCTTCTTCCTGGTACGTATTACTAATTCTTCACCTTGGGCAGCGCAGGATTGCTGAGAGGAGTCTCTGACTCATGTTTTGGATGCTTTTCCCCCTCCCTTTATATTTCTCCCACAAACTCAGTCTAAGGCCAAGAAGAGCAACGGTGGCAAGAACTGGCTGTGTTTCCTTGTTCAGAGTCTAAATCTTCATTGTCTCCCACCTCTTCTATAATTCTGATACATTTTTGTGTGAAGACTTCAGCTTCTGTGTGGATTTTTTTTGCTTTTTGTCTTGTTACTGTATTTCCATGTGAGCAAGAAATTATGTGACCTGTATTTTCTAAAACATGTTCTTGCTTCCAGTTGCTTTTTCTTTATTACTTGGATAAGGTTCATGTGCCTTAAGTGCAGCCTTGAATGCATGAAACACTTTGTCTTCACCTTGGGGTATGTGATGCTGCTTCTGCTGCTTGTAGTGTTGGCACTCCCACATTACTATGGAATGTGTGATGTCACTTGGGGGCACTTGGCTGTGGCCCTTGAGCTTGAAGAACCTTGATGTAACTATTAATGTAAATAATGGAATTTTGATTTGAGATATCCTTTGTCTTTCTGTCTAAATGAGAATAGTTTTTTGGGGGTTAATCTGAATTCTGTGTTGCTCTGTCTCTCTATTGCTCTGGGTTTTTCTTCTCTTTGTCCCTCATTTCCTGCTGTCTATAGTACTTAACAAAAGATGCTATGGTTTGAGTATGGAATTGTGGAAACCAGCTCTTAATCTTCCAGATCTCAGTTCTGCTGTTGGACTTACCCTACAGCTTTGTGAAATCATATTTATTCTCTTCCTGTCTTCTGGATTGAAACTAATATCTCTCTCCTCAAGAATTCATTAAGTTTATGTGGAAGTTGTAATAATAGTTATGAAAGTGCTCCATATTCTCTTTGGTAAATGAAACTGTCAGACTCCAGACATGGGTGATCACTTACATTCTTTATTATTATTACTTTTCTTTTTATATTTACCATTCATTTTCTGACCTTTAGGAGTTGAGATCTGCAAGTTTCTCTTCCATGTCTTCATAATTTTGCTGTAAATAGTCAGAATTTTAATGTACTTCTTTTGTCTGAAAAGTTCTTTTATGTGTATTTAGCTCGTTTAATCCAGACTGGGAAGACAAATTAAGATTCTAATGGCAATTAGTTACTTGTTGCAGTCATACAGGATCTTGAAATGACAAAGTACTATTGACATCTTTGTAATGTAATTGAATTTCCTGAGCTGTTTGCAGTTGCAGTTTAAAACGCAGCATTGAATTTTTCAATCATGAAGCACTAAGACAAGTTATTTTTCTTTAGGAATCCTGTTTTATGTGTCAACACTTATTGCAGTGAGTGCAATTTAGAGCAGTGTGTCTACTGCATCTACAGAAAATGTGCTTTTGAATTACTTTCTCTCTCTCTGGCTTTAATCAAGGCAAAACTTCATCTTACACTCTAATACTTCGGGGAGTATTTAAAAGCTTGGAAGAGTAAAACTGAGACCATATAATGGAAGTGCCTTCATGGTATTAGTTTTGGGTTCTCTTGGATAGTTGCATCATAAACTTTCTTTCACTTCCCCTAAGTGTTTTTTATTCTCCATGTTTAGGGGCATTTACTTGAAGACTGACTCTTGTTCTAATTAAATTCTTAAATTCAGCAGCTTTTTTTTTTTTTTTTTTAAAGCACAATCAAGGACACAAATAGAAACAGAATAAAATAATGGGTTAGAGTTTAGCTTTTTTTTGTTTTGATTAGTCATGCTTAAGATAGTTGTTGTTACCCATCCATAGACTGTTTTTGTTAGTGGGTTAGTCTTGTTTAAAGAGTCTAATCCAATGTAACTTTATTTAAAATTTTGGTTCATTTACATATTACTACAAGATATCTTGAAGTTTGCTCTATGCAAAATGTTTTCTGGTGTTTGGGGTTGGGTTTTTTGTTTGTTTTGGGTTTTGTTTGTTTGTTTTTAACCCAAGAAGAGTTAATACTTCTATAAACAGTCACAAGGTTCATCTGGAACTACCACAAATGAAGTTAAGGGAAGACAAATCAAATGTTGTTTGAAGTAAATTTAGACATACACAGCTAATCAGGTTTATTGCCAGAAATTCATATGGCCCTGTCTTTTAAGAATGAACATAGTTCTGTTCTCCCAATACTTATGTTTTGACCCATGCTACTATTTGGGATATGAGTCATGTCACCTATTTTTTACTGATTTTGTTGTTGTTATAGCGTTCAAATGCCAGTGCTACAGGCAAGCTAGGACTTAGCAAACTAGGACTCCTTGAGTTGTCATGTTTCTTAAGCTGAGTTGATACAGTGCAAAGAGGGCAAATCAGCTTTTTAGTTTTGGTTTTACATAAATATTTTTTAAAATTTTGCTCAGTTTTTCAGGTGGAGACACAAAAAGGGTTAGTGGGGATGGCATGACATTTGATATGGATTGAATCAATATTTTGAATAAAACTGCAAGTATAAGTCAAGTCTTCTATCTGGTGTAGTGTTTCTTGGGCTCCTTACATGATATAGTTTCATGCAATTTAGGAAGATGATGGCCTCAAAATCTCTGTATTACAGAAGGGAGGGAAACACAGATTGCAAACAAGGAAGGGAACTAGAAAGTCCCTGGAGCTGTGTGTTTTCTTCTTTATATTCCAAATTATGTTCTAGGCATCTGGTTTGTTCTTGGAGCTCTCCTGTCTGGGTGTCTGAAGCAGATTTTACTGTCTTATCAGTGAAGTGCCTGCAAAAGGAGGAGCTGTGTAGTTCATAGTCTTTGGCTGTTTTCAGTGGGCACTTTTTGCTCTTTTGAACTTCTGAAGAGCACAAGGGGTCTTGGTAAGGCAGTTTGCTTCAAAATTAAGCTGTGTAAAATACAATGGGAACCGACTTGTAGAAAATCCTCTGAGGAAATAGTCTGTCTTGTGACTGCAGCCTTCATTAGGATCACTGTTAGCAAAGATAAAGCATTTGGGCTGTAGTGCTGCATACACTCTTTTCATGCCTGTCTGATGATCTGATTGCTCTTGGAGAACCCACCCACATGTGCAATAGTGGGAATGCTAAATTATTGCTAATATTTATTAAATGAAACTTAAAATACTAACATTTATTAAATGCAGTAAACAGTTCTCTTGAAATTTTTAGCATGTTGCTGGTGTTAAAGCCTGAGATGCTGCACTTAATTTGGAATAACTGCAGTGGTATTGCTAGGACTGGACACACTTCTTCAGAACAGACATTTTGAAAACAGAAGTAACTCTGTCTTACAAGTTAGGTAGGCACCTGGCCAGAGCTGGGAGAGTTGAGTGTAATAATCTGTTTCCTCTTCTTTTCTAGAGACAAGTTGGCTTGTGGTTTTGCAGGACAGTGGTATGCCTCATTGTTCACTACAGTTTTGTTTTTGTTTTGTTTTGAGTCATTTTTTTTCCCATGCATGTCCTTTTAATACAAAGTATACAGCCCTGGCCCATCAGCTATGTGTGGATGATGGTTGTTTTACAGTTAATACATTATGGAAGTCTTAAAACTGACAAAGAGACTTGGAGACCAAAACTACTGGCTTTTTTTTCCCCAGTCTCTTACAGGGAGTCTTATAAATGCATTCTCTCTGTGGAACCCAGATTGCAAAGTCAGTGACAGCTTTAATATTTCATTTCATATTGCCTCTTTCCTCATCAATCACATGAGGTCTCTTTGGACAGCAAAATTGTCTGAAATTATTTGGACATTTGTATCTTCTGGATAGATCTCCCATTGGAAATATCATTTAGTGACTGCAGCTTTTTTTTTTTTTCCTTTTAAAACACTGATGGAGCTGTTTACACTGATTCTGTGCACATGCATTAGGAAAGGCTTTTAGTGTTGGGCTCAGCACACAACCACAAAGTTCTTTGCAGTGGTAATAGATTAGTCTGAGAGCTGAAGGCCACATGATCTAACATTTTTCCCCCATGAAGAATGGAATAACTTGAAGGTAGTATTGCAATATTCATCTTTGTATCAAAGTCAGCTGTTCTCCCAGCATGATTGTACCAGAAAAATTAATAGCAGCAAAGATGGGAAAGGGGTACTTTAGGAAATGGGACAGTCATCTCTTTAAAGTGCTGAAGTTTTGAACTGGAATGGTGAGCCATTGCATAATGCATAGAATATCTTGGCATCCTTTTTATATGGTAAATTGAATATGCTTCTTTTTATTCCTCTTGCCCTACCTTTCTGTCAGTGTTTTCAGGGGGTCAGGTACCACTACAAAGTATTACCAATTTGCGCATTCACTTTGGTTTTTTAGAGCTTCAACATCTGTAAAAGTGACAATTTCAAGTAAACCTACATTAATGCTGGGAATTCTTCAGGCTTCTTCAAGGATGGCTGGTACAGAGCAAGTATAAGGCTTGGGTTTGGGCTATGTAATGCTCTTTCCAAAACTTTATAAACAGCCCAGCATGTTGTCCTGAAATGCCCTGAAGGGAGAAAACTCTTAAGGAAAGAAAGTTGCTGATTATAGAAAATTTTCTTGACTCTCCATTTTCAGAATTTTTTCTAGTCATCTGCATCACGTTCAGGGCATCAGCTAATCTTGCAGTTGTTGGACACTTTTGGTCATCCTGATTAAACCAACCATCCAAATCTCCCTCCCTCCCCCCAAAAACAAGTAAACAAAACTAAACTCAACAAGAAGAAGGAAACAGAACAATCCCAATTCCTCTTTAGGTGGTCAGCTGTTTATCAGTTGTGATAGTTGTGGGTGTTTGTAATAGACACTGCTACTGAATCAGTCCACCACTCGCCTGAACAGGTTTGATCCAGTGAGCTGCAAGTTTTATTTATGCTGAGTCCCAAGAAGTATTTTCAAACCCTCTGCATTTAAATTAAACTTTCTTAGTCAGATGGCTAATGAGTAGCTGTAAATACAGTTGGTACTTCAATGGTTTATCTGCTAATGGTATTTAATAGCATGCTGTCATTATTCAGCTTATATGTGAGTAAAATATTTGGAGTTGGTGGGTGTCTTTACTAGGTTAGAGAAAGAACTGGCTTCTTTAACAACCTCACAAAAAACCCCTTCACAAACCAAAAAAGTAAAGGGGAAAAAAAAAACCCCACAGAAACATCACCAAAACAAACTGAAGCCGAACACAAAATCCAATAGAAAGGTTAAAATCTTTCTGCTAAAATGAGCAAAGATAATACCAGTGTTCTCTGCATTGTCAATGCTACATTACATCTGTTTCTTCATTTGAAGGCTCTGAGTTTCTTTGCCTGTCTGAAGTGTTGCTGAACGTGTCACCAAGTAGAGGAGCAGTTACTATGTTCAGCCTAATTCAGAAAATGGATAAAGTTTGACCCCTGAAGCGTTCTGAGGTAACACTGGAATCTCAGCATTACTCAAGAAGGATACATTCAGTGTTTTCTGAAGAGATCCCAGCTTTTTAAAATGTTGAGCAGGTTAGTAGAATACTGTGAAGACATTAGAGCCCTGGGTGTTTCCTTTGTTTACTTTTAAAATGGGATAAAGACATGAGTCAGAAGAAGCTGAAAAAACGAGGTACAGTGCCAGAGGGAAAAACGTGAAGTTAAACACTCAGGCTCACATATGAAGTGTTTTTTATAGGCAGATTAGTTGAATAAATTAGGACACACATGCAGAGATTTAGATAAGCTGCCTTAAGGTATGTACTTGCTTTTATATAGTGGAGATGACTTGGTCCTTCAATAAGGTGAATACTAGAACTTCACCTTCTGCAGTTGTAGGAGTTATCTCCCCGTTTATTTTACAATATGTAAACTGGTCCATGGCATAAATAAACTTAAAGTTGTTTGTTAAGCCTCTTGTTTTCCTTGTTGCTACTGTACTTTAGGGAACACTAGTTCTGATAGGACTGAAATGTTGCTAGGTTGTCAGAGTTTGTTCTTTCTCATGAGTGATTGTTATCCTGCTTGTACATTACCACGATCTCAAGTTATTTATGTGGTTTGCCCTTCACAGCTATCGAAAGGCTGTTCCAAAGTTTAAATCTTTTTAAATTTCCAGCTTATTCCAGCTGCAGGACCAGTCTTCCATTGGTGTCCTGTTTATATGTTTATTCTTGGGTTGTAATCCAAATTTCTTGAATACACCCATATAGAATATTTGGCTATTGTTTTTTTAATTTTACTAGATTAAGAGTTAAACTAGATGTACAGTTTCCTCTTGCTAAGTAGACTTTTTGTTGCCTGTATTGTTCCAAGCTGTCCTTCTCCTCCGTTCTGCTTACTGTCTGAATCTTGTCACTTCTGAACTTGGGTGCCTGGGGCTGTTTGCAGAATCCGGATCAGGATTTATCAGCATTTAGTTAAAGAAGATTTTTAGTTTAGGGATTCCTGTATTATATTGCGCTTTTGGATGTATCTATTCTAGTTATCCTTCTAGCTTTTTTGGATATGGGCTTTTTTAATCTGTACAGTTATTTTTAAGAACTCTCATGCAGTATGATATCTTTCGTTTTTGTGTTGCTTTCCAGTAAGGCTTTGATTTTGTAGAATAATTCCTACCTAATGTTTGGCTAACTTTCACAGATTCTCAAAAGAAGGCTTATTGTGTACCATGGAGTTCAGCTTCTCTAAAATACATGATCCCCATGCTGTTCAAAATAAGCATCAGGGAATTTCCAGCTAGCTCAAAATTCACTGTGGAGAATTTCCTTTCTAGGAAGATAGATGCCTTTACTTGTTAATTACTTCAGTACTCTTTATTTTACTTCTACAAATACAAACTGGTATGCTTTTTTGGAACTTCTTTTTCTGGCTTATCTCTTTAGACAGCTCCTCTCTGTAAGCTACAGCTGTCTTAAATGATCTGTTCAGGAGAGTTTTTTTAGGGAGAGTGGGAGGAAAGAAAATATTGCTATTGAATATTCTGGGTTCTGTCATTTAACAATTTGTCTCTTGTGTACTTGAACCTTTTTTCTTCTTTATGTGGTTTTTTTTTTGTTTTTTAAAATGGCTCTTTCATTCTCTATTGAATATTGATGGTTTTGTTAAGTGTAACATGAGCTGAGCAGGGTTTGTCTTTAGATCTTCATGTTATCAAGAGATGGCAGAGCAGTATGCACTCTCTGCTGGGATCAAAAGGTAGTAGTATTGCAGCAGAGTTTCTTGGTTTATCTGTTCTAAGAAACCTTTTCTGGAGAGCTTTTTGTGGCAGACTCCATTGTATGACACCACTGAAAAGCTGTGTGACTTGGTTGCTATTAGAGTCACTATATTATTTATTTATTTCATTTATTTAGCTTTTTTTTTTTTTGTAGACAGTGGATATTAAAGCTTTCCTTTGCAGCTGAAAGTGTACCAAAAGCATTATTCTTTGCCAATATGCATTACTTGCATCAACTGCTGTTTTAAGAGCAATGCAGATTGAAAGGTGGTGTGCAGACAATGGAATAATCTTTGTGGAGCTGTCCCATGCATCCTTGTTTTAATATTTTTAAGCTGTTGATGGAGTTGTAAATAATTTGGACTTGAGGTCTATCAATTGTGTGATATTTATAGTTTGACCTGTTACTGAAATTTGAGTAGTTCGTGGGAGATTCCTCTGTCATATTGTCAATTTGGTAATACTGTTTCTCTGGCTTTCAAACGCCCTTCCCAGATAGGACCTAAATCTTCAAGGTGTAAAGACTGTATCTTCATAAATCTTTTTTCCTTTATTATATACAGCAAGAGATGAAGGGAAGAAAAATAATTTGAAGGCAAATTTTTGATTCTCCACATGTGTAGTGTGCCTAGGGCATGTGTACAAGGGAAGAGCTGGATGCTTTCAGTGTAATCTTTGGCTGCAGAAATGTCAAAGTGGGGCCTTGATAATGGAAGCAGGTAGCAAAGACTGTGTAAAAAGAAAGATTTGTCTCTCAAATCTAGTATTTTTAGGATTTAAAGCTTTTACTTCATCTGAGTAATCAAGGTAAAAGCTGCCTTCCTTATCAGTCCCTTATCTTTTTAGGTTTCCATGAAGATAAACAACTGAAATGTGGATAGCTTATTTGTAGCTTGGTGGTGGTTGTCATCTGGAACCTGCTGGTATCTCCTCTCAGTAGTAGGCGTGGTGTTGGCAGCTGAGAGCCATGAAGGTTGTCCCCGAGAAGAATGCTGTCCGCATCCTTTGGGGTAGGGAACGGGGCACCCAAGCCTTGGGTGCTCAGCGGCTTCTGCAGGAGCTGGTGGAGGATAAAACTCGATGGATGAAATGGGAGGGCAAGGTAAGGTTGTGGGATAGAGCTGCAAAGCTTGATCTTGGAATGGGGGAAGGGAGGCAGGGGTTTGAAATAAATTGTGTTGTGATTATACCTTTGATGTGTTACACTTGATATGCTCTCTGGCTCTGTTCAGTTCCTGCAGTGATGTGATACTAGATATGTTCCTGCAGCGGGTTCCCCTTGTTGTCTGTGTGGCTTACAGTTAAAGTATGATCATATGACTCTTGCAACACTTCCTGCTTTGTTGGCTTTTTCAGAAAGTTGAGTTACCAGACAGTCCACGCTCCACCTTCTTGCTGGCGTTTAGTCCAGACAGGTAATTAACTCCTAGTTCGTTCCCTGTTTCAGCAGTCTCCCTACACTTACAAAAGTGATGGAGGCTTGTGCCCATTGAGTTGTCCAGTCCTGAACAGACGAATGAAACTTCTGGTTCCTGACACGCATGGATGGAATGTGTGCACCTTCCTAATCTCACAGCTTCGAGCATAGTTGGTGTTTAATTTCTGAGGTACCCAGGTGATACAAAGTTCTAAGGAAAAAGGATTTGTGCAGACACCCTGGGATTTCATAAGAAATTAAAGAGAGTAAAGGATATTTTAATACAACATGCCCAGATAATGTGACACATTCACTGGGATATCTAGGAATAAAGAACAGAGCAGGATGATGTGTATACTGGAAGCAGAAATGGAGGTGGGATCTCTCATAGTATCACTTGATTTGACAGGGGTTGAGACAGTGTTGGGAATATTTATTTGCCCCAGACTGTCAGTCAGGAGTCCCTTCTGAGCTGCATGTTCACTCTGACGTTCAAGGTCAAGTTTGTGCTTGCAGATTCAGATGAGCCTGTGTTTGCATGGACCCTAAAATCTGGCTACAGAAAGCTTTGTGACATTGGTGCAACAGTAGCCTCTTACCCTTTGAGCTCTGTGTGGGAGAGCTGCTGGGTTAAGTGTGAGCAGACCCTGTTGAGATGAAGCTAACCATGGTCTAATTTTGCTGTATTCTTCTCATGCTAATGTTTGTCATACCTTCTGCATTCCCAGGACCCTAATGGCTTCCACACACGTGAACCACAACATCTACATCACAGAGGTGAAAACGGGCAAGTGTGTTCATTCCTTGGTTGGACATCGCCGCACTCCCTGGTGTGTCACCTTCCATCCCACCATCCCAGGCCTCATTGCTTCAGGATGCCTGGATGGGGAGGTTAGAATTTGGGATTTACATGTAAGTCTTTCCTGAAACATATGTTCCTTTGATATTTGGTGGGTGGTGACTTTTTTGGCTGAGTTTGTTTTCCAAATGTTACCTGGGAAGAGAGCTGTTTGGAAGCTTTTCTGGGACCTGTGTGTAAAAGCATAGAACAGACCATAGCCATCCTCTTCTCTCTCGAGAGGAGGTGACAGATCCTTCATCAGTCCTGCCAGGTAGGTCATGCTTCTTAGCAGCGCCTGTTTTATTGGTTGCAGTGCTACAGGTGATTCTGGAGAACATTGTGCAAGGTGCCTTTTTAGCCTTTGTGAGAGACATGCTGTTTGTTATTCCACTGAGCATTTCTGAACCGTTCATTAGAGAAGCTGCTGCTCTACCTAGTTTGGTAAATGGCACAGAGACAAAGCACCTGGGCTTGTCTGTTTTTTTTTTAATGAAGCATTTTTTTACAGGCTGCTTGAGTCACACTTACCTACCAAAATACGTCTGTGGTCATTGTTGCAAGTAGTGTTACATTTTAGACCTGGCACATGACCTTGTATAGGAACAGCTGTTGTTGCCGAGGCAGCACCTGCCTTGCAATGCTTTAAGTGGGCTGGGAGGCATGGCAGGTACATGGAAACTTAATGACAGCAAACTTTGTGATAAACTGCTTGTGATTCTTGACTCCTCACTCTAGGGTGGAAGTGAGAGCTGGTTCACAGATAGCAACAATGCCATTGCATCACTTGCTTTTCATCCTACGGCTCAGCTCTTGCTGATTGCCACTGCCAATGAGATACATTTCTGGGATTGGAGTCGTCGAGAGCCTTTTGCAGTGGTGAAAACAGCCAGTGAAATGGAGCGGGTCAGGTGAGCTCCTGCTCCTGGGTGAAAAGAACACTCGTGTGAAAAATGGTCAGGTTTAGAAAGCGTGTGTGAGGTTCCTCTGGGATGCTGCACCCTGTGCACCCAGGCTGTGACGCATTGCTTGCAGTTCCTTGACTCAGCTGGTAGAAGACTAGTTCTGTGGGCAGAAAGAAAAGCAGTTGAAAGACATAGATCAGCTTGGTTGTTCATATTTTTAATAAGGCACATGTCCGTTAAATGTCCAGAATCTACTTCATGTTGATTTGTAAGCTTAGAAATTAAACTTGTCAGCCATAAGGATGAGAAAACCCAGGAACTGCTGGAACAAAAGGCTGAGCTATTACTTTGGCACACTTGTAGAGGAAACTGGATTTCTATATACCTAATGCCTGCTTTTGAGCAATTTGAAATAAGACAAAGATGTGGCATCAAGGCACTTTAATCTCTCCCTTTGTACCAATTCCATTTTGTAATATAAACATGTGTATTCCTTTAAATTTTCTAGCTATTTCAACTGATACAGCAGTACTTACAACCAACTTTTAACTTTGGTGTTATGTTGCTGTTGACTATAAAATAACTTCAGTCTTCAGCTAGATAGGTACATTTTCTTCTTCTTAATGCATAAACTCTTTGATGTCCTTTATAAAAATATGGTGATAATGTTGTAATATTCTCATTGCAAACATGTCATGTGGGGTTTTCTTCCCTGCTGTGTTCAACTTCCTGTGTCAGTGTGGAATGTGAACTGATGATTGATATTCTGGCACTGCTTTTGTTTTAGGCTGGTACGGTTTGATCCCTTGGGACACTACTTGCTCACAGCAATAGTTAATCCTTCTAACCAGCAGGTAAGGGGAATGTCAGGACTTGTATTGACTGGCTAGTTAAAAGGTGCTCTATGTACTTTAGCCCTAGTCTGTTTCTAACCAGACTCGTGTTTTTCTGAAAAGCTGAGGTCTTCTTAAGCTGAATTCTGTCTCACCTTGATTGGTGATACAATAACAACATAACATGTTCTTATGTGCATGGCTAATAAAATGCTTTCCAAAATGTGTTTGTTTTGCCCTCTCTGTCTGACTAATGGTGGGAGGAGGTCTCAGTGGTCCTGTTATTTCAGTTCTTTCAGTTGTGATGTTCTTTTGGATTTGAAGCTGTTTGAGGTACTAACAATTCTCCCCTCAGCTTCTGACCCTCAAACGCTGATACTTTTGTTTGTATGAACAGTGTATTGTGAAAGCTCACTGGGCTGTAGAAAGAGGTTGTTTAGATCCATAAAATGAACTTAGAAATCATCTCAACTAATTTCCTCCAAGTCAAGGCCTTTAGGAAGGGATTTATCACATCCTTTCATCTGTCTGGGCTGGTAGCTGACTTTCTGCTGTTTATTTGGATGTATAGGATTTTGCCTTAAGGTGACTGAACTCTGCCTGTTTCCATCTGCAGAGCGATGAGGAAGTGGAAATCTCCGTGGACAGCACAGAGATGCCGCATTACCGTCAGCGTGCTATCCTTCCATCTCAGCCTGTGAGGCGCACACCCCTCCTCCACAACTTCCTGCATATGTTGTCCTCCCGCTCCTCTGGCATACAGGTGGGAGAGCAAAACAGTGTTCAAGACTCTGCTACCCCATCCCCTCCACCGCCTCCACCACCACCACCTCCGCCTCCAGCCAGTGAGAACACAAGGGCATCTGTCTATAACAGGCTCCGGGAGCGAGTCAGCTATCCCACAGCAGAGTGCTGCCAGCACCTGGGGATGTTGTGCCTTTGCAGCCGATGCTCTAGTGCAAGACTTCCTTCTTCTCTCTTCCCACACCAGGAAAACGCACCCTCCACGTCTTCTGGGGCCACTGGCACTTCCTTCTCCTCTGTGCAGACAGAGCCTTATCAGCCCCCAGAGCAGGCATCCGTAGCGCAGGAGGAGCAGGGGATACTTAACAGGCCCTCTGCTTTCAGCACAGTTCAGAGCAGCACTGCTGGCAACACCCTGCGCAACCTTAGCCTGGGCCCCACACGGCGGTCCCTCAGCGGGTCCTTGGCAGGCCACCAGTCCCGGTACCAACAGTCTGCGAGAGAGATGGCTTCAGGCTTGGGTGGGTCTGACTGGTCCAGGACAGTGCTGAACATGAGCTCTCGGTCCGAGCTGGAAGCCATGCCTCCCCCTAGGACCAGTGCCTCCTCTGTGAGCTTGCTGTCCGTGCTCAGACAGCAGGAGGGAGGTTCCCAGGCTTCAGTCTATACCTCTGCAACAGAAGGGAGGGGCTTTCTGGCCCCAGGGGCTGAGGTGAACAGTGGTAGTAGTGCTGGCCCGAGCAATCCGGCCAGCATTCGTAATGAGCTCCAGTGTGATTTGAGGCGATTCTTCCTGGAATATGACCGGCTTCAGGAGTTAGATCAGGGGATTGGTGGGGAGCCCAGCCAGTCACAACAGGCTCAAGAAATGCTCAACAACAACATTGAGCCTGATCGACCCGGTCCCTCCCATCAGCAGACTCCACAAAGCAGTGAAAACAATTCCAGTTTGTCCCGGGGTCACCTGAACCGCTGTCGTGCTTGTCATAACCTGCTGACCTTTAACAATGACACGCTGCGCTGGGAAAGAAGCACGCCTAGCTACACACCAGGGCAGGTCCAAAGCACATTTGAGGGTGTGCCTCCAAATACCAGCCAGGTGCAGCCTGCAGAGAGAACCGAGGGCAGAGCTCCTGCCTCTAGCAGACTGCAGCTGGGCAGCTCTTCCACCCCGCAGGAGGAGAGGACCGTGGGAGTGGTCTTTAACCAGGAGACGGGGCACTGGGAAAGAGTTTACAGCCAGTCGGCTTCAAGCAGACCTGGGAATGTATCACAGGAGGCCTTAAACCAGGAAATGCCTGAGGAAAGCTCAGAGGAGGATTCACTCAGGAGGTAAGATACATGCTTGCCCTTCCTCCTCTATTTTTTCTTAAACCTTTCCCATCTAGTCTGAGGTTTTTCAACATTTTCAGATTTAAAAACCTTTTCTCATATGGCCCCGTGCTATTCATGTAGATGAAAGTAGAGATGTTGATGTTGATGTGTTCATAGCTGCCATTGTCATGCTGCAGATGGGTTCTGAAGATTGTAAGGGCAGAGACTGGACCTTTCAATGGTAATACAGACAGGCAAAAGGATGGGCTCTTTTAGCAGATCTTTGGGGTGAACTGTGCTCCTCGTGTTTCTGAGACCCTGCAGAAGCATGGAAACTCAGGATATGTCAATGCTGTCCTTGGTGCTCCCTATCACGCACCCTGTCATCACGTTCTGTGCATGGAGAATGCCCAGGGTTGGCGTGGAAAACTGGGCATGAGTAAGTTGTTACGTTAAAAGGGTTAACAGGGTTAACCCTTTTAACTTAACAATGACAAGGGTTAAATTATTCCTTAGAGCTGCCCACAGGAGGGAAAAAAGTCAAAGCTCAGTGTCAGTGGTTTGGGAATATGGGGTTGTTTTCCTGCTGATAAGAGAGGTTAGCTTTGAAAGTGGCTCCTGTTGACCTGAGCTGGTTGGGGGCATGCTGATCACTGAAAATTTTAGGCTTTGCTGTCTTCTTTTGTAAGAAGGTGATTCTTTTTTTTGGAAGGATATTTTTCTTCTGCTTCAGATATGATACAAGAAACTGGATAAGCTAAATTGAACTTGTGTCAGGAAAGACCTGTCCTTTGTGTCAGAGTGTCTTCACTGGCTTGTGTGGATGATACAGTGATGTTGGTACTTTGAATGGGGTTTCCACTCTGGATTTCAGTTTCACATCTTCTCTGTCAAGTGGTTTGTGCTCTCATCAGAGGAAAGGTTCAGTCTTTCTGTTTCTCTGAAACAGATGCTTTGAGCTGTAGAAAAGCAAAATTTCCAGGTTGGATGCAGATGTAACTAACTAAGAAGGCTTTGTACACAGCAATGCCTGAGGAAACGGAATTCTTTCCTCTGTCCTGCAGATAAGCTGATTATACTGAGGCTGGAACAGTGACTGCCTTTCTTGTTGTTGTAGTTGCATAGCAAATAAGTGGTAGTGGTCATAAAATTTTTCATCAGTTTCTAAATCCTTGCCCCAGTTTTGTTGCTTTTTTTTTTAATAGCCTGCCATAGTGAGAGTCTCAAGCTGATTACATGGGAGCTACTTTTTGGACCTGAACTTAGCTACTGTTAATTTAAGTCAGGTATCCTCTTGTCTCCTATTAAAGGGCATAAGAGTAAGAAGGAGCTGACAAATTTAGCTTTAAAATGGCACTTGAGTAAGTCTTGTGTTATCTTTCTTTTGAAATAGTGGTACATACTTATGTCATCTCCACTGTGTCTCGTTTTCTGGGATGAGTCACTGTAGTGTCAGAAATAACCGGGCAAATAACCTTCTTATTGATCGGGCAGTTGGCACGTACTTGGACAATGAGATGTAGTGGGATATGTAGATACGATCTTTTTTGTGGTAACTGGAATTTTAAAATGTCCTGAGGCATATAATTGATCCACCCCAGCCTGCAGGAGTCTAAGGAGAGAGTCTAAATCTCTGGGTCACTTTGCTTGTCATCCATGGTGGTTGCTGCCGCCCACTCCAGTGGCTGTAGCATTTATGAAGGGTTACTTGCCTACCTGATTAGCTGAGCAAACAGGTGCTTTTTGCTGAGCCTTCTGATTTGGAGTGGGTAGTTTGATGTATGAGCTTAATTCCAGAGGAATTCCTGTAAGATGAAACCTTTAGTGAAACCTTTCTGGCAGAGGTTGAGAATCTCCTAGGGACTCCTATTTTCCCAGTCTCCCGGTTCTTTTATCAGGCCTTTCTAAAGAACAGGCATGGCAGTTCTGGGTTTCTGCTTCCCTTCTAACTGAAGTTAAAGTTATCTGTAGAGTTCTGAAGCAAGAAGCTGGAAGCAGTGGGCAGTCTGGTATTAAATGCTTGTGGCAATTTCCTTGAAGTAAAATTTCATTTCCCTTCTTGTTAAACACATCGGGTGGGCTTGGGGCTTTATGAAATCTTTTCCCTTAAAAGGAACCCTGTATGCAGGAAAGCTCTATCCTGCAGGTGTAATTTTCTGCCTTTCTTAAATTAGCTGTTTATTTTTTTCTTTGTAGAACATGGGAGATGAGATTAGCTCGGTTGGGTTAGAGCCTTGTGCTAATAGCACCAAGGTTGTGGTTTCAATCCCCATACAGGCTGTTTACTTAAGAGTTGGGCTTGATCATCATTGTGGTTCCCTTCCAACTCAGAATATCCTGTGAATCTATTACAAGTCAGCAAGCACCCACTTACCTAAATTTTGCATAGAGTGAGTATCTCATACCAAGCCTTCATGTCTCCCAGACCTAGGGCATGCTTTCACAGTGGGAAGTGCTGGAACCACTTCTGCACAGCAGAGTCCAAAATGTCTGTTAACCTTTGGAGCTACAGAAGCATGCAAAGATGGGGTCTGAGGATCCTGAGATATAAGCTATGTAATGCTGAAAGTGCTGACAAAATAGAAGGAGGAGGATAAGCCTTCAAACCTGAGGGTACAAGTGGTAACTGCATACACACTTCCAATCAATGTAATTTTGTGCCTATCAGCCTCTGGTTAATTCTTAGTGTTGGGATCCAAGATGTGCTCATAACCTGTTTTATAATTCTGTTCTTCTTTGTCTCTCCATTAGATGTCCTCATTGGGCAATTGAGGTCTATATTCTAAGGTCAGCTGAAAAATGTAAGATAAAAATTGTGTCTGGAAACTGTGTATGTTCTCGTTCCCTGGCCATGGGCAGGATTCCTTCCCTGACATGACCTTCCTAGCTGAGAAGTAGCTTTCTGGGAAACATGGCTATTGAGGGTCAATTAAGTTAATAGGGTAGTTTAGTGAAGGCTGTTCTTTGAATTCTGTTGATGCAACTATGTCAGCTGGGTAAGGAGAGAATTCTGCTCTTTCTAATGGTCCTAGGCTAATCATCTTGTACTAATCACAAAGCCATT
Source organism: Haemorhous mexicanus (assembly GCF_027477595.1). Taxonomy (NCBI): domain Eukaryota; kingdom Metazoa; phylum Chordata; class Aves; order Passeriformes; family Fringillidae; genus Haemorhous; species Haemorhous mexicanus. Next base: position 26,514,233 of record NC_082346.1, read on the forward strand.
AATAAGCATGTAGTGGCACTATTCCTCACTAACAGCTCTTGCACCTCTGGTAGGAGAAGCATGTCACTGGGAGCCTCAGCAATACTAGGAATCCATCACATTCAGCCTGGCCTGAAAGCAGTGTGGCATTGAGCTGTGTGCTTCTTGAAGATGTGCTGGTGAGGCATGAATCTGGGGAAAGTTTATGGTCTGTGTTAAGCACAAGTTTGTGAGACTGAGCTTCAGCTTTTCTGAGGTTCTCCACACTGATCTCATTAATTCAAATGTAGGGAGTTTTCCCTGTGGATGTCTTTGCCTCACTTTTAACATCAAAGTAAAAAGAATCCCAGAAATCTCTGAAGTTGCCATGTGAAATGTGGTGCATAAAATTGGTCATAGAAGCTGTTGGAAAGATGTGGATGAAGGAAGGATAGCCAAGCAACAGATGATAGCTAGTTTAATTTTTTTATAACTATCTGTTCATTTAAAAATGGGTTGAGGAGGTCTTGTATTAATACTGTAATCTCAGTGAGGGAAACGATCCTCTAAGTATTTAAAGCCATTGTTGCTCTGTGGGTCAATTCAGGTTGATAATGAAAAGTTGAACGGGGAATGAAAGAGGATTATTCTAGTCAGCTGCTTGTTTGAGAGGAGCTGGTTCCACTTTCTTAAGACACTGAAACACAGAATCTAGCAGGGATCTCTGCTGAAATATGTATCAGTTCAGCAGTTAATGCTAGGTATGGTGCAATGCTGGCTAATAAAACTGATTCAGATTTTTTTCTTTGGCTATTTTAATATGACACAAGTGACATCTATGGAATTAGTCTGGGTTTTTTAGAAAAAAAAAAAGGAAAATAATTTGGTTATAAATTAATTTTTGTTACTGAGTTCTGGATGCAAGGAGCAAGTAGTGATGTCCCTGCTAACATATTTCAAATCTTATTCAGTGAAACAATTCCTATAGATAGGGAAAAGAAGGAAGAGGAAAATTGTCCTCTATAGATTTATCTGTTTGTAATACATGAGTGGGACAATTCTTATATGGTTTACCTATTTTGTGTAGAGATTTGAGTATGTTACAAATGAAATGTGTGTTCTGTTCTATTGTCAGGTAGGTTTGCATGAAACTTATGTTTCACAAGGAAATGCTCATTATCCTTATTCTTCCATGAAGAAGCTTTGTCTGGCAATTATGTTAAACTTCTCTAACCACTCCACTGCACTCATTCCAGAGGTCAAATTCTGTAGGCTGTGGTATGAGTAACTCTGTGCCTGCATTTTATGAATGCGTAATGTTTTTACCTGGCCTCACCTCTTTAGTGTGACAGACAAGATACATTATTGAAGTTACCTGAAAAATCTGAAAAGTCTTTTGAACCATCCTGAGTGACACTTTTGTCATGCATATAGGCAGAAAGGAGTGAGCATGTGTGAAGTGGGGAAATTCTTATGTGGGGACCCTTGTATAAACTCCTTTATTTTGTTTGTGAGTGAATGAAAGGCAGATGCCACTGTGCTGTGCAAATGTTTGACCTGTTGAAGTTGGCATAGCTTACCAAAGGCTTTGCTGTATTTTAATCTGTTGGATACACTGTGCACAAGTGACATGTGAAACCATCTTCCCTGGAACCCCATACCAGGGTCCAGGGACAAATCTGTGTCTTCCATTTTGTCAGGTCTTGTTTGAGGACTCTGGTCCCTCCTGCCTTGTTCTTGCTATGTGATGTGAACCCAGTCGCATGTAGTACAGTGACTCCAGCTCATCTCGTTTCTCTTCAGTGTTGATGACCTTCTGGCCGCTTACAGCTCTCCTTAGAGCAACTATGAAGAGAAACACCTAGTCTGTTCCCTTTCGAATTTCTCAGACCTTATTTCCATATTGCTTTGCTGCCACAAGGGGGTAGTGTTGCTTCTGCTCCTTTCTGTCTCCTTTCCTAACCTTAAAGTTTCCGAGTTCATGTTTGAAGGGTAGCGTGGGGACCCTCCCCGCTCCCAAACGGCGGCTTATCTCTGTAGTTACCATACAATTGCAAGTTCTTCAGTATTTGGAGAAAGGCGTAAATGCGGCCATCCAGACGGGAAATGGCTCTGTTACCGAATGCAAGCAAGGGAGGAGCTTATCCTTTTGGCTTTTGTAAGGGTTTGAAAGAGATAGATGTGGATCTAAGGTGAGGCAGGTATTTTGTCTTTCTGATATGTAAATGCTCATGAGTTAGAGCTCTAAAAGACCTCTGCAGCCTTGTAGAATTCGTCTGGACTTCTTGCAGTTTTGTTTTCATTTTAATGGCTGTTCACCTCCTCGGAGGACTTTTGTAATATGGAGCTTTTTTTCTGGAGGATTGTTTGGCAGATGTTGGTTGGAGTCTGGGCAGTCACTTTTTCCCCAGGGCTCTGTTTATTCTCTTCTTCGAGTATGCCTTGAGCTATTACGTGAATTTTGGAGCTTTTCCATAAGGCAAAGAATATGTTTGGGGATTCTTTGTGTTGGGTTTGTTTTTTTCCCTAGTGCAAATGGGTATGGTCTGCTCAATGCCTTAAGGGGATGCCTCTTCCTGCTCTAAGTTGTAGATACAGTGCCGACTTCTGATCGAATTGAAACCAGTCTATGGTTAAAGCAGATTGACAGGCTAGGAGCAACCCCATTCCTGCCCAACAGTGATCAATGCTGTATATGAAATGGAAAAGGGTACAGTCGCTTTTGCAGCTTTTTTGCAGCTTTTGTTCCTGAGTTCATGCTGGCGGAGCCTGAGCTTCTTATGTGCAGCTCTGGTTTTTGGTGTAAATGACCAGGGCTGATCGGATCTCTGTGTGTACTGAGTTCTGGTAACGTTCTCACTGTGCAAAACACTGAATGAAAGGCTGTATTTGTCTCACATCCTTGCTTTAAAAACTAAGCAACCAGAACACTTCCTTGTCCCCTGCCATGGATGCAGAATTGCCTGGGAAGACACAGTTCTGTGACTAACATTTACCATCAAATTCAGAGAGGAGGGCAGTGTTACTCACTTTACTTTTTGGGGGAGAGGAACTAAAACAGGAGGGAATTACCTTATATAAAGCTACAAATGTCTCTTATGGTGAAGGCAGAACACATACCTAGTGTATTCTGCCTTTTGTTCCATTCCTTATTTCTCAAAATCCTTGTAGTTGCTATTTTTTACCTAATCGCTTGCAGCAGTTGTGGCTTGCTTATTCAAGTCTTTAATATATATTGTGGCAGTGGTGTTGAGTTCACAGAGAAAGGGAGGAGAAGGGCACACCTGAGCTGTGGGGAAGAGTCTGGCTCAGACTGCACATCTGTGGGAATGTGGCCTATGCTAAATCTAAATAGACCTACCCAACATAATTTTCTTGACTCTTTTTGTTCAGACCCATTATTTGTGGAAACCTTGCTAGCCTTGTGTCCTGCCATTTGTAGTTTGCGCTCAGTATTTTGTTTAAAGTTATGGTGTGTAGACCTTACTGGTGCTGTGGAAAGAAGGATTTTTCTGACAAGCCTTGTAGGTTCCGTGTACACTCTGATAGTTTTGGAAGAGTTTATGCTGGGCTGTTATCAGGCTTGGTAAGAAATAATTCCAAAAATGCTTTGTTTCTATTCTTGAAAATGGTGGTGATAGAGATAAGTAATATCTCAGCAGTTAGTGAGAGTATTGGGGTAAACAGAAGTTATAAATGGATTTGCCAGCAGAGAGAAGAGGTTTGGGTTTGTGCTTGGGAAGAAGTGCTTGAGGAGAGAAAGTCAGAACTCTGTGATATGGGAATGATTTCTGTAAACGTTAGCCAGGACATGTTAAAAGTGAACAAAGACCTTATTTGTTGTCTGTTGTGAGCATAAAGTGAAATGGTAGTCTGAAGGTGACATGAGCATTCAAACATTATAATTAGCACTGTTTATGTGTGAGATGTGCAGGCTGTGGACAAACTTAGTGAGTATTGTTTGTTTGGCCTTTACGAAAACTGGAAAATACAAATTCATTTTATCATGAGACTGTAAACATAGCCTGAGCTGTAGGAGAAGCTGCCTCATATGATAGCTAAATGGTCAGTTGATGCCTATGTGAGCTCTGAGGTAATTACGGTCACCCTTCCAGCTTTGTGGGTTTTTCCCCAGACCAAGCCTACTGTTTCTGTGTGGGCAGGAAAGATTGTTTTACTGAAGTTCTAAAAGTTTGAGCTCTTTAGTATGCTGCTAGTTATGTGGAAAAACATGTGAAAGAAGTGCCTGTTTTCTTGCACAAATATTCCTTCCCCTTCCTTTGCTAGTTTCCTGATTTAAGAATAATGTAATGTTGCTAGAGCCCTATTCTTCTTCACTGAGAGTTGGTGGGCAAGAAGGATGATGCCTTGTGTTTTCCCTTCTTGCAGTAACTGATGGAGGTCACTCCCTGCTGCTGAGTTTCCCCCAGTGCTTTGGAAAGCTGGGCATGTACCTGCAGCATTCGCCAAACTTGCAGAAAGGCATAAGCTGCTGTTTCTTTTTCTTGGCCTGAATTTAAATATGCAGCAATGACTGTAGCAGACTAAAAGAAATTCATTTCCCCATGTTCCTCTTGTAGAAGCTTGACTTGCAAACTAGGCAAGTATAGAAATAACTCCTTCTCAAATACCTTCACAGTATTTTCCCACTTGAACCACTGTCCTTATTCCACCCCTCTTCTTAGTCCAGGCACAGCAATGAGAAGTTTGCCTATAAAAGAAATGGGTAAAATTTGTTCCTCTGCAGTCTCCAGGTAATAGAAACATCTTTTCCTACAAGTGTCTTTTCTGTGGGAGCTGTTCTGGAGTTACACCTGCTGCATTGTGGCATCAAGGAAGTTTACTGAATTTGAATTAAAGTGATGTTTTAGTGAGAATGGAAGAGGTATATGCTTCCAAACAGGCAATTATTTTTGCTTCTATTGACATCTAGAATTGGGTGGGGTTTTGGGGTTTTTTGGTGGCGGTTTTGTGTGTGTGGGGGGGGTTTTTTTGTGGGTTGTGGGGTTTTTTTTTGTTTTAGTTATTTGTGTGGGTAGGTGTTGATTGTTGTTTTTTTGGGCAGGTTTTTTGGTGGGGTTGTTTGTTTTTTTGAGGAATGCATATATAAGGACTGTAGACCAAAGATCTTCAATAAACACAAATTGCTCAGAAGTTTAAAGACAGCTGACTTCAAACAGATTCGAGGATACCATAAAACATATCAGTTCTCAACTTTCCTACAGAGAGGGAAGAAGTGTGAATAGCTTCCCGGTCTTGAAAGCCATCCTTTGTTAGAGTGTCTGTCTCCTCTGTTGTCAGTGCATATTTTCCCTGCAGCCATCCTGTCCAGCTGCTGCAGGGTGGGCAGCATGTCCAGACAGGCTCACTTGACCAGGTACAGTTGCTTGTGTTCTTTTTCCCTATGCCTCTTGAGTTCATGTAATTGTATTCTATCTAAGGGATGATGCTCAGCTTATGATTAATGGAGGTCTGTGACATGCTTAAACTATCTAGCTGTGATTTTTAGAGCTTATAGTCTGGCTTCAGGTAAGTCACATTAAAACAGTGTCTAAGTTTCAATTTGGTTTTAGTGTTTGCCAAGAAACAAGTTTTGGGCAGGCTTCTCAGACCTTCTGTTTCAGATTTTGCTTGCTCATCTAAAAGCTCTCTGCAGCTTTCTTCACTGTGGGAAGGAGCTGGAGATGTTGTCATTGTAGTGTGCCTTTTTATTGTAATACAACCCCATAATTTTTAGATATGTATTCAATTTACGTGTACTTCATGTGTGCACTCACTCTTCATGCTCTTTAGAAATTCTCACAGTGTAGTGTGTCTGGGGACAAAGTGCCTGTGTCAAGTTGTTTGCTTCTTATTACAATAAGAATCTGGGCTGGAGAACTTGCAGTAGGGCAGCATTCATCTAATCTGTGGGCCTGGAGCAAGAGGAGAGAGGGAGACCTGTGATCTGACTCAGTAATACAACTAACCAAAAGAGTGATGACTCTGGATTTCTCCAGTTGAGCTGTTCTGGTCTGTTGAATAGCTAACATGCATTTTAAACATTTTCCACATACATATTTAACTGATTGCACCAAATGGCTGTTTGTGTGATGATGTAAGTGACCTCCTCCCTTGCTCTTCTTGAGAGAGCACCTGCTGAAACTGAAGGCTGTAAATAAACAGGGTTCTTTATCTGCCAGGAAACTGACTCATTTTTCTGCTTGAAATGCATTAGTATGAAATCATTCCCGTCTTTCTGAAGTGGGAAGGCTGGACTAAGTGACTGAACTACCCTGCCAGTCATTTGTTGACCTGACTTTCTTTTTTACTCCAGTGTGAGCAAGAGCATTTTAAAGGGATTGCTTGATTTGTGAGACCTCTGTTTTCACAGCGTTAGAAAGCTATGATAACGGTATGGCTTCTGCCCCCTCAAGAAAGACACCTCCTCTTCAATTCCCTATGGAGAAACATGAGTCGTATGTAATTATCCCAGAAATTGACGCAGATCTGTGTGTGTGGGTAGGCAGAGATTTCTGCTGTCCACAGAGTCTGTGGTCTTGGGAACTCCCAGAACGAGGAGAATTTGAAGGAGTCGTACAGATGAAGGTAGGCAGGAGAGCCCTCAGAAGAGTAAAGCTGTCTGCAGGCTGAGGGAGTTCAGTGTGTTGGCTATGTTCTGGCCATGCTTTTAAACCTTATGATAACTAGAAACCCATACTGTCTAGCTGAATTTCTGGTATAATGGCATGTTGTTGAGGGTCTAGGTGGAGAAATGCGATGTCTCTTCAGTTTGGTGCGGGTACCTGCCCCGTCCTGAGCGCTGGTGTGAAACTGCCACTTGTAGAGCAAAATAGCATGTGCAGTAGCTTGAACTGATTTTTATTTCTTTTCCCCTCCTGCCCCTCAAGCTTTGCCTTTGCAAAATGGAAGTGCAAGATCTTTCATTGTTCTTTTCATGTTGGACTTACTGCCAAAACTAATCAATGCTTCTTGCTGTAGCTGGTCTTGACTTTTTTAATATCTGTCATGGATGTGTGTTCCCTGTTGCTTGTTGAAATGATGAACTAATCAATCCCCAGATGCTGTATGATGAGGACCTCTCCATAATGCTCATTCATATTTTGTTCTGATGCATGGCCTTTTTCAGCAGGTGAAGTAATAGATTAACAGTGCAGCCTTGAGTCTTCTTAAAAGAATCTGTCACTTTCTGTAAGGCGACCCACTTTCCCTGTGATGAGCTCGAAAGTTGCTGTGTAGTTCTTGCAGCACAAGGTGGTAAATGGAAATTGGAGTTCCTAGTCCAAGAGGAGAGGTACAGTAATAGCACAATTCATCATGTGGTATTACTTTCTAGTTACATTGAAGTAACTTTAAAGGGTTAATTAACCATATTTTTCTTGAGACTCTGCTCCCCATCTTCTGATTAGGCGAACTCAGTACCCAGTGCTCATTTCTGCTGTTCAAACTCTTTCCGACACTTCCTTGTTTTGTGTAATTGTGCACTTTTTCTCTGCACTCCTTCCCATGTTGGCTGAAGACCTTAAGTGCTGTCTCTTTTATGAAGAGGAAACAATGACTTTCTGTGATGACTTCTGTCTTATATTAGACCTACTCCTCTGAACAAATCTGCACCTCCAACTGGGAAGGATGTCTTCTCTGTCCCTAGTTGCACCTTCAGAGTTGACACAAGTTGTTTCCCACAAGCAGGCCAAAGTGTTCTACAAAGGCTGTGTTTGGAAGTTTTCTCTGATCACATATTGCATCTTTGGTTTCCCTAAAAAAAGAAAATTATTTTGTAAAGGCTTCTCATTCTATGGAATAACTTGAAAGAAAAGGTGATGAAAAGGATGCCTAACAGGGTTTGGACAGAAAGACAGCCACCAACTCTAGTTCTCACTGAGGATGAGTTGTTTGGCACAGATGTGAACAAGGGGATGGAGAGGCTCACTCCAAACTGTAGAAGTGACTGTTGAGGTTTTAATGAGTAGTGATATTTTCAGATTATTTATCTCTTGCAGATGGTTAGAACTATCTTAAGAAAAGCTCGATCCTTTTGTTTGACTATATTTTCTCTCTTAATCATCTGTTTCTGACCTGTCTTAATCTGGTCTTGATGCCAGGCTAAATATGTCTAACCATAACGATGTGAAAGCTGAAGCAGTCTAGAAATGTTAGCTTAGAGGTATCAGAGCAGATTATGTTAAGAACTTAATTTTAGAACTCATTTTTTCAGGCAATCTTTAGAACTGCATACTGATTGCTTTTTTATTTTGAGCTTGAATGTGAAACTGGTGAAGAGCAATAGTGTTTTTATGTTTGACAAGGATTACAAAACTTTTCTGGAAAATGAAGCTATGGAACAAAATGCTTGATGGTTTCTGCTTACGTGATTTCAATTTGCTGTTTGAAAGTAGGCAACACAATACAGATGTTTGAAATAATTTTTCCTATTCCTCTGAGGAAAGGGAAAGAAAGAATATCCAAGCCAGTGCATTTTGTTGTTAGAGATTTTTATTTAAAATAGTTTTCTAGTGCTCTATCAAGGCTATAATTGATCTCCAGGAATGAATTTGATTCATTTACACTTGAGTTCAAGGTTTGAGGGAGGGTATTGGTCTTATTGGACACTGAAGAACATTCACCTGTTTTCCTGCTTTAGCTTTCTTATTATCTTTAGGTTACTCATTGCCTAGCTGTAAGAGGAAGATGATTGAAGGGAATCTAGATTTAAACAGTTGCTATTCTTTACCTTTTTATGAGAAACCACAGGAGCACATTCACAGGGATGAGTGCTCAGGGGAACTGAGAGCTGGCTGTAAGTTGGAGGGCTGAAAAAGGGATGTGATATATAGTGTGATAATTTTCACCTCCAAATGGGCAGTATGCAGTATAAAAGTCTTTTCAGGGAAGACATAAAGCCAGGGGAGGAAAATCAGAGGCTGCCAAGAGTCGTCAATATACTTTTCCTTCAAAGGATAACTAGGAATTTTCTGTTTAAAGCTCTGCTCAGCTCTGAAGGCTGGGAGTAGGGGAGGGGTAGGTGTGATTGCTGTCCTTAGAGTGCTTCATTTTACTGGTTTGCCCTGGTTGTTGGTGTAGAGCAGCTTAGGAGGATGGCAGCTGACTGAACACCCCTTTGATTCTAAGGAAACAACCTCAGTGCTGTTTGTTAACACCTCCCTTTTTGGGGAAGAAAACCCTTCCCTCAGTGTCTCTTGGAGTAGCGTTACTCAGTAAAGCTCATGCTGTGACAGCAAATCTAAGATGCGGTGTAGGGCTGCATATCCTTAGAAACTATTACTGAAAAGTTACATTTGCTGTGGTTAAGTGTCGTATCAAAGTCTGCTGAAATGAATCACTCTGTCCCAAAAGGTTTTGGTGGTGATGCTCATCCCCGTGGGGAGAATGGGGCTATAGTCCAGTGGCTGATGTGCTATGAGGAGATTGCTTCATGACCTTTTTCCCCTTGAACTGCAGCTTCTGGCATTCAGCTTCATTCCCGAAAATTATCCCTTTTCTGCTTATAATGTCTTGTATCTGTGCACTCTTTCTCTCTCCCTTGTCTATAGGTGTCCTTTAACTTGAAGTCTGCTTCCTTTACCCCCTTGCTAGTGATTGCTGCAGACCTGAGTTAACAGGGCAAGTGTAGAGCAGCAGTTCCAGAGCTGTTGATGTCTGACAGAAAAGGAGCCTGATCTTAATCAGAGAGTTGAGATTTCAATGCTGCTGAACAGAGCCAATTTGTATTCTGTAGTAGTTTTAATAAAAAAAATAAACCCAACAAAAAATACAATCCCCCTCCTTCTAATTTAGCAAGCTGGAACAGAAGCATCTCTTAGGGTGAGCAGAGTTAATTTTCATCATTTGCAGGATTGACTGACAACCTGGAGGATGATAATGGGTGATTTTTTTTTTCCTGGTAAGCGGGGGAAGAGAGTAGAAATTGCAGTTCCTCTGCTAATTCTACTTTATATGTCACTTGTGACAATTTCATATTGTCTAGACAGAGATAGTGGAGCAACTGCTTCCATAGAACCTAGTGTTAGCCTGTTACATATCTGGATAGCAGAAATGGGGGATGTGGGAGAGGAGGAGGTTGCTGTAAGCTGCAGAAAGGATTCAGGAGTCAAGCATGATCTGCTGAAATGTTTCAAAAGGAGATGCAAGTAATATGTATTTCTCTTCTCTCTTTTCATGCTTCTCTGTTGAAAACTTAAATGTTTAGTGGCTAACACTTTATGGCAACAGCGCTACTTCTCTTCATCCATGGGTTATCTTTGTCCTTTAGCAGAATTGCTCCCAACCTTACATTTGCTGTGGTAGGATATTGGGCTACCTTAAACTTTGACTTTACTGAAAAAAAATAGTCTGTGTCTCTTTTGGGATTTCAGGTGCCAGAAGCTATGAGTGTGACACCAAAGACTTGGCAGAATGCAGCATGACTTACTTTAAGAACATTTATCTGCACCTTCCTGAGGGACAGTAGGTTACATTACCAGTGACACAGATGAGACACTTTGATGATTATAGCAGTGTATCTATTATTGACCCCATTTGACAGTACTAAATGCATTTGGATTTGTAACATTGGGACTCAAGGGCTAAGTCTAGAATGAGTTAGTTAAAAATGGATTTTATTTGTGCTTAGTACTCTGTCTCAGCACAGGTATTGTTATTCTTTGGAGCATTAAGCAGAGATGGTCTGTCTGGATCTCTTGAGCTTGCTTGTTGCCTTGGTTTGGATTTTTTGCCTGTTATATGTATTTATATCTTTCTGTTCATTGCTCAGTGATCTGAGAGGGCACAGTTGTAGGATAATTAACTACTAATCAGACTTAAAATCTCCTCTGGTTTTTTGCAGTTACTGTTAACTGAAATAATGATCTTTGTCCACATGATCTGAATGTGGCCTTAGTATGTGGCCTGTGTGCCTCAATGTGAGATAGTACAGGAGCTGGATTTGTTCTTGGCAGGCTTGGAAGGCTCTACTGGAAAGGCCATCTTGACTGAGACCATTCAACTCTGACAGTGCAAGCTCGGAGGGGGTTCTGGGGAATGTATTTAATGGAGTGTTTGTAATACTGTTCCTTACAACCCAGTAACTACTGGTCTTCCAAGGGAGCCCTTCTGGTGAAGGAGATGCTCCTGCTATAGCACCTTCTGTTGCTGCATGGGATGGAGTTGCAGCCTGTTCAGGTAATGTCACAGAAGCCTGGAGGAAGTCTCTTTACCTGGACACTTGGCCATCCTCTGGCTCAGGCAGCTGTTGGTTACTAAGGTAACCTGTACCCATTCTCATCTGAGGTGCCAAGTACCTGCTATAGCAAGACTCTTCAAATATATATTTCAAGAATCTGTTGCAGTGTAGTGGTGAGAATTATAGATTCCTGAAAGTGCTGTTCCAAAGCCAAGCAGAGGGCCTCCTGGCAGACCCACACCAATTTACAGTGATGTGTGCCCTGCTCCTGCACCCTTGTGGTGTTCAGCATAGCTGCTGGATGCTTTCTGAAGGTGATCCCTCAAAGTCAATTATCATCTTAGGCAGCTGCCAGTTTTTCTAAAGGTGAGAAGAAAAATATGGGTGGAGAATACCAGAAAACTTCTAATAGTGTTTGCTAGGCTGTGCAGCATGTACTGGTCATCTTCCCTTGTGGCTTTGATTTTACTGTGTCACTTAGTGGACCGATACTGAAGGGCTGGGAAAGGAGGTGGGATGTGTAGTGTGTAGGCATCAAGACTTTTTACAGGGTTGAGTTTGATGATTATTTGTGTGTACATATTATCAGAACACCATAGGCATTGCTCACACTAGGAGGAAGCTGCTGTTTCTGTTTCAGGTTGTGACCCTGTCAGAATCTGCATGCTCTGGAAGCTCTTTCTCCTTGACTAAGTCCAGTGGTCAGGCAAGGTGTTCCAGTAGGGTGGCAGCCTTGGCATATCCACATTGCATGCAAAATGCTGGTTTTGGAGCAGCTTAGAAAAGCAGATTTCTCAAAAGCATGTTGCTATTGCAGTAGCAGTAACCTAGCCTCAGAGCCAGTGGTTTAGAAGGGACCAGCTGCCTGAGTAGGTAGAATATCCCTTCTGCTGATTTTAATCTGTCTACCTTTCCCCTAGAAGGAATTAAAGCAGTTTATATGTGATGCAAGTAATAGGTGTACCTGTATAGCTCATAGGTATAGAACTTCATGCATACCTCATAAACACTGTTCTTTCTGGATTGCTTGCTTTTTGCACATATGTAGTTGGAGCAGAAGGAAGGGTTTGTTAAGACAGAGTTAAAGTATAAGGACTTTATGAATCTCTTGGTTACCCAAGATATCTGGCAGTATTGAATGTTAGAGCTTTTGACTCAATAAGCTAGAAACCAGGAGAATTAATTAAAACTCAAAGTTTGAGAGATTTAATAAGTGTTCTTGAATAAGACAAATGGTTGCCAAACAACTTTGTGCTAGAAAGGACAGGATTTCTTGCCTTATGCATAGTCCCAGTGCCTTGCAGCAAGTTTCTCAAGCTGACGCACACCTTTCCAACTGGGAAGCTGAAGCAATCTCTTGCTGTTTTCTGTAGTCTAGATCTATAATGTAAATTGAAGTATTTTTTTTTAATTGCTGGAAGACTGTAAACATTTTTCTTGAGATCCTGATGGGTAGGCTTCTGCTAGGAAAAAAGACGTCTCATTTTCAATTCTGCTGTCTTTATGTGGCTAGAAATGGGAGATTGGGTGTGGATTTTATCTGGTCCTTCTTCCTGCTTCCTGTGTTGGTACTGGCTGTCCTGCACTGCAAAGGCTAATGGATTATTATGGGTGTGGGGCTAAAGATTCAAATCTTTCTCAACAGCTGTGTGAGTGAGTAGAACAGATGTGGTGTTGGACCTCTTTGACTTTCAAACCACAACCACTTTCGTTAAGTTACAGGCTAGAAAACAAAGTTTTGCAGGAGTTCTGAGGTAGAAAGACTTGAAAGGGACCTTAGCAATCTTATAAACATGAGAGTAGTTTTTTCCACTTTCTGTACCTGCTCCGAATCATCTCTCTTGTGTTAATTTAATGGTTGCAGCAGGCCATGAATCAGTCTTGAAACAGTGCTGTCCTCTGGTTTATGACAGAAGCTAGACAGAGGTGCACGTAGAAGCCAGGGTGGGGGACATGTTCCTGCTATATACTTTGGATTCTGCTGCCTTCATGACTCAGTCTCACTTCTTGTATATCCAGGCTGTCTGGCTGCTTTTGCATACATTTATTTCTTGAGTGAATATTTGGTATCTCTCCCTGTGGCTGATTACAATATAGAGGAAAAGAACATTTTTAATTTTTGTGGTTTTGTAAAAACCTCTCTTTCAGAAACTGAAACTAAGATTCAAGATCTTACTATGGATAGACACGAGTGGTGCCCTTAAAGTCCACATGTTAACATGTGTGTTCTTTGTCCCCTGCTCCCTGGCCCATTCCATTTGTAGCAACCTCTGAGTAGGTAAGAATCTGACAGATGGCCAATGCAGTGGTAGTGTTTATGGACCTAATACATTGGGATTTGTCTCCAGAGAAGTGACATCTACCTCTTTCTCTTGGAACTTTGAAGCGGCTATGGGACCACTCTTCTTCCTTACCTGAGGTGTTCTTTCTCCTGTGCAGTGAGAATATAAAACTTTGAATACCTGTGTGGTGAAAACACTTATGCCATCAGTGAGTGGTTCAGTATGTTGCAGAATTCTCTGCGCTAGTGAAAGAAATAGTCTTAAGAGGTTTCAGAAAGTAGGTCATATATAGGAGGGATGTTCCTGAATGGTCTTTGATGTTGTAATTTGTTTTTCCTTTCTAGGAGGTTGCTGGAGTCTTCTCTCATTTCATTATCTCGCTATGATGGAGCAGGATCCCGGGAACATCCAATCTACCCAGATCCAGCCAGGTAAGATCTAAATGCAGTCTAAAGGCATTTAAGTTTTACATGCAAAAGCATGACTTCAGCATAACTCACTGAAACCTCTGGCAATGGTTCTAATATTGGGCTTATCTCCTTCTTAATGATTTGCTGTGGGGAAAGAGCAAAACAAGTGAGCAGATGCTCTTAAGTCTGGGGGAAGTGAGGAAAACAGGAAGGAATTACCATCAAAGTAAACACATAAGAATTCATTAAATCATTTGGGACGGAGAACACTAGGTGGCAAACAGGTCCAACAGTAAATGAGCTGTATCAATATATTAAAAATCTCTTTTGAAGAAAAATTAATTAAAAAACAAATAATCTCGAATGCAGTAAAGGGAATTAGGAGCTAGTGTGAGCAGACAACGTGCTTAGAAGCATGAATTGCATAAATGTATCTGTGCAAGAGCGAGCATAGCCAGAAGGTTATGTATACTTAACTGAGAACAAAATACTGACAATTATTTTTGAAAAGTCATGAATCATTGACATTAGGCATAGAAACACCTGTAGTGCTGCTTAATCTTCAAAAGAGGTGGGAGTGTTTCAGAGGACTAGCAAAAGCAAATGTGGCAGTTATCAAAAATGGAAAGAAATGATCTTTGCAGTTTCTATTTAGTGTATTAAGAAAGCAACAGATGGGATAATGTGGCCCAAAGACTCTGTCAGAAGAAATGATAGAATCGTGAACAGCAAGCGGCTTTGGAAACTTTCAAAGAATAAATCATGACAAATAAGCTTTCTTTAGATGGGTTTAGGAAAGCTATGAATGAGGAAATTCAGTAAGTGTGAAACGTATCTGATTTAGCCTTTTGGGGAACCTCTTGCATTGCTGTGTGAATTGAAGGCTACTAGGATTTATCATAAAGAAGAGTACAAGAATCCACTGAAAATTAAATCTTGAGTTGCTGAAGGAGGTTTCTTGTTTTATGAGGTTTGATGGGGGGCATTGTTTTCTTCATCATGAACCACAAAATTTGCATTTTTATACAGATAATACTCTTAAGGACAAATTCTGAAGTAAAAGGCTGTTTTGCAAATTGGCCAAATGGTACAATTATGTTTTGGTAAATAACTCCTTGCTAACTGTCTCTGTAGATAAAGTCTTGTAGAGGTGAAATCTTGTACTTGGCTTTTTTCCATTTATTGTGAAGAAAGTTGCCTTGTAAAGTTAATTCAAAGGCTTAGGAATGATGTAAACAAAACTGTAGTGAAGTGAAAGCAAGGTGGAGTATGCTGCCTGTATATAAGATGCTTGGGAAACCAACCTAAGTGACTACTGAAGGTCTTGGCAACTGCATGTCAGAAATGGTGATAAATGTAAAAGCTTCTAAAAGGCACTTGGCTAAATGGCCGGGAAAGGGATTGGTTTACCTGGAAAGAGGAATATTATATTTTACAAATGTTAATTTAAAGCTAGTATTACATTCAGGTTAATTTTTGAGTGCAAAAAACTGCTTTATTGCTGGAAGTGCACCATTCCTTGTTTCTGGAACGTTTCTGCTTGTCCAAAGCAGGCAGATTGATTGATTGAGCAGAGATTTTAAGATCTCATTCTAGCTGTCTGGGAGCTGCCTTTTAAAAGAGAAAAGGAGGGCCTGCCTAGGTATCTGAATTTTGTTTTCCCCTTCCCCTTAAATGTCTCCTGTGATGAAGCTCAATGAAATGTATTAAAATGGATCAATACCTGAGTCATTTCCTAGCATAAGGGGCATGGTCAAAAATATTTTTCTACTTACAGCCATTTTAGAACTGATGCAGTGCTCTTCATGTGATGGTTTAAGTGGTTTTAGGTTGTGGTAGAAGCTATAGTAGCTTAAATTTATAAAAAGCTTTGGAAGAAAAGTCCAGTTTCAAAACTCTTGTAAGAGGGTTAATTTGTTCTGGTAAATATCACTGTCCTTTTCAGAGGATGAGATTCATGGAGGCGTGATCAGTACCAGCTAGAAGTTTGAGTGGGATAGGATTGGAGTCTTCCACCATAAACCTTACTGGTGTGCTGGGCTAGTAGGATATTTTTAACTGTCCCTTTAAATACTTGGAAGTTTGAAAAGTGATTAAAAGGAGTGTTAGTGCATTTTGAAGGGTTTTATGGTAGCATCATAAGTTCCAAATGTGAAGCTATGTCTTTGAGAAGTTAAATAACAAGGTGGAAAAGTGAGACAAAGGTGAAATAAACACATCTGTGTATATTAATAAACATCTATATGTGTCTCTGTGTGTTTATGTGTTTTAAATATATATTAAATATATATACCTCCTTAGGACCATGCTGTCTCCAATGGAGTGTCTTTTTAAAGAGTACATAAGCTGCATGATCTGAAAAATTTATTTTTGGAGCGCGTGTATGTATTAGTTTTGTTTCTGCATTTACTGTCTGTAATGGTGCTACATTTGAATAACCTAGGTCAGCAGTGAGGCGGGGAGAATATTTTTTGAAGTTCTCTCAGATTTAGAATGAATATTCTGATGTAGACTGCAGCAGTATTTTTAGTGGCCTTGATGAACTTCTCTAAGGTCAGCTTGGCTGTTCTGTCATTCTCCACAGTTTCCATATGTACTGGGCTCAGAAAATAATCTGCTGAAGAATTAAATTAGGCTGTCATCAAAGAACACCTACAATAATTGTTTTTTAAAATAGAAATACTCATAAGAATTATATATGCTCCCAGACTCCATATATATATGCATTTTTGTACATATATATATATGTATATGTATAAAGCATCACAAGGTGTTCGTTGGATATATCTCTAGAAAAAAATGTAAGCATCTAGAAAGTATTTTATTCCTTACACCTTTCTCTGTGTGTATCAGACTTAAGCTTCTTGTGTTGTCTTTGGAGATGTTTTTCACAGTCTATTCAGGGCACTCACCATATGCTGTCAGGAAGCTGAATCTGACATCTTGTCATTGACTGTGGCCACTCTTTATTGCCTACTCTTTCTTCTAACAGGCATCACCATGTTTTTTCTTCTGGTGTCCTGCATAATTTTAGAAGACTGCTAAACTCATTCTTCATATTCTTCTTTAAAATTCTCCCTTGGTGTGATATTAGGGAAAAGTTTCAGTGGTTATACTGCTGGACTGCTGCGACCACTGTTCATGTTTTCCAGCGTTTGCCTTGTTCCCGTGTTTCTTTTTTTTTCCTCTGTACATATTTTGATGTAGATTTTTTTTAGGCATGCTCAGAGGCTTTGACTTATGGAGAAGTCCAGAGAAGAGAGCAGCTCCTCATTTATTAATGTGCATCTGTAATGCCTTGCTTTTTTGTATTTGGCCTATTAAGTCTTCCAGGGAGTAGAGAGAGGTGATGAGTTTGTCCAGCAAAGCCTTCTTCTTTATGTAGGCATGAACAGGTTTAACTCATTAAACAGTGCATAAAAGATTCAGGAAGAATCAAGCTGAGTGTATTGTTCCTCTTACCCTTTTGATGCTTATTGGCTTAAGTTTTAACACCCCTGAACCTGTAATCTGCCTCCTAAACTTGTCCTCCCCCCCAGTTTAGAATTCATGTCTAACCAAATAAGGCTAATGAAATGATAAATCAAGCATCTGAGGTGTCTGGATTTTAACACTGAGTAAGCATGTCGCAGAAAGCATGTGAGGAGCTGTGGATATACACAGGGTGGGAAAAGAGAGTATGTGTTCACCTGTCTCAAGAGAGTAATACTGGTGTGTGATAGCTGGCACAAACAAATGCTGGGTTATGCATGAGAGAGAATTAAGAGTTAATTACAGAGGAAAGGTTTCCTTTCAGGTGGGGTGCAAGGCTTTTAAAATTCCACTTAAAATATACCTAGTGGATCTGATAAAATTGCCACTATATAAAATCCCTACTGTTTAGATTACAAAGTAGTTAAAGATGTGAAACTTTTTTTCTCCTGCTTGATATTCTGTGGTACTCCCTAACTACCATCAAAACAACAGCACCTTCCTTCAGTGTTTATTTGATCGGTGCTGCTGTTTGGCATTGCAGGCAGAATTCACATTGAAACTGGGCTTGGTTCTTATAAGTGATGCTTGCCGAGCATACTAGTGTGAACCGGTAATAAATGAATCAGTGAGCTTCAGAGAGGACTGAGAAGCAAATTTCTCTCTTCTGTGGATGAGCTTTTTGTCTGTAGGTACTATGTGGTGTTTCTGTTTGCAAAGGGGATCATGTGGGAGTGTAGCATATAAAGGGAAAATTACTTTTCCTTGCTTTCAGTATTAAATCTATTTTACGGATAAAATGCATACAGTCAGCCTTGTGATAGGCTGGTACTGGCCTGGCACTTGCAGTTCAAAAGGAAAAATAGGACTGGCTGTCATTCTATGCTTATGTAATGAGTATTTGTGTATCTTTTTCTTGCTCAGGTTGTCTCCTGCTGCATATTATGCCCAGAGGATGATCCAGTATCTTTCTCGGAGGGACAGTATTCGACAACGCTCTATGCGATATCAGCAAAACCGTCTCCGCTCTTCCTCCTCCTCTGCTTCCACTTCAGAGAACTCAAGCCCATCTGTGGAGGGAAATGATCTGGAATTTGAAGATTTTGAGTAAGTGTGTGTGCTGCCTAGCCCTCTTGCCTTGCCGCTGTTGTCAGCACAGGACTGATTTCTGGTTCCCCACTGTTTATCAATCAAAGACACCTTAGGCTTCTTGTAGGAACAGGTTAAGTAATTCAATCAATCATTAGAGCATTGATTGCTAGAAATAGGTCTTGTAATTTCTGTTATGAAAATTAAGGATGTTGTAGGCTACCTTCAACACATTAGGTATCTCAGCCACATTTAGAAGACTGGTTAAATAAAGAAAATGAGAATCTTTTTCTCGAGTGAAACAGGGAACCAAGAGTTTTACTAGAGTTGTCAAATCTTGAGACAGAACAAGAGTCACTAAGAGGCTTTGCAAGACTTAGTTCATTGGTCTAAGGCTATAGGAGACAGACGAACATGTCCTGTAGTTTTTTCTTGCTTTATCTCTGTAGCTTTGTCAAATTAGATGACATTCCTGGAATTGAGGTTTTTTGGCTTGGTTTGGGATTTTTTTAAAATTTGGTGATTGTCAATCTGTGTTAAGGCTTTGTTTTCTGTAAGGAGATAGAAAGGCCTCTTGTGTTAAAGTGAGGAATGGATCTGCATCCAAACTTTAGAAGAATATTCCTGTTAGCCACTGTATTTCCTTCTGAGGGGTTCTGCTGACGAACTTTTAAAATTTGTTCTCCAGCATCTGCTTTTGGACTTCCAGTGATATGCAGTGTAGTCCCAGCAAAAAGTTTATTGCAAACCCTTTCTAATAAATGTAAGAGTATAGTAATATATTCTTTAGATGGCATGTAGACCAAAAGCACAGGAATTTAGATTAAAATCCATTCTAGCAGCAAAAAGGCTATAACCTTTTTAGACTGTCTTCAGTAATTTCCTTTTAAATATGGGATTTTTCCTGAGTAGCCTTAAGTATTTCACTGAATTTTCTCCCATTTGTGTATACTGCAATTAAAACATAGGATAATTCTGAGCATGGTTGTAGAAGTAGTCTGTGGTTATACTGTAGTATAGTAGGGTGGTGTGTTTGATGGGAGCTGTGAACTCCTCAAAAAATCTAGGTTGTTAAGTTGCAGCTGCCAGCAAAGGATGCTGTGAACTTCCCTATTATTTTAATTTGCGCATTCACTTCTGCAGTGGCACATACTTGAGATGACATGTTATTAAAGCTCCATGTCCTTTGTTTCAGGATGAAATCCCTTTCTGAAGGACACTAGTCACACTAGCTATTTCCAAAAGAAAGATATTAATCCCTTTCAAACTTTCAAGTGGTGGTAGACTATTTTTTTCTTAGAAAGTTGTTCTGTGAAGCTGTCATTTCATGCTCCAGCAATTGAATATTCTGAAGTACAGGGTCAGAGAATTGTCTTTCCCTCTCATTGTGGCTTTGTTTGTGTAAAATGTAAATGAGGGCAGATAAGCTATTAGGCAGTGACTCTTCTGCATTTTCTCAAGCATTCTTGTGGTCTGGAAGAGCAGAGATACAGTGGCTGCTGGGCCTGTTTTTGTGAAGTGGGTGTGTTGCAAGCATAGACCTTACTATTTCCATTATTCCATTTCATTTGTCTGGGGCAGCTTGTTCTGCTGGAGAAGTAAAAGATGGTGTGTTCTTTGTCCACAGAGCCAGGCAAATGCCTGTAGAGAAGTGTGTACCCCTGCAGATAATGTTCACACAGTAAGAGCACCCAGTCAGGGAAGCAATTCAATCAGCCATACTAAGGTTGTCTTTCATTTCATACTGAGCAAAAAGAAGTGTTTATTCCTTAAAGTGCAGTGCCTGAATTTGTTGGTTGAATATTTCATATTAAATTCTGCTCTGTGCTTTCAAGACCTGCTGTCTTTTTACTTCTCTGCTTCATTATTTCTCTTGGCTGATTAGAGAGGGCTGCTGTGCGGGGGTCCTTAGAGCTGGAACTTCTCGTGACTCATTTGATTTCTTCTGCTGAGACTTCACAATTAAATGTCTTACAGAGTTCTTGCTTTTCCTTTTGGCTCCTGTATCCCTCCTTCCTTGCTTGTTCACCTGTGCAGTCATTTATTGCTTCGTGGATGATTTTTCTTGTTGTGGTTTAGATGCTCTGACTTCCCTTTGTCTCCAGATTTGATATAGGGAAGGGTGTTGCTGATGTGTCTAGCTGTCTGCAGCTCATGCTTTTCTCCTGAAATACAGGGAATTTTTTTTCCATAAAAGCCAGAAAATTGCCTTGGTACTTAATCTTTCTAATCTGGCTAATATAATTGATAAATAATCTCTTTGTTTCACAGAGATAAGGAGAAGGATGTAAGGGACATTAAACACCAGTACATTTTACTGTGCATAGAGCACTGGGCAAGGAGTGAGTCCTGTGCTTGTGCAGGATGCCTGGGAGATAAGCCTTCCTCTGCTTTCCTATTTTTTGGGATTCAGAGACTTTTTCTCTTCAAAAATTCATTTTGTCTTTTTTTTCAGTTTTCTTTACCAATTGGCCTAGTAAGGGAAGAGCTGGGCCTATGTACTGTTTTTGTGCTTATGGCCTCTAAATTTAAGTTAAAGTCTCTCCTGCGTCTCAGTCAGGGGTGAATTCATTCATAAATACATTTCATTTGTGATGACAATAGAAGTAGTGTTGGTATAAGAATCTGAAGTAGTGTTTTTTATAGGTGTTAGTAATATCCTTCTTTTACACCAGCTTTTATGGACAGTAGAGGAGGAGGGAGACACACTATACCTGTGTTTTTCAGTCTAATAAGATGTGCTCCCTGTGTTTAACCTGTCACTGTTGTCATCTTACTGCTTATTGAATGCAACTGTCAACTGTAAACTTAGTCATGTCTACATAAAAGCATTTAATACAGTTTGTAATGTATAGACAGATTGTAATATTAGGTTATTGCCAGATAGATTGATATGAGTGGGTTTTAAGGTTAGCTTTAGTAGAATCCTAAGCTAAAATGAAAAGAATTCCTGAGTTGTGGAATAAGAACCTCTGAATAAAGAATGACATCATTTTAGTCTTCCAGCATAACTGGTAAAAATAAATTCTTTATAGACAAATTATACATGTTGAACTTTGTAATTTCGAGTACCTCATGTTTGCATCACATAGTAAATTGAGATTTTTAAAGCTAAACTATTTTGACTTTTTCAAGAATTTTTATTTGATCTCTTCTATAGACTTCCTTTAGTCTAAAACAGCTTTCTGATGTTGAAGACTGTGGGTGATGCTTCTAGGACTCCTTAGATAGTGCAACTCTCTTATTTCATTTGTAGTTCTGAATTTGTCCTCATAATAAGAATGTGAAGGTGTTTCTGGAAGTGAATTTTGGCCATCTATGTCCCTTTTTGTCTGAAGTAACTATGGGAACAAATACAGAAATAGAGGTTTGTTTCATCTGTCAGACTGAAAAGCAGATATGTAGGACAGTGTACCAGCTCTTAAAGCCTGAGTCAAACCCTTCACTACAGTTCAAAAAAGGTTTTCAAGCTAAGGCTAAAAGGTGGGACTGTGGCTGACTCCTCTGTCTACTTTTGAGAGTGGGCTGCCTGACAGAATATAGATAAGAAGGAGCTTGGAGATTACACTATTTTCATGTCTCCAGCTTTTCCCTGTTCTGTTTTATTCCTTCTCCTTCCCTAGGAGGAGAAGGAATAAAACAGAATAAAGAGGGTTTTATTCCTTCTCCTTCCCTAGGAGGAGAAGAAGTAAAACCCTAGGAGGGTTTGTGCTGCCATGGATGCAGTCAGTTGTGCCATTGTCACAGGCTAGGAAGGTCTTTATTGTGTCTCTTTAACAAGATGGGCTTTACCTTACAGGTCTGAAGTCTTGTTTTAGTGCTTCATCTGTTTAATTTCTTTTGAGACAACACGAGCATCCAGACAGAAAATATGAGAACTGTAGGCACTGTTTTACTGAGACACTAATGGACCTTCTAGTTTTGTTGGAAGCAGGCTCTTGCTTTGCAAAGATGAATAATCACTTAGGGAAAGCTTACAAGATTCAGAGTGATGTTATTTGGCTTTGTTTGTCACTTTAAAATCCTTTTGTTGAAGGTATGTTCTGGACCAAGAGTTGTGGTTTCTCGAATGGGCATCTTGCAAGGGTCTCCTCTTAAGTGCATGAGATACATGAGTATCCATCATACTTGCTTCCTGCCATTTTTGGTTGGTTTATTGACACAGTCTTGGCAAGAGCTGCCAAATTGAAGTTCTTCCAACAGCTTCTTGTCTTGAAAGGTTCTAAGATCGCAACCTGCCAGCCAACTGCCACTGTATTAAAGCTGCAAGTCTTACTTCCAGTGTCTTGTGTGTAATTTTCATTCATTTTGGAGAATAGTGTGGTAGATTCTTTTTGACTTCTTTTGTAGGTGAAATGTTTGGTTTGGGAGTCTGGTTTATGTCATAGTTAGTGCTCCACTTCCAGCTGGCATTCTGGTTTAACTTTTTGTGTTAAGAAGAAAAGTGCATGTCTGATTAGACATTTGTGTGAGATATCCAGGCAATCACCCTTCTTTTGGAAAGTCTTCATTTAAAGTATATTTTGTTGTTAGCTTCTTTAGAAACCTCGACTGGGGCACTAATACTTGGCAATATTACTTAGTAACTGTCTGGATGCAATCATGTCTGAACTAACAGAAAGCACTGCGATAGAAAAGGGAAGACAATGGCTGTGGCAATGTGGTTACTCAGTGGTGTGGATTTGGGTAGAAGGTTGGGTTTTGGATTCCGTTCTCTGTATTGCTCCTCAAGTGGAATGATTGAAGTGAGTTTAGAGCAGGGATTTGTGTGTCATGGTGAGAATAAGGATGTGGTTTCCTTGATGACTGACACAGAAAAATTTTGGAGAGTTTGAGTGAAGGGAGAGATTGGAGATTGCCAGTTGAAATAGCTTCTGAAATAACTTCTTCTTACCCTTGTGACAGAAGTCCATGTGTGTGTTTAATTCCAGTCTCTGCCTTTTTAGTCTGATTGTGTATCACTGATTGCTAGAGACACAGTGCAATGGGAGTAACCTGTAGCAGTGCAATCATTTCACTGTGCACCTTCTTCCCTTAGCACACCAACTATTAAGAGCACATGGGTAGAACTTGGACTCTTTTTGTAAAGTCTTGGTCTTTACTGCCCTCCTTTGCAGCTGTCCACCATGCACTCATTTATTTCAGTGTTTTTTTTCCTATCTGGCAACCTTCATTTTCTGCAAAAGAAACTTCTTCAAATAGTAGCCAGGTTTTCTTGTCAAGAGAGAGGAGAGATTGGAATTATTAAAGCTTTTTTGTGACACTTTAAATAAATCTAGAGCTTTTGATCTGCAGCTCCAGAATGCTGAGACAAGCCCTATAATTGTGGAGAGAGAAGCATGAGGAATCCCAGAGGTAAAGAAAGAGGTTTACTTTCTTGGGGGTCTGTAGGTTGATGGTATGCCAAGTGTTAAGCTCTCATAGGACATAGTGAAAGTGGATAAGAGAGATGACTTGATCAGTGGTTGTTGTAGAGATAGTGGTATCATATCCAAACCACATGATTTCTAAAAGCAATTAGGGTGGAGTTTTTCATTTTTCTCCTTGCCATCCTGATGTTTACATCTGAAGTTAACAAAAGACATATAGGAGATGTGAGAATCTTAATAGGCTCTCCATGTCATTCAAGTGCTGATGGAAATGGATTTTTAGGGTCCATGACAGGTCAGTATACTGCAGAAAATGTAGCCTTTTTTCCTGGAAATCTTAGATGGGACAGTTTGTTATCTGTCTTTCTTGAGCATCTACAAATAGTGTTCTTGCTAGCAATTTGCTATTTGAATTCACATAAAGCAGGATTGCTATTTGTTTCTTTCTTCTCAGAGCTCCTTTATCTGTTTTTGTTGGTTTTTCATCTGCCTTTGTTTCTTGCCTCACATGGCACTGCATCATTGTTTTTGATGAAGATGAGCCTTTACAAAACTGGCTTTCAAAGCAGATGCAAATATGTGTAACTTGGTGGTCATTTTCTGGGATTTTTCTTCTCTGCTAGAGGTTTCTGAAGCAGTTATCACTGGGTTGTCGCTTCCAGATACACAGCAACTTATTTTAACTATATTTATCATCTTAAACACAATTTCAGGCTAAGACAGTTACAGATGCTGGATGAATGGGAGTGATACTGAACCTACTCTTTGAACTTAATTTTTCAAGGATTAGTTAGGGTGTTAGCTTGTCTTGTGGTCTACTCATAGTAGCCTGCAGCTTCACTTTCCCTGTTTTTTTAATCTTTTCTCTTTTGTGACAATCTTCTCTATTACCCTTATCTTGGTCATAATGTCTAGTGATGCTGCATCGATGCAGTGAACAGGCAATAACTGTTTCCTCCACTACTGCAGGATTTTGCTAACCTCTCCAACATAATGTTGCTTTACCATTAAGTCACATCCCAGCAAGGCAAGTGTCTTCATATCAGGGTGGTGAAAGAATGTGTGCCTTTAGAAAGGTGGCAGTTGCCAGAAAAGTGCCTGTCATACTCTGTACTGTTGATTGCCTGAGTCCATGGAAACAGTTTGATGTCAAGATGGTACTTCTAAGTTTTTCTGACAAATCTAAACTCTGTCCATTGTTTTACTTTTGCTTTTATTTTGTGTCTGTGCAACTCAGAAGTCAAGCTAGGTCATGTAGTAGGTGAAGTCCGCTGTTAATGAGAGTAATTAGGAAGCAAGCTGTTACTGGTTTGTTGCTGGCCATGCAAGCAGGTAGTGGTCTGCATTCTTGAAGCCCATAGGTCTAACAGATTAGCATTGCTTGTGAAGTTAGGGTTTCAATTCTGTTTCCTTTGCAAGCAAACAGTGCAATATATTTTTTTAAGAAGAGACAAAAGTTGATGCCTCTCTAGCTTTGTCTGCCTGCAGATGTTTCTGCTTTCTAATGATTCACTGTAGCTATGAAGTGTATCAGTCTTATTCTAAAACAGCATCATCAATTTGTGAGCCCACCACACAGTGAGGTGATTAAAATAGAAATAACTGGATCATGTGCTTAGAAAAGAGTGAGCGCTTCATTCTAGTTTCAAATCAGTCTTTCTCTGAAGCAGTTAATCCCTGGCATTTTACAGGCAAGTGCTGCTATTTCTCTTGACCTCTCATATGTGATACTTTTCTGAAACACTTGATCTTCTGAAGTGCAATTTTTAATCTTGTAAATATATTTTCCCCTGAACAGTGCTCTGAGGGGTAATCAAGGTTGGGGAGTTTGTTTCTCTTTGGTCAGCAAAGCCATTAGTAACTCAGCAGTCTTCTATTTTATAGGAAGTTTTAGTTGATAAATAGATGCTCATTTTCTCTGGTGGTCCTTTCAAAAAGCTCCTAGTGAGAGATTGGCATTTCAGCCTTCAGAAGAATGCAGAATGATGGAAAGGCTTGAGTGATTTGTCTAACTTCTTTATCAATTACCATATTAAAAATCTATTCTCGTTCCTGTCTCTCCAGCTGACCACCATCACTCTGTAGTTTCTCTACTATTTTTATTCTTCAGTTGGTTTTGGCTTCCAGTCTTTCGCTTAGGACTTCACTCCACAATCATACATTTAGTGCCAGGAAGGTCTTCTGGTGTAACAAATACTTTTTTTTCCCTGTTTTTCTTGTTTCTTGTGGTTTCCCTCAGTTCTGACTTAAGTACTTGTTCAATAATGACCATATCCTTCAAAGATGGGTTTATAAATGTATAACTTTTATTTTTAACAGATTATTGTGTTCTTTTAGATATACTTTAAAAGAACCATGCAGTAGTCACTTTAATCTGTGGATGTCAATATTTGTACCCTTTTTGATAGAGGCTATGCTCCTGGCTTCCTTCTTTGTATCTACTTGTGGAAATAACTCTCCTCTTAGATAAGTTAGTTGTCTTTAATGTTTCATCTTTAACATAATCCTGGTTTTAGGTGAGATACATTTGTCCTCAGAGCCAGAAGTAGAGTGATCCCCTTTTCCTGGTTTGAGTTTGTAACTTCTCCAAGCCTTGAGGATTTTGAGTAAAGGAGCACGTTCTGTATGGAAGCTTTATTTTTGAGTAAGACACTAGTCTAACTGATCCAGGAGATGTTATTTTTGCTACTATACCCCTGTGCAGAATTACAACCATCTTGCAGTGTGACTTTTCCTTTTGTCTTCTAGAATGCCTGTCGCTCACTAAAATATTCAGAATGACAATGTTTTATATTTGTGTCTACTTCTCTATTTTGAGAGGCTTATTTACTAGAAGTGCTCCCATTTTTCTCTAAATGGATTTCTGTTAGATGCTCAGCATCTTACAGGATCAGACAGATTAAAAACTTATGTGTTAATATCTGGTATTTGCTGCTTTTCTCAGTGGTGAAGCTAGTAGCTAACTTTCTGTCATAGTGCTCCCAACACTCTATGCTACCTTACCCATCAGGATGGTGCTGGAAAGTAATCAACATGTTCTTAGAACCACCAGCAAAAGGGATGTTCCCTTCATCATCTTTTTTCCTGCTTCTATACCCTTTGTAAAACACAGTGCACACTTTGTCTTGGAGTACTGTGTAACTCTGGAAGAGTATACTCTTCTAAAGGTATGTATCATGTGTTTTCATCCAAATCAGCAGTGAATCCTGTGAGGTGAGTTGCAAGATTTCACGATCTGCTTCTGCTTTAGTATGGCCAGTTTAATATGACATCTTCCAGGAACCCTCTTTAGAGGACTTGCAGTGAGACCTGACCAACCAATAAAGCTAAATGAGTTCGCAGTGTCTGGTAACCTCCTCTGAGCTCTAGATAGGACCTTTGGGCTGTTCCTGCCCTCTGTCCTATTTCCTCTGAAGTAACCTACTGCAAGACAACAAGACAGCGAGTCAGTATAGGTAGTTCACGTTTTCTCAGTGCTTCAAACATTATTTTTTTCTGCTACATGAAGATGGTGCAACTTCCAGTGTCAACCTTAAAGGAAAGTAGTAGATGCCACTCAAAAAATTACTTAGTATTTCTATTGTATGTGAGTGTCTAACCTCTGCAATACAAATTGATTTAGCATTTTAAATTGGATTGCATGAAATGTGATAAAATGCTGAAAAGATGAAACAATTGGGTTGATGTGATGCAATTTGATTCCTCTGAACTTACATGGCTTATTGGTGCTGGCTTTGATAATTAAATGGCTTTTCAAAATGGTCATTGTTGACCTAATTCTATTGGCAGTGTATATCAGTGGGAGTTTTAATATTGACTACAATGGGAACAGTTAGACCAACAGATTGCGTTAGAAATCCCATGCTGTGTGTTTAATTTCACTTCCTGATACAACAGTCTCTAAATATTAAAGTGAATTCTTGCCAAGACAGAAAAGCAGAACATGGCGCTTTTTTTGTCCTTACTGTCTTCTGTATCCACTGTTATTAGTGCAGTAGCCAAGTTACCAGATGAAAAAGAATGCCTTTTTCTCCAAACTTTAGGATGCAAAATTTGGTATCTCTTTCTCTGTTTTCAGAGCTAGTATTGCTGGTCCATTAAATTTACGTTAGTCAATTTTTCTCTCAACAAACAAACAAGACAACAGAAGAAACGTCCAAGGGGATTTGACTGTCTTATCCAGTTTAGGATAAACTTGCATCCTTCTTATGCCCTGTTAAATGTCCATAATTCTCCTGAATGTTTGGGAATTGTTTTCTTTTCATGCTCTATTGTAGATTGGTGTTAATATTATTTCTCCCCTACCAACTCTTATTCTCCACATCACTGTTTTGATTTGTCCCACCGTGGTATCTGAACTAATGATGAATAACCTGAATTTTGAGCCAGACCTTAAAAGTTATTCTGACTATTTGTTGCTTCTTCCAGTTTTCCTGCTGAGACAAATTAGTCTGTTAATAATTAGAGTATTACGTTTCCCTTGTTGCCTTGCTGTGGTTTATTTCATTTACTTTAGCAAGGTTATTGAGTTGCTTTATAGCAGAGGCTTTTTTTTATGTAGACACAGACACACATACACACTGAGGGATTTGCTTTCCACTTCTGCAGGTAATGTTAATTAAACTAGCCAGTGTGAATCATTAGCTAATGAATCTGTAGGTAGTTGACACTAAATAGAAAGTAGAGCATTAGATCTTCATCAGTTCTTTAGGGAGCCTTGGAAACTTCTCTTCTTCTTGCTGGAGTGCTTCACGCTGGCACTGCAGTGTGCTAACATCTGCTCTCCCCCCTCTGTCAGCAGGCTGTATGTGGCACAGAAATAACACAAAGTGCCACCCATTTTCACCGATCTGTAGGGCGTTCTTTATTTTTCTTTTTAGAGGATGCAGAAATAATCTTCAGCTGGCACCAGGGTAATATCAGCAGTTCTAGCTTTGCAGCACTAGACTAGACACTCTTGCATGTAGTTGTTGAGCATGGGAGTTTAGATATAAATGACTCTATAAATTAGTAATTCAGAGTTATGTTTAGTAATATTCTTCTTTACCCCAGGGGAGTCTATCTTACACTTCTACTTACAGTAAATAGGAATTCTAGCATTCTTGGAGGATAGCCACTGTTTCTTACTCCCTACAGTCTTGAGTTATGGGACAGGTGGCCTTTGGGACCTGGGCTTGTTTTTTTTTGGTTTTTTTTTTTGAAGGGATGTTAAAAATATATGTGTCTTTTGCATTAGTAGAGGCTGTCTCTATCATGGTGAAAACTGAAAAAAATCCTAGTCAATATTTTTCTCTTTTAGGCATTTTCCCATATTGTCAGGAGATTGTGTGCACAGTAAATAAATAGGGAAGTACAGGATGGACTTCTCCCATCAGAAAGTTGCCTTGGTTAGAAGATGTGTCTGAAAATGTTTTTGTGGATTGTAAGACCTGTGGCTAGTGGCATTTAAAAAAACTTGAACAATTAGTTCCTCTAGGTGTCTTGATTTAGTCTGTAGACTTTGCCCTTTTATCTCCTTATGTTTGCTGGAGCTAATTTCTCATTCCTTTTGAAACCCGCTGCTGAGATTCTCTTCAACTGTAGAGTTCTGTAGAGTGTAGTCCTGCTGTTGTTGCTCTTGCTGATATGAGACCATTTCAAAAGCATCTTCCAATTCTAGTAAATGTCCAAAGCAAATACAAACCCTGAAAATGGTTTTGTTGCTTTTCTTACAGGGTTGCATATCAGTGTTGTTTCAAAAGCTGCTACATGGGAGTTTTTAAAAATTATTTCTTCTCTTCTGCTAGCTCTTACTGTGTGTGGTAAGATCTACAACACGACACTTCTTTTTCCTTTGGTCTTTTCTCTTTAGCAAAAAAGCTGATATGTCAGCACTCAAGTTTGCAGGATTCCTTCTGTTATTGATCTCCATCTTAATAGGCTGGTGGCCTGTGATAAAAGAACAGCAGTAGCTTTTACATTTCTGATCTCAGGAACCCTGCTGGTTACACAGAATCCTGAGGGTGAGGTGCGGCTTTGGCTGTGAACTGCAAATACTGCATCTACAGTGGGAGGAGAAATGGAAGCTTTGAGCTTGGATTTAGATTTGGTTTTGGTGAAACAGCTTGAAACACTAACGAGCTTTGCAGAAGAACCTCTGCTTTTGTGTTCCTGGGTTCCTCAAGTGTGTGGGAAACAGCCACGTAATAGACTTTCTTCTCAGCCCACGTTTCTTGCTCACTGACTTCAAAAAAGCAAAATGAAGAAAAATGATAAAATGCGCAGCTTGCTGGAGTGGGTTAGAAATGTGCTGCTAGTGCGTTGCATAAGGAATATTTAGTTTCCTAGTGATTTCAAGGCTCTGCAAGTAATATTCTCCCCACAACTGCTTGGGAAGGAGACAGGGCTGCAATTACAGATGGGGATTTGGAATCCATGGAGAGCAGACTTGTTACTTGTGCAAGGTCATACAGAGAGTAAATTTCTGAACAGAGGAGAAAGCACTGTTAAGGTCTCTTTCAGAACTCCAGAGTCGCTAATGGAGTCTCATTATTTTCCTCGCGGTTTTAGTGCTGTATAATTACAGGACCCCTTGTGGCCTAGGAATGCAATATCAGGAATTGTGTGTGATGGTGATTCTGAAGGTCCTCCAGTTTGATCTCCTGCTTGTTGTACAGCTGTAATTACCAAAATCAGACTGGGCCACCCGTGAGTTTGTCTAGCTCCTGTCTTGAGACTTACAAGGATAGCAGCTCTGCAGCCTCTCCATGAAAGCCTGTTCAGTGTTGCACTGCTGGGGAAGTGCCTTCCTGTCTCTGCTGTAGGACAATAGATGCTAGACCCTTTCCCCTTGTTCCCCAAGGCCCAGAAACAGAATTGTTATTGCGAAACAGTATGAGATGATGTTAAGGAGACGCAGTTTTGTCTGACACCACCTAACACTTCTGATTTAACTGGAAGAGCTTATGAAAAGTGAGATAGTTTTAAGATCTGATGGCACTTAAACTGGACCTAGTTTTAAGACCTGATGGTACTTAAACTGGACCTTCAGGGAGGGAACACAAAAGAATAGTCTGCAGATTATGCTCTTTTGCCTGCGCTCCTGGGAATGAAAATGTGAACTTTAACTAACAAAGATAGTTAACTTACAAAGATAAGTCAAAGATCTCTTTGACTAACAGAAGGTTCTTCTGAGGACTGGGGTGAGCTTGCCTTTTGCTTTCCTGGTCAAAATTCTGATGTTTCTCTTTCATTTGCTCAGGTGCTGACGTTGATTCATTGACTCTCTGTGGTTTTGTTGATACTTTTGAGACATTGTCAAACAATGAAGAGAGTGAACTTTAAGGTTACCCTTATAAAACTGGCACAGGATTTGGTACTTGTGTGAATTTGGAACGTTGGAAGCATAAGAACTGTAGAATCTCTGTAGCATACTCAGGTTGACTAGATGATGTCACTGGTGTTTTGTTTTCTTGGAAAATACTTTTATTACATAGTATTTTTAATGTACAGTAATTTTCTTTCTTTTGCTGAAGGGACAATGGAGACCGATCCAGGCACCGAGCTCCCCGCAATGCCCGCATGTCTGCACCGTCACTGGGGCGCTTTGTCCCAAGGTAAGGCGTCTATGTGTAAGAGCAAAAGGTGTGGAAATCCTGGAGGTACCAGCAGTACAGTTCTCTGGTTCTTTCAGGTGGATTCCTTTTCTTGGGCAGGGCTTCCTTTATCCATGGTTTGCATTTTCTGGGACTCCTGGGATGGCGTGTTAGTATGAACTGCTCATCCTGTGATGTTTGAAAGATAGCATGGTCTTAGTGCTTTTTACTTACAGGTTGAGGTCACAGTGTGAAGGCAGAATAGGAGGAGAAAAGAATCTCATCAGAGATTCTCAGCACAATGTGCTGGTTTGAGATGAGGAAACTATTGTGGGAGGTAGAGGATTTGTTTAGTGCTGATCTTTGCAGCCACGTTGATCAGAGGAGGATCTAATCTGTAATTTATTTTTTGTTTGAAGCAAAGAAGTGATTGGCTAAGCAGAAGACTCCAGCTTTCCCTCTACTGTAGTCTGCTGGAATGTAGTCATATTTCCTTAATATAATTGCAGTGGCTCTTCAGGGCTGTAGTACACAGGATGGCTTTCTCTATGTTTACTCTTTGTTTTGCAGACGCTTCTTGCTGCCAGAGTATTTGCCTTATGCTGGGATTTTCCATGAACGAGGACAGCCTGGCTTAGCCACCCATTCCTCTGTCAACAGGGTCTTGGCAGGTAATGAGATTTCCTTGTTTGCAGTAGTCATGTATATTAGTGGTGTTTTCTCATGAATCTGAACAGAGAAGGATTGATGAGGAAAATGAATTCCAACTTTTGGGGTTCTGTTTGAGTTGTCTGAAGCAAGAGAAAGGACTGTTGGATTGATGTAGTAAGCTGCCATTCAAGTGCTTGAGCATTGCAGATTCCATGCTTCAGGTATGTGTGGAAGTGTCTGCATGAATTGGGGACTGGTGTTAACAATTCTCCCTTTATTTAACTTCTTTCCCTATTCCTAGATGTCTTTTTTTAAACAACCTGACAGACTAATGATCGGCTTGCTGCAGGTCCTTCTAATTGAATTATAGGGTGCCTTGTTCATGTTCCGGCTAGGAAGACGCACACAAGGCAATGTGGGATTCAATTAGGATCTTAATAAGTGCATATTAAAAAACTCAGCTGCCACCACATACAGCACACAGGCATTTGGGAGCCTTAGAGGGCAAGCGGAGGTGGAAAGGGAGGTGGGGGAAGGAGGAGGAGGAGTATGGCAGTCTGGCAGTTCATGAATGAGATGGTTATAGATGACACATATCTTGAGGGTGAGTCTTTTTTGGCTGGGTCTGAGTTGCTCTGTAATTAACCCCGGTGCGGGGGAGTAATTTTGGAGCTTGGGGAAGAACAAGAGATGATGTATGGACAGGTAGGTTGGGATGTGGTTTTCCTCCTTCCTTTAGGTAATCACAGGACCATCACTGAAAGAAGTGCTGAAAGGTTTCTCAAGAGGCTGCATGACTCTTTACCCTATCCTGAGGCACAATCAACTGTGCCTAAGCCATTTTTGACAGGATTTATCTAACCTGTTTTTATTGGAGATTTCCCAATCATTTTGGGGTAGAAGTGTTGCCAGTTTTGCTGGTTTAGTATGGCAGTCATCTTGTCTTTGATAATAGATTTCCATCATCTTCTAGACTTCTGTCTCCCTGGACATTTTGGGCTGAGTGGTTCCCAGTGCTGTTGAGTTGTAAGAACTCAGCCAGAGTCTCATCCAAAGGACCTCTGCTTTTATCCCTTAGGAAACAGTGGAGCTAACCTGTAGCGTTAGCTGACGCATGTACTTGCCTGTGCTTGCTGCCTGTGTGGGCTTTGGCTGTTGGCACGTGGAAGCAGCACACTGGTAGATAATTACTTGCTGCCAGGCAACACTGCAGAACTCTTGTGTCGCCCAGCTTTGCTGGAGACACCTGCCTTCATCCCTCCTCCAGGCCTTCTTGGAGTTTGCCTGTTCCACTGTGGCTGGGAAATAGCCTGGCTTTTTCATCTATGCTTTTTGGGGAATTTGAGCCCCAAAACACATATGCTTGCTGTTTCTTGCATGTATGCCAAGAATAGCAAAGAAAGACAGAAACTGTAATCATGGAAGTTTCAAAAAACAAGATCAGTCTTTTCTGTGTGATGCTGTGCTTAGCCTTCGTAAGGCAAGGTTTGTTCACTCTGGCAGTGTTGTGGAACCTCACACTGGAATGGCTGGGACTCCACAGTAAAGGCTTTCATTGACCTAAATATAAAATTTATTCTTCCAGTGCAGTAACTGCTTGTGTTATGTTGGTTTAATATTTTGTTTATTTTACCCATGCTTTCAGTTTTCAAAATGTTTTTTACATCCATGCTCAAAAACTTGTTCATATGTTGCAGGAAAAAGGAGTGTTGAAATTACAAATATTAGGTAGAGGCATGACAGGCAAGAACTAGAAGATGAGGTTGCAATTGTGGAATAGCCAGAGAATTTCTTGTACTCATTATGTTGGTCAGCAGCATTGCAATTTTCAGTATTGTATTTCAGAGCCATTGAAATTTACAGTACTGATAGTGTACTTTCCTTTATATTTAGCCTGTGCCAAGGCTTGTGGTAGCCCTTTCTTCAGTATCATGGTGAAAAACCTCTATTAAAACTCAAAAGTACTTTAACCCTGGCCTAGTAGTTATGTGTGAGGTTGACAGCCTTGGCTGAGGAAAAAAGTAAATCATCTCTTTTCCCATTAACAAAGGCTAATCTAAGCTTGAATGCTCTGAATTGCTTCATTCTTACCATGTATCCAGACTGTCATTTTTGAATTATGTTTAAATGCAAAAATGCCAAATGTATTTCTTATGTAACCTCTACAGCATTTGAGAAGAGACACCAAAAAAAACTGTATTGCTAACTTGACAATTTTCTAAAAACTGACAGCAGACTTCTGTGATCAAGTAAGACTGAGAGCTGCTGTCTGGGAAAATACATCCAATTGTACTTCTGCTCCTGTCCACTGCCCCATTTGCTGCTATATGTTGAGAGGAAATCAAAGGAGCAGATGGAGATCTTAGTGAATTACTGTGGTATGCTGACTAAATTTCTTAATGTCAGAGCTCTTGCTGTCAGGCTCTGTCCGTTTACTTTCAGCTCTCTGCTTTACGTGAACAGCTTTCTGTTGTTTAAGTGTCATTCTGATGCAAGTGTTACACAGACATTCACTGCGTGCTAGGGAGGACTGCCTTGAGACTTAATCCTTAGAGTCAAGTTTAATGAACCCCTAAAAATTACATGTTGTCTCTGCACATGAACTAGTACAGCAATGCAGTGGGTTGGGCAGAATTACTAACGTGCCAGGCAGAGCTTAGGTCAAATCAGAGCCCTTTGTACTAATCAGGGGACTGGTGGCCATCCTTGTGCCAAGGCACTTCCAGGCGAAGCATGGGAAAGGTGGCAACAGATGGGTAGAGTAGGTGGGAGCCCAGGGGGAGAATGAAGAGATACCAGTCAACATGACAGACCGGGAGATCTCCATGCCAGCAGCCTAATTTGCATGGAGCACTGGAACAGCAACTCGCCCCAGTAGCACCTGCCTGCTTCATTATCTGCTGGTGCAGTTCAGATCTCTCAGCTGATACAGAATGCTGCATCACTGAGCTTTCTGGCACCAGGTAGAACACCATGTGAAAATATATTGCATCAACATTGTTACCTTTTGCATTGAAACTTGTAATCACACCAAAAAGTGTTGGTAGTTTGACAAGTTATATTTTTCTGTAAAGTCTACGTTGATTGGCAGTAATTACACTGTCCTCCTTTAATCCTTTATTAACTGAGTCTTATATCAGCTTTTTCATTATTTTGTCTGGAATCAATGTCAGGTTGACAAGACTGACAGTCTCATCCTATTTCAACCTTTTAAAATACTGGTATAACACTAGCATATTTTTCAATCTTCCATATTCCCCTGTATTTCAAGACTCGTCAAGAGACCTGAGAGTTCATTTGGCAGCTTTTTTAAGGCTCTTGGTAGTGTGGGCTGCAAGCCACCCTCTGCACTCTCCTCTCCTTGGTGAACTGCCCTAAGTGATGGAGTTGTGGTCTCCATGGAAACATCCATACAGTGAAAGCTAGTTGAAGTGGTTGGTTGCTAAAGTGATGATGAAAGCAGTAAATATATTTTGGTTTCTCACTTCATATGGCTGATTGATTGCATGTGGCAGTGTAGGTGGAATACTGCATCTTGGGGCCATTTCAGTCTTAGAGTCTTGTGGGTTCTCTGCCATTTGTGGGCCAACAGAGTGGGGGTTTGATATTTGGCTTGGTTTTCTTTTTCCTTCTTTTTTTGAATTTCTTTTTCTCTTCTACACTTCCCAGGAGATACCAAAAAGATGTTCTGGGGGATGAGATTACACCTTTTCTAGTGGGAGTTAGTACGCTCAGCAGCGTTAATATGTCCAAGGAACACACAGCTCAGTATTGTTTACTCCCTCTTACTGCTTTTTTGAAATGTTTCTGTAAGCTGAGTATTTCTGCCCAGTGTTTTGTTTGGGTTTGTTGTTTGTTTGTTTCTTTGGTTCATTTATTTGTTGGTTTTGGTTTGGTCTTTTTGTTTGTTTTTTAATAAATTTCTCTTTGTCCTAAGTTGCATTGGGAAGCAGGACACTGCTGTGATGGGCAAGTTACAGATATCGTTTGGCATCTGGTAGCACAGACCAGGATGTCCATTTTAATATCCTTTTTACAATCCGTAGATACATTCAAAATAAAAGGTCTGCATCATTGCCGCTGAAGTGCTTGTGACCTCTTGTTCCCCTCTGTGAACTTTTGCCTTAGGCTTTATAGTAATTGACTGCTTTGGGATGGACAGAGGCATGCTAATAGTATAGTGAAACAAAGAAGGCTTTAGTTTCAGTTCAGTGGAAGCTTAGGGGAAGAAGAGAATCAGTGTTTCCCAAGGAACTTTGCAGAAGGCTTTAAAAATTGACACAAAAAACATTTTGTTGGCATTTCTGTTACTCATTAGGCGACATACAGATGAAAGTTTATGGTGGAGTTACCTAGCTTTGTGAAATGCTTCAGTCTTGCCTCACTTTGTTTTAATAGGCTTCCATTCAGTTATGTGTATCTCAACAAAGAAAATATTTTTCCTTGTGTGGTCATAGGTTATGTTTATCTGTTCCGGCTTTGCCACTAGACTTTTATCTGCTTAAACGCAATCCAGCACAGTAGCTCTGAGTCTTCCACCTTGTGGGGAGATCCAGATTCCGCAGGGCTTAAGGTTTGAGCGATACAAATTCTACATGCACAGTTTCTGAGTGATTCGTAGCTATCTCAGGGTAGTAAATTCAGACCAGAGACTGAACACTTACATGTAGTCAAAGAATGAGCTTGATTACAGATTTTTCCATATCCCACATCTAATCAGGGTATAGCCTGCCACAAGAGCAATAATGGTTCAGCTTTGGATATCTCTGCTGGAGTTGCCAAAGCAAGCTGGCTGTAGCCTTCTTACACTGGGATGGGGCTGAGGCTATTGATGAAGCTAAGAATCAGTTGATCCCTTTAATGGGAGTCTAGAATTTCAAAGTGTGAAGTTTGGCTGTTGTTTTCCCAAAATCCTATAAGCTATGCAGTTCTTTAGAGTTTTACTTCCTGGGAGGATTCAAAGTCATGTGTCTTCTGGTGAATTTCTGTTCTTCAGCCAGCAGCTGCTAACACTCAATTGCTAAAGTGTATGAAGTTTCATCATGGTGAAAATTAGCTAAGATGGATAATGTCATCCTTCTGGGACAGGAAGGATGTGATTGAGCATGTGATAGTTCTCCTCATAAGAATTATGATGGTGGCCTCTCACCAGTGACATGCAGTAGTTAAGGTGCCTCCTGGTGCACATTCCCAATCTGTTGATTAACAGCTAAATGCTCTAGCTGTATTTAGAGCTGATGTTCACAAGTGACTGGCTCTAACCTAAAGCCAGCTAAATGGATATGGTTGAGCCTGTGGTACATGCAGCTGCATAGTTGCTATTGGTTGCCATTGAAAGTTGAGTTAGCCCTACAGTAACCTTTTACTTCTGCTCTAATGATAGAAGTGATCACAATAAAAGGTTTCTTTGCCTTCAAAACCATGTTGAAGGCAGATCTCCAGTTCCTCTGGCATTTCATGTGTGATTGCCTCCTGTGGCTCAGGTCATCTTGACCTAATCCTGTTCTGTCATGTACAGTATGCTGTTAATTCTGTTCTGAGATGCTCCCATCCCTCAAATGTGATTGTAGTGATGCACAGCTGGGCAGGGTAAGGCAAAGATAACTTGAGAGCTCCAGAAGGCCAGCAAAAGTTGATAGAAAGATGCATTGCCACTTGTCTCTGATGTACCCATGTTTTTCTCAGTATTAGTAGTTATGTATTTTCTGTACAGTTCCCTGATATTTGAGTGTTATTCTGAATCTGTACCTTCAGCTGTCCATCACTGGCTTATTGATATTGGCTTGCTTCTGCCTTTTCATCCGAGACAGCTGTGTGAATTTGAATTAGTGTCCTGATCTAATCCTGCTTTTCATAGTAGAGAGTTCTGTAGAATAATAGAATCAATGAACATATCTGTGTGGCTTTCTATGCTGCCTGTTTCTTTTATAAGTCTATTTGGTACTGCTAAATATGGAAAGATGTGAACCTTTGAGTAACTTTATTTTTATCATCTTTCTGTGATCTACGTCAGTGGACACTAAATGGTATAAGAGGCTTAACATATGCCTCAGATTCTTCTGTGACTTGAGAACTATAGATCCCTGTCACCTTCATCACAGGCTTGAGAACAGTTTATAACTTCTGTGAAAGTGCAGCCTTTCATGAAGAAATGTAAGGGAAAAAAGAGGCTGTATGGCTGAATTGTAAATGAAAGAACTTCTTACAGGAGGGAATGATGGAGTGTCCCTTCACAGGACTGGTGAGACGTAACCTCAGATGTTGGTTTCCTCAACATAGTACTTAAGCTTTTGAAGACTTTGTGGTAGGATTTTGGAAGTGTAGCAAAGATTTTAATTGCATGACATCCTCTTATCTAAGTGTTCACTCATAAATTTGCTTCATGTATTCTAAAAACACATTTGCAGCCCTTGAGCTTTCACAAAGGTTAGTTGCGGCACCTCAGCTCTTTTCTGCCTCTGTCTCTCACCAGCTGGTGTTTTCCTAGATCAGCCTTCAACCATGAAATTTTTTAATGTTGCTGCTCAATTACAGTAGAGTATCTCAAATGAAATCTCCTGGTAGTTCGGTGTCCTATGTGCAGAACAAAGTCAGGTACTGTAGTGAGTTAACTTTCTTGTAGTATTAGATCCCTTCTTGACTTCCAGTTCATGGATTCTGTAGCTGTGGCTACAGGATTATACAACATCATGATTATGGTCAGAAGGTGAACTTCTTAGCACACATTCTTCAAATCAAATCCCTCTCCCAGAAGATGGAAGACAGTTTGTTAATGCTTAAAAAAAGCAAGTCTAGAAAACAGCTCTTTATACACAACTTTGTGGTGACCCTGAGATCAGATAGCTGATCCACAGATGCTACATTCTTCCTACCAGGTCCATCTTTATAGTACTTAAATAATTTTTCCCTATATTGCAGGACACCAGTGAGTTTGTTTTTTCCGGCTCTGTGCTTTAATTGGCAGTCCAGCTGCCTCTTTTCTGGTGCTGTAATCTGTGTCATCCTGTATGTTGTACCTTGGCACAGTGAAGGCTGGTAGGTAGTTGATGCAATTAGCCTTTGAATGACCTACAGGCAATCTCTTCTGAAATTCTAGTCCAGTGCAGAGACCCCCACAAATGTTCCTAAGCTGTTTGCATTCATTTTGATGCAGATAAATACTCCTCTGAGCTAAACGGGATTTAGTTCTGTGTACCTAGATGTCTCCTGAAAGTGGGTGATAGGTTGTGTTAAGAGAAAGCCATTAACATATGCATTTATGTGATGGAAGAAGTTGTGTGTGTTGTTTCCAGTTAGCCTTTCCCTCACATTCAAAATACCAAATTCTGCATTGAGAGTCTGGGCAGTTACTCATCCTTGTTTTGCTGTCCGCTCCTGCTATACACTGTCATACACAAAAAGCACAAACAGCCAGAAGGTGTCAGGGTACTTTCTGTATGGAATAACTTTACTCTGGCTGTCTGCTTATTATGCCCTGCTTGCTCTGCGTCGCTGTTCAGTTCCACTTAGAAGCAGAGCTGCTCTGTGGTCACATAGACTTCTCTGTTTACATCTGTGAACAGGAACAGTTTGATTTCTTTGGTTGGGACATTAAGAGTGCAAAACACTAGAGGTCGTGGGGTAGATCGAATGAACTTACTTCACAGCCCTTGTAAAATGTTATCCCCTATTTGATTCCAGAGACTAAAGTACTCTAAGGCTTGAGTGATTCCAAAATCAGTTTAATTTCTGAAATAGATTTTATGTATTAATGTTTTTGTATGCA
Organism: Haemorhous mexicanus; assembly: GCF_027477595.1. Lineage (NCBI taxonomy): Eukaryota > Metazoa > Chordata > Aves > Passeriformes > Fringillidae > Haemorhous > Haemorhous mexicanus. The sequence goes on from NC_082346.1 coordinate 26,553,981, forward strand.
AAAAAACTTCACACCTGAGAACTGGAGATTTTCCATGAGTCTCTTAAATATTGCACAGTAAAGGGGAGCTAAAGAGTCAAAATTGTGCTGTTAGCACTTTAAAACCTACTATTCCTCGCTCCTTTTTGTTCTTGTCTTTCCTTTATGCTTTTGTAACTCAAGCCATAGTTTATCACAATCTGCTAAGTCTGGGAATGTGTTAATTGAGAGGACTGTGAGTCAACTGGAAATAAGAATCCACAGCTATGTTCACTATAGGAGGTATTTACACTGTAATTTTGGGGTCATCTGACTTGGGAGGCCAAGCTTCCTGTATAGCTAGCAGAGGAAAAAAAGCCTCTTCTCTGAGGATTCATCACCTGCAGTGAGCTGAAATGAGGTGCTCTGAATCTTCTGTGGAGCTGACAATATTTCTAACACTGATTAGATAGGGAGTTTTGAAAGAGTACTTTTTTGCTGTGGGTTACTTAGAGGCCTAAAATTAGGCAGGCTGCATCCTGCTCTGATGTCAGAAAGGATGTTAGCTGGAAGAGGAGATCTTCATTCATCACTTGGATGATGGATCAGAGTGCACCCTCAGCCAAACTAGGAGGAGTAGGTGATGAACCAGAAAGTTATGCTGCTGCTCAGTGAGACTTTCATAGGCTGGGAAATGGACCAGCAAATCTCATTAAGTTCAGTGAAGAGAGATGCCAAGTCCTACACCTGGGGGAGAATGACCCCATGCACCAGTACAGGCTGTGGACTTAACTGTATGGAAGGCAGCTGTGCAATGAATGACCTGGGGGTTCTGTGGACAGCAATTTGAACATGGGCCAGCAAATGTGCTCTTCAGAAATTCAGTCCATCTGTGTACTGTGTTGAATTAGGAAGAGCATTGCCAGCAGACTGAGGGAGGTGATCCTTTTCTTCAGGCCTGGTAAGGCCACATTTGTAGTACTTTGTCCAGTTCTGGACCCCAGTGCAAGAAAGGCATGGACATACTGGAATAAGTGCAGTGAAGGGCCACAAAGATGAGTAAGGGTTTACAGACTGACTTGAGAGAATAGGTTGAGAGAGACTTGGCCTGGAACTCTTCAGCCTGGAGAAGAGAGGGCTTGGACTGCATCTTGTCAATATGTATAAATAACTGAGGGAATGAAGAGAGCCAGACTCTATTCGGGGATGCCCAGTGAAAGGACAAAAGGCAATGGACACAAATTGAAATTCCATTTGAAGAAAACTTTTTCTTTCTGTGAGAGTGGTCAAATTCTGGAACAGTTTGCCTGTGGGGTCTCTTATCTTTGGAGATATCCAAGTTTGACTGGAGATAGTCCCTGGTAACCTGCTGTAATTCACCCTGCTCTGAGCAAGGGAATGGTCTAGAGTATCTCAGAGGTTCTTTCCACTCTCAATATTCAGTGATTCTCTGAATTGACTGAGTACACAGGAACAGTGAAATGATGTTGGGGTTCAGTGTAGGTGAGAATAGAGTTTTTTGTAGTTCTGTTAAACACTGTATTGCAGAAGTAGGTACAGCTGCTTCTGGTTGTACATATTAGCATTGTCCACTAATCTGTTGTAAAACCTCATGATGGTTGTTACTGCAGAGGACTTCTGGCTCTTTCAAGGGTTGTCTGAGAGACCAGATGCTACTGGAGAATGCTTTGTTACTAACTTTCCATGAGTTTATATTAATTGTGTTCCAAGAGTCTCATTTTGTGTTCCTTTTGGGAACTGGAAGCTGAAAGCCTTTCAGTTGCCTGCTTACATAGCAGAAGTGTCCGTAGAAAGACTTGGTCTGGATCTGTGGCTGTACATTGTGAGTATAACTTACATCTTTTATTTGCAAGTGTGATTAGAACGAGCACCACTCTTCTCATCAGAGTGAGTGCAGGCCACAGGAGATGCTTGATGAGGTCTGAGGTGACAGGCCACTTCACAGGAGATGCTTGATGAGCTCTGAGGCATGGGGGGACTCTTGGCTTGTATCTGGAAGTGATGCTGCACTGAGGTTAGCAATAGTTGTAAAGATCTGCATTTACTCAATTGTGCCAGATACACTCTGTGACTGGCTCCATTTAAGGAGTTGTGGAGACTGTTTGCTGTGGATTGTCCTGTGAGAGAAGTTGTTAGAGCAATGTGTACTACTCCATATGATAAAGGTGTATTAAAGGGTTAAAAGGCCCAAAATACAGAGCCTTGAAATGCTTATTACACTTTTACCATCAGGGTATCCAGAAAAGATGATGGTGCAATTGCAGAGTTGTTACGAGCACTTCATAGGCTTTCATATGCATTTGTGGAAGACTGTTCAAATGGGAACAATGGTACTCAAAGTTCTTGAATTAAGCTGAAACAGCAGGGAAGATTTTGGACAGATAAAGAAGCAGTTTTATGGGAATGACTGGGCCAGTTAAGCTCTCTTAATTGCTGTTGACCTTTCAAAGAAGGTGTTTGGGATCTGGGGTCAATCCACTTCTGACTGTAGATAGTAAAATATGGAATGTGAGAGTGGCAGTGTGAAATCTGTTTGCTTGGAGGGCCATCTTAGCTGCAGTTGCTTTGTTCCCAGTGGTGATCCAAGCAATGATACCGTTGTGACTATTATTACAGCCCAGAGTGAGATAAGGTACTTTGGGACCAGTAATGTGTATCCCATTTGCAGTTTGTGAAGTCTTGTTTTGGGCAATGTAGCGGCTTTGCAAACGGCTTTGGGGAGCTGCGGGTGAATCGATAGAATATGAATTCCTGTCATGATGCTACAGCTCTACAACCTTATGTAGGCAGACAATATTGGGGAGTATGAAACAACTGTTGTCTTTTTATATGTTCTTATTGTCATCATTCCAGATGATGTTCAAGTCCATGTGCAACTCTTTGTGTCTACATTTCAGAAGGACTTAGTAGCTGAAGGAAGAATCAGCTGAGGAAAACTTCAGCTATAGAATGTCATAAGCTTCATGTACTTAGCTAATCAAAGAAGTAGTAGGTACTTGTTACTTGCTTGGTCTAGATATGGCTGTTGGGAAAAGATGTCTGATAGAGCACCCTTTAATATAGTAGACAAAAGGCATAGAAAGATGCAGAACCTGATATCAGAACAATTTTGCTTAGAAGAAAAAACGGTACTTGAGCAATGGTGTTGGGAATTTTTAATTTCTTGAAGTCCTGCCACATAAAGTTCACCACTTGCCTTGAGGTAACCAATTGCTGAAACAGGTTTTTTTCCCAGTACATGGGGTGTTTAAACTAGCAAAATTACTGCCTAGTCTCAAAGGAAAATTTATGATTGTAGTCCTGGTCTCAAAGTTCCTGGTACATGTACAGCAGTTTTCATAGGGTGTCTTCAGGGGTCCCATTGCCGGAGAGGTTCTTCCAGCCATTTGCATCATGTCACAGGTGCTGCAGGACTGGAAGCAAGCACTGCATCCAAGAAAGCTTGTATAATGTGTTTTCTGATGCAAGCTGTCCCAGTAAGCCTTTCTTTGTATTGTTGGCTGTGAATCTAAAGCTGCCTTTGAGATTCAGAAAGGCATTGGAGAGAGGTGATCATGTTCTTAAAAGTGAAGGGTGCAGGCTGATTCCTTTTGTGTGCATTGTTAAAGAGATGAATTTCTAGATATCATTATATCACAAGGGGTAAGGCTTTGCAGAAGTGCTCATCGTTTGTGGGCGGTGAGGCCCCTTGGGGACCTGTCTCTTTGTGGGTGGTAAAACTCACTTAGCCATAAAAGTATTTTCCCAGAGCTTGCTGCCTCTTTTTAAAAGGGAAAAAAAAAAAAAAAAAATTACCCATGCTCCAGAGCGCAGAGGGGAGGCAGGAACCCGTGCCATGCAGAGGGGTAGGAATCCTCAGTGGCCTGCCACATTCGGCTGTCATCTCTGAAGAGATTAGTCATGATTTTCACTAATGTGTTTTATGGGGTGGGGGGGGGAACCCAACACCACAAAGCGAAGCCTAATACAGATTTGCTACGCCCAGTATAAAATATCTTCATAGACATTTTTATAGCCATCTTGCCATAAAGATGGAGGAGGTTTTTGCTATGGCAACATCGTTGTGTGTTGAATAATGGATCTGGTAAGAATGCCATGTGATGATCTCCTGGTTCTTTCTGCAGGTAGATAGGATTGTACCATTGGATGTTTTATTTGTAATTGAGCATTAAAGTCTCAATCTGTTATCACTTAATGCATACAAATCAAAGGTTGTGTTAGCTATTAGGCTCTGCAGTAGTGCTTTTTCCTCCACATAGTATCATTACTCAGCTGGTACTGTTGGTTTTATGCTTCTGGTCAGCTGGCTTTCCTTGATTGTGGGGGAAGATGTATGGGAAGATCTTGGCAGGGTTAGTGACAACTTGCTTGCTTCCTCGGAGCTACTTTTTACCTTAACATGAGCCACTATAAGTTGCCCCCTGTGTGGAACCTAGAGGAGTTTTAGAGAATGCCTGTGGAAGGGCAGAGCCTGGGAAATAAATGTAGGCTTCAGACTTTCACCAAAACATAAAAGTTGGATTTGTCAGTGCTTTTGGGTTGTTAAAAATGTGAAAGGTGTTAAGTTGCTTGCATGAGATGGGGAAGTTCTTGAAAAACACTGAGCAGAGAAGCCAAACAGCATTTGTCCAGTAGCAAACACAGGCTGTAGTAAGGATGAGAGCACTAGGTGAGTTCATATTACCTTTTTAACTCTTTGCCTCAGAACTCAAAAGTAAATGCAGACAGCAGGAGATTTTGTACACTAGAAAATATATAAACAGGATCCAAAGGCATACCTCATATGTGCGTCTCCATGCCTTGTTTCTTTTTAAATTAGTGCACCCATTACCTCTGGAATGTGGCTGAAGTGGGAATGGTCTCCAGTGTCTGCAGGAGCTCAGAGGTGGTTTTGAACTAAGCAAGAGCTGCAATGTAGTGCTACTAAACGAAGCTGTATTTTGCTTTCTTGAGCAGTAGGTTGCCACACTCTCCTGTTGAGCTCAGTGTGGGCTGTAATCCAGAAGGCCTGGCAGGCAGGAGCTGTTATGTTTCTGAGAGTTCAAAATGGGCGATGCTGTCAGCCAGCCTCTGCAAATGTAACAGCTCTGGACTCTGAGTTCCCTCATTGCCTGGCTTCTGAGTTCTACTCTTGCTGCTGTGGGAACCAGATTCACATATCTTCTTCTTGCTTGAAGCACTGGCTGAAACGAGGTACAATTTCACCTGTATCAATATGATTCAACCCATCAGGTTTTGCCGCAATCGGTAGGAAGGAGTAGGTAGATGTGGCTCATGGCCCGTTAAATAACTTCAGGGCTGGCAGCAGAGTATGGAAGAAATTGTAGTGATGGTCATAATTTCTTGGTTGAGTCTTACAGCATCCTTGGGGTTGGTTAGAGTGGTAGTGGTAGGTAGAAGCCATTTCCAGAAGGCAAGGGAGGAGCAATCAAATAATCAAAAATGTTAGTAGCTTTGCTAAGAAAGGGTTAATGAGAATAGTTGGACTACTAGTCCTGGGTGGGGGGGTCACTAGAAGTAGAGCAGATTCAGTAGTAGTTGAGATGGAAGATATGCTGGAGTGGAAGAAGAACAGTGACTGCTCAGAGTTCGTATACACTTTGAGGGCTAGAGATGATAAGGACATATGGGACAATGCATTTCCTCTTCTTATCCTAGACATCCAAACTGTGATCCAGAGTCATTGAGAAATTTAGAGGTGTAAGAAATTAATGTATATTTGTATTGTGAAAGGGAGAGGAAGAGCATACACATGTTTACTGACAAATGGCAAGGGATAGAAATTGATACAAAAGAGGGAAAATCACAGAGGCTGCTGGAGTGCTTAGAAAGACTGGGAACAGGCTTGTGTCTGTTATGGCAAGAATTGCAGGAGGGGAAGGGAAGGTTAAAAAGGTAGGGGAAGTAATGTCACTTGGTAATTTTCTTACAAGCAGCCGAGATTCTGCGCAGAGACAAATGGAAGCTGGAGGAGGGGCGGGTTTGAGGAATGAGTCAAAGGTAGCTGGGATTGCAGGCGTGGGCTTCAGTTAAGCTGGAGAAACACTTTGTCTTCTTTCAAACAATTGTTCGTATTAGCATTCGTGGTGTGGGCATGCATGCACCCATCCATGTGATGTCTCCTGCTTGCTGCACACAGAAGCTGTTTGAGGATCTGTCTTTTGGTTCACCACAGACCAAGCAAGTCAGATCTCAAGGCTTCTCTGAGTTGCCAGAGTAAAAAAGTGTAGTGGAGGGAATTGGTCTGGTGGCAGTTTCCATTAATGTTGTCTTGCAATAGATGGAGGAATGGGTACTGGTATCACAGGTGGGTCAGGCTCACCTTCTCTTGTGGGCAGAGAAGGAGGCAAAACCCAACATGTACATGTACATCCCCACGATCCCATTATGAGGATACTGAAAAGTGTAAAGAAAACCCAAAAGTACTTTGCCAGGGTGGAAGGAAAAGAAGGCACAGGAGAAACAAGGCTGAGGGGAGACAAATAACTTGATGGGGCTTATGGACTGGAAATCATATCAGATGAAATAAAAAAGAAGGCCTGGAAGACATTAAGTTGTGACAGAGTGGGACTCAATAATAATTTAGAGAAAGATCTCATAGGCCAAATGGAGCGAGCAGATTCACAAAGATTTTGAAAGGTAAGATGAAAAAGCATTTTGCTGAGATCTTTATTGGATTCTGTATGTGGAAGGCATGTAAGTTATACAAGGGGAGTGTGTTTCTATGTTTTCCTGGCCCAGCCTGGCTGATGAGATTCAATAGAAGAACCCTTATTCATGGGTACTTGCATGTCAGTTGACACACGAAACAAAGAAAGCTGAAGGCAAATCCCTGTCATAATTTCTCTGCGTTCAAAGAAGCTAGCTGTAAGTGGATGTCGGTCTCCCTGATCACTCCTGTGATTTTAGTGAGCTACTGCTTAACTTGTGCTGTCCTATGACTTGTGAGGCCTAATAAAATTGTCATTTGGAACTGTAATGTTACACTGAATCCTAGGACTGAGAGGCTGGCATGGAGTGTTCATCATCTTCTAGAATGTACCACTGCTGGTTCTTTGATCTGGTAGGAGCTGGACCTCTGTCTGCTGCTGTGAGGGTGAGATTCTGGAACATTTAATCACAGTTCCTTTTTAGTTTGTGACCCCTACCCTCCAGTAGAGCATGGCTTGCTCCAAATCTTGATTGTGTATAATTGAAAATTTTACTGTAACCAGTTGTCAGTGCCCTGTTTTCATCATATGAAACTTCTGTCCACTTTTGCTTGTAAATGCTGTGTAGAGTAGCTGTGGTGGTTATTTTGTACAGCAGCTTCCTGGGGAGTTTCCAAACCTCTGGAAGCATTATGAGCTAATTCAAGATGGATTAAGGTCAAGTCTGCCCTAAAAAAGAAATAAAACCCATTTAAGTATCCATTCACTGTGCAGTGCAAGACCTGCATGCTAAGCGTCTAAGTACTTTTGCTGCCTTAGTTTTTCTGGATGTGGCTTTGAGTTTGCCTTTTAACACTTCTTAAAAACAATGGAATACAGTGGTAGTCTCCTTTAATCTTGGAGTCAGTTTTGTAATTGCAGTGGGTTGGACCTGTCTGTGATGAGCTGAGCTGTGGCACCAATTTTACAGAAGTCACTACAAGGTTATGAGTTTGGCCAAACTTCTTGGTGGAGTCCTGACTTCTGGAAGCCTTTATGCTGTGTCATTGTTCCAAATGTTGCAGGGTTACTTCCACATTGTTACACTTGGTCTGTCAAGTTGTGGACTATCATGCTGTGTCAGTCCTGCTCTGCATACTCTGGGATCTGGGTCACCCCTTGAGCCTGAGTCTCTGCACTGGTTTCAAACAGAGATCCCTGCGTACTTGCTGGTGTGCAGCAGCCTGCTTTGTGCATTAAAGCTAGTGGCAATAAGGAATGAGTCTTGTTTCCATTGCTGTCATCTACATCATACCAAACCACCCTCAAAGTGGGTGTTCCATGAGAAAGTGTTCAGAACATTGTGATAGTGAAGTACTTTATTTGCTGTAGATTTCTTTTACTTTGTTCTGTTTCAGTTGGAATAATGTGGTCTCCCTATTACATTCTTCCAGCCTGGGCTTCCTCCTTTCCTTCTCACCATGCTTTAAATTTAATCTAATTTGATCTGCCTTCACATGAGTTAAACTACTGTTAGATTTGTGTTTTCTCAGCTTGCTTGTTTTCTGCTTTCTTTAGGTCGTGTGTCTGTTCACTGCTTTACCCGGCTAACAGCAAATCTCTCTGCTTACTTTCCAGTTCTTGTCCTGCCTTCTCTTCTTCTTGCTCTTTAGATTGGTGATACTTTGTGATGTGTCCTGCTCACACAATATTATTCCTGTGAAAATCCACCATTGAGCATGTTTAGCTAGTGCTCTGTATTGTGCAGATTCAGTCTGTGTCACTAAACTGATGCAGTGTTTTCATTACAAGATGGGGTGCACAGGGCTGGTGCTGTAATACAGCAGTCCTAAAATATGTTTAAGGATAGTAATAACTTTTGCAAGTCTTCTATTCAATGGCAAGTACAAGCCTTTGAATATGATTTTGTGCTTGGCACTTCTATTAATACTATGTACTGCTATATCCACAATGAAAAGTGGCTCCAGTGTGGAAGCTTGTTGTTGTACTGATACACAGTTAAACCTGCAGAATTCAAACCCTTCCAGGGAACATACTGCTTCTTGAATTAGTGAAAGTTTGTATTTTTGCAATGTGGTGGTTGATAAGGCATGCAGGTGCTCTACAATGACATTGCTGAGGTTTTCTCTCAACTGCAGATGGGTGTTTTGGTACAAGACATGCACATTTTAAGTTGTGCTAAGCACACATTCTTGCAGTAAGAGCTGCAGAGGCGGTAGCAGGAATTTGGCTTGCTGATTTGTTTGGATTAATAGGATTTAATGTAGTTAAAATGCACACTCACAATGGAAAAGGCTTTTCTGTGGAAAGCTGTTTGACTTGTTATTTTTGTGTCTATTCTACATCTGTCTGTTGGTGTAACTATATTGGTTAGATGGGAGTGCTGTTACAACATAATTTGAGCCTCTTAGGAAGGGGAATTACTTAGTGTGAACTAAAACTGTGGCCACACTAACAAACTATGGAATTGATAGATAAAGTATAACCTGAGTAGCCTATGGGCTGGAGGTGGCAATGGTCTTGGCACACAGTCTCAATAACAAGAAATTGCAGGACCTCTCAATTATCTTAAACTATATACAACAGTTTTGGCAACACTGGATCAGTCTGATACATGTTAGCATCTATGTTAGCCGAGTGAACTGCAGTAGGCCTCATAAGACAGTGGGATGTGGCAACTGGGGAGGAGCCAAGCATTAGCCTTGGGTGGTAAAGATATTCTGGTTAGGTGGCAGCAACCCTCTGAAGCAGTTTTTTGTTGCTACACTGGAAATATTCCTCTGAATCCAGACACTGCTAAGCTAGAAAGGTAACTTCTTCAATGGCTGTTGGCAGCAAACATGTCTTAATACCATACTGATTCAGTTTCTTGGTGCCTCTGTTACTGGCCGAGACACTGCTAATGGAAAGGCCAACTGTGTGGATATGCCAGTGGGACCTTACTAAGTTTTTCTTTGATAAGAGAGCTAATGTTGGGATATAGACAGGCAAATGACACTTAAAAGCCAGACATTTTGCTTTTTTCTTTGACGTACTGCTGCAGTATTTGAGGACTGCCCACCCTGAGTCAGGTCACACAGTAAGCTCAGCATTGCCCAGCCAGCTCTCCAGGCTCTTGGCAAAATTCCAGATGGCCTGGGTGAGGGCACCTGGAGGGGGGGGGGGGGGCAAAATGGGGATTTTGGGGGGGGCATGGTGAAATTTTGGGGGGTTTGGGTGAAGGTTTCCCAGCTCTTGTGCTGGGAGGGCCATTTAGGCAGGACAGGGTAAGTCTTTGAAGTCTTTCTGGTATAGCTACTTGTGAAGGTTTGGCCTTGTGTTCTTCAGAAATGTGATAAAGTGAGATGGGAGCTCTGGAAAACAGAGAGCTTAAGAGTCTGGTGCCTGCTCACAGCTGCTTGGTGGAAGGATGCCCCCTTTTTCTGATCTCTGCGAGACTCTCCATCTGCGGCAATTAGGATTAGCAGGCACATTTCATGCTCTGAAAAGTCAGAAAAGGAAAGAAGAAGGAGTTTTACAAAAGGAAATGCCTGCCAGGCACAGATTCCACTCTGGTTTTGTGCAGAGAATAAACACAGATGTGAAGGTTAAAAAGCAAACTTCCAAAAGCATTTAATGACGGGCTTGGTAGTGGTGCAAGGGACTTAGTGATGGGAGAGAGCAGAGGCATCACGAGTTGCAGAGTAAGCAGAGGGAGGAACCCCAGACACACAGACCACACATTAGCTATTGAGACCTTCCTAGTTCACATTGCCAGGGATTTCGTTGAATTCGGGCAGGAGAGATACGGCATTTTGATTTGGAGAGTCACCTACTATTTCTGGAAATTTACAAGGAAGCAGGGGTGTGAACATGCCTGCATCTCTGGACCCAGAGGTGAAGAAAGTGATTGCATATTTCTTTAGAGACTGCAGAGTTCAGCTCTCTTCTGCCTTTTCATCTATCAACTTGTCTTGGACTCATTCACTACTCTCCCCACCCCGGCCTTCATTAATTTGCAAAACCCTTTGTCCTTTGCAGAATCAGTTGCTTTGGAGCAGATTTCAAATGTATTATCTTACTGCTTTCTTAGTAGATTGATGTGGACCTCCAGATGCAGAAATGCCTGTAACCCAAATTTTTGTTTCTCCTCACACTGACACGATAAAGATTGCCTTTATTTCCCCAGTGTTTTCCAATTAGTAGATTTCAGACTCCTATTCCTGGGCAATAGCTTGATGGCTCTACAGCTGATTTCTTAAGTATCAGAGAATTTTGTAATAGAAATTATGAAGAAAGTGTAAATCCCTTTCTGCACCATTTACTCATTGTTTTATGTTAGGGGTTCTTAAATGCATACAGACAAATCACATAAAAGGCTGCAAGTGTGCAGAAAAGGTCAAACCAAAACATTAGTTAAATGAAATGCAGATTGGAATATATTTTTAGTGCTTGAATCTTTTCCCTAAAAGGCTGTACTAAAGGAAACTTGTTTTACTGCCTGAATCATATGGTAATGTGAGGCATGCTTTTAACACATGCCGTTATCGCATGGAAATAAAGAAGGGATCTCAAAACAAGTTTAGCAGCTCCAGCAGTGTGCTGATAGGAAGACTCCAGCTTTGACTACCCTTCCCAGCAAGGGGCCTAAATGAAAAATAGAGAGCTTGTTTGACCACCCACTTCTCAAACAGCTTGCAAATTGTTTATTGTTTCAGCCAAGGGTAACTAACAGGTGTTTCTTTGATATCCATAACGTTTTCCTGCTAAACTCTTTCAATGATGCAGCATCTCAATTTGAAGACAGTTTCGTTTGTTTGTTTGTTTGTTTTGTTTTTTTTATTTTTACTTGAGGGCTTCATGGAGCACCTGTATCTCTTTACATGCCGTTCTAGTACTGTATCCAGCATCAGCATTCCAGGAGTTTCATGATGGTCCCTAAACAACAGGCGTTTTGCTCCTTTAAATGCATGTGTGTGCCTGCTGTTACGTGATGTAAAGCAATAGTGTAGTGGAGCCTTCCCAGGGAACTTCCCATCCATTGCAGGTAAAAGCATCATAAATGACTAGTGAGAACACAAATAGCTGAACCTAAACAAAAACCTGAACCTAATCCTTGTTCATAAGGATTTTCTTAGAAAGAAGAAAGTAGCATTTAACAGCTTCATTTGAGTTGTACAGATGTAAGAGCATCACTAAGACTTAGAGATCTGCTTCTTTTGCAAGTAGGATTTTTGGTTCTCCAGTGAATTATACTTACTACCCTGCAAGAATGAACTTGCAAACTGTACATAAGCTAAATAATTATGTATCATTAACAACATACAACTATTACTTTCTGTTCACTTACTTTATTTCTTGCCAAAATCAAGATCTCACTTGTCTCATTCATCCCTTTCTAGCACTAAGGTGATGTGTAAGTAATACTCTTGCCTGCCCATGATTCAGGTGGTGTTTCTCTCTTGTTTTGTTGTGGTTTGGGGTTTTTTTCCTTTTTTTTTTTTCCTTTTATGGCATAAGAGGTTATGAATCTTTCAGATAAAAGATAGTGTGCAGATACTCTTTAAATCCTGTCAGTCTTTTATGGTGGCAGTGCTGTACTTGAGGTGCTTATTGGTAGAGATGTGGGAGGTGGAATTCTGTGTATTCCTCATGGTTTGTTTGAGGTTTTTTCTGTTCAGCAGTGCATACCTGATATAGGATGGTTGGAGAAAGTTCTTGTCAGCTGGGAGACTTAGGCCATGATCTGTTGCTGTCAGAAGCTGAGAGGTTTGATGTAGCTTCAGCAAGGAAATGAAGCTGCTTGTTCTTTATTGGTCACCCTGAGTAGGATGAGACCTTCCTAAACAGAGACATTTGCTTACTCCAATATGTATACACAAAGGCTGTAATAAGAGAATTTATTTTTCACAGAATACAGAATTTTCCTCATCCTCAATTCTGTGCAAATATTATTGGCTCAACTTTTGCTCTTTCAGGAAACTGTCTATGCTGTTGCATATCAGATTTTCCAATTTTCATGTGTAGCAGGGTGACATGAACAGGGTAATCGCTACAGTGAACAGCAACAGAGTGTGAATTCTCTTGAGGAGAAGAATTGCCAGCTTGCTTGATGAGATGCAAGCAATATAGATAAGAGTGGTTGCATTTGAAAAGGATCTTAATGTTTTCTAGTTTCCCTGAGGGAAAACTAGACTCTACCATCAAAGACAAATGCTTACTAGACACATTTCTCTATTAATTGTTAGATGATCAGGCAAAGAAATAAAATATAGGAAGGTAAGATGTCAAGGAGCCATCGTGACTGTTGGAGGTGGAGGCTTTTGGCCAGGCATCTGTTCTTTTATTGTTTGTGATTGTTGCAAATTAACTGATTTCCTTTTGAAGTCTAAAACTTGGGGATGAAAAATTCCCTTTCCTATATGATGTTTGCATTGTTCTCAATGTAAGTGGACCCCTTGGGTACTTGACTGGCTCTTATTAGGATGGTCATCTTCACTTACCTGCAGCTGAGCCCTGCTCCAATTCCCATAGCTGAGAGGTCTGTGGAACTCAGCATGCTAAGCCTTGTTTGAAAGGAAATTTTGCAGTGGGAATGAACATGAATGGGAAATTACACTTCTTCTTATTTTATACATCTGGAATAGAAAAAAAATAATAGCCTTTTGAAGGTTCATCCTTCAGAGAGCATAGACCTCTTAGAGGCTTTCTCAGTTAATGTTGACTCTAAGATCCTTTCAGTGCTTAGCGTATGCTGAACTACTCTTAGTAGCATATTGTGCATCCATTCATGAAAATCATTTTGTCCATTTCCTATTTACAGCTTGCTTGTACATTGAAGAACAAGCAAAAGAAATGGTTGAAAATACCAAGTTTCTCTGCATACTGTTTCTACAGCATTAGCCCAGTTTCAGATAGTTAACTTATCTACTTCAAAGGCTGTGCCTTCAAGGTAGCCTGGAACAGAGGTTTGCTGGGACTTGTCAAATTCACATTCAGAATTTAATATATTTACTGTCTTCAAAGGTGGTCCCCCAAACTAGGCTGTTCCATAAAATACTTGAGGGTTGGAAATGTATAAGAACCTGTTGCATCTCCACTAGATTTTAGTAATCATTTTACCTGAATTCAAATTGTTTCAGAACAGGCTGAGAGAATCTGGTGTATTCTTGCAACAGAGAGTCTTATCCTTGGTTTGTCAAATAGATTTGTTCTGTGTTTTGGACTTCCTGGAGCCTGGATTGCAGTAAATCTAGAATAAGTAAATGTAAAACCCATCAATTCTGACAGATCCTTTTTACAAGTATAGATTAACCCAGTATCAGCCACAGTTGCAAATGGTTTCATAAAGAGAAGGTACTCATGCTTTGAGATTCAAGTACTAATCTAGGGGGAATTTCATACCAGGGACTAATCACTCCCTCAAACTGAGTCACAAATTAGCTAAGGGGTTTCTCCAGCTTCCTCAAGCTTATCTGTAAGCATTATAATAAATTTTTCTCTTATTATGAGGGGACCTGCTAGACACTAACAAATTAAGGCTAAAGGATCTAGCCTAGAAAAAAATTTGAACTCTGGTTTCTGTTAAATACATGGAAAAGAAATTCCCATACTATGCAGATGTTTCATGTTTCCAAAACGTGTACCCCAAAGCCTGTGTAGCTCTACAGTATTGTTCTTCTGAAAGTTTGATAGTAGTAGTCTGAAGTTAGCCTTCTTTTCACTGAGGGAGTGCTGGAGTACCAAGGGAACTGGTTTTGCACCCCTTTTTTCCCTTTCAGTCTGAACTCAGACATTGGCTTGCATGGCTTGATTCATAAATGAGCAATAGTTGACTGGCAAAGGTTCATTTCTCCATATGCCAAGATACGTTGGATCCTCTGAGGAGATTGAGACTGATGGATAAATATCTGTCACGTGTAGGTGGCCTATAAGAAAAGATTTGAGGATTTTTTTATTTAAGTCTTTGTTAAGACTTTCTTCCCCCCCAGCTCTTTAAACTCTTTTGTCATGTGCTGAGTGGGGGTGGATGGAGTTCAGGGTGGTGGAGGGAAAAAGGGGGGCTGCTGAAAGCATTTATCTTCATTTCTGCCATCATCCAGTGTTTATTACGCAGTGATAGACAGACGCAGGAAAGCTGCCAATCAAACCTACATTCACTGCATTTCAATTGGCCCTTGCTTTGGATTTCAGCATTTTGAAATCTACATCATCTCTGCAGAAAAAGGTCGTTCTGTTCATGAGGATGACAAGCCCAAGACCCTTGGGTACCAGCTGCAGTCACTTGTGATCCCATCAAACAGTGGAAGACCCAGGAATCAGGACTGTCAGGTGCTTGGTGAGAACGGCTCCTTGTAAGAGCCGATCTCTTGCTGCCCAAATTTAAGAGGATATAGTGTGTTGTTTGCCTCTAGGTTACATATACTTGACAAGCAAAAGCACCTTCTCATCTCATCCAGACTAAAACCCTGACTGGGCAAAGCCAGCTGAGAATGAGTTCTCATACTGCACGGTGAACAAAAGCTCTGTAGTGAGGATTTTAACTTTCCTGAGTCTTCCAGGTGTGCTCTAGAATGTTTCCCATAAGCCAAAGAGGACAACACAGGTTAGAATAGCATATTTCTGTGCTACGGGGTATTTTCCTCCCTTCATTCATTGTCTGAAATGTTTACATGCTTTTAATCATCTTTACTGTAGGACAGTGCATGCGTGCATGTGGGAGTCATCTGGCAGAACTTGTGATACAAATGTTACTCCACTTTGTTATATGTATATAGATATAATTTAATAATTGCATTCCTCAGTTACATAATTATTATAAGGAGAGATAATTACTTAATAAAAGACATAGATCATGGACTTCTGATTAGTGTTAGTTACAGTGGTTTGAAGCCTTCAAGAAATTGACCAAATTTTTCTGAACATAACCTTTCTCACTAAGAACTGTGTTGCCTGTGTCCTAATCTTTTTGATAAAGGTATCTGTTACCTGAAGCATTAACATTACTCAATAGCTTGTGCTGGCTCTGAAATTTGTGTGGGGCTGTCCTGTAGATGGGGCAGTACTGCTTTTTTCCATTGTTAGTTTCTCTGCTTATGAAGTGACTGCCTTTGGAGGTGTAGAGGATGAAAGGTTTAAATGAACACCATAACTAGCCTTCAAGTTATGGTGTTCATTTGAACCTTGCATCCTCTTCACCTTACAGGGAAAGGGATGCAAAGATGAGAAATTTTACAGAAAAAAAAAAATCAAATCTACTTGCCAGCTGCTTTTTCTGGTACTTTTAGCAGTAGGTGAAGCAGTTGTATGAGCCAGTTGAATTTACTGTTTGTGGAGCAGTTAGTGATTTTGCTAAGCTTCTCTGATGTAGAGGGAGAGCATGATTGTTCTCCTAAGGTAAGTTCTTCTTCATTTTATATATTACTTGTTACACCTATGAAGGTTGTTCTCATTGCAAAACAGGTCATGTAACTTTGTAACAGTCATCTGTGAAAAAATCAGTATTCTGGAATTATGTGCCCTCAGTAGAACTTCTGTTGCCTGTCTTCACAGAGTGTTTTCCTTTCCTGACTCCATAGGCAGCATATGCTGCCTTGCTTGGGATGCAAGTTACTGTTTCCCTGCAGGAAGTCCCACTGCTTCACATTTGTAGAGCACCTGTTTTTCTCTTCCCTTCCTGAGGGCTGAAGGCAAGACAGCAGAAGAGCTGCCTTTGTGTACCAAATCTAGGCTTGCAGTGAGAAGACTTTTAAAGCTGAAGCAACATAAAATTTAATTGTCCTACTTCTGGTTGCCAAGTGTAATTTCATTAATTCATTGAATCTGCTTTCTCCAGTGCATATCTTCTCTTCAGAGGAGCCCTTTGTTTTGAGGGATATAGAAAACAAGGCCTTGGGCATATGTTACAGCAATGGAAATGTTTTTAATTCTGCTCTCCAAGTGATCCATGCACGTCTGACAGAGGCAGGTACTGAGATGGAGCAGATGTACAATGGAGGTTGGTTGATTGCTGGAGGCCTGACAGAGTTGAGTGCACAGTGTAAAGCTGTTTGCTTGGAAGTCATCTTCTTGGTATATTTCTGAGCTTTCCCTAGAAGCAAAAATCAGGACTCAAGCAGCTTTCGTGGTGTATTTGTTTATCAGCACCGGTTTAGAATTTGCTTACTTACTTTTCCCTGCCCACCTTGTTCTTTGCTTTGCTGAGAAAGCAAAAAACCTGTTGATGTGTTTGTGTGTTCAGGCATTTTGGGTTTCTTTCTTTCTTTTCCCATGCCTGAGTGTTTTTTTGGGATTTGATAAGAAAAGTAACTATCCAGCCATCCTACTCTCTCCATCTTCCTCCACACCAGTTTAAGTTACTAGCAGTTAGCAAGCTCTTAACTCTGCACAGGTGTCTGACAGAGTTGTCAAAGTGATGTCTCTTCTATTACTGCTGCTGTGGCAGCGAAGTCCTGAGCCAACCCTTCCAGGAGAGTGAGGGCACTGACTTTGCTGTGTACTTCCCACTGGAGTGGGGAGATGCTGAAATCCAGACTGTGTAGACACTGGAGGCTTTGCTTTTAGTCATTTGTGCTTGGGAGTGATCTTGCTTTGCTCTCCCTTGCCAAATTCTATTACGTTGAATTTCTCTGGTTGCCGGGGTGTGTGTGTAGGACATGGGCTGCCTATCCATGAAGGCTTAGAGCCTGCAAATAGCATGACATTTTTGACTGTAGTACTACCATGGATGAACTGTCTCTTGTCTCCATTTGTCTCCCTGGGAATCCCATTTGATGCATCTCAGCTTTCTCAAATGTGTGCTGACTTGAGTAACCAGTGGCTGTTTCTTTGTGCCGGGAAATATAGGGTTTTTTATGATAGTTTCTGAGGACTTATGCTTAGCCTTCTGATTTTAGGCTGCTGCCCAAATCCTTGGGCAGTTAGCAAGGGTCATGATGTCAGAGCAGCCCTTGCCTGCTGTAGGCTGGGCCACACAAAGCAGCAAAGGGCCAGCTCCTAGGTTTTCCAGGTCCATATTTTATTACAACCCTTACTGTGTGACAAATACTGTAAGCAACCTGTATCTTCTGAGTGAAGTTTACAGTAGCAGCAGCAATTATGTCCACAAATCCGTGTAATTTCCCAGGGCAATGCTTTTCCTCTGTTTTTTTTCTGATATGCCTTCATAGCTGTACTAGATAGTTTTGGGTCTGTGAAAATACAGCTTCACTACTGTTGATAAGTAGAATGCATTTGCACCAAATGAATTGATTAGGATTTTGCCTTGTGTTCCTGGGCAAGTCTTATCTCTTATCAACTTTATTTTCTTTCAGAAATGTGTTGCAGGGAGATGCTTTCCTGTTAATTTCCTGTTCTAGGTGGCTTACTGAGGACGTGCTGCCATTTCTGTAAATAAGGTTACTTTAAGAATCCAGAGTTTTGAGAATTGGATTTTGAAAGGTTTTCTATGGTTTTGTCTCCCTGGCTTTTTTCCCTGGTTATTCTTGTAGAGGTTAAATTCTTAATTATTTCCCCCTTTTTTGTAGGTGCTGTCATTGGGGATGGACAGTCAGCTGTGGCCAGCAACATTGCCAACACCACCTACCGGCTCCAGTGGTGGGACTTCACTAAGTTTGATCTGCCTGAAATCAGCAATGGTAAGTTGGAAAAGACACCAGTCCCTTATTTTAAGTCCATGCTTACCAGAGCTAGAGTAAGCTCTAGGATCTTTCAAAGGCAGCTGTGTGTTGCAGGTCTTGTTTGACATATTGCACTGGGAACTGTAAAATGCTTAGTCTTTTGAGGAAATTGACTAAAAGCTTGTAGAGCTGTTCCCACTCTATCTTCCTTGTGTATTCTTGCAATCAGCAAATCCATGTGTAAATAGGGCTTGGTTTTTGAGAGCCTTTTCATGAGCATGTACCATTCCCTTAGAATTCTGTGTTCAATGTCTTCATTCTCTTACTAACAAATTCCTAGAGAAATATTGTATTTATACCTTTAAATTAGAACCTGCTAATGAACTGTGAGTGATTTCTCTAAGTTGCTCACATCAGTGTGTGTTAAAGTGCTGTAATACATTTTGGGAATCAGGATCCTAGTCTGTTGCTTACCATAGTGTTACAAGCCCAGGGAAGCAGTACCTTCTAGTCATTTGCAAAAGCAGTGATTAGTCCTGTTTCTCAGGCAAAAGCTATTTTTGAATCAGGATTCTGAGCAATATTGCTGATTTCATTTCTTTTCTCATTAATTTTGTGAAAGTTAGACCACAGTTTCACATGTGTTCTATGGCATAAGCTAGCTCTCACGTTGGAAAAGACGCCCTTATGCAGGCACGAGCATGTTTGTTGCTTGTGGTCAGCTGATCAAAGAATGACATTTTCAGGGCTAAAACTAACTTGGCTGGAAAGGCTATTTTTAACCCAGAATGCGATCCTGATATAGCATGTTGCACAGCTGCAGAAATGTTTGTGGCAGCCTGGGATGAAGATAGGAGGTAGATATTCATGAATGTTCCTTTGTGCAAGTGATTTTTAGCTTAGGCCATCTCTCTGCATATGTGCAACTCACTGCTTGATTTCTCAGCAAAAGCAGATTGGGTTCTACTTTAAGGGATTGACTTTTTTGGGAGAACAGGTATTCTGTTTTCAGAAAGACTTCTACTTTCATAGGTAGTCGCTAAAATGAATTGAGAAGAGCTCTCACAGTCTCAGATCTGTGTGTTCTGCATTTCCAGAAATTGCATATCTGACAATAGATGTCTCTGTGGGGTAGTGTCCTGCTGCTTAAAGAACCCACAAAAGAAGTGAGTTCTTCTCTCTGCAGTGTATGGTGACACTGCAGATACATGCTGAGAATCAAAATCACAGAATCAAAGAATAGTTTTGTCTGGAATGGAGTTTTAAACATTATCTGATTCACCTCCCCTTCTGTGAACAGAAACATCTTTCAATAGATCAGGTTGATGAAAGCTTCATCCAGTTTGGCTGTCGGGGTTTAGCCCCGTGCAGCCACTTCCTCACTTCTTTCCTGCCCCCTCAGGATAGGGAGGGCAAGCAGGAAAAGGTAAAACTTGAGGGTTGAAATAAAACCGGTTTAATAATTGAAATTAAGTTAATAATTACAATAGCAATAGTAGGAATGAAAAGAGGGAGTGAGGAGGGGTGAGAGGAGACCGAGGGGAGGTGAGCCAGGGGATAAAACCCAAGAAACATAAGTGGTGCCCAACTCACCACCCACTGACCAGTGCCCATCCCATTCCCAGCAATTGGCCCCTTCTAGCAGACTCCCCCAGTTTATATGCTGGGTGTGATGTTCTGTGGTGTGGAAGATCCCTTTAAACAGTGTGGATCCCCCATCTGGACCATATTCCCTCACGGTTTCTTGTAAGGGTTGGTGCTCAAGGCAAAGTTTTGCCACGTGGAGGTCCTGCCAGACTCTGGAAGAGAATAAAGCTGAAGTCAGAGGGGGAAGCAACTTAAATTCTTTGGGACTTCTCTGCGAGGTGTAGAGTGATTGAAGAGTGCTTCAGCTGCTCATAGCTTATTTTTTTGCCTCATCTGGCTGCTGAGGAGAAGGCTGTTAATTAAAAAGAAACAGCAAAAAAAAAAACAAAAAACAAAGTAAGATGTTTGTTTATAATTTATAACATTCCATAGAAATTAGGAACCATCTGCTGTTCAATTCATCAGTGTTTCAATCTTCTCCCTTTCACCTACCAGGATGCTTTTATTCTGAAAAAGCTTCCAATTAGCTGGAAATTTGGTGTGGTTTCTGTTGTCATTGTGTCCTTCTTGTGGGCCACATTCCAGCTACAAGTCCATCTCCAGCCCCTCCAACTCCCCATGCTGTGCTTCATTGTTTTTGGCTTGTCCATTTTGTCTATGACCATTTGGAAATGTTCATTTTTGCTCTTATTTTATATGCCGAGCGCAATCCTGGCATTTCTAGTCTGTTAACCTTATCTCCTTCTGTCAGGGAGTAGTAGGGATGTATGAAGATGTAGCAGCTGTGTTTGTACTAAGCCAGGTATTTGCCAAGCTTGCCTGGGCACAGAACAAAGGCAAGCTGCAAGTTTGCCAAGGTGCATGACTTAGAGATAGGGAGAGTATGGTGCTAAGAACATCAGTGTTGTGGGTTCAGTCCCCATATGGGCCATTCACTTCAGAGTTGGGCTTGATGATCCTTGTGGATCCCTTCCAACTCCGAAGGTTCGTGATTCTCAAATTCTCCAATGAGGAGCAGTGGATTGGATGAGTTTTTTGTGATTCTTCATGATATTGAAAATATACTATTTTCTTAGTAAGGTATGTGACCTTTTTTCAGTAGTTTTCAGTAGCTCGTCTTTTTCCTCCCATTGTTTCCTGTAAATCAGAGGTGGTCCTGTGAGATAATCTGCTTACACAGAGGGGTCTATTGTACTTCCTGGGACTGGCTTAAGCCACAACTGGTTTGGAGCTCAGGCAGATGAAATGATGCAGCTGAAGTTTGGGACTGCCTGCCAGCTCCTCTTTCCATCAAAGCAATGACTCTGTGGCCAACCTCCATCTCTGAGCAGCCCTTCTTCCTGTAACAATTAAACAAAGAAAAGATTGCTTGGAAGTAGGATGTTTTCCACTGAAGCGGATGCATCTGAGTAAGTGACAGCGGCGTGATTAGTGCAGTCCTGTATCTCAGTGTCTGGGCCCCAGCACCCTTGGAAACCTTGGGCTCAGGATGTGGCTCTGCAGCAGCAACCTTCCTGAGGCTCAGTCCAGCATGAACACACAAAAGCAGATCCTGGCAGTCCTGTGAAAATGGCTGTGCAGGGACTTGTGGAATTTTAGTCTCAGCCCTGTCTTTCTCTGTTAATTGCAAAATGCGAAAAGGTAGCTTCAGATTTCTTCTCTCCTTTTGCCAGTTTTGCTTTTAATAGCTCTGAAATAAACATGACCCGGTCTTATATTGAAATTGTCAGTCATATCAGCATTGGGGTGGAGAATTTATTTGACAGCAGAGACACTGCTATTTCTGCATTTATTTAATATTCTTCTAGTGAGTGTTGCATATCCTTAAAATTCCTGCAACTAAGTATTGAAAACAGTGTAGAACATAGGCTTTTCATAATAAAATATTTGAAGGCTTTCTCTTTTGTTTATATTTTTTTTAATGTAGTTTCTCTCATGCTATTCACTGCTCATAATTTCAGTTTCTTCCCAATTTCTAGTGTCTCATTTAAGAAGCTGGTCTTTTTTAGTAATCCGGAGTTCGTCCTGTTCTAACACTGCTTGGGTCTTGCGAAAGGTGATTTGATCAATAGTTACTGATCCACAGTGCAGGGTAACTTAGTAGAAGAAAAAAGAAATATTAAACAAATTTTTAAATAGGAGCAGCTGTTAAGAGAGTGCCATCTCTGAGGGTGGCTAGGAGTGGACGTTGTGTCCAGCACAGTTTTCCTTTGCCAACTGCTGCTGGCATTCCAGGCCTTCCCCAGCTTCAAGCATAATTAATGTCCAAGTTGGCACAAGAGCTTGATTAATTTGTTCTCTGATGTTTCTTTTGATCTGTTTTGTCAGTTCTGTGGTTGCATTAACAACAAAAGAAAACAGGAGATGAAAGGGCAGTCTTCTTGCAGTAGTTTTCCAAAAAATAGCAATAGTTTTCCCCCTAAAATCTTCTTTATTGGCTTCATCTTCATAGATCAGGCTGCAGGCTCAAAGAAATCAAATAGCCTCTGGCTTTGTCGAATGCATGGGTATGTTTATATTTCTCATCTCTTGAGAACCTTGTAAATGCTGTCCTTAAAATGAAACCTTGCTGAGATTTCCACTTGTCACATTTAGACTTTTTCTGCTTGCACAGTAGGCTCTCTTGGTTCCAGATGTAGGTGCTGCCTGAGTCCTCATGCTTTGTAAATGTGGGCAAAGCAGAGAACGATAATGCCAGTGTGAATCAGGTAATGAAAGGCTGAAAGAAATAGCACTCTTTCCTGTTAAGCACAACTTGCACCTCTAATGTTTTATGTTCCCAGCACACATCAAGGTGGAAAGATAGTTCTCTTTTGGCAGGAGGGCTCACGTATTATGTTTTGCTAAGAGACATTGAACATATGCAACAAACTTTAAAAAGCGGATGATATCCATTTATGTTGGTCTTCATTGTGGACTGCTCACCAAAAACCTCTTTGCTGTGCTGGAAAAGGAGCAGGTGGGGCGGGGGGGAATCCTGTACAGAGAAAATGAGTGAACGTGTGCTATATGACCGACTCTGGGTGACTGGTGATCCACACCCAACATTGTTTAAAAAGACAATCTAGTAAATCCTAGATGAGGAAGAGAATTGGAGACCTGGAAATAAAAAGGAATAGCCATGGAACTGTGAGGGTATGTACAAAACATGGCAATATCCCCAAATCTGTAAATGGTGCAGAATATAAACATGTCTTACCTTGCGCAAATAAAAATGTGAGATTTTATCTTAGGAATGTCTAAGTTTGCATTGGATTACAAAACAAAAACAAACTTCAAAAGCTGAGAAGAACATGGATTCTATAGACTGTGATTTTTCAGTAGTTACAGAAAAATCAGTATCATTCCTCTCTAAAACTTCTTGTACCTCTTTGAAAAGGTAGAGTTCATTAGTACAGAATGGTCCCTGAGCTAAATAGGTCCTGTTTAGGATCTGTCCTGGATATGCTGGAGCAAATCCACAGGAGGGCCACAAAGATGATCAGAGGGCTGCAGAACCTCTACCATAAAGACAGGCTGAGAGAGCTGCTTTTGTTTAACCTGGAGAAGAGAAGGCTCCAGGCAGCCTTTTGGTAATTAAATTGATCTTAGGAAAAAAAAGTGGAGAGAAACTTTTTGTTTGAGCAGATAATGACAGGACAAGGGAGAATGATTTTACCTAAAAGAGAGAAGATTTAGGTTGGATATTAGGAGAAAATTCTTTGCTTGGAGAGTAGTGAGGCACTGAAAGAAGTTGCCCAGAGAAATGGTGGATGCCCCATCCCTGGAGATGTTCAAGGCAATGTGTGATGGGACCCTGAGCAGCTTGATGTCATCAAAGGTGTCCCTGCCCATGGCAGGAGGGTTGAAACTATGTGATTTTCAGGTCCCTTCCAACTCAAGCTATCCTATGATTAAATGACACCCATACCTGTGCTCTGAGAGAGCAAGTCTATGATCTTGTGACTCCTAATATTGAGCATCAAATGACAGTAATTAAAAATGTTGAGAAGCCTTGGCTATCTCCTGGAAAATGCAGCCAGACCCCAGAGGTGCAGGACAAACTTTTGTATCATGCAGAATAGGAATAAGAACAGATTTTAGACCTCCCCAAAAACGGACTGGACTATGTTTGGTTTTTTTTTTTCCAATAATCAAAGCTTTTTTACAGGGTTGGTGGCGAGGACATTTCATAGATGTATCTTTAGCAAATGCTCTGCATATGTGCCATGGTTTTTTGCTCTATTTGTTGTCTTTTTGCTTGGCTCACTTTACTTTAAGTAAAGTCTTGTGGCTGTGAGAGTCCCAATACTTACCTTTTTAGTGTGTTCCCATTTCTTTTCCCAGTTTTTTAGATCACAGCTGATTAGAGTACCACTACAAAGGAATTGATGAGAAAGGACCCCTTATCCAAGTAGACTAGCTCCCTGCTGCCTTAAGGAAGCACATACTGTAGCTCCTAAAATTCTGTCTTCTAATTGGTTAAAATATTTGCTCCTTTCATGTCTGTTGAAAAGACTGTTCTAGAATCTTACTATTTTTGTTGAAACCTTTTAATCCCCAAACTCAATGCTTATTTTACCCACTTACCTGGTAGTGGTCAGTTTCCAACATGATTTTTAGAAAACTGATGTTTTTCTGGCACTTTCTGTAGTTATACAATTCAGTATACAATTCTATTTTCTCCCTTCCCTTTATTTTGGTGTGTTGGTGTTGGTGTTTTGTGTTTGTTTGAACATAAAATTCATGTTTCATTTTCTCCAGTCATATTCTTTGCTGGACATGTTATCATTTAGGGTTTAATCACTCTTGAACGTAGCTGCCCAGGGGTCCTGCACGTGGTCTCAGCACAAGGCTGTGTATCAGCACTGATATTTCTTCTGGAACTGTGCTCCCTAGTGCAGTTTGCGATTGCTGTCACTTTCACTGTTAGCACTGGAAAATGGCTCAGTTTTTGCTACAATAACCAAAGTTGATTCTCTCATGTTTTCAAGTTCCTGGGTGAAGCAGAAGTACAAAATGTCAACACAACCTAGAGCTCTACTGTCAACATAACCTAGAACTCCTAGAGTATAAATAGGACTGGTTTTGGAATGAGTCACTCAGCAGGAATCCTCCCAGTTTGACTGGGATTACAATGGTACAAGCTGTTGTCATATATCCTTTAGCTGGTTCACAGCACATACTGCAGTTCTTGTGTTGATGCCCATCTTCTCTTGTGGTGACATAATGAGTATTTAAATAAAGCCTAGATTTTTTTTAAAAAGGCCGCATTTTAATTATATCCTTTTTTTTAAATTAAGCAGTATAGTCTTTAATCTTAATTCTCTTGTGTTTCTGTTCAACTAGCTTCAGACTAAGCACTAAGGAATTTTGTCATCATTTGAACCACCTGTTCTTTAAGGGCCATGTATATTTCATGTACTGCTATTGCAGCCTTGATAGTGACTACAATTATTTACCTTTTTTCTGTTCAGCACCTTTCTGTTTATACTAGGCTGAAAATTACTGTTTTTAGCAGCTTCAAGACTGAAAAATCGGTGGAATAAATTTAGGGTACAGGTGTAGGTGGCTTGGTACAGAATGTAATTACATAGTCCACTTTTAATCCTCATCTTCTTTTTCCTCAGAGTTTCCTAAATGGAACTGTAGATAGAAGTTGATAGTCAGGCACAGAGGAAAGCAGGAAAAAGGTCTTTGAGACCAGAAGAATTAAAGATGAGGTTCAGTGAATGCTTTAAATCAGCAATGCTGTGTGAAGGGCAGTCCTGTCTTGCTTCCCTCTCATGAGTACTTTTTGTGCTGCTGCTAACATCTATGGAGCCTTGGGGTGTACTGGGTTGGGAAACTGTTCTGGTTAAAAAATTACCTAGACAACTGTCAGTAATTTCTCATAGCAGTTCCCTGATGCAGCTTTCTTCTACACAGGTGTTTGAAACAAAGGGTAGGATTTGTCAAAGTATTGAATTACAGTCTTAATTTTATTTACTAGTGTGGACTTTTAGAAATATGGACAAAGCATTCTTGTACTGTTGGTACAAGAATAGTACTGTTGCTACCATTGGTACTGTTACTTGTTAAACTGGTAAGGAATCTAGACTAAGAAGTACCTTCATAAACTTGCTTGCCGTTGCAGCTGAACATATTAAGGCCTCTTCTGGGCTAGGCATAGTCTTGATGATTTTTTCAGAAATGATCTGATGATCATTTCTGGACTGTAGAAATCAACGGTGTTCTTTCTGCATGGTAGCTTCAAACATGTGAGACAGAATGTTCCATCTTTTAGCATGCAAACTTTCTATATTGCAAGTGTGGACTCTGTTTCTGTTATTTTTTTATATCTCTATACTCCTGAGTTTGAAAATACTAGAACCTCAATTTCCCTATCCCAAAAATACTGTATGCAGAATCAACTTCAGACCTCTTGAAAAACTGAAGCACATTTAGGTTAGGCTGGTAGAGTGGACATCACTCCAGCCATGTCTTAACAAGGTGCCACTGAACTGTTGGTGTAGATGGTGCTTAGAGGCCTTGGAACCTCATTGTACTAGAGCTTGTAGTCTTCATATGCAATGTATAAAGGGAAAAACACTTGGATGAAGTCACCCAGCAACTTACCAGCAGGGATTAAAATAAAACTGTTGTTTTGTGGATTGCTGCTCACTAGTCTGCTGTGCAGTTACTTCACTGATATGCATGAGTGTCTCAAATACTGGAATAATTAAATGGTGGACTGGCTGGAGAAGTCTCTGCCCTTTCTCACTGACTTTATCCAAGATGAGTGTGGAAATCAGCTGTCAGAAATGAATGTCTGTATCTGCAGGGAGGAGTTTTTCACTCATCTCCTGTTTACTGGAGATGAGAAGAGCGGGAACTAGGTGCTCCATGAGAGAAGGGGAAATGAATTAAGGTGTACTGTTTCTTATGAGAATGCTGCTGGAGTTTGTCAGTGTCATGTTTTGAGACCTGTTTAAACTGTGCTGTCCTTTGCAAAGGATGCTGTTACGCTTAACCAAGGGCAATGTTTGATAAAGTGCAATTGCTATTATTTCTTGGCTGAAGGCTTCAGGAGGTGAGTAAATTTAATTTCCTGGGCTCGTTTCAGTGTCTTATCTCCGTTTTGGAGCAAGTTATACATTAATCAGGGTATTAACATTTCATAAACTTTTGGAGGAAGCTAAATGTCTTGAGTGCCCTTTGCGTGTACTGTCCATTGTCCAACATTAAGTTTACATCTTACTGTATTCTGTTCAACCTGAGTACTATAATCACTATTCATTTCTTTCATTGCAGCCTCTGTGAATGTGCTTGTTCAAAACTGCAAGATTTACAATGATGCTAGCTGTGATATCTCTGCTGATGGGCAGCTGCTGGCAGCCTTCATTCCCAGCAGTCAGAGAGGCTTCCCTGATGAAGGAATACTGGCTGTATATTCTCTGGCACCCCACAACTTGGGCGAGATGCTTTACACAAAGCGATTTGGTAAGCATACAGCAAGAAGTCAGGGTGGGTGGGGGTGTGATGACCTCAGAACTTCAGCCATCAGTAAGAAATGCAATAGCTTGAGCATCAGTAATTGTAGCAAACATTTGATTGACCGTCTAGCCAGCCACAGACACAGTATTGTGGGGGATAGGCTTATCATATGGTCCGGACAAGTACAGTGCTGGTATAGGGGAGCTGCTAAAGAATAGTTTTTAATTCCTTAAAGGATTTCATTGTCTTAGTGACAGAATACCTGCAACAAGAAAATGTCTTAGAAAATTTGTAACTTGTGTAGGTCTCCTTATTCTCTACCCCTTGTAAGAATGAGATTAATATGGCATACATTATGTGACTGAAAAAGCTGCGAGGATGAAACATGGGGCAGGATGTCAACCCATGAGAGAAATAACCCCTCTTCTCTTCATAGGACCTAATGCCATTTCTGTGAGCCTGTCTCCAATGGGCAGGTACGTTATGGTGGGACTGGCTTCCCGACGTATCCTCTTGCACCCCACTACAGAACACATGGTTGCTCAAGTTTTCAGGCTGCAACAGCCCCATGGTGGAGAAACCTCTATGAGGGTGAGTATATGTGTATTTTGTTTGTGTGCATTTGGCTCCAACCTTATAATTAGTTGCTGGGTTCTGACAACACAGATAGCATGCTCCAGACTCACTGAGTAATAGACACATGAAGGAATTTATTGCAGAGATATGCAGATGTGGCAGGAGAATGTAAATACAGAACTGTGAAACTTTTCTCTTGTTTCAAATATGATGACAAACAAATACATTCCATGTTGTGTAATACATTCCTAGGGCTAGATGTCATTCAGAGTACCTAGTAGGTCTTTTGTACCTTTTCAGGTGATATGCATCTTTCTTGTGGTACTACAGTTGACTTTGCTGAGGCAGCATATCAGCTGAGGCTTCAGGATCATTTTCTATCATTCCTAAAAACAACTAACTTCTAGGACAGCAGCTACCAACAGTTTCAGGAAGGGTAGGGGCCAAGCTTTGTATCCTACCTGCAAACTGAAGTTGACCATGCTTTTCCCAAACAGGCTTTGCTGGCTATTTAAAAGTTAGTTCTTAATGCATATGTAAGGATATTTGGCAGTGGTATTATCTTTATGTTCTGCTTTGTGTGGCAGCTGAACTGTGATCCACTCTGACTCATTTAGTACCTGAGGGAAAACCTTCATCTTTTCACTGACTGGCAGAGTTGAGAACATGTGTGTCTTGCTTTCCTAATGAGTGAAGCACAACAGCTGTTCAGTGATAGTTCTAGGTAATAAAAGCCATGTCCAGTTCATAATCCACAAAGAGAGTTAAGGAGTCACAACTAAGTAATTTCTAAAGCTAAAATTTGGGTTGGATTCAAGTTCTAGACCATGTATGCAGGTGACTTGTTTTAGGAGATGAAAAATAAATCTTCAAAATTTTCACTTTGAGGGATAACTTTACCATAATGAAACTCATTCCTTGAGAAATCTTTTTTTCCTGTTGTTTTCTTTTCTAAAATACTTTTCTTTTTTTCTTAAAAGCCTCTCTAATTATTATTCTTACTTTTGGCCATACACTGTTTTCCCTGTGTACAAGGGTTGCAGTGAGGCATTTGTCTAGTGTCCTGACCCTGGGGACAGACTTGTCGCTGGGCGAAATTCCTTGATTTGCCTTTGGATTCTGTAGTTGCTTTTCAGACAGTTCATGAATCAGAGAGAGTCACTTTATCAGCTGATCTGAAACTCTTGTTTATTGTCATCATCTGCTCCATATTATAAGGCAAGGGAAGATAAATGATGAAGGTGTATTTGGTGCACTCTCTCCGACGTGGTTCTGAGCTACCATTCTGGTACAAGCCTCTCAAAGTAAGAGACAGAAATTAAAATGTATTTAAGAAAAAAAGTACTCTTTGGTTTACAGGTACAGTTGGTAAAAGCTGCATGGATATAAGATCACAAAGTACATGCAATCACCATCCTGTAAGATCATTTTAAAATTCTAGTTTGTCCTAGTACTGTTTCTTTTTCATCTGTTTTAAGATCCTAGTGAAATGCATATTTTTTTCTGCCAGAAACTGGAGTAGCCCTTCCTACAGTCTTTTACCATATCATAAGTTAAGGACAGAGAAGTCCTATTAGCAAAAATCACTTGTCTTCCTTTCATCTCTCCTTTACATTTGCTCTAAACTCCAGTTGCTATGGCTTCTAGCCCTTGTCTTTTGGAGGCATTTTTCTGTAGCCAGCTAAATCAGCAAGCTCGCTGTCTGAATGTTTCATTTATATTTCTTTGTCTCCATGTCTTCAAATGCTTGTACCCCTGCTCTTAGTCACCATTTAGTGAAGTAATGCTTTGTATTCTTTAATTTTCTCTTGTAATTTAATCTTCCAACTTTCTTTTTTTTTTCCTTTTGAACTGTCTCCAACAAAACTATATTTTCTTTTTTTTTTTTTTTCTTTTTTTCTTCCCTCTCGTTCTGGGATGTGTTTAAATGTACATAATGTGATAAGCACAGTTTTACCAGAAGCCCACAGAGGGTAGTTATTTTCATTTTGGATAGCAGCCTTTATTTATGCAGTCAGAAATCATTGAGGGGTAGGTTAGGTTTCAGGGGGGTTGCTGTTTTGGTGCACTGAAAATTTTGTACTGTTTTTTCCCACTCTTGCTTCTCAGACTTGCTCCACATCACTGCACTTCTGTCTTTCTCATCTGCTGTAGTTCTGGATTTTTTTTTCCTCCAGATGGATTGCATGTATTCTAAAGGTTGCTTTTTTCCTCTTTCTTGCACATGTATTTATAGCTTCTAAAACCTTTCCCCCACGTTTTGAAATCCATCCAGTCTAGCAGGATTTGCTAACTGTTTTGCTGTTTTCCCCTATTCCAAATAATGTTTAAGGATGTTAAAAATATCTTATTTTTGACAGCTTTGGACTTGGAGCTTTATGCATGTGTGACAGGGTCACAGCTAGATCAGTTTGAATTAATTTGGTTGAAGAACCTTCCTCTTGAATGATGTTGAATACTGTTTCAACATTTTGGTGTGCTGCTGGTTGTCTTTGTGCAGTCCATAGGACCAAGCTTAGAAAGCATAGAGCTGTCAATTTCATTAGTGCTGCTCCTCTGTCTAGTTGTAAAAATTAGTGCATCCACCACAGATATTTCTTCTGCCTTGAGTTTTGCAGTAAGACTCCTTCATAAGTTTGTAATACTTTTCAAGACATGCAAAATGAAATAGATTTTAAAGTAGGAAACTTCATCATATTCTTAACACACTGTCCTTACCATGGCTGATATATTCATATTCAGTTGAGTAAAAATCTGTTTATAGCTTGGCCAGCATGCAGTACAAAAAGGTTCAGGAAACCTGGTGAAACTGTATTCTTTAATATCTAATTTAATATGCACCTTAGAGAGAATCAGAAAGCATTTTTCTTGCCTTTCTGCCAACAGCTTGCAATACAAAGCACTTGTTACTCAAACTCTTAATTAAAAATGAGTCAGAGCCATGTTTGAAGCAATATTTTGTGGATATTTTAATTATACCCTACTCCAAAACTCCCAAAAGAAATGCTACATTACATTCTTTGAGAATTGCCATAAGTTGTTTGACAGTTCTTCTGCCTTCCTCCCTGCCTCCCTCTTGGCTTTGGATTTGCAGTCAATGAAATGCAAGGGTAGGGCTTGGCAGCATGGCCTCCGAGCCACTGCTGACCAGTGCAATGATTATTTCTGATTCAGATTAACCCTTCTTCCACATCCCTAACTAGCAGTCAATGGAGTACAGATTTCTATTGCTTGGAGAGTTTCTTCCATCTTGCTGTTAAAATAGAGGTTTGAAGATGCAATTAATTCATTTATTACATGAAACTTTAATACATTTAATTGTACTAGAAATCCACTGGCTGTTGATGCAATTTTCTGAGAACTACAGCGATTTTGGATTGTGCTAAGGAGCACCTTGGTTGTACAAGTGTACATTGTCTGTATGCACCTTGCTGCCAGTATTTCAGAGAGGTTGGTTTGAGTTCACCACAGGTCAGGGCTGTTGTGATTTGACAGATATGAATTTTGTTCAGAAATAAAATCATGAATTATCATCAAATGTGGTAGTTGTGAGGTAGAGGTTTATGCTTTTTCTGCTCACTCCCTTCAGATTAGGCTGATTAGCATTTCACATAGAAATCTGGCTTTTGCTAAAGAACAATTTTTAAACTTCAGTCTGAAAAATGAAAGCTTTCTGGTAGTGTTGACTTTTAACAGGAGGGGTATGCATGAACATCAAGTGTTTGTTGCTTGTGTTCTTGAGGGATTTTTTGCAACTCTGAAATGTATCTGTAGCTGAAGAGAGCAAGGTAAGAGTTGCTTTTAGCAAATATCTAGATTGGGGGTGGTACAGATAGCAGTGATGCTGGGAATTGTCTGCAATTTGAGTTTCAGAGATAAAAAGCTGGGAGACAGGACTCGAAATGTGGAACAAGGATAGATTTTGTAGCCTGTTTTGAAAACATAGGTGTAATTTGTTTCTAAATAAAGCATGTCTGTTTTCAAGCTATTTGGTTTAGGGTGATTTTTGAATTCCGTGTGTTTCCAAGCATATATGGACATTAAAGGACTTAGAAGAACATGAAATTGGAATCTTTTATGGAGCTGAAGGTCTTTGGAAACATGGGAAGAGTAAGGATCATATTGCCCTGGATCTGATAGCAGTGGGAACTAGTGAGAAAGGCAGCCAGAAGGTAGTTTTATTTCTAGCATTCACAAATGCTGATGCCCTTGCAATGTTTAGTGTTTTTCATTCTATCCAGAGGAAGATAACTTGGAAATATCAGCAAAACATGATTACTGGAATCCAAATTAAAATGAAACCTTGAGAGTAGCTTTTAAGCTGAGGATACAAAAAGTAAGGTAGGTGATAAAAAAATTTGATTGACATGAAACTGAAGAGTAAATCATACAATTTGTGGGGATAAAGTGACTTAACCAATCCCCATCTGAAATGCTGCACTTGCTTTGAATGTGGAAATATTCAGGCTGTGGAGATCCAGAATTAGTTCTTAACAAGACTACAGCTATTTGGGAAACAGTCTGATTAAGTGGTCCTTCAATAGCCTGGATGGAACAGAGTATTTGTATATTTCCATTGTAAACAGATGGAGAATTCCAAATACCACAGGAAGAAGGGCCTGAAACAGAAAGACTTGGAGAGTTTTAGCACAAAGCCAAGCTTTTTTTGTTCTAGCATATTAACTCTTAATGAGTACAATGCACAGTTTTCCTGAGTGCTGTTGCATTCTGAGCTTCATGCAAGTGTCAGTAAAATGTATCCAGTGTGGTCTGCAAAGGTCACTCGCTGAATCTCTTCGTGATCTGTGCAAACTCCTGCAGCCATAAGCAACCAAGCTTTAATCCTGAAAGCAAAAACCCTGCACATCTGTTTCACTGGGGCACAAGTTAGTTTTATCAGAAACCTTGGTAATGTGAAAATAAAATTGGTTAGGAGAATATGAGGAGGTGGCTTACTGCAACACGTTACCTCCAATGAAAGAGTTCATGTGAACTAACATGTTTCTGAGAACAAGAATAGTGTACAAGAAAGTACCAGCCTCTTGCTGTGTTGTTGAAGAATGTGTTGGTGTGGTCCCTTGGGTCTTCTTTTAAGGAAGATTTGACATCTTCATGTCAACAGGGTGATCTTCTGATGACTCCAAGTAGAACTACAAATAATATGTCCAGTTACTGCCCAAAGAAATTTTTCACTCTTGGCAGAAGTCAAACCACATAGATGGTTTTTTAGCCTTTCAAAAGGCCATGCAAAGTCACAGACTGCAAGCATTTGTTGATACTAGGAAGAGGACATGGAAACAGAAGCCTTGTTTGACTGAAACAGGAAATCTCTCCATACAATAGAGTGGAGCATAATTGTTTGGTTGAGACCTAGTAGTTTATATATTCTGTGTATTGGCAGATTCTGTCAGATGTCTTTAGAAAAACAGATCATATCCAAAACCCATGTTGGTAAACACTGCTTATGTAGGGTACTATAAATAGAGCTATATTCAACATCAGTGGAAAATGCAGCACAACCTTGGGGGTGCAGATGACATGAAGATTTGCACAGATGTGCACATTTGAGTATGGATGCAGAAATATGCAGGAATAGTATGTTGTAAGAGTTAGTTATATTCCTGTCTTGACCAATTCAGCTGTGTCTGCTTGAAGTTCGCTAAGACAGAGCTTAGAGGAAACTAAAAACTCATTAGAATCCTTCATAAGATACTGTGTTAGTATCTTGTGATGGTTAAACACGGGAGCAGTGTCCGTTTTAGCAAACTGGTGTGAAGAAAAAGCAAATGACATCTCCTCAGGATGTTTTTACTTAATGGGATGTGAGACTGAGAGCCAAGACATTTTGTTTAATATGAGGTCCAGTATTTGGAGAGCAGGGCTCTTGCAGTTCAGATAAAGCCTTGAGCCTGTTTGCCCCACAGTAGCTACTGTTAGCTTCGGTGCAGTTTGGTACATAGTTTTAACTAGATTTAAGAAATTATAGCGAATATGGTTCTACATCTGAGATTATTTAGGTGCAGTCATCTTGCCCAAGTCATTTAGTTGGAAGGGAGCCAAAGTGAATTCTTAACGATTTGCATTGAACTGTGCATGGGCTGAGAAGAAATTGCTGTTTGCTATTTCACAGAAACTTTTTCCAGTACTTCTTCCTACCATCTTCATTGAATTAAATTTGAACCGACTCCTTCCTCTTGTATTTATTCCTTCCAGACATGTAGGCAGCTGGATGTCAGCCTCTTTTCACCTAGATGAGGATGCATGTAGCTCTGTCATCAACATATTGTTGACATTTGATCTTGTATGCCATTCCACTGAGGCTCAGCAGACGGAGAATGGGGTGGAATGGCAGCTGTGCGCAAATCCTTTGCTCTTGTCATTGGATTTTTAACATATTGTAGATGTTGCTGTTACAGTCTCAGCATGACATTTAATGAGGAATTCACAGATACTGGTTTTGGTTTGCAGTCTGAGTTAAGGGCAAAAATAAAAAAAGGTTGCCGTTCCTTTTGCCAGAGAAATGACCGTATGTCTATTAGATTGGTGCAGCACTGGGAGCTGTTGATGATTTTTGGAAGAGAGAGTAGCAGTGGGATACAGTCCTGTTCGCATAGTTCAGTTTATTTGTGCATCTGTGCTGAATATACATACACGTGTATCTGTCTTCTGTCACTCCAATCCCTTTGGCATTCCTGTTTCTCTCCTTTCATCTTTTCCAACCATCTGCATGTACAAATGAAAAGATAATTGTTTTGTTCAACAATTTCTTGCTTACTCAACCCTAGGTTTCAGATCCCAGTTTGGACGATCCCCTAAGGGGGTTTTTTGAGCTATTACCCTGGTTTTACAGCCTTTGAAAGACAGGTAGTAAAATAATGAGCCACTTCACTGCAAGTGTGTTATTTTCCTGAGTGAGAGCTTTGTTACCTAAGATGATCCATTTCTTTGTAAGACCTTGTTCCCCTTAGTTAATTTTAAATGTAGTAGTTGCATGGCAGGCTTGTGAAATTAGGTACCAGCTGATAATGCGATGAACTCACCTAAAGAAAGAAAGGATTAGGTGTGCTTTAATGAGACTTCTCTGAATTTGAAATATCAGCAATAAATTATGTAATCAACCAGGATCAGGAAGAACCAACAATCTTTTATGTTTGCAGAAGTTTTTGCAATCCACCCAACAGAATTTTCTGGTGCTGGCCTGTTTTAGGAATTGGATCAACTATCCATAGTTAAGATTTCAGTTGTTGGAAATGAAGAGTTCTCACTTAATTTGCTGTGGCTCAGAAAGCAAAGCTAGATTTTCTTCATGGACAACAGGTGCAGAAAAAGGCAGAAAGATGTTTGTTATATTGGTAAAGACTGAAGAAAAAATTTATATATAATCCTATTGCATCTGAGGAAGATAAATGGAGTTGAAAGAAATTTTATTTGTGCTGAGCACTGGACGATAAAATCCATTTGAGGATAGGACTGACAAATCCGAAAAGATAAGTGCATTATTTTTCACTTCTTCCATTTTAACAGAGAAGGTCTATTGGAAAGATGTGTATGTTGTTAGCAGGAATCAGCTGTGGGGGAGGGGTTGAGCAGCATAGACCAACCTGCCTAATAGGGAGAGACTGGAAGCAAGAAAACAAATCTTTTCCCCCATCTCATCATGGAAAATAGGTGCCTTTTTCTTTGCATCTGCATATAGGCAGAGAGACTCCTTCCAAACAAAGGGGAGACTTACTATGTTTCAAAATGCTGGTATACATTGTCTTATGAATAAATGTATTGAGCAATCAGTCAGTTATCCCAATGAGTGTTTGTTTTGCTTTGCTTTGCTCTGCTTTAGACAAGCTGCACTTGAATTTTACTGTAGAGGGTTCTGGAGTTTGTGACAGTGCAAGTCTTAAACCTGAATTTCATCATATTTTGTGAAATTCATTAATAGGCAGCAAAGTAAAAAATGTAATCTAAGCCAAAATATCCTGCTATTTATTAAGGAGATCAGGTTGGAATGTCTTTTTCTTATTATACTTCTGGGCCTTCAAAAAACACAAACTAATTGAATGCATAATACAAGTCAGTGATGCAGGCTTACTGGCCAAGGACATGTGGTGTATTCAGGGGAGTGGTAGATCTTTATAGAAACTTACCTGATACCTTGGTGTCACAGGTAAGCTAGTTAACACGTTGGCATTATAAAAATGTCAGGTAAGATCTTTCAGTGGTAACACAGTATTAGGAGGAGGCAAAAAAAGATAATTAATTGATTTCAGTGCTCTCTTGACAAGGTTCTTGCAATGAAAAAAAAATGAAGTCAAACTTGCTCTGCTTATGCCTTCGTGCTGTCACTGCATCTTATCTGCTGCTCTGGCAAATACAATTGGAGTTCATAATTTTCTGCATTTGTTTTAATGCTCTTTGAGTAGTTTCAGACTGCATGTAGGCCTTGCTTGGAGATGGACTTTCAGTGAACTTATTACAGTGTTGTGGATTGGCTGTGATTGTAGGGCTGCATCAGTAGTATAACCTGTACTCATGAAAAGCACTTTGTTTACCAATACAAACTTTGCATCTGTGGAGTTGAGAAATACATTTATTGGCTGCCATTACAGTTATACTCATCCAGCAGCGATAAATGGTCCTTTCTGAAGCTCTTCCTTGACAACCCAGGTCAGAGTAGCTGCGAAACTGTGTATTTTACCAGTCCTCCAAGACGTTTCTTTAGCGTTTAACACATCAGATAGTTCTTTCCCTGTGTGTTTTCATTGTCTCTCAGCCTCTGCTGACAGTGTAATTCAGTTGAAAATTCATAATTATGTTTTAGGCTTTTTTTGTGATTTAAAAACCCACCTTACCTGCTTCAGGGATAGCGGAATCTCCCCATGTAAAGGAGACAACAGCTGCACCCCCACCCCCCCAGCAGTGCTTATCAAGGCTCATCTAATAGCCAGCTTACTGCTTAGCCTAAGCAAAGGTAATGGCTTTAAATTTATTGGCATCTCGGAGGCAGATGCATCTAGTTGAGAGCAGAAGTGTCTCTATTGAATTAAAAAAAGATAAAAAGCAAGAGTTCCTGCTGAGTTTTCCTACTGTTTGTGCCAAAACTTTCTCTTCTCCAGCTTCAAAACATGTTTGTTCTTTCTTAAGTGCCAGAGAGAAGAAAGGTCTCACTCTGCCAAACAAGTAGTGTTCAGCACTCCCCTGCTTTTCACTGCTCTCCTTAGAGGTGGGAAGGCCTTGAGCAAGAGGTGGCTGTGCAGATGATGCCATGCCTCTGCCTTGGCCAGGCACGGCGCCGCTTGGATCAGGCGAGTGCAGCACTGCGGCCAATTGGCAACAGGAGCACAGGCTTGGGGCAGCCTGCTGCTGCTCTGATGACTGACAGCATCCTGGAGATTGCTCTGTCCAGCTTTTTAGTGCTGGCACATCCCAGAAATGGGGGGAAAGGTAGAATTTAATTTGTTATTAAAAAGCAGCAGCTTCCCTAGTACAGAATGGGAGGGGAAGACAGAAGGACTAGCTCAATAATGAGGATGTAGCAGAGATTTCCAGCAAAAAGTTTTCTTACCTCTCCAGGGCAGGTATAAATTAACTGTCTAGCTCTGTGCTTATGTATTGTGCCCTGGGCCTGTCAGCTTGACATTGAGGATGAGATCATTGAGAAAGATTCCTTGAGGCTGTTGATTGTCATGCAGCCTCTCCTGGCACTCTGCCATAAGTAAATACCTAAGTTAGTGGCTGTGACAGTACTGATGTGACAGCAGTGACAAGTTGGAGGGGAAGCAGCAACAGTGGGCTTGAGGTGGCCTTTGCACTCCAAATGCAGCTTGTTCTTTGAATAATTTGAGGGCCTGTTTTTTCCTTATCTTCATGCCTTATAGCTCTGCTTTCTCTGAACCATTTTTTCCTGCGGCTATGAAGCAATGAAAGCAGCTTTAGAGAGTTCAGTGCATGATGTACATGCCCACTCCTGTTGAGTAAGGATGGAAAAGGCGCACCAAAGAGATAAGTTGTTGCTTCTAGTACAGGTTTTGGAAATAGAAAAGTGCAGACAAAAATCCAGCAAATCTTTCCCCACACTTCATGATTACAGGGATGTAAAATGGAAGCAACCAACTTATTTCTTTAGTGATTATTGCTTTCCCTTGGTACAAATTGCCTTTTGTGTGGAAGTTTAGCTACCTAGACAGTTTTGGTTTTTCTAGACAAAGGCTTTTTACCTTTCTGACATCCCCTGAACTCAAGGAGAGAGGGATTCCTTGAAATGACAGAAGACTGCTAGAATCCTCTTTGGAGTGTGGAGAGATCACCAGAGTTTTCTACAAACATAACTACAGGTCAAGCAACTGCTCTGTGTAATTCAGGCTGGATCATGGGGCCCGAAGGGGAAGGAGTAGGACCTGCCATGTGTACTGAAATGATCTTTATACATCATTGTTGTTGCAGGAAGAGAACTGCTTGCTATACGTGTGTTACCTGCTAGAGCTTAAGCTTCCATAGGTATGTTCGGAAGGTCACACTCCTCAGACTTCACAGTATTTGTTATTAGAGAAACATACCATTCAAAACTATTTCAGAAGAGCATCTGGACATAAAGGCAGCTGCCAACTTTGTAAAATGCTGAATTGCCATGTCTAATGGTGTGTCCATGTATTATTGAATTGGTAGTATAGTGACGCTAAGAGCAAGTTTGACATTGGTTATGGTGAAAAGCATGGAAGCTTTTTGTGACTGCTGATGGTGATTTTGGGCTGATAGCATGTGGTGCAGTATGGTATTTTGTAACTGAAAGTGCCACACTAATAAAAATAAGCTCTCTGGAGACTCTGAGAGTACAGTGGGCACCTTTAAAGATCAATCACTGCACTTTTACAACAGTGTTTCTAAACTGATTCGTGAACCCTTGGCCATCAACATGGCTGTTACACATGGCCAATTAATCTGTGGACCAGCCCTAATGAAAATAAACTCTTTATTTAACAGCTTTTTGCATTTGTATTGTTAATTTTAAGAGTTTGAGGGTTGGCAACATTTACTTGACCTAGAAGCAGGAGAGTTGTGTTTATGTAGGATTCCTGTAGTAACCTGAGCATTTTTCCTTGAAGTTCAGAATTACAAAGCCCAAACAATCCACAGCAAAGAGGTGTGGTCAGTCTGTGGTATGTTTTGAGGCTGGCTACTTTGGTTGAAATATCTCAGTAACTTTTTATAAGATCTAACAATCAAAACAAGAAGACCAAAAAAAAAAAAAAAAAGAAATTCCAAAAGGAATTAGCTGTGATCCATGGCAAATAATGCTTCCTGGCAGAGTTCTTTGAAGAGAAGGACCTGCTGATGTTGAAGGAACTTAAATTTTTTTTTTCCACGCTGTGTATAGAGTAGGGGGTCTTGTTAATGGATGCAATTGCAACAGACAGTCTGTATGACTGCATCAGATTGATTAGCTGGGTCCTGGTTACTGCTGTGAGTGGTGATTATGCCAGTACAGCTGCTTTCTCTTTTTATGTACTAATTACCACACGCACGGATGTCATCACCCTTAACACTGCATGGAGTTGTCCCATTAGCGTGGGAGTGGGAAGCAGCAGGGGAGGGGAGCTCTTCAGCATGACAAGCTGTTTAGAATTGAATGGAGCGGAATGATGAAGCAACTATTCTGATGCAGAATTTTAAACCTATCTTGTCTTTGAGATTCAGCCCTCAGCCAGCACTTGCAGGTTGTCAAAACCAGACTCATGTCCTGTAGAATTTTCCATGGGGTGCTGTTTACTGCAAAGCAGTAACAGCAGTAAAGCTGAGCTGTAGCCAGCAAGTCTCCTACCTTGGTGTGGCTGGTTATGGAGCATGTGGGAGAACAGCTGTGCAAGCTGACCTGCCAGTTGGGAGAGCTTGTTCCTAGCCCAGCAAGGTGGTGGCTTCCTGAGATGTGACAAAGGCATTCTCAGTAGAAGAGAAACTGACTGCTTCTGACTTGCCAAAGTGATATGATGGACCCTTGCAGTCTTGAGAGATTCAGAATGCTTATTTAATGAATTTATGCTCCTGGTTCTGGCAGACCCCTCCCTTTCCCCTCCTTCCTCCTCCAAATCCAATCTTTCCATCTGAGAGTGCACCCTAATCTCCATGGTAACAGGTGTTAACCATTGTACAGCTGATTCCCCCCTTCTGTTTCTCCCCTTGCCCTTCCCTCCCTGCTGCCCCAGCAAGCAAGGCAGGGCAGGGGAATGGGACTGGCATGACAGAGATGGCTAAGACATAGCTAAACCCCTAAAGACCTGGTCCTTCTGCCTAAATGCTGAGCTTCTCTGAATACACTAACTGCTGAGTTATAGCCAAGGCA
Source organism: Haemorhous mexicanus (assembly GCF_027477595.1). Taxonomy (NCBI): domain Eukaryota; kingdom Metazoa; phylum Chordata; class Aves; order Passeriformes; family Fringillidae; genus Haemorhous; species Haemorhous mexicanus. Next base: position 26,594,156 of record NC_082346.1, read on the forward strand.
AAGAGTGGCCAGCTTCTGCCATACAGAGAAATCCTTCTTTCTCCTCTAATGTGACCTCCTCACAGGAGCAGTTCAGTAGTGATGGGAAATAATGTAGCTATATTGTTTTGCTCTGACTTGCTTTGTGTGCATAGAGGATGCTCAGGATGAAGATTCCGAGTACTAGCTATTGGAGGGCACATAGAGAAGTAATCCCTGACTCATGCTTCTCAAATTGTCAGAGACAAGATATGCAGTGGGCAACATAGCTATGGAGTAAAATGGCCCCAGTTTGTTAAAATAACTGATAAGTACCATCTGGATGGCTTCTAATTATTTACTTCAAGTTGCCTCAGCAATGCAATAGTGGTTGATGTGCATTCCCATCAACATTCATCCTGTTGTTCCAGCATAACATCATTCCCTTCCTTGCTCACTGGTTCACCATCCCCTTTCCTGTGGAGTCTGGAGGAAAGGTTTTGTGAAGGTTGGATGCTTGCCCACTAGAAAATCTAGTGAAAACCTGTCTTTCACTTGGATTTATCCCATTGAAAATCCAGATACAAAGTCTCTTAGTTGCAGTGATGACAGTGTACTAGCTAAATTTTTGAAGAAATTCTCTTAATGATTTGGTCTTGTAAATGTAGTCTTCAGTCCTACCGTTCCAAAGTCCTAATACTTTAATGGCCCAGTACACTGCAGCATCTTGTCCCTCTCTATTCTAAGTAGCCAAACTGCTTCATTACTGCTTTTTCTATTTCCCATGCCTTTGTTTTTATGATTTCCATGTGTCATATTTTTGGGTTAAATGGATTGTTGTCAGTATACCGAGTTCAGGTTGCTGGATGCTTTACAGCTGTGCGCTAGTCAGCCTATTAAAAATTTAAGGGCGCATATATGTGCATTTCTAGCAGCTGCTTACTCTCACTGCTGGTTAAGTGGTTGCCTGCAATCCTGTAAAGTGACATATCTCTATGGCCACCTGGGGAAATTTGTTTGAGCCTCCTCGGCTCTCCTGTCTTGTGTTGTCCTGTCAAGTAATCTCCTGTTGTTGTTCCAGAGAGTTTTCAACGTTCTGTACCCAATGCCTGCCGACCAGAGGAGACACGTCAGCATAAACTCTGCTCGCTGGCTGCCTGAGCCCGGCCTGGGATTGGCCTATGGCACCAACAAAGGGGACCTGGTGATTTGCCGACCAGAGTAAGTGCTTTACATGCAGGCACTACATAGAGCTGTAAGTGCTTTAGCCATTCTGTTCTCAGGTAGTGGGATTAGCATGGCTTTTCTTGTCCTTGAGGCTTCCAAAAACTCCAATACTTAATACTTCTTTTGGATTGCCACAGTGTTTACCTGAGTCTCTTAAAATCAGTATTTGTTTTGCTGATGGTAAACTTCAGAGAGTGTTTGAAGTGCATTTCATTAGCTCATGTTATTTCCCGTATCCTACTAGGATTTCTGGATCCTTTATTTCTTATATGACTAATGCAGTGTCTTTCAGCCTCTGTGGATTTATAGATTTCTGAAGGTTTACAGTGACAGGAAATTTAAGTTAGTAATATGCTTGCTTTCCTCAGCTTTCAAGGACTTCTTGAAGACCACCAACCAGGTTGAAAGTTGCTGACCTAGAATTATCAAGTACTTTTTTCAGTATTCAAGCAAGAGATTCTATGAACTGCAAAGTTGTTTTTTTTTTTTGTCACAATTATGAGCAAGCCATTGAATTATTTTGGTGTCCTCACTTAAAGTCCAGTGGTGTGATGTGTACATTTCAGTTCTCTTTAATTTGTATAGAGCTGTGAAAGGTGTAACCACCCTTCTGTAAGCTCACAATTCAACACAAGCTAGTTTAGTTGTGGTCTGACACAGATGATGACGGTGACAGATCTTGCTTTCACTGTTCCTGGGGAGTGTCTGCATCCTACTTTGTTGAAACCTTTCTTTCCATTTTGTTGTCCAAGTGTTCTTTTGGAACCACATTTCTTATATGCTGCAGGGACACTTTAGGAGTTTCTCTGCTTCAGTTATTTCCTGGTAGTAAACTTCCTTAGAATTCGTTTGGGTTGTGCTTCACATGTTGAAGTTCCTTGGAACTTAAAAGCTGGCAGCTAGAAACTTAGAGCACTGCTGGTGATCCTACCACATGCATGTGGACTCCATCTGTTGTGCCATGACATCAGGCATGTGGTGCTTGAGGAGAGTCATATTGTCAGTTTAGAATCACTAGCTGATATCAGAATAAATATATACAATTGTAACAGTGACTAGTTCAGCACAGCCTTCTGTGAAGTCTGGCTGGAATTCAGATTGGACCACTTTTGGTACTACAAAATGGCAGTGCTTTTCAAACAGCCCTCTTGTTCTCTTTAACATAATCTTTTATCAAGACCTTGTTTATACATGAAGTTCTATAAGATACTGTTACGGAATAAGCTCTAATCACTCTCTTTCAGGATAAGTGGCTTTCTTTAAGAACAGTTGTTGTATTTTCTAAGCAAAATTATTCAAGAATAGTGGCTCTTTTCTTGAACTTGAGAATATTCTAAGTTATTTTTGGTATAGAAAAATGGTTAAGATTTAGTTTGCTGTCTGTGGTTCATGAGATGAACTTGGATGAGAACCCAGGGAAATGAAGTTTCCCTGAGGGTGGATTCTTTGATTGAATGCTGCAGAGTCAAGCTTGATCTGGCTGTCCTGGCTTCACACACCCCACATTACATTTCCACTCCAGTTCTTGCAGTGCACCCCAAAGCTGAGTGGCATGTCTCTTCTTGGCACCTCACTATTTAAAGAGTCAATATGAACACTTTTATGGTATGTTATGGAAGCACAATCAGCCCTTCTGCAAAATCCGTGTACAACCTTCTTAGCTCATCATGTTGATTATGCACTATTCCAACAAAAATAGGTGTTTTGTATGTGAACATGAAACAAGGTGGCTGTATTAGGTGGGAGATTTATTGGGGGGGGTTGACAAAAATGCTTCAGAAATGTTTCCTGCTGGTGGATTAGATGCTTCTGGTGGTAATTGTAAACATCACATGGACTGTTGGGTTCTTTCTGGAGCAGGACACCTGATGTGTTCTGTTCTCAACTGCACCGTTTTATAGACCGAAAAGAGTCATGAGTGGCTTGTAAGCCTCAGCATGAAGGTGTAGATACTCACTGAGCTGTATAATTTGCATTGAGGCGCTAACATAAGAACACAAAGGTGAATGAGGCTCTGTCAGAGTAGAAGTGGCTTGGAGCTTTGGTGTCTGTTCCAGATCTACTTGACAGATCCTTAGTGAAAGGAAAAATCCTGACATGCCATCTCAGTAGTTCCTGGCTTAATAAAATTGTTTTGAGATTGGTATGTGTATTGGCTTTAACTTGAGAAGTGAGGGAGAAAATGAAAAATATTTCTGTGGTTTCCATACACAGTAATACAGTGGAAGACAAATGCAGGATTCAGCAATTGATGGAGTACTACTGTATGGAGGATAGTCTAGCAAACAGCAGGAAAACACTGTACTACTGAAACTCCCCCATTGTTAACAGAGATTATTATAATTCCCTGAGTCTTAATTCCCATATGCAATGGAGGCATTTGAAACCAAGTACTACAGGAATCATATAAACAGATTGAAAGAGCAGCTGTTCTTCAAGTAGAGGATTTAAACGAGTAGACTGGAAGTACAAGCTGACCAAAAAAAAAAGGGGAGGGGGAAAAAGGCCTAACTTGAAGCTCCATGGACTCATAATGGGATGCTATGCAAGTAGCCCTCCCAGTGTTCAAAAGAAACACTGCTTAAAAATTGAAATGGCAAGGTCATATTATGTTGTCAATCCATTATTGTAATCTCAGTACACAAATTTATAGGATACATCTTAAAGGTAAGTAAAATAAAAATGATGGAAAGTGGGGTCAAATGCATAGTGATTTGCCTAAAGTGGAGTACAGTAGGTTGTGTGTCTGTTCTTGAGAATGTTACGGTTTTATTTCTAATTAAAGGGTCAGCCAGGGATTTGCTCTGTCTAACATATCTGTGGTTTAGTAAGGGAGTTCCTATATTGGAACTACAATAAATCTGGTTAATTTCTAAAGACTTAGAACAAGATCAGGTAAAGAGTGGGTGAAGTCCTGGCTAAAGGAAAGAATACAACATTATTGACAGCTGGACTCTGTCAAAAAAGAGGTCATTTGGATTCTTTAATAAAACAGTTCTGGAACTGGTTGATAAATACTATTTACACTAATGGCTGGTAAGGGTGCTGTGAATAAATTTGCTGAGGATGTGACATTAGCTTTGTCACTGCAGAGAAAAATCAAAGTATCGCAGAGGAATTGGATTGCTGTTAAAGTGACTGGAGTTATAGAAATGAGAACTTAACAGTACAAAGTGCATTTAGTGACTAATTACACTGAGTTCAGTAGATAAAATGACGGAGGAGGAGAAAGACCTGAGGTTTTGGTTGATTGTAGGTGATTAAGCCATCAATACATGAGGCTGTAAGAAAAAAATTTGTTCTAGGATGAGATACAAGATGCTTAACAGCAGAGGTGGCAAAATATTAATATGGGCGTAGAGGAAGCTAGATTTATAAGCTGGAATAGTTTAAAATTTGCCTTTTAACTTGCACAATAGCATAGAGCGCTTGATAGTGGGATCAGGGGAACATTTTATCTAAGAAAATCTGCAGTGTGGAGTCTTTATTAGGGCTAAAAAGGAAAGATAAGGAGTAGGTTATATAGCCTTCCATAAAGAAGCAAGAACTCTGAAAATGTATATCACTGAATGGTCAAGGTTGAAAGGGACCATTGGAAATCATCTAGTCCAACCTCTGGTCAAGCAGCATCCCTTGGAGCACATAACTCAGGATAGTGACCAGATGGCTTTTTAGTATTTCCAGGGAAGGAGACAGTGAAATCTCACTGAGCAACTTGTTCCAGTGCTCAGTCACCTGGACAGCAAAGAAGTCCTTCTTCTTGTTTTGGTGGAACTTTGTGTTCCAGTTTCTGCCCATTGCTTGTTGGTCAGCACTGTCAAGAAGAGCCTGGCTCCATCCTCTTGACACCTTCTCTTCAGTCCTCTAGTCATCAGTGTAGCCCTCCACTGGACCTGCTCCAGGAGCTCCATGTCTTTCTTGTCCTGATAAGTCCAGAACTGGACACAATGCTCCTGATTTGGCCTCACCAGGGCTGGGTGAAGGGGCAGGGTCACCTCCCTTGACCTATCAAAGAGCTGTTAAAGCTCTTTCTAGTACACCCAGGATTGTGGAGGGTTCTTGACCTTCTTGGCCACAAGGGCACTGATGGCTCGTGGACAGTTTGTCCACCAGGACCCCCATGTGCTTCTCCACAGAGCTGCGTTCCAGGAGATAAGCCCTCAGCCTGTGCTGGTGCAGGTTCCCAGGTTCAGGACCTGCACATACCTTTTTTGAATTTCATTCAGTTCTTATCTGCCCATCTCTCAAGGTCCTGAATGGCAGCCCAGCACTCAGTGATATCAGCCATCCCAGCTTTGTGTCATCATTGAACTCTTTGAGGAGGTATCTGTCCCTTCATCTAAGTCTTTCATGAATAAACTAAACAGTACTGGGCCCAGTATTAACTCTTAGGGCACACCACTAGTTACAGGCTTCCAGCGGGACTCTGTGCTGCTGATCATGACCCTCTGAGACCTGTCATTCAGCCACCTCAATCCACTATTTCATCCTCACATCCATTCTGCAGGTCCCATTTGCCTGTGAGGATAACATTGGAGACAGTGTTACAAGGCTTGCTGAAGTCAAGGTAGACAACATCCACTTCTCTTCCCTCACCTATCTAACCCGTATTCCCATTGTAGAAGGCAATCAGGTTGGCTAAGCATGGTTTGTTTCCTTTTGGTGAATCCGTGCTTGGCTATTCTGACACCTATATAAATGAAAATATTTCAGCTGTCATCCAGGTGGGTGTATTGCCACCTGGCTGCACACCCCACTGGGATAATGGGACTAGATACAGTTTGGATCTAGATACATAAATATATATGTGTGTGTTTTTTATCAGCAAGCAAAGAGGCACAAATTGACTATGACAAGTTTGTGACTGCAAATTAGAGGAAGGTGGCAGCCAGATGATTTCTGCATTAGCCTGTATGTTTGTTGGGTGGATGCAAAAGATTCTGCTGTTTGGAAATGCAGCTCAGCTTGCAGAGACAAGTGTATGACTCGAATACTTGTGACTGAGGGTGAGACTGAGCTGCTGAGCCATGAGGCAGGTTTTGGTATTTTAAATCCAAGGTTCCCATCTTAATAGGTGTTGGCAAGTTGACTCTCAGAGCTGTTGTGCTCTAAGAAGGTGAGAGCAGGTCTCTGTGTCCTGTTAAAAACTTTGTGTACTTTACCCTCTGTATCTAAGTCTTTGAGGAATGGTCTGTGTGAAAGAACCCAGGGGACTTGGATTCCTTTTCAACCGGAACCCAGCTTTTAGAAATAACTTCCTCTTCAAGTGACCAACGGGAGAAACTATTTACTGTTCACAAGTCTGATCTTGGAGCTGGAGCAAGGGGACTCAGGTCTGTGGTTCACAGGCAAATCCTGCTGATAAAAGAGTGTTGGCTCAGATGTGGCTTGGAAACAGGCTGCAGTCTTTATGAGGCTGTGACAGCCTTGTTCTTTTCCGAGGGTCTTGTAGTTCATTCTTGTCAAGGTTGCAAACTGGTAGACTTGCATACGCATTAGATCATGAGTCTGCTGTCTGGTTCCACACGGCTTCGCATTAACACGTGCTAATCTGTGCTTTTTGGATTTAAGATGAATTTGTGTTCAGTCCAGAAGTGTGGTATTGAAAGGCTCTGAGGCTGCCATGTTTTCAAGGGTGGGCACCACGGAGCTAAATCAAGACACTAAATTGGTAACAGTGATATTCAGTGGAAGAGCCATGTCAGATATAAACAGGAATCCCTTTAGGCATACCACGTGGGGCATTGTGCTCCATTTAGGAAGTGAAGTGAAGTGAAGTGAACCGAACCACTATGTACTACTCAACTGTGGCCTGGAGGTCTGTCACAGGAAGTGATACAGCGGTGTGAATTCCCCCACTCCTCTGCTGTCCTGCTGCACACTGACTTTTATGCAAGCTGCTAGTGCTTTTTTAGCCTGCCCAAGGATGTTTTTCTCTTGTTACATTCTACCTGACATCCTTTGTAACTGTGACCACTTATAATCTTCAGTAATCTCCCTTTTTTGGCTCTGCATACTTCAAGGTTTGATTCAGTTTCTGAATCTTTGGATTTTCATCATGGAATGAAATGATCAGTGTCTGTCTTGTATGGTAGAAACACCTCTCCTGAATTAAAAAGGAATATGATTCTTAATGCTCACAACTTTTCCTATCCTATCACATCCCAACTAGAGCTTTCCCCTTCAGAAACATGCCTGGTGGGGATCTCAAACATTAACTGTCTTGCAAAACACAAACAGGTGAGACCAAAAGTGGTGAGGAGTGGACTGGATGCTGCCCTTTGCCGTCTTTGCTTGAGGAGGAACATCATGGGGAAAAGGCAGGGGATCCAAATATCAATTGTTTGTTGTTTCATTTTGAGTGTCCTCTCCCCTGTGCTCAGAAGCAGGTACTGGAAGGGCTCAGTGCTCATGTGCTTTTGCAAATACTGTTCCAGAAACCTCACTGTTCTGAGAAAATGTCAAGCTCTTGAAACACCTTGTCTAAGGCTAGCTCTTTAATGCAGCCATCCACAGGAGAGGAACGATTTCTACAGCTGTCAGAGCTTCTGGTAATGGAATTAATATACCCCTGAAGATGCATCTGGTTCAGAGGCAGCATTCCTTAGATTTCTCTCACTGGGAAGTAGGTGTGGAGAGTTTCAAACTGATTCAGTGCTATTCAGTGTGCATATTTTAATTCTTTGGGGTGAGATCTGTCTCTAACATGAAATTATTCCAGAAAAATTATGATAAATTCCTATGCTTTGCAAGCAATCACTGCATTTATCTGTCTGTGCCAATCTTTTTTTTTTTTTTCTTTTTTCTTTTTTCTTTTTTTTTTTTTTTTCCTCTGAGAATAGCATATCCTCCCATCTACTGATGGGGACAATGTGTCTACATCTAGTTATCAGCACTGGTAAAGAGATGGTAATCTATGCAGCTGCCTGGCACATCATGTCTCCCTGCTGGCTGGCTCCATTCCTCAGGCTCTGCAGCCTCCAGCCATGATACCCCCAGCAGCATAAGCTACATCCTTTGCCTTTTAAGAATAGCTTCTGGAGGATGGAGTAAACAAGGAGACAGAAGGAGAAACTGTCTTCCCTCATGTGTAACCAAGGCATGTTAGCAACCCTGCATAGGAAATGTTCTCACAACTGTTAACTGGGGTAGCTGGAGATACTATTTATGTCTGAGTCCTCCTAGCAAATGGCCTTTTGAAAGGCAGCATCTGCATGGGGCCTTTAACAAGGAAATGAAGGTGTGTCCTGGACTTCTGCTGCCTGTTAACCACAAGATACATTGAATTGTCTAAAGGAGGATAAAAGAGGTTTTTGATTGATAAAAGGGCTGACAAGAAGGAAAGATAGCCCATTTTGCACTATAGATGCATCCTGCAAGCGTACATTTCGATTTTGTCATTCTTGCATTTAAAAAAAAACTAAATTAATTATTTCCAAATTCTGAAGGAAAGCCTAGGTAACCTCAGTACTAAGAGGCTTGGTCGTTGTAGTTGCAGAGGAAGAGTGCTAATGTGGAAGCTTAAAACAGTATTTCAATTCTGATACCAATTTTTATTCTTCTTCCCCTTTTTGTATGTGAATGGGATATCCAGGATGACTGATGGCATTAAGTGAAAGTTGCCCTCATAAAATTCCACTCAATATGTTTATGATTCCTAAAGATAAATTTTGAAAGCTGCTTTAGTCTTCAGTTACTAGCAAGTTCATTTCCCTCACCCAATTCTTCAAGATATACTGTAGGATTGACTCCTTAGTGACATTTATTTTGCACCATGAGAAAGGGAACTTGGTAAAGAGCTCTGTGTTAAGAAATCATAGCCTGGTATTTATCAGTTTGTGTTCTGCATCACTGGTCATCTGCAGGTCCTAACTAGGGTTCTCAGTTTCAGTAGCACTCTGTAAGAGCACAGCCACGTGCTGTAAAAACAGTTACCAAATGCTTCACTTACATCTATTCAGATCACACCTGCCACCTTTTCTTCCTGTACTTTTTTCTAATTCTGTCTTCAAAAGCAGTTAAATTTCATGCAAGCAATTATTTTACTAACTGCCTACTGCATATGGCTCACTCTTTCATTGTTTCAATATATCTTCTTTTTTCTATTTGTTATATTACTCTCTTAAAGGATAAAAGTTACACTTAGAAGACAATAATAGTCAGTTTTAAGTATGGCTTTCTTTTTGGAGAGTGCTGCTAAGTTGACTTTTTTGCCCTTTTGTCATTTCCTTTTTTTTTTTGGTTACGTATTAGAAAACAGGTGCAAATGACTCAAAAAAGTTAACTTTTAAAAGAAAATTCAAAATGAGTGCAACTAGCTGCTATGTCTGGCATATTTCTTGCTCCCTAATTACACAAGTACCCTTGGATATTTTAGAAGTGGAGACTTCAGATGAGAGAGTTCAATATCTTGTCCACTTTGAAACATCATTGATTTTTGTCGTTAGCCTCACAAACGTATAGTCCTTTTTTCATTCTAATGCCATTTTCCTCATGTTTATTTTTAGAATGTCTTTTCCCTCTCTTGCAGCATGAATTCTCCGGCTGTCTTGTAACCTTTTTTTTCTCCACGGATCTATACTAGACCTTCCTTGTTCACTTGTTTACTTCCTTTGCTTTCCAATAAGATTTTCTTTAATTTTCCAGTTTTTAATCCATATTATTTGTGGAGTTTAATTTGGTGTCCCTTATGCCTGGTTTTTTCCAGCAGGACTCTGATAATGAATCCAGCTAGCAAATAAAAGAACCTTTTTTTTTTTTTTCATTTTCTTTCCCTATTTTAAATCTGTCTGTAAATGGTCTTAACTTCACGTCTACAATATGTGAGTAGTTGGAATAATTATTGCAATTTTGGGTTCTTGATGATTTTTTTTCCCTTTTTTTTGGAGGCAGTTTCCCCTGTATGCTAAACAGAATACTTTTTCGTTGGATAATTTCAAAACTACTGAAGATTAAAAATATAAACCTTGGCTTGCCCTGTGGATCTCATTGAGACTTGACCAAACCCAAGATCTTGGTTCTGGAGCTTGGCAGCTTTGTGTGTGCATATTCCAATGTTCTATTCAAAATAAGCATTTGCTATGCTTGCTAATTTTAAGCATTTATTTTGATGTTGCTTTCTCCCATTCTAGATGTATTTTCCTGGTTTAGTTTGCTGGCATGATATCTACAAAACAAGCCTACTTCATCAATGTTAGATTCTGCTAAAACAGTAATGAAAGTTCAAATATGACTTAAGAGTCACTTAGGCTCTCTTGTAGCAGTTCAAGATGTTTTAAGGCCTTAGAAGGCATAAACAATTTGCACTCCTCCAGAAACTCTTAACATCCTAAATTGTCTAAGCCACTGGAAGAGCTGATGGATCATAAACAGCCTAAGATATTCTGAGGGTTCAAAGCTTATTTGGAGTATAGTCTGCCTGTTATCACTTCAAGCAATTAACAAGCCTTTAGATTTTTAGAGGACTTAAGCAAGTTGTCCATCTTTATAGCTGTGTGGATGATACTGTCAAGCTGAACTGTGCTTGTTTGAAGACTTTTAAGCTGTGTATTCTGGAATCTGTTATTTACCTCCCAGAGGTGTCCCTACCTGGTACTTGGTGTGGTTGGAGCCAGATAGCAAAAGATACCGCGGCAAACTGGCAAGATTTAGTGAGAAGAAAGTCAGTGAAAATTCAGGAAATTCTTATTTGCTCTATTTCTGCCTTGTTTGTTCCAGGCTATTTGGCTTGGGTGCTGTGCTCTTTTTCTCATAAACATGATACAAGTTACAACTTCGTATGTCACGCTGTGTATAAACACAGTGTGTTTACATGATGGTAGTGTAAAAAATTTCTGAGAAAATAGCTTTTAAAAGTTGTTCTGGTGTTTTAGCAGAAGAATGAAGGCTGTCTGAGAGGGACTTTCATTGTCCTTATTCTCAACACAGGTTTTTCTGTTCATCTTTGCATTCCTTAAGGGCAGCACTCTCAACCTCAATATTTTTGAGGGTTTTTTCTTTGAGTCCTAAAATAGTCAAACATCCACACTTTCATAAAACTCCTTTCTTTCTGCTCTGGCATTGTCTTGGGCTTAATTTCCATTTGTTACTCCTGTTGAATGTGTTGGAAGACTGATTCTTAATTGAAGACTTCTCCCATGGAATATAAGACAAATTCCTCTTAATGCTTTCTGGTGATGTGTCATCCATTTCAAATTATTTTATGAGTCTGCTTATCTTCTACATGCAATCTGTAGGTAGGTTGCAAATGCTGACGCCTGGAAGTCACTTAGTTTTTGGCTATAGTGGTCCTGTGGATCAGAAGAAACTATTCTGTTTGGGTTCTTCTTACTGTATTAATCTCTCTCTTCTTTCTCTCTGAAGTATCTACCAGCTTAGCTGACTGATGACTCTCTTCCTTAGCTGAGATACCAAAATTTTACTGAGGGAAGATGGCTCTTAGGGGTGTGCCTTCTGTCTAAATCTTATCCACTGGCCACAAGATCATGAACTGGATCCAGCCTTAAGTGTCCACTGATAGACAGAACAAACTTGTATGTGTTTATGTTGTTGAGACAGAAGAGCTGCTGAATTAGCTACTGTTGCCACCAGCTTTATAAGGCTGACCTCATACAAATGGTGTGAGTTTGAATACAAAATCTTCAAAAATCCAAACATTTAACCTAGCTGACAGGATTGCACAATCAAATGAACAGGACCAGTTGTCTGGCAAAGTGTTCCAAGTTGCGTTGGCACCCTCCCTGAAGCAGGCACAGAGCTACCAGCTGCACCAAGCTGCCTGCTGTCCTGCTTCTGCAGCACCTTGGACAATTCAAGTCGGTATCAGGGTATGTTTCTGCATAGTTGCTGGTTTTCACACAGGCAAAATTTGCAGGATTCTAGAAAATTAGTGGGTTGTATCAGTGTGAGGAGTAAAAATGAGGCTGCTCTTAGATGCATCATTCATCTCAGTGTGATGGACAGGATGATGTCATGCGTCATTTAAATATCTGTGGTTGTCAATCATAAACTGCAGATCTTGTGTTCCTTGAATTCTTGTGCTTGATCCTGTGTCCATCCCCTGGCTAGTTACACATGGGCTGGCACCAATGAAGCTGCCCCCTCTTCTTGGTCAATGGGAGTTACTGCCCTGCAGAATTACTCCAGAAATCCCCTTTGCTGGTTCCATACAGTTTGCACAGCAGCCAGTTTTCACTTGGATTTGTCTCTGCACGTGGTTCATCGCCTGCACAGAAAGCTAAATATTTATGAAGTAGGGCGTTAGAAATTATTGTTTTCCCATCCAGGCAGCTGCTGGGAGTGCCAAACTTCGCCTTGTACTAACAATACCGTTGCCTAGCTAATCATGGGAGCTAGGGATGGGCTTGCTGTGCTGATCATCACCACCCTGGCAGAAGAGATAATGAGCTGCTGACAAGGATGCATCTGGAATCTGGCCAGCATTGCATTGCATTGCATGAGATAGTGTGTGCTGCTTCTTCCTTCCCAAACCAGGACAATAGATTCCTGTTCCTTAGCATAGTGTCACCTTGCTCTCTTGTAGCTCACTTTATTTCCTTGATACAGTTTGAATGGCTTAGAAATGACAAGTTTACACAAAGGGAAGAAAGCATGTCTTGGGAAATCCAAATCTTTGTAAACTAATCTGGTTTTGTATGCTTGCATTTAGTGATCTTGAATGGGCAGTATATTTGAGAAATCAGCTTTAAGGAGTATTTCCTTTTGTGGAGAAAGCAAACTTGGCAGCATGAAAATCAGGCGCATTGCATGGCATCAGAAAGGCAGCTTCCTTTCTGTGTTGGGCTTGCCACAGTCTTTATTCTAGTAATGAGGTTTTGCTGATATTTTTGGATGGGATTGCAGGCAGCAATGTTGTAATCAAAATTTAATTCGGTACTATAGCAAACAAGTGGGCTGCTGTTGGGCTTTCCCATGTGGCAGGATTTGAAGGAGGAGAGCAGTGCGTTTGTTCATTGCTGCTATCTTCTTCAGATTTCACTTCAATCATCCCCTGATGATACAAGTGAAAAGGTAGTAAGTGCTATTTATGCCTTCCTGGACGTGCATACACCGCTTGCAAATTATGGGTTGTTTTGTCTTGCTGTCATGCTCCTGACTGTATTGTTATGGTAGAGTTGGGGAATTTTCATCCTAATCCCTCCTCCTCTTCAACTCCCAGTTTTGGATATGCCAGCTGGGAGGTTACCCACATGTCTGAGTCTGTTTGTGCTGACCTGTGCTTTGTCAAATTATCCTTCAAATCCTGGCAAAGCAAGTGCACTAAATTGCATTTCAGCTCTCTTGTAATTTGTTAATAATACTAACATTAATTCCTAGTACTTGGTCCTATTTTCTTCCTGGAGACATAACTGAGCTGTGTAGGTAATACCTCTGTGTAGAGGGAGAGGCTTGCTAAGTTGTTGGCTCTTAATACTTAACAGGCTCCACTCTGAATCCTTATTTGACTTTCAGCAAAGCCTGCAAGTCTGTGCCCTTCATCCTCTCCAAGCTCGTTAATAATGTGAGCTGGACACAAGCGTGAAGGAAAAGTCCATCTTAGAACAGATCCCTGCTGGGAAATCCAGGCTGTGAGCAGCTCTGCATGTAACAAAGCTAATGGAAATTTCCAGGGAGGGCTTAGAGAGCTTAGTGACAGCCATAAAAGGGAAGAAAGTAAGAACTTGACTGAGTGGACTTCACTGTCCATGACTGACACAGTGCAGAGAATTGCAATTTTTCACCCTAAAGCCCTTGGCAACAAATGTCCTTTTTACTGCATCCACATCCAAGTGGCTCCATGTTACACACAGCTTCTACCTTGTGCCTTGAAAAATGTAAAGTGCTTCTAGCATTTCTATATCTAGAGTTTGATGAAGCAAAAGTTAAATGCTTACATTACCTGAAAAATATTCATTTCTCCACTGTAAGCTCTGCTTCTTTGGAATGAATTGTCAGGCCCTGATTTGCAAATCTCCTGGGAAACGTACTGTGAAAGGCTGCTCATTTACAAAATTCAAGCAGTATTTTGCAATGGGAGCTAAAAAACCTTTAGGCTTTCCGAAAAGGGAGATTGCACTATTTTAAATAGGTGGGGCTAAACCAGAGCAAGTTATAAGCTTAATTGAAAATCTGACTTAAACCAAGGTAATTGTGGTTGTCGCACACATCTTGTTGTGTACTGAAGTTGGTTTAAGGTCTGATTATGTGATCAAGTCTCTAACGCAAACATGGTGTTAAAACTGGCATTTAGCCCTCATTAGCAGTATTTCTTTGATGAAATTTTGGTTCATTAAGAAGAGACATTATGATCTTCATATAAAAGGTAGTGCCCAACCAGTGCCTTCTGTTAAGTTCAGGTGTATGCTCTCCTCACTGTATCTTGATGCAGTCTGAAACATCTCTTCTATAGGCTCAATCAATCTCTAAAGGCTGGAAAACCTAATCAGGAGCAATCTTGATACTGATCTTAGGGGCTGTAAAGAGACCAGTGTGGTTTCCAGCTCAGAGATACACAGACACATACAAAAGAGGACAGAGATGGTGCTGAGGGCCTTATGGCTTTTGCAAGAGGTAGAGTTGGGACAGGGTAATTTGTGTAGCTGGCCAAAGGAAGAGACTACTGAAAGGTAGCAGTGAAGATGCTTGCTGCTGCAGGGAGTGCCAGCTGTTTATTCTGAGCCACTTCTTTTGCCCAGCAGGGAGATACACCAAACTAAAAAGCCAGGTTAAAGTGGTGCTGAGAATGTTGAACTCCCATCGTGGCCAAGTGTAGTGACCTTGGCCTAAGCCTGTTTATCAGAGTTCCCAGAGCCAGCAGCCAGAGCAGTGGCACCATCTGCTACAGGTCCTCCTTCTAGGGAAGGAAGGCAAAGCCCTTGATTCTCTGGCAGTAAAGGAATAGCTAATAGGACCCTGGCAGTGAAGCCTAGCTGATAAATGGCAGTGTTTAAAACCAATATGAAAAGTTATGCATTAAATTGAATGCCTGTTGATTTAACTGTGTGCAAACTGACAGCATGAAGTGGACTTTGCTGTCCAACAACCCAACCGTACAGTAGTGAAACTCTGCAGAATAGGTAGGAACATGGTCAGGAGCTTTTGATTGGTGTACTGCATATCAGCTTGGTACCATGATGCTTTTGTAGAAGTGAAATTGATCCACTCCAAGTGTGTGTGCAGAAGCTGGACTTTCTGTGTATTACAGGAACGTGGTGTTCGGGGGAAGAGAGGAAAATACAGTATTGTCAGCTCCCATCTTGGCCTGGGGGAAGCTTTGTGGTCTTCTGGTTTCTTGTCTTGAGAGCTGGCAAGCTGGCAAAGACAAGTAAGGCACACATTGGCAAGGAATACCAATCATGTACGTAGCTGTGGGGGACTTTGCCTGTTCTTTGGGAAATATGAAGATGTGTGGAAGAGGGAAAAGAGGTCAGCTTAGCTCTGTTGTGTAATAGCTGTAAATACCAAGAACACTAGACTTTTTATGGAAATTTTGACTACGAGGTCAGAAAGTCTCTCTTGCCTAGGGACTGTGCTGCTTCACAGACAGCAAAGTGTGACAGCTAATCCTCAGCCAGTATATTAGGCAGGGGATGGAGAAGCCAGAGGGACTGGCACAGTTTTAGTGACAAGTTACCATCTGTCAGTAAACTCAGAAACCTTTGTAAATCAGCATCTCACTGGAAGCTGCTTTCATGGATTATAATGCAGCACAGGACTAGCACAAAAAAATAGAAGTTGGTTACTTCTTGTAGCCTCTGTGTGTGATTTTGTTGAGCTGATTTTGTTCATCTCTCACCGTGGATCTTAACCTGGGGTGCTGTCATCCTGGCAGTCTAGCCCCAGGCCTCCAGTACACACTGATTTCCCATTGCAGCATGTCTGACCTGCAGCATCCTCTAAGCTGGGGTCTTGCTTATTCTACTGAGGCATCTCTTTACAGCAACAACAGTTTTTATATGTACATAAAACGTCTCGTTTGTGCCTGACCCATAACCAGCTACCGACTATTTGCCAGGAATCCTTTCTTCATATTATGGGACTACACCTAGTTCTGAGCCTCTCTGCAGGGTGATGGAAGTTCAGCTCTTCAGACACAGTTCCCTTGTGTCTACACAGGTCTTATTTTTTTGGTTTGGGGTCTTTTTCCCCCCACTTGCCTTGCTGTGACCACTGCACAGCACTGCTAATTCTCCACCCAGCACCATCAGGTGTGTGCAGTCCAGCAGCCATGTGGTGGTACACAGGACCATTTCAAAACTCCCAGGCCAGCTCATGAGCTATCAGCATGGTGTGGCAAAGCACTCCAGGAGGTGCCTTCCATGCTAATGCAGCCCAGAGTGCCTCTGAAGGTGGAACACAGCAGGAGGTGGGAGATCTCTATGCTGCCTTGGAGCGCACAGTGAGTGCCTGTCCTGTAACATTTCTGTATGGCACAGAGTAAGCTGGATTTGCTCTCACCCTCTTCTTGGTGAGATGTGTACTTGCAGTATTATGGTGGTTTCATTTCTGTGATTGCCTGCTGTCTTTGGTAGTGGTTGATAACCTTGTCTGTTCCTGTGAGTAGTAAGCCCTGACTTGGTGTATCTTTTGGGGAAATGCTGTGTGAGAGGTTTCCAGAGCATTGGTGGTTCCATTATACTTAGTAGCATTAGATGTAAAATTCAAGTTTGGACTTGTCATCATCAGCCACAAATGCTGTTGATGTAGTACAAGCTCTTCTGTGGAAACTTGTTAAAATATAGTCTACATCTGTCCTGGCTCCACAGTGGCTGTCAGTGAGAGGGATGTATGAAGATTATTCATAGGTAGAAAGAGAATCATTTGCAAAGAAATTAAATGTTGAATAAGGGCAGTGTCTTACTGACCATTACCTAGTGCAGGAAGTGCTTGCAGACACCACAGGGAGAATTGGCCTTTCCATTCCAGTTCTTTGTTTAGTTACTTGGACTTAGGGTAACCTGATTTTATATGCACAGTTGTATGTCTTCATTTCCTGAAAATCTCTCTGCTCCTGTTGCTGTGTCTTGGTGCTAATACTGAATTGAAATGAATGGAATATTCCAGAGTAATCTGGTAATATAGCACTCTATGTTTGCAAGGTCGTTTATGGCAATGAGCCCTTTTAATGAAAATGTGAACTGTGAGCTAGATCTGCAGTTTCTGTAGAGCAGGAATCAACACTATTCATGTTGTGGGTGTGTAATGTGTGCTGGCTTGAACACTGTCCTGTCATACTAATATTTTTTCCTTCTTTGGCATTTTAAGGGCCTTAAACTCTGGAGTTGAGTACCACTGGGACCAGCTGAATGAGAATGTCTTCACTGTGCATTCCAGCAGCAGGAGTACTGAGCGGCCCGGGTGAGTCTCCTGGGTGTTGGGTTAGAGAGACCTGACCCTTTCTGCTGTTTTTGTTAGCTCTGACATCATTTCTTTGTTCCCTTACCACTGGCAGCTTTAAATATGAATTTTGTCCCTCTTTAGTATTGCCTGGTTGGGTCACCTGGCCTTCTTCCATCAAGTGACATTCAGTGCCCAAAAGTGCCAGTGACAGTAAAGTACATGTATCATTCAGGGCCCCAATAACAGCTGTGGGAGGAACATGTAGGGCTTGATGCATCAAAAACACCATGTAAAGCAAATGGCCTTTGGAAGGTAACTGAAGAACGGGGCAGTTGGCAGAGAAAAGGGCAAATATATGGTGCCGACCCAGTGATTGATTTTCATCTTTTTAATTGCTCGTCATGGAACAGTTGTTTTTCAGTAATAAACTCTAAAAATAAAGCTAAATCCTTTGGTGTCCCCATTGGCTGTTTCAGTCTGTCCAGTGATGCCCATGTTGTTGTTCTGAACACAAGGGTGATTCTGCAGTCCATTGCTTCTTGCCATAGTGACAAGTATTTCTCTGTAAGCCAGCTGTTCTCAGCAAGAGGGTGATAGTTTTGTTTCTGAGTTGTGAGTTTCAGCATACCAAGAAAGTTGTGAGCTTGTTTACAGGGCAAATGTGTAGGCTGTCCTACAGCCTTAGTCTGATTGTAAAATAAGCAGTAGAGATTCTTTACTCTGCTGTAGGAGTGGATATTGCCACTACTTAAGTTTCTGACTCGGTCTGGTATAATGGCAGCTTGAAGACAGAAATGCTGGTCCGGAATGAACTAGCTCAAAGACAGAGCAAAAAAAGTGTAGCAGGTTTCAAAGCCTTATGAAAAAAAAGGTTGTAAATGAGGCATCCTTTCCTTGAATCTTTTTACCATTCCCAGCACTTAGGAGTCAGTTTAGAAAACAGCATTGTGGCATTGTGAAGATTCAGCTGTAGCATCATACACTTCAGCTGTTTGAGTCTGGGAAGTTAATGAGCCTTGAGGTGGTTCCTGTTGTTTGCTTTTGAGAACACAGGATTTCCCTTGTCTGACTGGAACGGGCAGAAATGCCTGCTGGAGCGCATTCATGTGCGATGCTGACAAACTAGGAAGTCCAGAGGAGGGAAAGGCTAAAGGCTACATCCATGGGAGTTAAAGCTGCCCTGCTGTGCAGGAGGTTTTGTGTGTGTTTGCTTCTGCACTGCACGTTGTGCTGCCTCCTCAACGCAGTGACCCCAAGACAGTTTTTCTGCAGGCTTAATGATGTTGCAGGGATATCGCTCTGTGCCAGTAAGACACACTGCTTCTGTGGAGGGGTGAGTGGCTTGAAACTCAAGAGACCAGTGTGTGTAAATAAGTGGGGGTCACAATTCTTTTCATCCCCATCCTCTTAGTGTCAAGCAGGTGCCTAGCTGGAGTGGAGGCAAGAAGAGCCTCTCGTTTGTGTTTCAGTCTTGCTTGGGCATGTTGCCTCCAGTGATCCTGGTCTTAATTGTTCTTCTCTCTTTTCAGAACCAGCAGAGCTACATGGAGGACAGACAGGGACATGGGCTTGATGAATGCTATAGGCCTACAGCCCCGAAATCCCCCTACCTCTGTGACATCACAAGGTACCCAGACCTTGGCGCCTCAGCTGCAGAATGCCGAGACTCAGACAGAGAGGGAGGTACAGGAGCAGGAATCCGCCTCTGCAGGGACTGGTGAAGGTAGGAGATGAATCAGTGGTTTGTCTGACACAGTTTACCTGGTGTTTCAGGAGTTTCCACATATGGTCCACATCCTGTCAGTGCATGTGGATACTCCTTTTCTCTCTTCAACAAAGATTTCTCTCGCCTAATTTGCTTGTAGCCAGGCATAGATGATTAGGAGAGTGAATCTCTGGCCATATGAATAGAAAAGTTGTCTTTTTCACATGCTTTGAGGAAAGAAATTTCATTGTTCTCCAGATCATTGTCTCTTTGTAGAATCAATTGTACTGCCTTGATTCCTCACACATCTCCTGATCTCCTAACCATCAATAAGGCTGCAAGCTGCAGGGAGCTATCCTTTCTGTCTCTGTGTTAGAGTTCAGCTTGATCCTCCAGCTTATGCCAAAGGTCTGCAGGCTTCACAAGCTCAACATTTTAATACAAAATAAAATAACTACTGTAAATCATTGTAAATCACTTCTCACAAAGCAGCTTTGAGGATACTGTTTAATTTGATTGATGAGGTTACATGATGAGTGCCCAGTTCAGCTATACAAAAATGTCTCTATTGGTTAGCAGTCCAGGAAAACTTACCGGTATGTAAGGACCTGGAAACAGCTACTGTGCAATTTCTGTACAAAGTCAGTAATCTGTTGAACACATTGATTTATCCAAGCTTCTTGTCTCAGTACTGTAACTTTGTGCTTTCATTCAGCTCTGAAGGCTTGGCTAGGTAGGGGTTGGGCAGTATGTACATAGGAAAGACAAGAGAAAATCAAGGAGACAGTTTTGAAGTTGTTGGTTCATGATAAACCTCCTTGGCTTTGCGAAGTAGCCCACAACATGCCTGTGTGTGCCTGTATGCCTGCTTGTTCTCTGTCATTCTGAAAGTTACATTTTGGTATGTGACTCTTCCACAGTTTCTGCTGTGTAGTATCCAGCATGTGTGATAAGGCTTTGTGTTTCTCTGATCTCAGCTCTTCTGTACAAAGTTAAGTGGGAAATTCCTGCCCGCTGGGGTTTCCGTCTGCTTATCTCAGCAGAGCTGAGATTAACCTCTCTGGAAGGTTAGTACAATTGATGGCGTGTAAATAAGGCTGGAGCACAGACTGTCTGGACAAGTGCTGAACTCATGGGAACTGCTTCTTCCACTGAATGTGGAACACAGACTGAGAACATGATACAGTGTGGGACCTTCTTGCATCAAGGCCATGATGGCTGATGCTGCAGGCTTTTGGAGTCAGTTAAACCAGGAGAGTTCTCCAACACTGCTTCTCTCTCCTGCTATTCTGCAATCATCTGACAGTTTCTTTATCTTGTTCTTTCTAAATTTTCAATCTCCAGATCTAGATCATAGGTGTTAACTAGACTGTTAATGAAACGTGGAAAGGGCTGTTCTTTACCAGTGCCTTGGCAGGATATCTCTACAAAGAAGAAAAACATGTAACATTTGGAAGAAAAGGAGTGTAAATAACAAGCCTAGGACGGATACTTCTCTTCATCTCTCTCTCTTGCTTGGAAGAAGATCAGCAAGTTCCACATCTGGTGCAATTTCCATCTCAGACATTGACTTACCATATGTCCCCTTGCAAATGGCCACACCTGCAAAATGAGCTCACTCCTGTCATCTATATCAGGGCCTGTAGAACAAAGGAGTTACTGCAGTTTAAACACGTGCATCAGAGATGAGCCAAGACGTTTTACCTGCTGTTGGTCAGTTCCTATGCCAGTTGCATCCTCAGTGGAAATTCCTGTAAGGGCTCAAGAATAACTTGAAACAGGGAACTGTGAGGACTATAATGGTAAGGAGGATGAAGGATCAAAAAATCAATAGTAGTACATGATAGAAGAATAGTACAAAGATCTGACACAAAGCAGAGAGACAAATTTTCTTCTCCTTTTGCCAACACTTTAGGCAGTTAGCGAGGTACTTGTGGCATTGGTGCTCTGGCTCATCTTTGTGTTTCACATTACACATGAGCATTATTGGCTGCTTGTGATGGTAAGCCAGCCATTTTCCTAGCATCATCAACTCTTGTGATGCATGTCCAGCGTGTTCCAGCAGGCAAGACTAGGTGTTGTGGTGCTTTTCTGATGGTTTGCCCACTGTATGTGCCGTAACTCTGCCTGCTGGAAGGAAAACTGTGTTTCCTAATAGCATGATCTAGAAGTCAGGGGCAAAAAGGCAAAAAAAAAAAAAAAAAAAAAAAAAAGGAAAAGAGAGAGAAGAAATGTGCTATCAGTAACTTGGGGTGTGACCCAGGGCAAATTATTAATCATCTACTAAATTGGAATTAATCTTCCCATAGTGTACAGCACACCAGAGGCTGTGGAGATTAATTAGTGTTTTGTATGGGGCTTTGAAGATGGGAATCACTATGTAAAGGCTTAGCAGCATTATCAGCAGCAGAATGGATAAATCAAGTGTGATTCTGAGTAATGTAAAGGAAAGTGGTCTAGTTATTGCCCTGCCATGAGGGGCGAAAAAGCCCTGACCAACTGACCAACCAACCAAAAAAAAAACCCTTGTAAGGTTTAAAAAAAAAAAAAAAAAAAGAAAGGCTAATGCTACCCTGAGAGTGGGTTTCTGTCCTCTGTCCTGTCAGCCCTTCTGTTGTGGGGAATTCTGGCTCAGGGCATTTCTTGCAGATATGTGCTTACTGTACAAAAAAAAAGAGAGTATGCAGAATTGCATCAGAAATCTAATTAGGTTCTGTGCGGGTATAAATAGTTTCCTTTTCTCATGCAAAGCTCTGCGGGGACTTTGCTGCTCTGATTATCTTTCTGCCTCCTTTGGAGGAGTGAGTATATGATGACTTTATTAAAGTGAATCCCTCTAATGTCTGAATCCTTCTGTTTTGCAGCAGTTAATAGAGGACTTCTGAACTCTGCTCCTGCGCCACACATAAAGGAAAGGTAGTTAGAGTTTAGAGAAAACTAGGAGAGGTACCAAGAAGTGCTTAAAACAATGTTTGAACTGTCTCCTATTTTCTTTTAAGCTGACAGACATAGTGGAAATAGTGATAGAGTTGTAACTTTGAGGCACCCTTAATTAGAAACAATCTGTTGGGCGTTATACTATGTTTTCCTTGCAAATAGACAGGCACGATGGGAGTGGGATCTGTATTCAGCTGGCAGATTGAATCTCACTTAAAACCCAACAAAAATTCCTAATGAGATTTAATGGCTCAAAGTTTTAACCTTTAAAAATTGTAATTCCCGGTCCAGACTGGGTCAGGCTGTGGCTGCCACTTGTTCAGGCTGTTGGATCTTTGGAAAACAGTGCAAGGGGCAGTAACTGCAGGGTCTGCAATTGTGCCAAAGCTGCTGCAGGCTGAGGGAGAGGGACCTCTGCAGAGCTGCAGGACACTTGTTTGATAGTGGGCCCATGCTGTCCCCTGGCTGTTGAGAGATTACCTGTCTTTCAGGTAATCCAGTTTTTAAAGAGGAAAAAAACCCAACAACAAATAACTGAAAATCAGTTGTCATCTGATTTCCTACCATCTGCATTGTCTTTCGGGCTTAAAACTCAGTGCTTGTTGTGCAAGTAGGCACATGGTACCAGTTCCAGAAATTGTAGCCATCCGAGTATTTGCTGTCACTGGATTGCTACTTTGCCTGTCTTTTGGGGGAGCAACATATGCTGTCATGCCATATACAGTTTTTAACTTGTTGGGTTGAAGTGTTTATACACCAGCCAGTATAAATTTCCATCAGTTCCAACTGCTTTCAAAGGTTGAAGCAGATTCGTTTGAGAGGGAAGAGGGTTGTAAAATGAAGGCTTGGGTTTGTGAGATTCAGTCTCTTTAAACTATTGGAGTGTAAAGACAGCACATGCAAGCAAAACTTTCCTGGTACAAGCAGAGCACCCTGGGGATACCTGAGGAGCACTTAGAAGCAATCAGTGTGCCTGCATGTGATGTAACTTATTTAATCTGAGACATTAGGAACACGTGTCCAGGGGCTGCTTGGGCAGGAATACTTTGTCCCCAGCTGAGCCTCATGAATGCTAACAAGAAGAAAGATGTTGTTTTATGTTAGCTGAACATGTTCTTGCAGTGCTGTTGTCAGATGTGACGTGACTTTTGTGTAGTTAGTGTGGAAGTGGGAACTGGGACACCAGGGATCAGCTTCCAGATCTGCTTCTCATTCTCCAAGTAGAAACGTGGGTAGATCCCTTAGCCTTTCATCTGCCTGTCCAGCTGTAAAATCTGCGTCATATGCCCTATAGAACTGCAAATTTTGGTTTCTCTTTAAAATCCTCTGAAAACCACTACCTAAGAAATAGACTTAGGTTCTAGAAGTATGTACTATGCAAGCCTTTACAGCGTGATCTACTCCAAGTACTTGGGTCTCTTGGGATTAAATTATGTGGGCTACTTTTAAACTCTCATTACAAAAGTAAGTTTCACTCACATGAATAGCCAAGGTGAGATATTACTAAGAAAATTCTTACAAGTTAAAGCAGTTGTATTTTTTCTGAGTTCTGTGGAGTTGCTTGGATTAACTACCTCAGAAAGGAAGTGTGAACATGTTTCTGGGCTTGGTTGGAAAGAAAAGTAACTGTTGTGGCATTAAGGGAGATATAATTATTCATAGCTGATTATACTGTGGTGTGCCCCTCCCTTTTCTATTCTTATGCAAGGGGTGAATTAATGTAAAAATGCTGATATTTTTATCTTTGAGCATCTGAATTAGTGGGGCAGCTCACACCTCAGAGCTATTATTTCATGTTCTCTGAAGACTTAGATATCTCTGCAGTGCTTACTGTTCTAATTTTGATGCTTTGTTTGCAAACATGGTTCCCAACTACTGCTGGTTTTACAAAGAGGAATGTTGAAAACAGAAGAAAATTCAAGACCAATGTCCGTGTATTGCACAGATACAGGGGAGTCTGTGGACTTTGCATTTCATCATGAGTATGCCATCCATGCCCAGAGATAAACAAGTTGTGCTCCCTATAGGTACTTCAGAATGCAATTCCTTTAGAAGTGGAAATACCCTCCCTTATGCCCATCTCCATCAAAACTCTGCAAGATGTTTTGCCTGCGAAGTTTTCTGTGTCAAATTCTTGTCTTGCTGGAGTAGCATAGAGGACTTTTAAAAACAGATGCATTAGCTAGGGAATATTTAGGTAAATGTTTGAGACAGCTACATTGACAGAAATCCTCTGGTCTTTGGGATAATTGCTCTCAAGAGTAATGTTTTGTTCTGTGTTTGGAAAAGATGGGAGTTTGGACCTCTGGAAAGGTCAGTTTGGTTACAGTAGAAGACATTTGTAGGAGCACAGCACTGCAGCAAGCTGATACATGTGTGGTTTACAGCATTGCTGTTGTTTTGGGTAAGTGCCTGTGTGCCCACCCTGAACCTTCACCAAATGGAAGTCAGCTTACTTCACTTGCTCTGAATACTAATGTAGTCTGCATTGGCAGCCTGGTGGAAGAATGTGTGTGGGAGTCACCAGGCAGTAGAAACGGGCTGTGTGTGAATCTGTGCTGTAGCTCAGCTCAAGGCAAATGGCACAGCAAGCTTTGCTCTGAACTAGTCAGCCAAAGTCATCGTTGAAACCTGAGAGAGGAAAAGGGGAGGACAGTCCCCAAAACAGAGGTGTTTGTTGGCTGCTTGCATGGTGAGGCTCACTTCTGGTTCTTGATGGGCTGGGAATTTCCAACATTGCTGTATCTCTGGGATCTGAAGGCTCACACCTTGCTGATTCCTGCTGTGGCATCAGCCCTTGCCTGTCTTCTAAGCAAGCAGATGCCTCAAGTGGAAATTCAGCCATGGCATATGGTAATTTAGGGGCAGGGAAGAGCAAGGGGTGCTGTGGTGAAGCATATGTTTGTAATGCGGAGGAGCATTGGCTGGCTGGGAGTCCTTGCTGTTTTGCTGTTCCAGTGCTTCTGTACTGGACTCATTTATAGTAAGTGATCTATCAAGAGCACGGTACCTGCTGTTTCAGGAGTTGTGTAGATAGGCCTGTCTGGCATGTCTCTAGACCAGGTTGCAAATCTTGGCTTTCTTAAGCTTCCACTCCAGCCTGGCCAGATGGTTGGTAATGAAGTACGACTATGCCCTCAGAAGGAAGTGATGACTGAATCCAAAACCATGCTTCTCAGACCTTCCACTTCGTTCTGCTCATGATTAATGTTTCAATATCCCTTGGCATGCATGTTTTTCACACTGGAGTTTTCCAATATAATAGCTGCCTGTGTCCTCAGTCTTTGTACTGGTCAGCCAAGTTCCTACTTCATGCATCAGCCACATCCTGAATAGGATTTCTAGAGTTCTTGCTAGAGTTGTGGGTCAGGCTGTGTCCAGGGGGTATTCTTGCTCACTCATCTTAGGCTGTGCTGCAGATTCTCTTGTGGTTACAGGTGTCTTTGGTTCCACTGATGCTCTACTCAAGGGGCTAGGTATAGTGCATGTAGCAGGTTTACTGCATTCCTAGCAGGAATCTACTTACACTACTGGTGAGATGTAAATTTGCCCTGAATGTCCATAATATTTCTGCAGGAGGACAGTATGTCAGCAGACTTACTTGAGGATGAAATTGTGTCCTGTGGTGGGGGATGCTGGCAGTGCTTGATGCGAGTACCACTGAGCCCATGAGAAAAGGGAACAAGCTGTCACTGACTGACTGCATGACGTCTCCTTAGTGCCATGGTGTGGACTTTGCTGAGTATCTTAGCTCCCATGCTGGATACATGGTCATCCAGTCATTTAGGTTGGAGAACACCTCCAAGATCATCAAGTCCAACCTTTGGCCAAACACCACTATGTAACTAAACTGTAGCACTAATTGTCATGTCCAGTCATTTATTGACTAGTTCCAGGAATTGTGACTCCACCACTTCCCTAGGCAGTTAAAATGAGTAACCACTGTCTCAGTGAAAAAAAATACTTCCTAATGTCCACTCTGGACCTCTTCTGGTGCATCTTGAGGCCATTTCCTCTTATCCTGCTGCTGATTAACTGGGAGAAGAGATTGGCTGCACCTCCCTTCAGGTAATTGTAGGGAGTGATAAGGTCTCCCCTGACCCTGCTTTTCTCCAGGCTAAACAGCCCCAGCTTCCTCAGCTGCTCTTCTTATGACCTGTGCTCCAGACTCTTCACCAGCATCATTGCCCTTCTCTGGATGTGCTCCAGTACCTCAGCGACCTTTCTTGTGAGGGGCCCAGAACTGGTCACAGGGTTCAAGGCATGGCCTCACTGGTGCTGAGTACAGGGAGACAATCTGCCCTGATCCTGCTGGCCCCACTATTGCTGATATAGACCATTATGCCACTGGCCTTCTTGGCCACCTGGACACACACTGGATCATGCTCAGCCACTGTTGACCAGCACCCCTGGGTCCTTTTCTTCTGAGCAGCTTTCCAGCCCCCCTTCCCCCAGCCTGTAGTCCCACCTGGGACTGTTGTGACTCAGGGGCACCTTGTTGATCCTCACGCAATTGGTCTTTGCCCTTGACCTAGCCTGTCCAGATCCCTCCTCAGACCCTTTCTACCCTCCAGGATACCAACACTCCCAACCAACTTACTGTCAACTGTGAACTTACTGAGAGTGCGCTAGAATCCCCTCATCCAAATCATGGATAAAGACATTAAACTCCACAGCACCAAGTATTTTTGTTTTCCTAGTCAGTGTGGCATTTCGGTTTTTATTGTGTTTTAACTCCTCCCTGCATCTAGCCTTGTTGACATTTGTGTTCATTTCCTTGGTGCCAGGAGAGCTCACGGCTTTCTCCTCAAATCAGCACTGTGATAGCTTCATAGAGGTGGGAGTGAGATTTATTTCTTTAATAAGAATCAGCAAGATCCCACTGTGGAATGTTTCTAGCAGTTTATTATTACAGATTGTTCTCCCCAAATGCTCCGGGTAGGGTTGGTAGTAAAAGGAGGATGTTGAGAAACTGAACTGGAATGAACTTCCCTGTCATGGTGTTTTAATCTTCTACATGGACAATTCTTCAGTGAGGTTTTGTTCTCCTGAAGTAATCTTGAGCAACCAAGGTATCTGACTATGGTTCTCTCAGAGCTCACTACAGCCTGACAATAAAGGGAAGCCTCAGAGTTAAGAGTAGACAAAGACTGTAGGTCTTGAGATGGTTTTTTGTATTCCTCGAAAGATATCAGTCAAGGGGAGCAGGAGCTTACACACTTGATCATAGCTAATGTGGAAGACCATGTTCTGTAGCTGCTGTCTGCTGTTGGCCAGCTTCTTATGTCCTCCCTAGATTGACACTGGGGACATTACCAGTGTGTCATCTGCCTTCTTCTCAAACAGGAGAAGTAGGAAAAGCCATGGGGTTCTTTAACACCGTGGTGAACTGTTTGGTTTATTGCAGTGCAAAGGGAGGTTTCTCTTTCTGTCCCCATGGGGCTGGCAGGCTTATCTCTACAGCTGCAATAAAGCATCCTGCCTCTTTGACTACTACCCTTTCCCCCGTCTTTATGGCTAGATAAGAGCTGCTTTTCCAATGCTTGGACATGCAAGTCTCTGAGAGTTACCTGTGGAAGTGACCAAGATTTTCTTGACAGAATTTGGTGCCTTTGTTTGACACTTAACCAAGTGGCAAGTTGTGGAAACAAAATACTGGGCTCTGTCTGGAATAGAATCTATCTTCTGTCCCAGCACACGCACACTGCATGATGCAACTACTCAGCATGCTTTATTTTGTGTCGTAGTTTGCCTTTGTGCACCAGAGTTGCTTCTTCTTTCTTTTGCAGGCGAAGGTCCAGAATATGGGGCCAGTGGGGAGGATGCCCTGAGCAGGATTCAAAGGCTGATGGCAGAAGGTGGCATGACTGCCGTGGTTCAGCGGGAGCAGAGCACCACCATGGCGTCCATGGGCGGCTTTGGCAACAACATCATTGTAAGCCACCGGATCCACCGCAGCTCTCAGACTGGCACAGAGCCCACAGGAGCTGAGGGCACGTCAGCACAGCAGTCCACCTCTCAGCAGCTGGGCACAGAGCTGGAGGGACGGATCCTGTCAGAGTCCGTGCAGCTGCCGGAGCGTGGCCTGAGCCCACGGACAGCCCCTAGTGGGAGTGAAGGACAAAGCGCTGGTGACCTGGATCTGCCAGGGCAGGCCCAGTCCTCCATGGACACCGAGGGACCAATTGAATACAGTGACCTAACTAACAATAACCATCTTCCTGACAGTACCAACTTCTATAGTAATGACAGCACCAGTGGGGAGTCGCGGAACAGGTAGAGATTGAGTTGTGTGTTGGTGCTACCCTTGTACTGCTCAGCAGAGACCTGTACCTCACAGCTGGCCAGGAGCTGGAAGAGCAGGGATGGGTGGCTCTAGCAGGATGCTTGTGGTTCAGAGGGCTTCTCTATCCTGGGTGATCGGGGAAGGGATAAGAATTGCAAGGGAAGCCATGGGAAAGAAAGCATACTTAACTTCCAACATTCCCACTGCTGAGGAGTTAACAGGAATACAAACCACACTTGCTGCACATCAGCCGAATTTTGAAGCCCCATGGCATCTCCTGAGCTAAGCCCTGAAACTTGGTGTGTCATCCTTTGTAAAGCCTTTTTCCTTTCCTTTTTCCTGCCCTTTTTTACCTATGGAGCTGATCAGTAGAGTGAAGAAAGGGAAGGGGGCCTGTAGCATCCTTCTGGAGACAGGCAGTACTGGGCAAACCCAGGCGTGATGCTCCAGCTCTGCTGCTGGAGTGGAGGAGTCTTCCAGGCCACAGTCCCTCTCCATAGCACAGCACTGCTCCCCCAGAGTGTGGTGTTCTGACACCAGTCCTGCCTATGCTGTGGTTTTTTTCTGGGAAGAACTGGCCTTCACCAGAATATGCATGGATCAAGATATGCTCACAGGTGGAATCTTTCCTTTTTAGTGTTAGTTTAGGACTTGGCAGGAACCGAAGCAGAGATGCCATATGGATGGGTAGAGGGACAAGGGCTACTGCTCTCTAGTCTGGATGCAGTTCTCACAAGGATGTTCTAAGCTGTGCCAATATTAACATGAATGAGCCATCCCAGTGGTTTCTTGGTGCCAGGACTGAGCTGCACATCCTTGACACGGGGCAGGAAGTCTCTTTTCAGCTCCAGGCCAGGGTGTGAGGTATGGGTCTGTGATGTAAGGTGTTGCATGTGAAATCTTGACCTTGTACATGTAGTTTCTAGTGGAGAAGTCAAGGCTCTGATACTTTGTTTTTAGTCTCAAATGTGATTTTCCTTTTCGTTTGTAACTCTCCATCCCTAGCAGGCTTATGGAGGAAGTACGGGGAGAGTGTGAGTGCTGACGAGGGAAACACCAAAGATCAATGTCATTAAAATATGACAAACCCTTGCTTGACCTCCTGTCTTCATTTGTGTGATGGTTGTCTCTGTCTTCGGCCTTGGGAATAGATGCATCCATCTCAGAAGCTCTTGGCAGCATGCAAATGTCAGATGATGACCACCCCCTTCCCCGGAGGAAAGCAGACTCAGCCTGAGTTGAAAGTCCAAAACTGGGAAACAAGGAGGTGCATTTGGGAGGTCTTACTTGCAAATCGCATTTTAACCAGTCTGGAGATGAGCAGGCACCTCTGCATTTCCCATCACTCAAGTACTGCACTAAGGAGAAAGAAGAGCATTTCACCTATCCTGTGTAAAAAGCTGTGTAGAGGTGCAGCACTGAACATCTTGGGCAAGCAGAGAATGGTCTGTCTTGCTGACCCCTTGATGCAGAAGAGGGTTGCAGTATCTAGCTGTTCTGGATCAAGGAATGCACACTCCTCTGTTACCACTGTGGTGTGAGGGATGTTTCCAGTGCTGTCTGAGCACCTGCCAGCGGTTGCTGTGCTTCTGCCCAGCTCCTCTAGATTCTCTGCTGCTAAGACATTACAATAAATAAGTCTGTCATTAGGCAGCACTCAAGCTCCCAGTCAGAAGAGTCTGTTAGAGAACATTAAGCAAATCTTCCCTTAAATCAGAGCCTGGAGATGAACCTTAAATCAAATCAGTTGCTGCCAGACCTCATTGCTGAGTGTTAATGAGGCTCTGAAACCTGCCCCAAGCCAACCACATCCCTGATCTGACAGGAGAGCAGCCTGAAAAATGGGATTCCCTTGTGTGGCAAGGAAGGTTTCATGCATCTCTGTTTTGCCTTACTGTGGAAGAGCCTGATGATGTGCTGGCAGTTGAGAGCCAGAAGAGCTATGTCTCAGATGGACAGACAAGGCAGTGCAGGTCTAGACAGAGCTGTTTATTGCTCTTCTTGAAAACAAACTGAAACAGAACCTGGGAAAAAAACTGCTTCAGCTCAGCCTGACATCATTTCTTCTCTCTCCCTGCATGATTCCTGGAAGAATCTTGAGGCGCATTCTTGGTAGATGTATTGCAGAGCATTTATAGATATCCATTTTCAGAATGAGACAAGCTATCTACAGAAAAATTTCCATCTCAGTTGGAGAAGTGTCTTCTGGGCTGCCTCACCCAGAAGGTGTTAGCAGATTCTCAAAGCCTGGCGTGCACTGTTGCTGGGTGCTGTGGCCAGGCTGCTGTGCAGAGGCCTGAAGCCTGCTCTGCTGATGGCTTCCCCTTGGTCCAGACCTGCCCCCACTGGAAACTGTGGCAGAGCAGGGAGTGAGCTCCAGTGGGAGCCAGAGCAAACCACAGCCACTGTCTTTGCCATTGGCATGGGACATCTCTGAAGCTCTAAAGCACTTTTCCATTCAAGACTTGAAGGGGGATGCTCTTCCTGATGAGGAAGAGTGAAGGCCTGGTCAGAGCAGGCAGCTTTGTAGCCCTGGGCAAAAGGCTCCTCACAGTGGAGCCTGACTGCAGCCTGCATTCCTACAGGCTTTAAGCAGGAGCTGTGGACACAGTGGGTGTGGACATCCCACTGTGCTGAATCTTCTGGTGCTGCCTTGGACATGCTTTTTAGATGACCTGCTGTTGCTGCACAGCTGAGCAGGTACCCTCAGTGGTGATGGGCTAATGTGTACAGAGAGCAGTGTTTTTCTTTTGAGTTTCAGACCTAGGAAAGCTCAGATTATCCCAGCCTGAGACCTGATGGAGCTACGTGGGTGAATGGGTGAGAAGAAGAGGGAACAGAAGGGAAAATTGAGCCCACTTAGGCAATGGGCTCACCCACACCCAGCCCAATGCAATTTATTATGTCTCCCATGCTTCTTGTGGGACGAAAGTCTTTATCTGCTTTGGACTACCCTGCTCCAGCCCAGCAGTTTTCCTCAGTTGTTTCAGGCAGGGCTGATCTAACTTTATCTTCAAGCAATACCCCTGAATCTGCATGGTGACCTGAGGCCTGGAGCCCTGCATAGAAGAGCAGGCAGTGGGATTGCCCACGCCAGGGGCAGCAGCACCGAGCTCAGGGCTCCTTCCCCAAGCCTTGCAACTTTACCTGCTTATTGCAGTGTGACAATGCAGCACTGAGGCAAATGCAGTGCCAGGAGCAACATGGAAATTCAACAAGAGCTGCTTCAGGAAACCAAACCAGAGCTATGCATACTTGCTGGCCCAATTTAGGAGGCAAAGTGAGAGCTTTGCTGCGTAGGAGCAGGAAATAATCTTAAAAAGTGAAAGCTTTTCTCAGCTGTAGACTGTCAGGAGCCTTTAAATGTGCTAACAAAATCCTGGGAAAAGGAGAAATACAGTGCAGAGAATTTTATTTAGCTTTCAAAAGGCTCTTTTGATAAAGTCCCTCACAAGAGGCTATTAAAGAAACTTAGTCACCTCAAGGGTGAGGGGTAGAGTCCTCCTGGAGATAGAAGCTGTGGGAATTGGAGTCAAAAGTAAGAACCATTTTTTGGCATGGAATGAGATTAATGGTGGGTTGGTTGGGTTCAGTAGGAGCCAGTGTTCTCTAAAAGCCCTAATGAGCTGAAAGAGGAGGGAACAGCTGATGATGCAAGATTATTTAGGTTAGCTAGGAAAGGAGAATGTGCCAGAAACCTGGGCCAGTGGGAGGAGGTAGGGGTTGGAGCTTCTGTGCTGGAAGGGGACTTTTTGTATGAATCCATCACAGATGGAAACTTGCATGGGGGCTGCT
Source organism: Haemorhous mexicanus (assembly GCF_027477595.1). Classification (NCBI taxonomy): domain Eukaryota; kingdom Metazoa; phylum Chordata; class Aves; order Passeriformes; family Fringillidae; genus Haemorhous; species Haemorhous mexicanus. Next base: position 26,626,402 of record NC_082346.1, read on the forward strand.
GAAGCCAGTGAATGCTCCAGCATTCCGGGGCCTGGACTACACCAGAGGGTGAGCACTGCCTAGAGGGAGACCTGGGATCCCAGAGAAGGGTACTGAAGCCCTGGCAGGTGGTACATTGAAGTGGTGATGCCTGCTTGTTCTTGTGAGTCCTGGGTTTTTTGCCCTCACTCCTTGGCTTATCTATTGCTTCATCTCCAAGTACTTTATTTGACCCACTCAGAAGTCCCTCCCCACATGTGGCTGCTGTGGGGTGACTTTGTAGCTGGGTGGTGCTGGGACCCCAGCTGTATGTGACCACCAGGAGATGTGCTGGGCAGGAACAAGAGGCAGGGACCTGGTCACAGCTGTGTGTGTGGGGAGTCTGTCCCATTACTACTGATGCCAAAGCCAAGCCTCGTAACTGGTTCCTCCAGTTGCTGCTCAGTCTGCTGGCTAGGGAGTAGTTGCCCTCTCTGCTCAATCCTAATCTGTCAGAGAAGTTATTTTTCAACAGGAAAAAGCAAATTAATTAAAGTGTGCAGCATGAGAGCCATCCACCACTAACTGGGATCTCAGTGTGCAGTGCATAAATATCATGCCATCGCCACTCCTGCATTGAGGGGGTCCTCAGCACACAAGGGAGCTGGAAGGCAAAGCAGTCTTTCCAGCTGCCACTCTCTGCCAGCCAATTAATGCCCATGTCCTTCTCCCCTCATCCCCAGGAGAAGAGGCCTCTCCCCCCTCCCTGCCCGGCTCCTGCCGCAGTAACAGGCAGGAAGCCCATACGGCCACTCCGTGCACTCCGCTAAGCACGAGGATTTGTTTTCCCCACAGCATCTCGAGCAGAAGTGCCTCTCATCTGCTCCCAGTGAGCTCCCTCGGCTCCTCTTTGTTTTGCCTTTCAAGCAGTTGTTGATGGCATGTGGCACCAGTAGGAGCTGGCAGGGATCAAGCTTCTTCCCCAGCATGCTGGCCCTGGGCATCTGCTCTTTCTGCCAGGAGCCAGCATCCCATAGAGGAAGGACACTGTGAGGCTTCCCCTTTGCCTCTCATCTGGAAATCAATATGCTGCTGCTTGGTCTCCAAGCATCCACCTTCTGTGCCAGTGCAGGCCAGGCTCCTCCAGTTCGGTGGTACCACAGAGGAGGCGCTGGGGGTCCCATGCAAGCTGCTTAAATAACTCAGGAGGACAGGCAAAGTGTGAGCAATGGCAGATGTGAGCACAGCAGGGAGCAAATGCCACCGCTGGAAAAGGCAGCCAGACACAGAAGTCTCCAGGAGGACCTGTTGCTGAAACTGGACCAGTGTGTATGTGGAGAGTTGCCACTGGTCTCTGCCACCCCACTGAGCCTTCACTTCAGCTGTGGCTGGCCAGCCAGTGAGCTTCAGGCACATGGATTTTGGCAGCTGCTGAGGTTTGCCTTTCTGTCCTTGCATCCTGCCCTGCTTCAGCTTGTCTGGTGGAGTTGGTCTTTGGAGTCCCTGCTCTTTCCAAGCTCAGGAAAACCCGAAGCCCCCTGGCCTTTCATCCTTATCCTCTGAGCTCCCAGCTCTTCAGCTAGGAGCTCTTCAGCTTCACAGAGGATGGGGTAAATAGCAAACACTGCAAAAACATGAGATGTGGTCATTTAGGCTTGGTTCTTTCTGTTTCTTAGGCTCATCTTCATGGCCTTTTCCTAGAGTTTAATGCTGGACCCCTGATACCATCACAGCTATTAAAGCCTGTCCCTCAATCCCCAGCTCAATAATACAGTAATAGCCTGATAGGATCAGGAGCTGGCTCTGATGCAGACGGACTCCAGCCCCTTCTCCAGCACAGTGTGGGGCACTGCCACCCTGCTGCAGGGAAACTTTAATTTGTAGATTACCTGTTTTCACTGCAGACTTTGGGCATGGGGGGATGAGCAAGTGGTGATTGTTGGCTGCTGATCAGGCACTGCTGAGAGCCCTTTGCTGGCTGGTACCCAAGCCCAGCTTCTCTCCTTCCCCTGGGTCCTTGTCAAACTCCCCCAGGGTGTTGTGGTCGTGGCTTTGCCCTTTCCCTGGGGGTCATTATCTCTGGGTTTGCTCATCCAGCCAGACAGGGCCACACCCCACCCAGGGGTCCACGCTTGGGCAGGGGCCATAAACTCCTTCCCCCTCCAGCCTCTGGCAGAATTAGAAAAGGTTTAGAGGGGCTAATGAAGACTGACTGGCTGCTGCCGGGGAGGCTGATACTAAAACTGTTTAAGTGCTACAGCAGTACAGAGGATTGTACTTATCTGCCTGCCCACTGCAAAAGTTCCCATGGAAGCCCTGCCAGCAGCCCTCTGTTAATCACCTACATCAAAGGAAATGCTAATTAAAACAATTATTTAGGGAGGGACTGAGGCTGGTCCTGCTGCATTGCTGGGCGGGGGGACAAGCACAGCCATTAAACAGCAGTTTTAGGGCTCTGGTACCTAGTGTGACTGGAAATAACAAGTGATAACTGAGAAGGACAAAATTTTTTTCATGCATAGGAAGCACCTGGGCCGCGGGTCGTCCCAGTCAAGGAGGACAAGATCTGAGCATGCAAAAGCAACAGTAACCTGGCACAAGATGCTGCCCTGCACCCGGCCTTTCCCACCCACAATGTGGGAGTAAACATCTTGCTCCACAAACTCTTTATTTCAGTGTCACGCAAGCTCCTCTGGCTCTTGGTAGGGGGTTGGGGCTGCTCCCTGCAGAGCTGCAGCCCCAGGCTGAGTGCTGGGCAGCGCTCAGGGTGCAGTGACCCAGGAGAAGCCCTGGAGATGGGTTTGCTCCGGAGGAGCTGAGGATGGCTAAGCCCAGCATTGCTTTTGTGATGAGATCTCAGATTTGGTTGACAAAGGTAGCTGTGTTGGCATAATATGCTTAGGCTCCTGTAAGGTATTTGACATAATACTTCCTGACAGCCTGATCGGAAATTAGCCCTATGCAGCGCTCTGTGGGTTTAATGCAGCTAAGTGCAAGGCCGTATGTTTGGGGAGGCAGAATGTAGGTCGCAGCAGAGAGACAGGGATGCATGGCACCAGCAGCCAGGAGAAGGTCAGGGCACCCACAGCACCACTGGGGCTTGTCCCACACAGGGACTGAGCTCATTCCCTACAAGTTACTTTGGAAATTAAACTTGAGAAATTGCTCAGTTAAAACCCTGCCAGGCCTCCAAGGTGCCACAAAAGAGCCAGCTCAGGGATACCAGCAGTCAGAAAACCACCAGTGAGCAGAATTCCCATCCAGGTCCCACGTGCTGCTCCTTGCCTCCATGCTGTCAGTTCCTGCAGGGTTCAGCAGGATGGGACACCACCTTTCCCCTGGGTTTCTTTAGGCTCCTGCCTCCTGTTTCCTTCCCTACCATTTGGCTCTTACCCCTGCCTAGGTGGTTTTCTCTAGCAAGATCTCCTGCATTTTGTTTCCTCCCTCTCTGGAACATTATTTATCTTATGCTCGTTAGTGAGCATGGGCTTTCCTTCCTAGGAGAACTGCTCCCCACAAAGGTAATGGGACTAATGGGAGCAGGGTGTTCTTGATGCTTGCCAGGATTCAGATCCATCCTCCACGGGGGTCACTCACTGGTCATTTGAAGCTCTGCCTTTGGGCAGACCCACCCTGCATGGAACTCCTCAATGCTGCCAGCCCCAGCCCCAGTAGCTGCACAAATGTTAGCTTAAGGAATAGCAAACAGCCCTGAAACTGCTGAGGTTCCTCCCACCTCGAGCAGCCCTTGCTCTGTCTTCATCATGGCTGTTTAAGGCTGTCCAGATGGCCTAATGTACCTCATCAAAGTACAATTTGTATCGCAGTGCGCAGCTATTTGAAGCATGCCAGCTTGGGGCTGGCAGTAACACTTTGGCCAGTGGCACATCTGCCTCAGTTCATTGGGGAGGTGATGGATGGAGGCGCTGTGATCTGTAGCCCACTGTGGGAAGGCCGCCCCAGGTGAGGGAACAGGGGTGGCTTTTGCATGACAGATGTGGGCTGGTTCTTGTTGGGTCTCCCCGAGGCATTGGCAGCTACTGCTGTAGGGGTGGTTGGAGATGAAACAGGTTCCATCCTTTGGGAAACAGCTGGAAAAGCACTTTGAGCCCGGCAGGAGCATGGGGTTTATCTTGCAGCTCCACTGGTTTAGTGTGAACCCTTTGCTGCAAAGGTTGTTCCTTCCTGCTGGCATCTTCAGCTATTTGGAGGAAATTTATTAAGCACTGCTTTGCTTTGCTTGCACTCTCTGGACAGGCTCTGTGTGCTGCAAGGGTTCTCATGCAGCCTTCCTCACAAGGCTGATGAGCTCCTGCTCCACAGCTAATGTGGGAGAGGTCTTGACTTCTATGCTGGGGTTGCTGCAAGGTTTCCAGGCCAGGTCTCAGGCCCTGAATGGGTGAAAAAAGTAAATTTTCATAAAGTAGTTTTACCTTTCAAACAAATAAGACTACAGTTGCTTACTTTCCTCTTTTGAAATACTATCGCTACAATAATGCTTCTTTAAATTTTAGTCATACAACCTGTTTAGGGTCAGACACTCCAATGGGTATAAATTAATTTAGCTCATCAGAATGTGGTATTCCTGAGAAGAAAATTCGCTCTCAAAATATGTTGCTCTCACTCAACTCTGAAAATGAATATAGATTTTCCCCACTTTACAGTAGCAAGAGGGGATCCTATTTTTTTCATCATGCTATGGAAATGCCTGCCATCCCACTTCCCAGCAGTATTGGGGGATGCTGGCACACCACAAGAGCTGGGGGAGAACAGAGCTGCTGTGAGCAACTGCCTTGGTGGGTCCATGAAGGGAGACTGGAGGAGTTGGATAAGGGTGGTTCAACCAGGGAGCTGCATGGACCAGCATCTGGAAAAGGGACAGCCAGGGCGTGGGGATAGGAGTGATGTGAAATGGGGTCTGAAGATGCCCCCACTCCTGTGGTGACCTCAGCCAGTTCCCCACCAAGGGACAGTGGCTGGTAACACTGCATCTCCAGCGAGGCAGTTGGAAGCACTTGCTCTCTGGAGGTGTTGACAGCTCCTCTCCTCACATTCCAGGTTTCAAGGCCACGTACCCAATCCCCTCTTGGAAGCGGCTCTGGTCCCTGACTGCATCTGACTGGGCTCTGACTCTGCCTGGCTGCCTAGACTCATCCCTATCTACAGCTCCATCCTCCAGCCGAGTCACCCAGGGGCTGGAAATTACCTCCCATCACAGGCTCATTTTCATCAATAAAAACTCCAGGCTGGGCTGGGATTTTTATTTGTTTTGCTGATGTGATTACCTACCTCCCACCTGTGGCTCGCCCTGCCCGATGGAGAGGGGCATGCTTCGTGTGGGTGAAGAGGCTCTCAGGGCCCCTTTGCTCTGTGTCATGCCCAAAATATCCCAAAGCTCCAAATCCCTGCCCCAGACAGCTCTTCAGCCCAGACTACTCTAGCTGCTGGGAAGGGAAGCTGCAGACCCTGCTCCAGCTGCTGAGGAGTTGCAGTGCTGCACTGGAGCATCCCCCTGCCTCAGGTGAGTGTCTCAGTGCCAGGTCCCCAGGAAGAAGCACTTTGCTGCCTGCCTGGCCGGGCTTGCCAGCCAAATTGCTGGCTGGGGGCTGGCATAGGACCTGTGCCAAGGTGGAGCACAGCAGGCCTGGCTGTGGGGAAGACAGGAAGGCTCTGTGTGTGCATGTGTGTATACAGCTGTGTGTGCGTGCAAGGGAGCACACACAGAGCAGAGAAGGGCTGCAGCATGGAAGGATGGAGGGACAGAGCTGGGCGAGCAGCCTCCTGCCTTCTCCCTCTTGTGCTTTCTGCCCTGAGAAACCTTATTTAAATTAATGATAAAATTACCGTGAATTAAGGGGAGGGAGCAGTGCCAAAACAGAGGCTGCTCATTTTTCAACTTGCCCACATCCTACAGGTTTTTCTGTGTGCCTCCTCTCCTTTTCCTGAGGCATCTCTTCCTCCCACTGAGAGTGTTGGAGGGATGACCTGCCTGGCTGGAGACTGGATCCCTTGTCCCTTAGTTTGAGCTTGCTCTCTTTGACTTTTGAGTCCTGTTGATGGGGCTTGTGCCTCCACCTTCCCCAGGGTGCCCAGCTCTGGGGTGAGTGGTCCTGGGGCTGTGCCTTGCAGGCAGCCCAGGCCCCACCGCTCCCCTGCTCTGCAGCCGCCTCTGCTCGCCTCCCAATTCCCTGGCAGACACAGCAGGGAGATTATCGTAATGATGTCCGACAAGGCAGTATCAGGAATTACGCTGATAAATCTAAACAGACAGCTTACAAAAAACCCAACAAAAACAAAACAACCACAACTGAACCCAGGCTTGTAATTTAATACAGGGTTATTAGCCTGGCCATCAGAGAACAGAGCTCTTGCATCCTGCAGCCTCGAGCCTCCTCTGTCCCTAGCTCTGCCTTGAGATATGGCCTCTTGCCATAATAAAATACTTTTAGCCATGTTTTTGGCTTGGCTTGGGGTGGTGAAGTCTCCTTGGTGAGTGCTGGGGCTGGGTGTGGGGGTGCAGACCTGTGGGGTGAATGCAAAACCCCAATGGCAGCAGGCTGCCTTCATCCCTGCAGTGCATGGCAGTACAGTACCCATGGCCAACCTACGGTGGGCTCTCCTGCCCAGGGTAACTTCAGTGGGCAGAGGCTGGGGAAAAGGGGTGAGAGGAGGTACAGCCTCCGTGTGTGAGGTGTCTGTGCCGGGGGGCTGCCCAGCAAGGCACGTGGGTACCCTGTATCCGTGGCCACACACACTCGATGCCCACTGGATGAAGAAAAGTGACCCACGGCCTCCTACCTTCCCCCACACCAGGGCCAGGTCCCTGTCAGGCACAGGAGATGCAGGGCAGGGGCAGCATCTTCCTTGGGAAAGCAATGATGTGCTTCATTCTGGCTGTACTAAATGCTTTCTTGACACAGGAACTGCTGACTGTTTTTCACCTGCTGTGGATTTTGCACACTTGCTGTGTTCCTCTTGGTTTCCTTCCCTGTGAAGGACACTGTAGGTAGCATTAACTTTAGTGGGGCCTCTATGTGAGGTCAATGTGTCTGTGGGGAGCACAAATTCTGTCCATGTGAGGATCAGAGCTGAGCTGCCTGAAGTGAGATGCCCACACATAGAGCTCTTTGTCCTCCAGCAGTGCCAGCAATTACCTCAAAGTGAAGGAAATGCTCTTTTTTGAAAGATAAATTTAAAACAGGGAGTGCATTTATCAGACTGCATGTGTTTTAGAAGGCAGGCTCTGCCAAGCTGCTCAGTGAAGCAAACCTGATAGCAGGGCGATTGCGCTGCAGGGCTGCTGGCTCCCTGCCCCTGCAGTGGAGAGTCCTGGGGGGCTGCAGGGAAGCCCCCAGAGAGGCTTGGGCTTGCCTCAGCACCCCAGTGCAGGGAGGATGGCAAGGCCACGGGAGGCTGGGCTGAGTGGTTCAGTGCCCGTGTGGGACTGGGGCTTGTCTCCTCATTTGGGATGAGTTTCTCCTGCAGGAGTGGCTACACGTGCCAGAGGTGGTCTCAGCTCCATGGAGGTTTGCCAGGTTTAGAGGCTCCAACCCCTATAGTCCAAGGACCAGCATTTCCTGTGGACATCCTCTCCTGCACCTCTGCAACAGCTGCTGGCACGTCCTGCAGGACCCCACAGAAAGGCTTTGCATGGATCACCAGAGCTGGCAGGTGCCAGGAGGGCAGCTGAGCCGGAAGCCTTGGGAGGGCAGGCGGCAGCAGGCGGGCTCTGGGCTCGCCATGGGGCTGCTGGGGACTCCCTGCCGTGCCGGGGGAGGCCAGGGCTCGCACTGCCGGCCAGGCAACTGCCGTGGGAGTAAGCATGGTGGGTTAGTGAATTCATGAATTAATAAAGTAGGGAATTGGAAAATTATCTAATTAGACTAATCTGTTAAAGGGGCTTTAGCCCTTGGTTGCTTTTTCTCTGATGGCTGGGCAGCAAACTGTGTGGGACAGTGCCTGGGAGAGGGCCCTGGGGAACTCATGGTGACCACAGGCAGGCACAGAGTTCTCACACGCTGCCTGGCTCCATGGGCCAGACTCAGCCCATGGGCACAGCAGTCGCAGGGAAGATGTGCTGTCTTCTGTGTCATGTGAGAAATGGCAGAACAGCACAAGCTTACACTCCTCACTTTTTTTCCTAACTTTTTCCTTTTATTTTTCTGTTCTTAATTTTTTTTTATTGTAGGTATAAAAGAAGTGATTCAGAAACACTTTCCCCCTTCCATTACCCAGAAAGCAAGTAAGAGTTGCAAGAGTGGAGACTGCAACAAAACAATTACATTGAAGTATTTGAAGTCGTGCCTATACGGCAAATGTGACAAAACTGAGTGCAACCTTAAAATAGCAGCAGCAATCTTTTAAAACACAAAAAGCAGATGATTATTGACTGAAGAGATTGCAGTGCACCAGGCTGGGTGCAGGCTGTGGTGTTTAACTCTCTCCAGAGGTGTCGCATCAGGCACAGGCTGCAGCTGCCCTCCTGCCTTTTGATGAGCTCAAGCTGCTGGCAGTGCCCAACAGGCAGCTTTCCAAGGGTAGCATCAGGTGACAGAAGTGTGTGTCACCTGCCATATCCCCTCGCTTGGTTTAAGGCACTGATATTTGTGGCCAGGCTGAGAGCACAGCTGTTGTGCTCCCCTGGCATTTCAAGGATTCTATGGACTGGTGTGAATTGCATGCCTGTGGACCAGCCTGGCATGGCAGGATGGCTTTCTGTATTAGTCACTGCTCTTTCATACTCACCTGGCTTCCCTGCATGGCCCAGAGTGTCTATACCTTGCTTTCCTGGCTGTGCCCTGCCACAGACCGCAGGGCAAGTAGAGGCCTCTGGTGTCACCCTCATCCCAGCCACTGGGGCTACACCTGCTCCATGGCTGAACACAGTCACTCCCTCCCTGGGGCTGTGGCTCTGGCATTCTTCACTGGTGTTAAAAACAACATTCTCCAAATAATGAAAGAATCTAAGCACTAAGTGATGTGCTTAATGCAGCTTCCACATCAGTATTTTTTCCCTCTGTCTCCAGTTAAGGCATGTCATGAGGCATGAGAAGATGTGGCTCTGGATGACTGCTGGGGTTCTGGCTGAGGCAGCAGTGCATGGCTGGGTGCCTTCAGTCACCTTGTCTCCCAGGAAGGCTGCAGCAAACCTGCTTCTCCTTGGCCCTGCAAGTCCTCCTGCCCTGATCCCTGCAGTGTGACTTCGTCCCAGTATGGTCTGGGATCTGGCTGCCCTTGCACCCATGAGTGACTGTTCTCCAGCAAGAATTCATGTCTGGGGCTGTTTGTTCCTGATGTGCCCTGGGGACAGCTGGAATGAGAGGAAAGAGCTGTTCCTCTGGAGATTGTATTGATGGGGAAGAGGAGGACTTGTGTACAGATCACCCTGTACCTCCTCAATTGAGAGACAGGTGTGGGAGGCTCCAGGCAAATGTGGCCTGAAAGCAGTATTTATTTCAGACCTTTTAAACAGTTCTAAGCCCCTTTACAAATGTTCCATCCCATGCCCTTAGGCAAATTATTAGGATAGAGGTGCTGTTCCCTTCTTCGATTTCCCACAGGGAAGACGCTGATCCAGAGGAAAGATCCATGTCCCTCATGGCTATGTTTCACCCAGCAGTGCACACAGGGCAAAAGCCCACCGACAGGTGGCATCATCCTATTCCCCGCAGCCCTGGGCATGGGCAGGGATTCTGAGTTACTGCCCTGGCATTTAGACAGCTCTGTCCTGCCAGGCAATGCCAAATCCACTCCAGTGAGTGAAAGGTGTCTCCTTGCTTGGCCAAGAGCAGGTAGAGCAGCTGCCTCTGCTCCCTTTGGGGCACTTCACTCCTCTCACCAACTGCTGAGTGGAGCCTTCACGCCCATCTCCTGTGGCAGAGATGGTCCAGAGACCTGAGCCTTTCTCACTGCTGTTGCCAGCTGCTTTTTCTCTCTCTGACTCTCCCTTTCTGAGTTGGGCTTATTTTGGTTTTGAGCTGATAGATTGGATTAGCATTTATCACCAGGCTGACTACCAGAGGGCTATTAAAAGTGATTTGCAATGTAAATACTTTCATCATCAAGCACATTTTCTTTAGACTAAGGTTGACTTTTATGAATATTAAAGCCATGTAGATTGGTTCAGCAAGTTTGTGGGAGTACGTCTGTCAGAGGGAGGGGGACTGGCTGCCTGCATTGTGCTGGGGAAGCAATGTGGATCCACCGGAGAGCAAAGGGATCTGGTGGCAGAGGGAGGGAAGTGGAGCTTGAAAGGGTGTGTGAGGCAGAAAGAAAACCTGAGTGCCTTGACGAAGGACAGAAAGAAAGGAGAGTGAGCATGCAAGCATGAGCAGGATGGGAGGCAAGGCTTGGGTTGGACTGTTAATGCTGGAGGCTGGCAGAGACTGTCAGGCTCAGGGAGGACTCGTGGAAGGAAGGGGGAGACCTGGCCAGAGCTGATGATGAGCAGATTTGTCCCTGGCAGAGCTCAGTGCCAGAAGCATGTGTCTGAACTGGTACATGCCCCATGTACTGCAGGGATGGGTGAAAACAGCTCCTTTACTTGAGGATGCCCTGCCATGAGTGTAGGGTTGCAGGACCAGCAATGAATTCCCCAAGTCCCCCAGCAGACACAGCCTGGCATTAGTCTGTGTGCCAGGAGCCAGTGCTGGCTGCTGCTGTGGCTGCTGCATGTTTGAGTATAGTTACTGGGAATCTGTCAGGGATAATGGGTGGATGTTCCTGGGCTAGTGGGGGAAGCCAGAGTAAGTGACCCATAACAGCTTTTCCTGCTGTTCAGAAATATTCATCTCCTGAGCACCTGCTCAGTGGTGTAACCACTCTGCCTCAGGATAGCTATGGATGGGAGCTGTCACAAGCTAAGGTGGAATATCAAGGTGGTCACTTGCCATTGGTTTCAGTATATCCCCCACTTCAGAGGCAGAGGTGAGAGGAGTGGCTTTGTCTGTTCCTAGGTGTTTATGG